>NC_142247.1:49166190-49865481 GCF_052056855.1 Sturnus vulgaris
GTTTTTCTGCAACCCGTCAAAAGAAGGTGCAGTGTGAAGGGCAGGTGTGGTGCCCTGTGCAGCAGTGACTGTGAGGTCCTCAAGCTACTCTGCATTGAAAACACCAAGATGCCCCTGATTTGCTGTGACTGGTGCCCATTTATCCCTCTTCTTGCCTCCTAAATGTAAGCAATATCAAACCTGGCTTCTTTGATGATATTTGTCTTTATTTTAAAAGTATACTTCTTTAAAAGTCTTCTTTTGAAAAGTCCCGAGTTGTTAGGGGTCTTCTGTTGCCAATTGTCCGTTTCTTTGCACTGACTACACCTGGGCTGGGCAGCACACACATGGATACATTCAGAAATATATATTTAATTGAGTGAATCCAAATCCCACCTTTCACTTCTCTATCTTTTCTTAGGCCTAAAATCCAGCACCTACATTCTGTTGTCAAGGTCCTCCATCTGTATTTATAATGGACTACTAAGGTCACTGATGGATCTGAAAAATATTCAAGCTCCTTCCCGTGTTTTCAGGAGCTCTGGTTTTGCCTCATTCCTGACTCTGTTGAGATGAGACAAGATGGATGATCTTACAATATAAATAGCATCTAAGCTTTAGCTAAAGTCTTCATTAAAGAAGGAGGTGCTGCAGTATTACCCAAAGGTGGTCATTCCCTAGGGGTGATCTCTTAACAGGGGCAGTGGGACCCCTTTGGATGGAGATATCTGGCTTTCTGGAGTGCCTATGATAAGCTGTGGATTCAGGTTACTGTACAGTGGTGCCAGCAGAGCTCTGGTCTCAGTCACAGTTCTGGTACCTTTAGGAGCTCACTTATCAGTGCAGATAGCCCTAAAACAATGATACTGGCATTTTAAATAATTCCACTGCCCTGGTGTGATCACCTCACATTAGTTTAAGTCCTGCAAAAATGCTCTTATGTTTTCTGCCTCTCCAAGTTCAAAAAGCCTGCCCTGGTCTTATTAAAGGTTGGCATATCACCCTGCATTTTTATCTCTCCTTCATTTTGCCCTGTCCACCACCTTCACATGAATATTTCAAACAAGTCTAAAGTGATTTCATCTACATGTCATTCCACATACCTTCATAAAACAAGCTTCCTTCTGACTACATTCTGACATGCATTTCACGGGCATGAAAGTGAATTCCTTTGAATTACTGACATGTGATACTAGTGGATTCCTAAACCAAGGATAATAAATTGAAATACTGATTACACTTCTTTTTTTTTTTTTTAACAATCAAGTATCCAAGGACAGGGAAAATGATACAATTCAAATCTTACACAGGAGATTATTTAAATTTCAGATAATTTAAGAAGCATTTAATGACCTATATGAAATGAATTATTGGTTCTATGCCTTAGAGACAATGCAGCTATAAAAGCAGCCCTCTACTGTATGGCAGAAGGCTGAATCTGCACCTACAGCATGCACAGACATCCCTTTGAGTCCATTTGTATGGAGCATCTCAGAGCATCAGAATCTAATTAGCAGTCTTTGGCAGGCTCACCAGAGTGGCCAAAGGGGGAGAAAAACAACGAGAAAAAGAAAGGTATGAGGACCAATCTGTCATTGTTAATGAAAATGGCATTGATTTCCTGAAAGGGAAAAGAAGTTCGGAAAAGCACTGAGAGAAGGCTCTATGGGAACTGTGCTGGATCTGGTTTGGAAATAAACAAGTGGCTGTTACACTGACAAAGCTTCATCTTTCTCGGGCGCTAAATGTAAGCACCACCTTTGTAATGAATGGCCAGCCTGGAGATAAAAGGGAGACATTGGGAAGAAAATGAAATTTGAAAAGATATTTCGAGATCTTAGTCCAATAGAAATGATAATAGATTTTAAGAAAATTAGTTTATGGAGAATGTTAAGAGAAACTAATAAATAATAATGCATATAATGAAAATAATGATGTTTCTCTGATTAATAAGTGTCAGTATTCAGAAGAAAGGCTTTCAAACAGCGGTGTCTTCATGTGAGTCCTCTGAACTGCCTTTATAGGATCTGCAAGGGTAAATAATTTTCAATTTTTTTAAGCCTATTATCAGGTGGACTTAAATGTGATATACAGGAAACCATAATTCCACCAGAATCATTTTGGGCTCCAAACAGCTGGAGGTTGAAAACCACTTGTGTAGAACATATGGAATCCGAAAGGAAAATGGAATAAAACAGAACACTTCAACAAGGAAATCAGGGAAAAGGGCTTCACATAAATGATTGGCAGGATGTTTTGTGAGCAGGGGCTAGAGAATCAAAAATGAATTTTACAAGAGAACTACAAAAAATTAAGTGTAAGGACATTTAGAAAATACAGTCAGCGATAACTGATATTTGCATATAGAAGAACTACAAACTATAGCAAAAAATGTAAATTAGAACTGTTATACTGAATATATTTCAGCCTGAAAGGGTGTTGCTTTCAGCAAGTGTTGCACATGGGTCTTGGTTCAGCTTCACAAATGTAAGCCGAGTCTTTTAATTGACAGCATTGCCCCCAGGCTCAAGATCCTGGACACTGCTCTTCCACTCTATGCAGAGACTCGAAACACAAATAAATAATGGTTGAAAGGAGCACAGAAAGGATTATTATGCCTATTTAGACTACCGTGCACTTTCCTGTGACACAAGGAAGACCTGCCCACTAAGAATGCTTTGTCCAAACAACTTGTCAGCAGTTTAGCCTACATAAATCAGTGTCACAGTGTTCCTTACTGAACAGATGTAACCCTGGGAGGAGAAGGTGTTTATCTCAGATACAGAGCAGAAATACTCCAAAAACTGCACGTAGCTGGAGTGCTCCTTGAGGCTTGCCTGGTGGCCACAGTCCCTGGCTCTCCCTGCTTTGTAATGGCCACTCTCTCCCACTTCATCTCACAGTCCCCGTCAGCCCAGCTCCAGCCTGGGGGCTCTGCCCCACTGACATCCCCCAGACCAGTGATCTGAGTGCTTGGGGCTGCCAGCTGTCCACCCCCTGCTCCCCAGCACCCCACATAAAGCTGTCACACTGTGGCCAAGCTGTCAGCAATGACCCTCCTGAGATGGCTGAAGCACCTGTGGGATGACCAAAGGAGTTTTCTGTCTGGAACACCTGGTCCCTCCACAGAGCAGAAGCTTTTTGCTCCAGCAAAGGTGCCCGAAGCCTCTCACAGCTGCTTACACCCCCAGCCAGCTGCTGTCCTCAGTGCCAAAAGGGACAGGACAATGCCCTCTTTTCTTGGCAGTTCTGTTCTGGCACTTCTCAAGCCCTCTGGTCTGTGTTTTTTCCAGACTCTCACAAATCAATTTCTCGGTCATCTTTAGTGTGTTTCTGGGAAGTGAAATGAGGTTATATATTATTCCTCCAGTCTCCTTCTTCCTTTTATTATGTCAAGTCACCGCCAACATCTTTGGAGTGAGTGGATGTGCAGAGCTGCTCAGTTCCTGTGCTTCCTCCTACCACCACAGCATGGGCAAAAGCACCTGGCAAAACCAAGATAATAGGTAGATCCAACATTTGGAATGTGATCTGACTATAAAATAAGAACCAGACTGCAGATTATGATCCCATTTTGACTAGTTTTTCTCCTCAGAAGTCATTAGTGTGGGAGAATGAATTTCTATATAACAATGTGCCTTGTCTTGAAATTGAAAGCCTAGAGTCTGCAGTGCACCTATTAAATATAGCTTCAAAAAGCATATTTCTGCTAAAGCTAGCATTTGCCTTACATTCCTTATCGTGCATCAATGACTAAAAACATTTACAGACAGTGATCACTGAGAGAGAAACTGAAATTTTTATGTGGAATCTAATTGTAATGCTGTTAATAATGTGAAGAAAATTTGATTCAGATACTAAAAAAAGCATATGATTTAGCGATTTTTTTTCAAGAGCTCTAAGCTAATATTTCAGCACTCAGCTTCTAAACATACATTACAATGAATGCAGAACACACAACACAAAGAAAATCACATTACATTTCTATTAAGTAGGTGTGGCATTTGGAAAAGATGTCAGGTTTACAACACTATCATATAAACTTGGATTTTGTTAGGTTTTCTTCAAAATACCTAAATGGAATGGGTGGTGTGTATTCAAAACACCAAAACAATGGATTACAAAGCAGGCATCTGGATCAAAGCTACAATTATTTTTCTCAGCTAAGAGAGGAGTCAAAGTCCAATTAGGAGATTAAGATCTTGAACTGGAGATTGACTTCCATGGGAATTTTCCCAACCACTTTTGGTATATCGTGGATTAAATTATTGTTTTATCACAAAGCAGGGCACCACAAACTTAAATATGTTAAAACCTTCTCAAGAGCATTTTTCAATAATTGCATTTATACTATAAATGCTTCTTCTTGTAATAATCACATTATTCAACCTACAGACACAAATTGCAATAGCTGAAAGAGGTACTGCATTAAATTATTTCATGTGAATTCTGTACAGTGAAATCTAACCCTTTAAAAAAAATGAAACCTATAAAACTTTCTAAGGGTATTTTCTTTATAGTTTGTTTTGCTGCAATATTTTGGGCTATTTTCATTTGCCTTATGCTTTCTGAGCCAGATCAAGACTGGCTGATATTTTGTTCTAAATTTCCTTACAATCAAGAGCTTTATTCTTACCAAAGCAGAAAAAAAAATTAAAAAACCCCAATAAAACACCAAAACCTCCAACAGATTATTGAACGAACCTTTGAGGTCCAGGAAAGATGGACTCTAACTAAACCTGCAAATATCATGAGCATGGAGCAGTTTCCAACTCTGACTTTACAGTCCCCAAAACATAACTAAATTCCCAGAGGTCTCCTGGAGGGGAACACGGTAAGGGTTTTTTGAGTGAAACATTTTTATTTAAAAAAAAAAGTCTCGTCAATACAGATTTGTAGAAAGGTGTTGTGTTGTGTTTTAACAATAGCTATCTGAATGTCTCTAGCTGGGAAACATTAATACATGTATTAATGTAAGATGAGAGGAAGCCAATCCTATAGTGCCAGAGCCTTTCCTGATATGTGCTACCATTTGGGGGGGGGGTGAAGTTAATTGGGAGTTTCTGTGAAGTTGTCTTGCTAGGCTTTTTTTATTCCTTCTCAATGAACAGGAGTTGCTGAAGGCACAGCAGATGGAGCTTGGCATGGGGAGTTTATGAAATGGGGATAGAGCCACCTTTGGGTGCTGAGTGCTACCCTTGCTCACAGCAGTTCTTAGTACAAGCAGGGGAAAGCCAAGAGGGATGCTGCTATTTGCCTACCTTTGTTTGCGCAGCTGGGCAGCAGAGGATCAAGGGAGAATAGGAGAAACAGTCAAATTCTTTCCAGCAGTGCACAAAATTGAGAAGAAAAATAACAGATGGTAATTCCTTTGATGCAAGGAACCCACCTGCTACTGCTCCCACTTATGAGCTGCTGGAGATGCTGTGTGGAAAAACTTCAGAAACAGGCTGTGAGAGGCAAATGTGAGTGTGGGTTGCATGCAAGAAGATGGAAGAGAGAGTAGCTCTGCTTGTGGAAAGGGACATTACAAGAACAGAGCTGTCCTTCTGCTCAGCTCTTGGCAAGTCCCAAAATAGGCTTGTGAAAAGTTGAAGCAACTCAGTTATATAGGACAACATGCAAGGCAGCTGCTCCCTGATGTCCTACATTGAATACACGAGTGAGAATAGCTTGTGAAAACCTGGCTGCAAGGAAAGTCCACATGAAGCTTATACAATAGCTGTGGTACCAGGCTTCACAGTCCTGCAGAACAGCTCACTTATGCTACTGACATCATCTCTGATCACCTCTCACTCTTGCCTGCTTTGATGAGCAAAGGTAATATATTTTGATATTACATAACATTGATGCCTGACAACTACCATTTATTATTCCTTTTAAAATTAATAAGTTCATGAATCTTTCTGCCTTTCAATCTGTCTGAGAACACAGGCAGCCACTATCATCACATTTATCTACGGGATATGAATGGAACAATGTCTGCAAACACAGGGACATCAACTTCCCTGTAAGAAAGATGGTAGTCTGGAGCATTCAGTACAACCATAGAAAAATAAGTGTGGGCACCTGATTGCCTTCCTGCTTCTTCCTGACTGACAACTGCTGTTCTGTCAGCTGCAGATCACTCAAAGCTGTCACTGACAGACAACCGAAGAAAGAGGAAACACCTTCCATAAAAGACTCACCACCATGAAGAGGACAACAAAAGTGCCTAGCTAAAAGGAAAATATCAAGTACTAACCCTCCTCTCCTTCTTACTTTTCTTTAAGAGCAATCCCTCCCCTTAATATTGTGAGAAAATGGCAATTGCTACATTTTAAGGGATTTGACAATTTACTGAGAGATGCAAAGGGAAAGCTTGATTTGCAAACTTGTCACAGATTCTCTCTGCAAGAGAGAGAGAGTCATGTCAGAGTAGAAACATGTCTTGAAAGTGAATTAGCAGGATGAGGGAATTGTTTTGAACACAGGAATGGTCAGGGCAGTCAAGTCTTTTGAATGACTTCTGTGGCCCTTAACTGGCATCTTCAGGCACCAATCCATGGAAAGCTGGAACAGACATGCACAAAAATACACTGTAAGGTTTTCCAAAGAAAATGGCAAACAGAATATTTTTTTCATTGTCTTTTACAAAAAGCAGTTGAGATGTGGTGTTAAGTAAATATAAAACAAGGCTTAAACAGCCACATACACATATTTATTTATACACCTGTTTATAAATAATGATATTACAGGAGAATCATGACTTTGCCTTGATTGGGGGCTGAGTTACTGAGCATCATGAGCTGTGGTTGATAGGAAAACACAAATATAGTGAGATGAGCCTTGGAATGGGCCATGGATCAAAAAGACACTGGAAAACAGTATCTGAAACTGCTGGGAAGGTGGTATCATAGAGAGATTTGCTGGTGGCCTATGTTGACATCCAGCTAGAAGTCCCTTAGTAGTGCAGAATAACAGAGATTGGGGGGAGGCATTGCTCTGAAAACATCCAACATCTTGTGGAAGCAGATCTCTCCAGGTGGAACCATCACATGTTGGCACTGAGGTGCTACCCATCACCCAACACAGAGACAGACTGGGCAGACCAATTTCCTCCAGGACTGGCTGTGCCAACTCACTGTGCATGGTGAAGATCAAGGTTAATTCTCATGTGTAAGCCCTGTATTTGCAGTTTTTCCCTGTGCAGCCTTGGGGAACTGTAAGAGCCTGACGGAGAGATGGAGGCTTTCAGCCGGCTCCTAAAATGCTGTTTATTGCATAGACGAGGTTATAGCAGTTGAGGGTCGTGGGTGAGCCGTGGGCAAGCCATGTGTCCTGAAGCCCGACTCTATTTCTGGTTAAAATGAATTATATACTTTTCATTACAGAGCAATACATGACTTCCATACCTTTATGACAATACCTTTTACATTTACATATAACCTATCAAAACTGCTAAAATTACCATACTATGTTAGTGATTAGCCAATCATCAGAGTTGGTGGTTACATGGTAAATTTTGGGACTTGTTCTGCAGTGGAAATTTCTGAGATCTTTTCTGTACTTGCAACCTTGGCTTTCTTGTTTGCCTATGAAAATGCTTTTGTTTGGTAAAAACATCTTTTGTTTGAGGTGGATTTATCCTTTGCTCTAAGCCATAAAGGCCCCTTCCAACTCACTTGGCTCTGCCTTCTAGTTACCCAGTAAGACTGGCTCAACAATTCTTTTCTTCTACATCAAAACTTGCTTTCATTCCTATAGAACCTTCTATATATCTGCAAAACTCTTCCATTAAATTCTCGTCCTTCCCAACAGGGAACTAAGTAGGTTGAGCTTGACAGTATCGCATTGGTATTTCTCTTCCACCTGTGATAGATGGGAACTAGAAAAATGGGGGGGGGGGAAGAGAAATAGGGATGGAAGGATGTCTTTGTCAATATGACAATAAGAAAAAAACAAAATCAGAAAGTGTATTGGAAATGTGGGAGACTTCAGTGGCTGGCTGAGAACTGTGGGTAGATCAGAGACAGAACTGAGGGTGAAGGGAGTTGTCCTCCGAGATGGCAATCTGCCATCTGATCCTTGTCAGTAATGTCTGGGGATATGACCGCAGAGTGAAATGGGTCCTCCCTTCCTGTCCCTTCGGAAAACACAGCCAACAGTCCCTTGCTGCTGCCATACTCATGGGAAATGGATGTCAGGAAAGCAGCTGCTAGGGATGACAAGCCAGCTGCCTGCTCCCCTGTGCAGTTCTCTCTTTAGTCTAGGTCTGTGTGTGCTCCAGATTCTGCTGTCTTGGTAGAGGAGCTTGAACAAAAATATCAGGAGAAAACTTACTTGGGTGACTAAGCACTAAAAAATTAAGTAAAAAACTTCTTATAGCCAGCCTGATAGATGAAATTATGTTGAAAAATGAGATTATATACAGTAAAGCTGTTGACAGCCAAAGGGGAAAAGAAACTTCACTATTAAGCAAAGTTTCTTTTCAATTACTGCTATTAATAAGCTGTGGTTGTAATCATTGGATACAATAAATGTAGGTAGGGGTTACATTAGCTGCTCTGAGACTCCTGACTCCTCTAACCAGTGATCTTCTTAAAGAGAAAAGCAAAATGTATTACAGGTGGATTACTTCCCTGTCCCTGTTCAGTGCACAGCATCACAAGCTGCCAGGTTGCCTCAGAGAGCCGGGAGGATGGGGATGCTGGGACGCTGGGATCAGGCAATGCCCGAGGCACAGCTCCCCAGACACACTCTCACCTAAACTGACAGCCTGTCCCAATTCTGGATTAGTCTGAGCATGGCTAAATTGCTTCCTCTGACTGCAGCTAACCTCTACATGAATAAATACTTCAATCTTTGGAGCATGAGGTACCGACAGTACAAATTTTAAAAAGCCTTTAAAGATAAAGGTCTCTGCAGTCTTTTGTTTCATTTTCTGCACATCACACAGACCTTATGTTTTCAGTGAATGGCTCTGAATTAATGGTGTTTATTCTTTGAGTTAAGAATAAGATCTGAAATAAATGAGTGTGTCTCTAAACAATCCTTCATGCTGCATGTTGCAGACCTGCCAATACATGTGAAAAATCACATTTACCTGCTCCACAGACTATTTAATCATCTTAACCACTAACACAGCTCCACACTGGCACGCAGGGACAGCAGAGCTGTGCAGTGCCCAGGATGTTTGGTCTCTCAAACAGGCAGATTTCTGTGGTACATTCCAGATGTGTTCCTGCACTTCCCACTGCATCAGTTGCAGACATTTCTGAACAGCAGGGAGCAGCAGGCAGGGCCAGCTTATGCCTTCTGTAAGAATTATTTGCCATAGGCATGGATGCTTTACATTTCTGCTCTCTGTTCTTCCTCACAGATGTCTATGTCAGTAGTTCCCAAGAAGCTTCAATTGGTTCCCTGGGAGTTTAAAAAAATCTTTTTTGGTTTTTGAGTAGCTTTGCTTTTCTTAAATCCCCCTTTAACACCATGTAGCATTCTGTTCTGCATACTCCTTTTTGCCCTCCCTCCATTCCCCTTTCTATTCTCTGCTTTCCTCGTGTTTCTCCTGCCCCACCTACCACTGATACTACGAAGTTGTACAACAAAAGCTACACTTCTTTGCATGATTTAATTTCATATTTATACTGCATAGAAGACAAGAAGTCCTGCAAAGCCATTAATAAAGTGAAAATTCACAGCATATCTATATATAAAGTCTAATCTAAATAATATTGTCATTGCTGCTGGGTTCAGCTGCCATGTACTAACAGAGCACTGATACAATACACGTGATGTACCTCCATCCCTAAAACACATATAAAAGAGCTATATACCAATGAGACCAATTATTGTTCACTCTGTATGATGAACTATGCCAAGGCCAGCAAGGACTCATTGTGAACAAATCGGTCCCATGTCTTAGGCTGTTCTAGCTGCACCATCAGAGGAGTTCTAAGACAGACCTCTCACTCCCAGCAGTTATTCTGCCATTCCTTGCAGCTGTCCTTATAGCCTGGTCTTGAAAATTTTGCTCATGGAGACTCCCCATATAGATCAGGGAACTGACCTGTAGTCTCTGCCTTCAGTTTATAACTGAAGGAAATGGTTTGTCTGAAAATTTGGAAGGCAAAGTAAGTTGGGGAAAAAAAGAATTCTTATGTTTATTTTTGTTTCACTGCAGGGTGCTGAACAATTGGAAGCAAACAGAAGGGGAGCAAAGAAACTTTCAAAGAGATGTGGCATTTAAATCTCTATCACTGGGTTTGAGTTTTTTTATCCAGAAGGGTCAGTGCTTCAGAGGGACAGCATTTAACTTGCTAGCCAGGAGTTACAGAAAGATCTGCTAGGACTGCCCAGCTAACAAAGCAGTAAGAGAAAAGCAGCGCAGATGAATGCAGAACAGTGCACATGGTGAAGTGAGCTTAATTCTATGTTCCAAACAACGACTTCTCATGTCAGCTTTTGTCACCAGGCATTCTCCTACGTCATTACAGGCTACACTTTGCAAGATGAAGCTTTCTAACCCCTGACCAGCAAGAGGACCAGGAAGGGAATGTAAACTATCTTTTGATACTCTATAAGGCTATAATGTACCCAGCCTTCTGAGAGTCTCTGGCCACTGCAAAAAGGAGCTGTTACAACTAGAGAGGATACTGATATGGAGAGTCAGAATGTTTCCTATTTCTAACCCATCTCTGCTGTAGAAGAACGCAAAAATATTTGGTTTCCTCATTTTGAAAAAAAGACATTAACTGAGGATGCAATAGAGGTCTAGAAAAACATAACTGATATGGAGCAGGTAGTGAGGGAATGATTAGTCATTATTTTTTCTGAGACTAGAACTATGAGGCACTCAATGAAATCATCAGGCAGCAAGTCAAAGACAAATGAAAATAACGCACATGCACATGTAGTGCCTAATTGCATTGCAGGACATAACATCCTGTTATTTTATAATATCCTGATTTGTTTGGATGCCCAAAGTATAACTAAATTCTACTAAAAAGCTACTAGATGGGTTCCTGGAGGAAAGGTCTGTCAAGGACAGTTAGACAACAATATGTAGACACAGTTTCTAGATGAGAAAACTTCTAAACTAAAAATTGCTGGAAACTGGAGAAGTATCTTGGAAAAAATATTAATCCAAGATTGGTTTTATGGCTTTTTTTTACTACCAGTGGCTGTAGTAGAAAGACAACACATCAAATAGGATATATGTCTATGGTAGAGCTGTTTGTCTTCTATTTCATCCAAATGACTATTTACAAAAACTAGATACTCAGAAATGGAAAATTATATTAGAGTAATTGATATTGATTGTTTCCATGAGAACATCAAACATGCAAAAATAATTCTACTTTTCCCTTAAAGAAAATCTACGTATTTTGAATTGTAAAGAAAGTTCAAACTTTTTAAGTTGGAGGAGTAGAGACATGAGAACAATAGAAATTTATACAAATGAGGGGAAAAAATAGAGAACATGATGCATTAGACCTCCTGTGAGCTGGGTATCTGGTCTCTGGTGAAATTGTGAGCTTTTCCATTGTTTGCAGCATTTTTTTCATGTTCAGGATTAAATTTCACAAGGAGTCCATAGACTGATAGACAATCATGGAATGTCATGAAATGATGACATTTTCATATCTGTCATTTTTCTTCCTCATCAGGGGTAGGAGGAAAAATTAGATTTTTTTTTCCAAAAGCTGACTGCACTCAGAATTTGGTAGTCAAATCATATAAAGTGAGGAAATGCACAGAAATAAGAAGAAGAATAAAGAATGGACCACTCATGTACAACCAGTCATTTTCTTCACATTATTTCTAAAGGTGACAACAAGGAATTTAATACAGGCTTATATCAAAGTATTGCCTTAAGCATCAGAATTTAATTTCCTTCCAGCTCACATCCCAGTCAGTGCCAAAGATATATTAGGAATTTGATCAACAAGAGACCTGATTTCCATTCTGATAAGGGACTATAATTACTAGAACCATCTTGACAGAGAGGTAGTGTAAGAAATTAGTATTGCTGGAAGAGAAATTTGTTTCTTCAGCTACAATAATGAAGTGTTTTTACTGGCTATAGAGGCACTGGTTACCTCAGTGCCTCTTAAGCAGGTATTCAGAAAAGACTCTTCAAATTATACTTGCCCAGGAAAGATGATAATGTTCATCTCCAATCACAGGACAAATATTTTTTTCAACTTAAAAATTATTGCAGATTTTTCAGGTACATACTAGAGATTCTTTATATCCCCACTGAGTCTTGCAACTTTAGAATGTTGTTGTTTAAAAGTGGTGATTATTTGTAATTTTTGGTATTACAAATCTTACTGAAATTTAAATCACATTACCAGGTATGAAGATCCAAGTAGTGTCTCAATACAGTGCAACGTCAAGTTAATTGCCCCAGATACAAAGGACAGTTTTGCTTCCATTTAATGTCTGTATATCTTTAAATCTTTTCAGAGTCTAAAACTTAGGCTAGGGGTAGATATTTTATTCGAGTTTCTTTCAGCATATTTCAACTGGAATGTTTCAGATTTTTTTCTTGGGGGGATGCATCATGTATACCCTTTTTTTAAAGACAGAATCCTAAAAAATTCCATCAACTTTTTTTCCTGGAATTTTATTGCTTGCAAAGACCTGTATCCTGGTGTCTGTGCCCAGACAGAAGGGTGTATGTATATTTGAAAGTCTCCTTGGAAAAGGAAGAAGTTATTTTAAAACAATTTTTTCAGCTGCATTTTCCTATACTCCTATGATTTGCATTGTTATCAGACCTCACTCATGTCAGAAAAGCAGCAGGAATAGCTTTTATTTTCCAGCAGAAATTTCCATATGGGTCAGCCTTTTTGATCTCATAATATTTTGCAGCACTGGAGAACAAACTTAGACAAATTATCATCAACACATGGAAGCTGGAGAGAAATGACAGGAAGCTTTTTGGCCCCATTTTTTCTCTTATTCAGCCCAAACTATTTTATTTTTAGATTCTTCTACTTTGTACCCCGTCCATAAATACTCTACTTTTCCCTTTGATTTCAAGTTCATAATTAATTTATATTAACACGTTTAAATCCAGAACAGGCACTCATATAATGATCTGCAGGTTTTCATAGTTTAATAGTTCTTTGCCATCTCCTGTCTCTTCCTCCATTTATCATCTATCCCACTATTTCTTAGCAGAATTAATAAACTTTAATCCAATTGGTAAAGCCCTGGGTAAGCTTCATGTGCAAAAGTTGAGTGCTGAGCCCAGGCTTCCCTTTTCTTGTGTCTTGTGATAATGTGGGTGGCTGTTCATGAGTGCTGTGTCCTTCAGATCTAAGGCTCTCAGTTCCTAAGCCAAGTAAATGCTCTGTAGCCACCAATTTGATGTATTTCATTTGCCTGACCTGGAAAGCAGGCTCATCCATATCTTACCTGCAGCTTCTGCACAGCCCAAGGGTGCCCCAGGGTAGTTTCCTTGTTCATGGAGGATGTGATAAAGCAAGTTCCTCACAGAGCCTTCAGAGGAGTATCTAAACACCAGATTTACTCTAAAAACTAATCAGGAAATTATAAAAATCTAAGTCTTGCTAACAGCAAGGCCTGCAAGCAATTCCCTTCCTCAGCATTTTTCAACATTCCACCCCTCCCAGTCCTCACCTTCTGGGCAGGCGGCTTCAGCTTTGTTCCACCCAGCTCCAGGCCAGATCTCCACCTTCTTACTCTCCAGAAATTGGTCATCAAACACCTCCTTTTTTAAAAAAACCCTGCCTCCTTCTACAAGATGGCTCCCCTCAAGGACTTCCATGCCCTGCCAGGTAATGCAAGGCTTGTTATCTGCTTCTCAGATAGAAGGCAAAATTATTCAGATTATTTCATCTAGATCTTTGTTTATTTGTGCCACAGAAAATATTAAAGCAACACCCAAAGATCTAAGGTTCCAATTAAAAGTAATTCATTACAATCCTTTCTGATTTTGCAGGTATGTATTTTTCATCAAGCACCATCAAAGTGGCAATTAATGCACTTCTGACTCTTTTGGCCCATTACAGCAGCACAGTTACTACATTCTGGTTTCCAAACCCAGATGCACTACTTTGTCATACCAACCTTACTTCGATTTTCCAGCTCACATGAAGAAGTAGCTTTTGGTAACTGGGTCAACAGGAGGACAGCATTTAATTACAGTTCAGAGTAGTCTTGATCATGTGTTTCCTTCTTTCTGATGAAACCCAAATAAGATCAAAGAATACAGGTCTTATTTTGTGCCATATGGACCCTGTACTGAACAGTTGATTAAAAATCTTTTTGGCATTAATCAGTTGGCTCCTTTCCTAATATAAAAACAACTTTTGCAGAAATTAAATTTTCCACTAAGAAAACTTTCTGTTTACAATTAGAATAATTGAAATATTATTTCATGGTACTCAATGCAGAACATACTGAAGTTCAAGATTCTTCCAAGTTACCCAAAATGTTTCATTCTGAAACACTTCTACAATTAACAGCAACTGCCAATCTTTCTTAATGTCTTGGTTTCTCTGACACAATTCAGTGCATTCTTTTTTAAAAAAACATGAATGTTCCATTGTGGAGCCACAGGATTTTCCATAGCGTTATGGAAAATGTGTCTGGCAGAAAACTCTGCTTTATAGTGAGCATCAGGTTATTCAAAAGCAATATCCAAGATGCAATGCACAATGTTGGAAAAGCTGCACGTGACAAATCACTCTAAAGTATTTTTTAAATTAAGAACTATTTTTCAGATAATATGACTTGATCCTGTGAAGTTATTCGTGTGATTATTGTAAAGTGCAGCAATGTTCATTGGTTATAGAATCAGGTTCTGTTAGTAGTCACAAAAAATTGACTCAAAGTGAGGCTGCGGTACCTTTTTAAAACCAAAATTTGGTCTGTGTTACTGTAGTTTTATGAGAAGCTAGAGAAAGTTGTGTTTCCCTTGCTCAATGTCAAGCTGCTTTGCTTTGACGTAAATTTTTAGCACTTCCAGAACAAAAACTTGAAGGGAAAACGCTTCATATTTGTATTTTAAAAAGTGACTAAGGCTTGTATAAAGATCTGATGTATATTTAATATGAATAATTTTCTCTGAGAAGAAGATGCAAAATGAGATATTTCTTTCAAAATTGGGATTTTTCCCAGTTACTTATTTAACTCTTTGTTCTGCTGGCCAATTACAAATTGTTTTGGCAGCATCATGCAGTCAAGAATTTTTAAGTTTATACTGCATCACAGTGCAAGGCTTTTTTTTGTCCAAGTACCCAAATTAAGCACTTGCACATTCAGGAAGGACTTACCATGGTAATTCTTAATCCATAAGTACCAAGAGATTTTACACCATGGCATTTTCTTCTGTTAAGGGGTCAGATTCTCTCCTTGCCTACAAACTACTGAGGTATGCACAATACTAAGCTTGGCCCAGCTGAGCTGCTGTGACTGATGCACTGAAAAATAAAAGCAGATAAATTTGTTTATCAAGGTGATGAGATGTTTGTCTGATCCCTGGGCTAGTGAGCTTTTGCCCTTGACTGTAGGAACAGGCTACCCAAGAAAGCGGCTGGGTCACCATCCCTGGAGATATTTAAAGGATATGTAGATGTGACACCTGGGGACATGGTTTTGTGGTGGGCTGGCAGTGCTGTGTTAATGGTTGGAGTCCATCCATGATCTTAAAGCTCTTTTCCAACCTAAATGATACCATGATTCTGTGACTTCAGATCTCCCATGTACAAACCACCCTCAGCTCTGTGTCCAGCACAATTTTAAATGTCTCCCTTATGGCGTCCCTTGATTTCTGCTTCACCAAGGTAAGACCAGGCTAGCTGAGAGAAGCCAAATGTTTTTCCTGAAGTATCCACCATAACCTCATCCTCTCCAAAGATGTCTTTTGTGAGGTTTCGGGGAACCTCTGGGAGCCTCAAGGCCACCCACACTGTTGGGCTTCTTCTCCTTTTGTGAAGAAGTAAAGCAGTTAATAGTCGCTGTAAATTTATTTATTGTAGAAGCACATCAGTCTCAAAAGCAGAGTCACAGACAACAAAGTCCATGCTAGGTTCTAGTTCGAAGTCCCAAACAGAAGCAGAGGCTCCCCGTGGTCCCAGCATGGCCAGAGGAGCTGGGCAGCTCCTGTCTTCTTCTTTGGTGCTGGTTTCAGTGGCAAAAGCAAAAGCAGAGCAGAAGCTGTGGCATAAAAGCAATGGCTAAAAACAATGGCTCTTTCCAAGCCTCTTCTTTTATAGAAACTTATGAGCAAACTAAGACGCAGAATCGGACCAGACTCGGACGACTACTTCTTAACCTATTAGAATCCTAGTTTCTTAGCACGCCAGACTACGTATAAGCTACGTTCATCACCTATCTTGTTCTAATAGAAAAATGTAAGCAATATTCTTAACTCTAACTCTATTATGTCTGAAGCTAGGTTCTTGGAGCCACTAAGGAAACACTAGCATGTTTTTCAACCTTCACTAGAACATGTACTACTTCTCAGGCATCTAAGACCTTTTGCTTACTAAAAGCATTTAAAACATTTACTTACTTATTTTCTCTCTCATGTTACAACCTAAATCTTCACCTCTGCCTTACGTGTGAGAAGCCTAATATACTTCAATCCATGTAAAGGTTTCAACTCAATCCCTGCATTCTGATCTCTCCCTGAAGGATTCAGAGAAATTGCTGACTTACTGACTCCAAAAGTCTTTCATCATCGCTTCAACTATGATATCTCATAAAGTGACTTTTTAGTAAAAGTAAGAAGTCTTTTGCTGCTACATTGTTTTATATGACAGGCAATGTGACTCACATGCATCAATTGTTAGCCACCAGCAATGGCTTTCTTGGGGCCTGACACCTTCCCTGTGCACTCCACTAATTTACAGCATAGGCATTTGAAGACATCTCACTGGAAAATTAGGAAAAGGGAGCCAGCCATGTGACAAAGCCGTCAGAGAAGCTGCCACAGTCCCAGGCTGCCCATTGCCCCTTCCAGAAGGAAGCAGCGCCATTCCAGAGGATTGTTTTCAGCTTTGTTGGTCTGGCGTCAGAAGCTCCCCACCCTTCTGAGTTTAAAGGTTGCAGAAGCAAAGCCTAAACGTTTGACAATTTATAAAAACAAGGTTACTTTGTTTTCCATCCTAATTTTTCATTGCCTCAGCTGCTCTGCTGGCAGGCAATTTAATGAAGATACGGTCTGATAAACTGACTTTGAACACTGAATCAATTGTGTGATTTAAAGTAAGAGCCCAAACTCAGCCAGCAAGTCATAAAGCAAAAAATTCATTAGAAAGGGAGCTGCAGTAAGCCACTCTAATAAGGGGCATCCTAATAGTTTTAAATTCAAAGCAGTCTTTAATGATAAATAATACTGTGTTTGAGAAGTAAAGAGACTGAAAGAATTGTTTATGAAATTGCAATATATGGTTAATTTAGAAGAAAAGAGAGATTCACAGACATGCTGATTTTTAAATCCTTTTCCACAGAGCTGTCTGATACAAAGGCCATGAAAGACTGGTTGTTATTTAGTGAGATCATTCGTGGCATTTCTTTTCCTCTTTCTGGCCACAGAAAAGGCAGTAAGGAAAATCAGACTGACAGATCTTCCCCTAGCTGGAAAGATAAAGCAGAGCAAAAGAAAATCCATCTGTTCTCACTCATGGAATTTCATGTTATCCGATATAAGGGCAAGTTTATGCAGCACATGCATCAAAAATCCTAAAACCCTGAAATCCCCAGGAAAACTGCCAAATGCCAGTTTCAAGGCATCTGTATAAGGCTAAGACAAAATTCAGGGCACTTTGGGATTCCAGTGCATGGTGAGCTGCACTAGAATAAACGGCACAACAGATTAATATTTCATGTCTCTCAAACTAAGGCATCTTTTTTAATAGAGACCCAGCAGAAGGGAAGGGCGGATCAGCTAAACCTCACTGCCAGCAATGGGATGGTTTAGTGCCCTCTGACCACTGTGTGCCCCCCATAGCATTCCTGCCCTGGGTAGGCCACCACACAAAGACCAGGAGACTCAAGAGCCCCATCCAACCTGACCCTGAATTGTTTCCAAGGATGGAGCATTCACCACCTCTTTGGACAACCTATGCAGGTGTCTCACCAACCTTATGCGTTCCTTTTATATTGTCTGAATCTACCCTCTCCTATTTTGAAACCATTGCCCCTTGTCCTGTCACAACAGGCTCTGCTAAAAAGTCTGTCCCCCTCCATGCCTGGTTGCAAGGCACAGCAGAGAGACGGCAGGAGTCTCTCCATCCTTCAGACCATTTTCCTTACCACTCCCCAAATCCAAATCCCCAGACCTCTAGGTTTTGGAAAAAACAGCCAGTGTCAGAGAAGTGATGATCAATTCTTTCACGCCAGTGTTACCTTATTGTTACTACTGATCAAGACAATCTTCTCTCCACTGACAGGGGTGAAGCCCCTGGGTGGGAGCAGAGGCACATTGCAAACTTTGGGTTTCTAGCAGTGAGACAATGGCAACAGCCCCTTAAAGGACAGACAGATGTTGCTGTAGTACTGAATGCAGTATCCACACTGTCATCTAGTGGACTTAGTAGTGATAGCCAGAGCTCAGTTTAATACTACACTGTAATTTCACTGAACATAACTGCAGCTTAAACTTTATTTTTTTCTCTACACTTTCTGCCTTTTCTCACCCAGCTCTCCCGGGATTTCTCCTTTCTGAATTCTCCTTTTACAGTAATTTTATTCTCTTCATTTTAAACCTTTAATACAATGCCTTTTTTGGGTTACTGTAATTCCCAGGCAGGCTGGGAATTACAAATTACAAATCCCCACTGCTACCTAATGACTGCATAATGTATTTTCCTTTCTTTTAGGAGACTCTATATTTTCCTTAAATTAGGGTAAAAATAAGTTTCTTGTGTGTGCAGGGCAGAATGAATGCCCTTAGAGATTTATTATGAATGATGTAGATGCCCTCTGATGCCCCTCCAGGCTTCAAAGACAGCTCTACAGGCTGAACACACTAAGTGTCTGCAGCTACACAGTGCCTCTGCCTCTCCAGGCTCCAACCCCACAGCTTGCAGGCTCCTGCTCTGAGAAATTGCCAGATAAATTCAAGTAATACAAACATAAGGAAAACAGTTATGCCAGTTATGTTTGCCTAAACCTAACAAGTATGGAACTACGAAAAACCTAACATCATGCAGGTATGATAAATATTAGTAAAATGGAGCATGACAAGCATCCCAGAATCCTGAGTTCTCCCAGCTCAAGAGGGTCTGCAAGATGCAGCTGTTGGGCCTATGGTCATGAGGGGTGTCCCACCTTGTTGCCCGATGCCCCAAACAGAACACAAACTAACAGAGTTAGTTTATGCGGTGCTTTATTCAGGGCCCGGGGAACCTGCGGACTAGCGTCCAAAGTCAGAATCCCACCGTTCCCTTTTTCGTCAGGTTTTTATACCTTTTTACAAAGTAGTCTACGTGCAGAGGTACACATTCTTCAAGACAATACAGATACATAAATCTTGTAGATATCATTCCTAAAAGTTATAAATTCTGCATGCTTGTCTATTCAAAACTATAGGCTACCCCCCTTTAATCCCCCTTGCATGTTTTCCCATCACCAGAACCCTTTATTTATTATTATACTTTAGCCTTATCTTGAAAGTTTCTAAATGTTCTATATGCTCTACTAAATTCTTTAATTATCTTTAATTATTGTTTTCACAGTCCCCAACTCATTCCCAGGGCTGGTTCCCAGGGCCTGTCCGAGAACTGCAGTTTTCTAAGCCTTAGCATGACTACTGCTATATCTACATTAGTCCTTTTTCTCATTATTTCGGTATCAACCTGAAGTGTCAAGGTGTTGTGGAGGTGTTTGTCTTTGTAGCTGTGGATTCCCAGACAGTGGGATTTTCAATACTGATCCTATTTTGCTAAGCCTACCTCTTAGTATTTGATTTTCTCTTTCATCCTCTCGTAGTGACCTGTGACCTTCTGTACTTGCTCATTTACGGAGCCAGATTGCTCCTCATTCCTGGGGAGCCAGCTCTGAGCCTGTCCCAGAGGCAGCCCATCACTCCATCCGCATTCCACAGCTGCCTTCCTGAGGAGTCAGCTCCCCAGGTTCACCCAGAGACAAGTGATCCCTTCTCTCTCGCTCTGCAGCTGGTTCAAGCACTGGGATTTTGCAACATCAAGCAGATGTTAAATCAGCAATTCGCTAAATATATTACTTCCAGGTCAGCAATTCTCTCACTGTTCTGCAGTTAGTCTGTGATTTGGCCAGTCTCTGTCCCATCAGAAGAAATGATAAATATGTTTGTGCTGCTTTGGTAATTTTGTCACTGGCCCATCTCAGCTCAACAGTTCCTTTCCTGTGACTCTCCACTGTGCGCTGCTTCTCTTACAAAAACGAGTGAGAAGGGAAAAGAATATGTCAGAAGTTGTAAACAAAGGATATGAGGCTACCGACGTGCAGAAGAAGAAACTTTAAACATTTAGTCTAACAGTTTACAAACCACACTCCAGACCAGCTTTTCTTCTCTGCATCTGTGCTTCTGCATTCATACCAGAGGCTCTATCTACTCTTGGATGAATGCAGAAGTTATTTTTAATAAAAATTTTCAGTTTAATAATCATTTTAATGAGCCTCTAGGGGAAAAAAAAAAAAAAAAGAGAGGTATCTTCCACAGGCCACAGTATTGATCTATCAGAGAAAGAAACCCATTGCCACATTCATGGCTGACTCTTAAATAAAAGCTGAGAGTGCAGGAATCAGTCAATCTAATCTCCTCTAGAGAAACCTGGGTTGGCTTGTTCAGCAATTAATTTTCAAGAATTTAGATTGACTCAAATGATGATAAGCAAATGAAGAAGGATATGATACAAAAAGGACAAAGAATTAGGAGCTAACAGTAACTGCTGCAAATCAAGTCAGTGTTAGACCTTTCTGACAGGGAGCCACTCTCCTGGAGATGACAGCTAATGCACCCTGTCACCAAGCTTTTAACAAAAACCTGTCCCTGTTGAAAGGGAAAGTCAGGACAGGAAAACAGTTATTTCAGAACAGAATTCTCCTTCTAGTAAGGCAAGTAGACATACTTACTTTGGTACTTGTGCTTAAGCTCATTTTTGGGGTGAAGCAGAGTGGCACCCTGTTCTGCATTCACCACTCAGAGTTCTCCAAATAGGTTTGAGTTGTTTTACCCCCACTCCAGGCAGAGCATCCTGCTACAGGATAAGACTTGAAGACTTGCCTCAGGAAATTTAACTTAATTAATTTCCAGTTAATAAAAACATTTGAGTAGTGGTTTGGATTTTTCTTAAAAAACAACAACAACAAAAAACCAACCAACCAAAAAAAACCAACAAAAAACCCCAACTATTTATGCACAAGTAACCCTTTTCCTCCCCCATTCCAGGCCCAGCTTCATTCCATCACCCCAGGCACCTCTCCTCCCTCTCCAGCCATCACTGCAGACTGCAATACACTCACTTCTTTCATTGAGGCAATGGGCAGAGCAGGTCTACAAAAAGACAACAGGGATTTCTTCTGCTGGAATCCCAGGAAAACGTCTGACCAGCTCCATACAGAAAGCAGCACTTGCAGCTACAGCATCCATGTCTAGTCCTCATTAACTGCATTTGGCCCTTCTGTTCCCAACACACAGAACAATGGAGTGAGCGAGGTTCTCATCAAAACACTGTGAAACAACTCTCTGCAGTTTCTTATCTCCCTTGCCACAAAATCTCCCAGAAGTACAGAATAGCTGAAAGCCCTTTGCACTACCCAGAAGAGTTGCCTCCCTCCCAGGCAGCAGTGGAGCTTCTCACCTTACTGCACTTTCTAATCCCTGAGAGCCTTTCTTTACACTGTGTATGGAAATTGATCATCACAGTACTAAATGAGTACAAGTCCACAAAATCATTGAAGTATACAGAGCCATTAAACCCCAATTGCCGTATGTATTGAATAGTCACCTCCAAATATTAAACGGCAGTTTTGTGCTTTGCTCTCTTTGCCATACTCTTACTATAAAAAGTATCTTTTTTGTCATAATAATGTTTTAAAATGTAAGGTTTAGGAACTCATGCATGTTAAGGTCTTGTCTGTAGCTGTTTAAGGTCTTATCAGGGGAGAAATTTGCTTTGGATGTACTTGCACATCAGAATAGGTTCAACCATAGCTAGCTGCATGAGATGCAGAGCAGAAATGGTGAGAAGCAGTATCAGGCTTCCCTATAAAAAGTTTTTCTTGTTGGCTCCTGTGACTGCCCATTTATCTTGTAGTTGCTGGAGATGCCCACAGGTGAAACAGGCAGTGCTAGAGACAGTTGTTATCTGCTCTGTATCTGTCTGTCAAACCATCATGATCACAAAAATGTTTGGTGTTTACATGTGACATTGATGCACATATCCACAGTGCTCATTCTGTGGAGCAGATGGTCTCCAGGCTTTTCCCTGTAGGTACTCCTTGCAGCCCTAACACTGTTCCTTACAGATATTTTCCTAACAGCAGCTGTCTGAATGGACAGTGGCCAACTTAAGAGTCACAGCAATTTACCAGAGAGATTCCAATACCAGCAAAAATTGCTATGATATGACTACACTGGAGACTGTAACTGCACAGGGCAGTTCAAAATAACAGCAACCAGCTGAAAATGGCATCATTGAACCCAATGAGCCCACTGAACCAACATTATGTTAAAAATCATCCATGACTCTCTTGACTGTACAACAACCAACAAACACAAGAACCAAGCAGAAGGTACATGGCTATCCCAAAGATCCCAGCCATACCAAATCAGCGTAGGCACAAGTAACCACATAAACATTGTCACAGAGCCAAGATTCACTTTTTGGTGTAAGGGAGGAAGAAGACACAGCTGTATCCACTGTGACTAAAAATTGACATTCTTGCTTATTGGATGCACAAGGTCAGTGAGAAGACTTCTCCAAATATTTAGAACATAAACATCATGGGTCAATGGATTGAATAATTTCCTATTGAAAAGAATGCACTCAAGCATTTATGTTGGCTTCATGTATCATTGTGCAGAACAAAACCCAGACTAAATTCCTGACGTGAACTCTTTGTACTGGGTACACTTAAGGCTGCAATAAATCTATCTTCCTTCATGCGGGCTATAATACAGGTAACTAAATTCTCAAGAAAATGAAAAACTTTTTCAGAATTGACAACTTTATTACAAAATCCTCCAGTGGCAACATTGCCCACAGTTTGGCATCCAGAGAAAAAATGAACTAACAAACTTGCAAGTACTTTTAACAAGGAAGATCCATCATTAATTTTAAAGCTGCATTTCATCTACAGGAATATCTTAAATGCCTATTTAACTAACTGCAAAAAACAAAACTTCATACTTTTAGAACAAAAAAAACCCAACCAAACAAAAAAAAAAACCCAACAAAAAATAAAGACAAAGTGTAGTCCTCAAAAGTTTATTTCAAGTATAAAAATTGTTCAGTAAAGTATCTACAGGTTTTTCGTTCAGCATAAAGGTTTAATAAGATAGAAAGAATCAAGTACCAAATATCTGTAAAAATACGATTTTAGATTTTGAGTAACAGTGAAAAGGCACTTAAACATAAGATAGCCAATGACAAACACAACTGTTACGTCAGTGAATGTGTAAGCAAACATAATCTAACACTTTATAAACAAAGAAATTAATTACAGTCTAGCTGAACTTAGCAACTTAATCCAGACAAGAGTGAATTTGAACTCCCCGCACTTCAACAATTGCACTTTTCTTTCAAGTGCAAAGAAAGAAAGAAAAGGAAGAGAAGTCTTCAATAAACTGAAGACTTCAAACTAAGAACTCAAGAGTTCAGTCCATACAAGCTCCATAAAAAGAAATGTAATGAAACTGGGTAGCAGCATAAATACTTCATAAATGCCCCTGATCTGTGTGCTTGAATTGAGGGGTTTATATTTCCATTCCCAGTTTAGAAAAAAACGTTTCCATAAAAACAGAAAGCCTTTTTAGAAGCAAAACTATCAGACTACCATAAGTGGGAAACAGAAGTGTAATGCTTGGGAATCCACTGCAATCCCTTTGCAGCAGAAATATTTTTCTACTGCCAGCAATGGAAAGTATAACAAGTAGAAGTTTTTGGGAATCAGGCAAGAAAACAGGCTATGACAGTTTAAATGAGTTTGTTATTTTTTGGTCAAGTTTCAATGAGCTACTCTATCTTAAAAAAAAAATAGAATCAAATATGCCAAAAGAAACAATACATTTAAAACAACATTTAGAGCACCAAAGCATATTTGGACAATAAATACAGAATAAGATGGTAATTATTCACAAATTCGAGGAAAATAGGGAAGGAAATTTTCAACACTCACCAGAAAACTGGGTTTTTACAATTACTCAGCAATATTAAGTAAACAGGACAAAATCATCTTAGTGTTGGCATTTTTTTCTCAGTGATAGTAAGACCTTTGATACAGAAGTGCTGTCAAGACTTTTGCATATTTTTTTCCAGATACATTTTCCTGTAGGTCTGAAACATTTCTTTTGAGTCTTTGACAGGAATCTGAAGAGTCCCTCCATCTCCATTCAGGATCTGTATAGCTGTATCAAGGGGAATACTGTCCTCAGCTGCAAGACAGACAAGCACGTTAAAGCAAGAGTCTCAAAGGACTCTACTCCTTATGCATGTGGTACCTACGACCTTCCGGTGTCAAAAAAGATGCCACGAACTTCCTTCCTAAGACACCAGGCACCTCAGATTTAAAACAATCTCCAATGCATCTTTAAGCACAAAATGGGTATTTGGGGGTCTTCACAGGAGAGATTTCTGGAGCGTTTTAAGAAAGGTGTGACAGAAAACATGCATTTGTGAAAGGAAGAGAAGAAGCACGCAGAAAGGCTAAAAAGAGGGCAGACACCAAAGCCCAAGGACACAGGCAACAGCAACAAAAGATGCAAAGGTTTCAAACTATGTTACTTGCAACACCACAACACAAGTATCAGCATGCAAGCCCTCTGCTCTAAAGCTAAGAAGCAGATAGGAACAAGGCTACAGAATGCATTTTGTTTCCTGTCAGACCACTAGCAAAACAAGGCTAGAGCTAGAGAGGTACCTAAAGCAAAGAAACAAGGACAGCTGGAAGCAACCTCACCCAAGATTTACAAAGTATGGAACAAACAAGATCCTGAGATGAAAATTGCCACTGTTGTGACAGTTGACTCCTAGAGGGTATAAAAGACCATCCTAAAAGCAATTTGCCATTCAAGAAAAACGAGGAAGATGTTAATAGTGACCCGACTTTTCCTCTGGGTGTCATACAGATTATCTTGTCCAGACTACTGTGACACACGTCCTGGAAGTTGTGAGCATAGGTGTTATGTGTGGACAGTAGAAACATACTGTGAAAGCCAGATTTATTTAAAAAATCACTTTCTGTTTTCTGCTACATCTCTTCCTATATTTTAAAGTGTGAAAGAATCTTTATATACAATTTTAAACTTATTTAAATGTTGTTACCAGTGCTATATCCAAGTTAACAGCACAGGAAAATTTCAACATTTCCAACAACATATTCATAAATCAATAAAAAGCTACACAAATCTTTGAGACTTGTAAGTCTATTCTATGGTATCCATTTAATCAGCAGAATGAGGAAATAATAATTTAAAATGCTTTATTAAGGTTTACTTCTGTAAAGGAACATTTAAAACCAAGCAAAGAGGATTTAACTTGTATTTCAAATGGAACATTCAGAAGTCACTTCACCTGTAGAGATTTCTTCCAGTTTCTTTTGCTTCACTGGTTCACATTTTAACCAATCTTCTTTTTTACTTTTAACACCTAAAAAGAAATTTTCAAAAAATGTTTCTGAGGTTCCTATATCACAAGTTTTGGCCTCTATTCAGCATTAAATTCTAATACATATGCTAGCAAAAAGGAAATGCTAGGAAGGAAAAACACATCAAAAGGAAATTTCCTTTGGGTATGAAAATTACTCCAAGGGCTGATACATACATCTTAAGATTTGGGTTCATTTAAAAATCAAATACATCATTGAAATATGCTTCAGAATGCACCACGTAAAATGTTGAAAAATGGTGTAGGGAAAAAGAGAAGGAAAAAGGGAAGCTTAAAGCAAAGATGGTGAAGGTTATAGAGACTATGGTCAGGATATGTCTGGCCTAAGCCTGCTCTATTCCTCAATGTCACAAAAGATCCCTCGCTCCTCTGCCCAGCCAGACAGATGTACAACCAGGTGAACAGTGAATACAGATCAGATTACCTTTGGAAACTATGCCAAGGGAATCTATTTCCTACAACCAAGCCACACTAACTTCAAGTACTTTAGAAAGCCATCTCCCAAAGTTACTTGAAACTGCCATGTTCCAAAGTATTCTAATTTCATTCTCTAAGACTTAGAGAAAATTGAAGGAAAACTCCCATGTTCTTTCTCAGCTTAAGACACAGCTGCCGTCTGTCAGAGAGCAAGTTAGCATATCTCAGCCTTCAGCCTCTACAGTCTCAAGTTTCCACTGTCTGTAGCTTTCTGCAACATGAATTTAAAAAGACTACATAGTTTATACTTATAAATGAATAATTGAGTGAGCATCATACCTTCTATAACAACTTTATCTCTTTCTGGAGAATTCTTTGCAGCTAAGCTTTCTTCACCAGGGGCTGGACTTCTGAACAGTATCTCTGGACACAGCTTGAACTCAAGGACTTCCTGTTTGCATGATTTCTCAACTGTCGAGACAGCCACATCTCTTTTTGAGTTGCTGCTTTGTGACACTTTGGTGGTTTTATGCCAGACAGGTCTGACAGGCGATGTCTCTAATTTTGTCAGATAGATGCGCTCCTGCGCTGTACGTTTAAATGCCACTCTGTTCAGGTAGTGTTTTTTGGGTTCCTTTTGAAGATGCAGTTTTAGTCTGCTATTTCTTCTGTTTAGGTATAGAAGATTTTTATCGGGAAACATTTTCTCAGAGCACTTATCTTTGTTTTGACCATCGAGATGTCTTTCTTTGCTAGAAAAGTAGTTCTTAGACATGCTAGAAGATCGAGCCCTTTTTCTCTGCAGTTTAAGCAGAGAGCAATCTGCTAAGGAACTCCTTGGTTTCCAACCATTTTCTCCATTCAGTTTTTTAGTTCTGTCAGCGTTTAGCATGCAATTGTGTGCAAGCTGCTTAGAACTCTTTGCTTCAGATTGTTTCAGTCTTTCCTCTTCTAGTTTTGCTTTCTTAAGTTCTCTCTTCCCAACCATATTTTCCTTCATCTTCCGTTTGTATGGCTGCTCCTGCAAAGGATGAAGTTTCACAGATTTATGCTGAGAATATTTGGTGTGTCTTGATTTGAAGTCTACAGTGCTACTATCTGAGAATTTTACAGCATCAGCTCGGTAACTACTCAATTTTTTATGTTTTATTTCTGCTGGTGATTTTGCTTGCTCTTTGACACTAATTCCTACGTCTTGCCTAAGCATCTCCTTTTGTTTCCTACAGTTCTGTTCTTCAGCTGAGTTCCCTTCAGAAGTTTGAATTTTTTGTCCTTGACTGACTTCAGAGTGCTCAATTTCATCAGTTTCTGACTTCATGGATTGGTGAATGTCCATTATGGATTTCATGGTCAAACCTGGTTTGGTTATATCTTTTGAAAGGGACTCAGTTTTGAAAACTCTCTCCTTCTTTATGGACAAGTTCGCCATGCTGTCTGTATGTGTACGATCATTTTTCTCTGATAACTCTTGGGAGGTTGTCTGGTGCTCTTTTTCATCAGAATGAAATTCTTTACTTGATACTTGAGTTCCTTTATCAATTTGCAGATATTCCTTCCCACTGCTGCTTTTGTATTTATCAGCATCCTGGTTTTCAAAGGAATTAACTGGTCCAATTTCTTCCTGCTGTGTTGTAGGCAGTTTGTATTCATTATCCACCTTTAGCCTAGGTTTTTTGTTCATTGCAGTAGTGTATTTGGAAACATCTTTATTTTTGCTTATAATGTCTGGGATTTTTTCAGAAACTGTCAGGTCTCCCACTGCACAGTTTTTCTTTTTCAAGGCATCAGATTGACTGCTGTTTTCTTCTGTCTCTGCAGAGTCATTGTTTTCAGCTTTAGAAAGTTGACAACCATTTTTCTCTGAACCAGATGTTTCTAATTGAGAGGGACAATGTGGTGTTTTACATGCTGAAAATACACCACCAGTTAAAGAGCAATCCTCACTTTTTTCACTGGGAGTAGAAGTTTCTTGTGGGGCTTTTTCCTGCTCACATAGATTCTGGCTAGGCTGGACACTGCCTTCAAGGTTGTCCTTGTCAGCTGAAGCCTTTTCTAACTGTTGACTCACTTCTCTCTTGCTGTCACTAGAGGAACACTGGCTGTGTCCCGGAGACAGTTCTTGAACATGATCAGAGCTTAACACTGCAATTTTAGTCTGATTTACTGAGTCCTTCAAACGAGAATTCTTGTCACAAATTTTAATCTCTTTTTGAGACTGCTTCTCTGTCCGTTCAGCCACAGAATGATTTTGTGCTGCTTCTCTTGTTAGCATATCAGCACCTTCAATGCCATATGGAAACTCTTTCACTAGTGCAAGTAGCTGATCTTTTAGATATCCACTAGGTTCTGTTCCGAAAAAATTCACCTCCTTTTCTGTGCTATTTTTACTGGGCATGGAATTTTGTTTACTGTGGCTTTCTGGAACAGCAGGTGCATTTGTTTTAGCAGTTATGCTGATAGAAGAATCTAGTGAATTTTGGGCTAACTTCTGATTTATATTAGCAAGACTTTCTAAGTAATTTTCAGGATGCTTGAAAGATGCCTTGAATGACGTGTTTTGTTCAGGGGTAGAAACTGCATTAGGAGGATTGCCACTGCTTTCCTTCTCCAAATGACTTGATGATTCTTCCAACATCTTTAGCAGCAAGCTCTCTCTTTGGGAAGTGTTATTGCTCAGTTCGATTTTATGCAAGTCCGGATGTTGTTCCTTTTGCCTTACACCAGATGCATTTCCTTCTGATGCATGTGTTTCATAGACTGACTTGAACATGCCTGCTATTTGTGGGTCATAAAATTTATCACCTTCAACAAGAGAGCATACACTAGAAATACAAAACATGTCATTTTCCAGCACAGCTGTGGATGTATCTCCTGCCTCTAAAACAGTTCGCTTGTCTTCATGGTCTCTTATACCTTCTTGAGAGATTTGACTACAAAAATTTGTGCCTGATTCAGGAAGAGTAGCCTTGTTTTGTAATCCAAGCTGCAGATGTTTTCTTGCATCTTGTGCAGATTGACTAACTTCCCTTTGGTTTTCATCACCTAATTTGATCTGTTGCAAATCTGAGTCCACTTTTTGTTCCACAACACAATCACTGGGTGATGACCAAGCATCTTCTATTGTTCCTTTGGCAGTATTTACCACACTTACACCACTTTTCCCTTCTTCTTGCAAGCTACATGAGCTCCCCGAGTTGATCACGGGATAGGTTTTACTTTCAGGTGTTGGAATCTTGCCTGCCTGCTCACTTGGTGTTCTTTGTTCACAAAGTACTAAAGGACAGACAACTGCAACTTGAGGTTCAAAATTTTTTATCAAATTGGAAGTCAAAGTATCAAGTTTTTGTCCCACAGAGGTAGTTGTTACAGGCAAAATGGCCTCATCCATGCTAGCTAGAACATTTTTGTTCTCTCTCTTCGCTGTGTTTTCGTTGGAGGATGAAACCTGATTTGCTGTGGTGCTTTCATTTAACTGTTTATTTTGCACACTTACAGATTCTGATGGATAATTCTCCCACAAGCGCAGGCATGCAGCCAGCTCTTCCACAGAGTAACTACAATTGCTCTGGTTACAGGATGTATTCTCACTAAACGGTGTTTTTTTCTGAGCTACCTCAGTCTGGAATTTAGCATCACCAGATGCAGTTGTTTCTGATGCAGGAGAGTTTGTATGAGCCACAGATGCCTGCTCACCTTTCACACTTTTTGCGTTCTTCTCACTAGTGTCTTTTAGCAAGCTTCCACCCGTGACAGATGTATCGAGCAGTGGTTTGTCATTACACAGTAGACTCGTCAGTATTTTATCAGCGGTAGCACCAGCTGTCTTCTCTTTCAGCACATTTGTGCTGCTCAATACAAACTGAAGAAATGATGAGTTCTCGGGGCCAATTTGTAAACTCTTTGATGCAATCTTGACAGAGCTCCCTGCTTGAGTAGAACATAAAGCATTGTTCGAGGAAGTCACAGTTCCTTGAGAAGAGGCCAGGGCATGCACATCCCTTTGTTCCAAGGAGCTCTCAGGATTATTAAATTGAGCTTGGACTTTGCTCTGAGAGGGAATAGGAGTGAAGCTTGAAGAAAGGTTTCCCTGCTCTATCTGAGAGTTACTTTGAGTCACTTCCAATCTTTGGTTATCACCAATGGCTAGATTTTTGTCCTTTCTTTCTTCATGTGAAACCTTGAGCATGGGCCTCTCTGTCCTCACTGCTTCAGATGGGGAAGGTGGTACATTTTGTTTGGGCATGCATGGAAGACAATTAGCAGGAGAACATGAATAACTAGGAGGAGGAGGAGGGAGAGTATTCTTGTGATGATAGATTTTTTTCTTATAATTATGAACCGTTTCAAGCAGGACAACCTTTTTTTTAAGACAGCTCAGCTTCTCAGCTTCCCAAGCTAGTCTCTCCTTTGTAATTCCCATTCCATGTGTTGTTGTCGCTGAAGAAATCTGAGCATTAACAGGCCCATTCATCAAACTACTAGTCTGGCTCTCTGGAACTGAAGCAGGATCACTCAGCGGCTTTGAAGAAAGAGCTTCTATTTCTTTCACAACATCAAGCAGTGCCTTGGGAATGCCAGGGGATGTCACAGAGCTTTCATTAAAAGATGGATTTGCTGCCACACTTCCACTTGGATTGCAGACATTCCTGACTGATTGACTGACTTCTCCAGATTGCTGCTTCTGACAGTATTGCTGAATACTGTTAAACCCAGGACCATTTTTTGGATCCAGTGGGCACCTCTGCTGGTTAATGTTGTATCCATTAGGTACATTTTGCACTTCCTGTGGTACACCCATTGAAGATTGTGCTGCAGGTCTTGAAACACAGCTGGCAGGCAACAAAGATGGAGCAGAACATCCTCTAGGAGCTTCTGATGCCACCTGACTCTGCTGAAATTGTGGCAGCTGTACATTTGTCCCAGTACTTTGATTTATTGAATATGAAACTTTACTCTGTTGAGCATTGGAATTAAATATTTGGGGTTGGACATGTTGCCCAGGAGTACCAAGAGGAAAAGAATTATTCTGGGGATGAATGCCACCTTGTTGTAGTGTTGCAAGTCTCAGAGAATTAGGCTGCAGCATTTCTGGCTGCACAGTGTAAGCATTGGTATTGGCATACTGAGGCTCCCCAAGCACATTCCTTACGTTATTCCCCGCGTTCATTTGAGGGGGCTGGTGGGGTAAATTCCTGCAGGGATAACTGTAGGGATTAGAGACTGGCCAAGAAGTCGTAGTCATCTCTGGTCGCAAAGGTGAATTGTGAATGGGAGGTTTCAGAGCTGTTATGTACATCTGTTCATGTCGTTTAACTGAGTATTTTGACATAAAAAAATTATTACCAGTTACAGATGCTCCTGGGGAGGTCTGATCTGTAGTTTTGAATCCTTCACCATTTACAGCAGGGAAGGCAACATTGACAGCTGGCACATAGACGACTTGGTTATTTTCAGCGTAAGTGCAGGCATTTTTAGAGGAGCTGGCATTTGTCTGAGGAAAGGCATGTCCATTAGGAAGTAACTGAGTGAAACATGCTCCTTTATTTTGCAGGTTTGCATTTGCATCAGCATTCTGGACTGGCCTTACATTCCAGTCCATCTTTTCTTGTTTTCTTTTTCTTCAGGCAAATCCAAAATGCTAAAAAAAAATTTTACAAAAATTACAATCTTTTGATCAAGACCTATTTCACTTACTAAGAAGTGATTTAGAATGCGTCATGAACAGAACTGTCAAACCTAAATTGCTTGGTAGGAGAGCAACCCCATTAGCATAACCTGTGGACATCAGCACTGTCAGTGTCAAGTTACATAAATTGTTTCCCAGAACACAGTTAAAGTATAAAAGAGAAGCAATTAACAACTCTATTGATTATCTAATGACTAACAAAACCTTCACATTATTCTGCTAATTTTATTATCATTCAATCTTTTAATTTAACAATAGATTGCTGTATTTATCTTCTTCGTCGAAATAGGAAAAAACCCCAAGGTATGTATATAACATGACACACACAATAAACAATATTTAAGAGCAGAACATAAGAAACACCTATAGAATAAAATATAGGCCAGGGTTTTCAGACAATAAGACTCAACTTCAATTATACCTTCAAAAACAATAAAATAAATGGAAAGACTAATTTGGGTTTAGCAAAAATCTCTCATAATAATGTGGCCCACTAGTTTAATTTTGAGAAATATGACTGTGCCTCTAGTGAGCTACAAGCAAAGCACTCCTAATTCTGTTGGTAGCATTAACTTACTCAGCTGGGAGAAGGCATGAAGCATAGAGACAACACAACACTTCTGCTACTGCAGTAGTTATACCTTCAGAAGCAAAGTCACATATCTCTAAGTCTTCATGTGTTATATTCCAGAATGCACATGGATTACCAATAAACCCAAATGGGTGAGCGCCAGACACTATTTCAGCCTTCAAAAACGCACAAAAAAGCACAAAAACCCCCATGACAAACTACAAGAATTAATGCTTCTCTGCATCTTGACAAGCTCCTCTCAGTATGGTCAAACCCAGCTAGAACAAACACCTTGCTTTGTGTAGGGTGTCTCAACAGAATGTTTAATGCCATTTCTCCCAGATCACCCAAGGCTCCTGATTTTTCTTCATGGGCTCTTTTAGATTTTAAGACTCTTCTGATTTCAAATTTGAGAATGTGAAGTATCACTCATATCTAGCCTATAAAAAATAAAAGACCTAGTGTTATAATTTTCCAGGTGTTATTTTCAAGATTCAAAGACAGCTCTGTCTTTCTTCACTCTTTTACTTTCTCTGCTCTCATAAGACACCAACAAAAGAAGACAGGAAAACGAAGTAGCATGTGAAATTTGTCAAAACATTCAGTGTCCATGCAATACTTACAGTGATCCAAGAATCTTTGTGGAGAAAACAGGCTTTTGCATCCAAGGTAAATCTTTCAGGCTTCTAATGTTAGACTGGGTATTTCCTGATAAAACAACCACATCCTTGAATTAGACAAATGCTGAGGAAACTTAAGACTTTTACATTTTCTGGGAACATAACTGTGAGAGAGGCAAACAAGACTAAGATGCCAACCACTAGTAACTGTAAAATCCTTGCTAGAGGAAGAACTTTGACTACATGCAGCACACAACAAGAGTAAAATCCAATTATTGTCACCGTCAAAACAAAAAAAAAAAATTAGGAACTCCCTGTTGAAGACAGGCTGGAGACAAGGGGAGGGGTTAATTGTAATGTTAAACCCTATAACCTGGCCCAAAAGGACCAGTGGTGGAGGTTTTAATGGATATACCTAGAAATTCTTGCAAGCCATTATTTGAGTTATGTGTTACAGAAATTACTATAAAAGGAATCACACAGGACCATCCCCAATAATCATCTGTTGTTTTGACATGAACAGTTTATCCCTAAAGCTGTTGGTCTGGTGTTTGTTACTATATTCCAAATCTAACTCACCAGGCTGCATCAAGTTCCTCCACTCCAGTGTCAACAGAGGGATGCAGAACATGGCATCACGACTGGCCTGAGCCTTGCAGCAAGTGCCTGAACTGACTGGTTTGGGGCCTTGCCTTGCCTCTGAGTGCCAGATGCTCTCACGGAGAGAACTATCTGTTCCCTTCTATTAATAGAAAAAGTCAGAAAGATAAAAGCATGAAGGGAAAGTTAACCTGCCTATTTGTGTTAGCTCATGGTCTTAGAAATGCTGAGCACTATCTAAAAGCAGCTGAAGTCCAAATTATTTCCCTACAAACATGAAGTTTCTGAAGCCCAGCAGGACACTTAGGCTGGAACAGACACAACTCTATGACTCTTGCCACTGTCTGTGTTAGAAGCTTTGAGGTGACAGTAGAGAAATCAGAGGGCCACAGGGTCTCCGTGATGGCTCTATCTGCCCAGGAAAAGCTTGACAGGCATCTGGAAGCTGCCTAAAAATGAGTTTCTGAAACAAAGATTGACCAAGACAACCAGGACAGAAATACTTGGTCCAATTTGATTTCAGACAATCATATGTCAAATTCCTACCTCCTTGAAGCCTGACTGGGCTTACAAATCAGACCGACTATTATATTAAACTGAGTATGGTGTCAATGGAGGCATCATAACTGTGTCTCTCAGTCCTTTTTCACAGACAAAAACCCTAGCTAAATCAGGTGATCACTCTCACAAGTCTGTTACTGTGTGCTATTTAACCTGAATTGTAAATATGTTACATTACAAGTGGATACCCCCTGAATTTCAGAATCAGAAGCCTGGGCCCTTCTGTAGGGTCTGGAATCCAACTGCAAGCTCCATTGGAAAACACAACTATTCTGGTATCACTAACATATGCTCAAAGATAAAGGCCCTGAGATGACCGAGGTCCCCTGCCTATTTCCTGGGGCAGCCCCACAAATTTGGGATTAAACACAAGTAGGTTGGTTATCAATCATTCTTTAGATGTAGGCCCTGTGTGCCAGATAAAGTCCTATGACTTTGTGTTCCATCTGAGGCCCAGCAGCACCCTCTAGTTAAGGAGTCCTGGCCCACTCAGAGCCCACTAACATCAGCAAGGCACAGTGCCCCGTGCCCAGCACCACACAGTCCCAACTTGTCATTATGAGCTCGTGTTAAGAGATAGGAATTAGACGGATAAGACACTTTTTTCTTCGAGCAGAACAACTGAATCTTTATTGCACACAGCTTGTTTTTATATGGTATTAGAAGGCACTGTGTGCTTCAATCTAATAGGTCAGCAAGTCACTGAAATTCAGTCCATTGGTTGGTAATGGCTAGCATACACGTCCATCAAACTCTTTTCTTTCCAGATACGTTGACATTTTTTCTTCACAGACTCCCACAGGATAGACTTCTTACTTTTGCAGGTGCAAACTCTTTTCTCACAAAAATAGATTGTTATGCAAACTGATTCTCATTCTTATGATTCTTTTCTCACAGGAACTCAACAGGCCAGCTTAGCCAGAATAGCAAGGCCAAAACCATGTTTTACAAGGCCTTTCTTTTATAAGGTTTTATCTATATGCAACACCAACTATTTTCTGCTATGCTTGTTCTGTCATCCTGCCTCCTCTGTCAGGATGCAGCCACAGTTACCACCAAACCCCTCATGTCATGGTAGTTAAAAACCCCCTTAAGCTTGTGCTAAAGAGTCCTGACCCAAGGAATCTTGAAAGCCCATTTAGCCCCAGGTATTCCAACCAGGGGGCCCACAGGGCCCCAACACTTGTTTTACCAGATTTGCCAATTATCCCCTATGTTGCACCTTTTCCCACCTTGGGGCAGGACCCCAGTGCCCCTCCCATCACTTCATCAACTGCAACCCCCCCCAGCCCTTGGTTACCCAGACTTATCAGACATATTGTTAGCACCCCAGACACAACTTGATGATCCTTCCCAGGTGCCATGGAGGCAGCACCTTACAGAGACTCCCACTTGGAGGTAGATGCCACCATCAATGGCATCATCATCTGTGTGTCCCCACAGGCAGTCAAAATGCTGCCTTCAGTTGATCACAATGGAGGGGACCATTTCTTTCACCCTCTGCAGTAGTCCACAGGTTTCCATAAGCCCCTTCAGCCCTTCCCAAGGTCAGTCAAGTGGGACTTCCCTAAGAGCCAGCCAGCCTGAGGATCTGTTTTTGAGAGGTTCTAACCTCTGCTGTGGAGCAACTCCTGCACAATTCTAGTCAGATTTGCACAGCAGCAGTTTATCACTGCATGCATCTGCAGAGCTATGCACCACAAAGAGCAGCCAAGTAACAGCCTCTGCTGAGTTGAACCTTGCCCATCTGGGGCAGTGACAGAGTTTATGTGCTACATGTCTTATTTTTCACAGGGCTACAGATACATGTCAGATAAGCAAGATACAGTAAGCTACCAGAAAGAATGGTAACATACAGACTACTTCAGATAAGCTCCAGAAAGTACATCCATTTACAAGTATTTCTCTCCAATAATTTGGCCACTCTTACTCAGTGAGGCCATTAGACAATGCTGCAGATATTTCTACTAGAAAGGCCTACAAGGCATTAACTTTTTTACTTTCACAGACAGAATCACTCATAGACCAAGCCTTCCACGATGCTCCAGGGAAGGTACAATTTCCTGGTACTTCTGAATCAAACTCCCCCTACTTTGGGGACTCTGAGAAGCGCCTCCCCTACTTCCAGTGACCCATGCTGTTAAACACCCTGTGATCCTGCAAGCCCCAAAATTTATCATGTCTTTTCTCAGAGAACTGAAAAAACAGTGGGTATTCACTTCCACCCCCTTTCCCTTTTAACAGCCCCAGTCAATAAGCTCACACATCTAGTGGGTCCTGGCATCTGACCAGGGCTACTGGAGCAGGACACTGCCTCCGTGGGGCTAAAGCAGTTGAACAATATCCTGACTGTAAAAGTTATCAGTGATGGATGGAGAAGGGGGATTATGCAGCACTTGGTGTAGAACAATGATGAGACCAGCCTGATTCAATAATCCCAAAGTTGAACATTCTGAGGATACAAGGAACATATCCTGGCAGAAACTGGCACAGGTGAGGATGTAACAAAGCTCCTGATAAAGCAACCAAGTGACAGTACTGTGCTGGTTATGCATTGAAAGCACCTGGGGGGAGGGCATACTCAGAAGTTTTTCACCATGAGAACTTCCTCTCTGAATTGATGGAACCAATTGGAGGCTAGTTTAGTTACTGACAGCCTGAGGAACCAATTGCAGAAGTTCGCTCCATGAATCCACATTTTAAAAGCTAGTAAAACCCGGGAAAAAGCTCTCTTTAATTTCCAGCCTTTTACAAAGTAACACTGACTGGCCCGGGCCCCTTCCCCATGCGGCCCCAGGCCGGGCAGGGGTGGGCTCGTGAGGCCGCTGGGCCCCGTTTTCAACCGGGGGCCCCGATGGCCAGGGGGAGGAGAGGCCATTGCTGAGATCGGAGCCCTCCCTCCTGCCCCGGCGTGACCGCAGCCGCCGGCTCGGAGCAGCCATGGGGTGGCCGAGCCCGCCCAGCCGCCCACACGGCCTGGGGGGGAGGCAGCTGGGCCCCGTTCTGGCGGAGTCCCTCCACGCCCTCGCTTGCTGGGCAAGGAGGCGAGCACCGGAGGCAGCCCTCACCCAGCTCCCCAGGGCGGCCCGAGTGTCCCGAGATCCTGGCACCGCTCCAGCATGGCCGGCTGCAGCCCCCTGCATCTTCTGTATAAGATTTTAACCCTTCCAGTGCTCAGATAAGACTGGCAGACCTTCAGTCCTCCCTTTAGTGAAAGGAAAAAGAACAGAGAGGATGCACCAAAGTCAGTGAAGCAGGAGCCAAGTTCTAGACGGATGGAGGAGATGCTGTGAAGGTTGGCTGAAAAATCTTCTCGTAAGTTATAGGGGTGGGTGGGCTGTACTACACTAAAAATTCCTATAAATCGTGGAAAAGATATGGGGGCTTGAAGTGTTCGGAAGATCCTTTGCCCCGAGGGAAAAAGGGTATCTCTGTTCCTAGGAATGAAGTATGAACAGAGAAAAGAGTGCTAAAGAGAACTTTCGCTTTCATTCTTTGAATGAACTTTTGGTTCGTTCTTAGAAGTAAACACCCCATGAGTTTAACATGGTCCATAAACACAGTTTGAGAGAGCTGTGAAGATGGGAGGAACTTAGTGGAAAATAAAGCCACAAGAGAACTTTTTTTTCTTCCTGTGGAAAAATCCCTGTAGGCGAACAAGAAGAAACTCCTCTCCCTGAAGTGAACTGAGAAAGATTATTTAAGTTGGGAACTGACTGAAGTGTTTCTGTATGTTGTTGTTAAGAAGGTGTGGAAGAGGGGAGGAGGGAGTAGTCTGAAGATCTTATTCTGAATTTATTATTTTCTTTATGTTATTAATAAAGCTTTTCTTTATACCCTTTTAAGTTTTAGGCCTGCCTTGCTTTTACTCGTAATTCTATCTCACAACAGAAAATGAGTGTATTGAAATTGGCAAACCTAAACTATAACAGTACTGATAATTTACCTGACACTGCTGAGCTAAAGGCTACTGAGCTGAAACAGTTGGCCCAGAAACATCTGACTGACAGTCAATCACTATAAAAACCCAGTCCCAATTTTTAACATCAGGGACTTGTTACAAAAATATAACTAAGGGCCTGGCACTGGGTGCTCCAATAGTCTATTAACTATAAGTCCAGTTGCATTCAAAATAATCAGCCAGGTTCACAAATACTATGGTTTATTAAATGCAACATACATGGCTCTTCTGGAGTGCTAGCAGTATCTGCATAAACTGCAGAGCAGCAATACAATGGCAAACACAAGCTCAATTTCTCATGTCAAAACACTCAGCACAGCCAAGGACATAAGAAAGGTGCCCCTTCTGCAGAGAGCAAGGAAAATGTGTTCCTACAATTTTCATGTCAAATTCTCATCCCTCAGGTAAACACAGAATCAGGATCCTTTTATACTTTATTACTCATTATTATGCAAAGTGCTGTGGGTGGTGAAATTTTCTGTTCTTAGCGGTTGTGTTGTATGCAGTATTTCTTGGTAGTAGGTATACCTGATAGCAGTTGACAAAACACTTCCTGGCATTGAGACTCTTTGTTCATTTCCCACTTTACATTCCTACTCAATGCCATGGCAAGAAAAACCGCCATCAGGTCTGCTCTGATCACTGATGCTCTGAAGTCTGGGCCCCATCTTGTATTAAGCTTTGCTATTTTCTTCACTGTTTTATGCTTCCAACACTCTTAACATACCCTCTTCTAGAAGTGTGTGAAAGGATTCCTCCTTTGAGTGGGGACACCTCCAGCAATATTTCCTGAGGCTGAGTTAAAGAGATATGCCCACAGACATTGGTATGAGTGAGCAACATCAATCTGGACCTGACTATTCTGCCAGCTTTATAGTCACTGTAATTATAGTTAATTATCTGTAATTATCTGTATATATACATGTATATACACACACAGATATATATCTGTATATCTCTATGTATAACTATCTATACAGTGTCATAATTAATTCTGATTAACTTCCTTTAGTCTAACTAGTATTATGATCAATATTATCATCAGTGTTAATACCATAAAAATAAATATCTTCTTCATATTGGTTTGCCTTCCTTTATCCTGTGGGATGAAGTTGTATAAAGATTCAACTACATCTGTGGAATTCTTTAGACATAAACCTTTGACTAAGTCTGGAGCTAGAACTGGACCCAGCCACACCGAGACTCCTCTCTGAAGATGAGTTTAGAAAGCAATGGGATCCGTTCTGCACCCTGTGACTCAACAGGAGGGTACACGTGATAAACCTTGTGTGAAGCATCCATTCTGCCTCTGACAGTTACCTAGGCATAAATTTTGCTTCCCCCCACCCCACCTCATACTGCAGTCCCAAAAGCTGCCAAAATAATCAATGCCATTCACCTTTCCTCTCATCTGTGCATAATCAGTTTGGACATTAAAGACATTTCTCCAGTGTCCCACCCACTAGGCCTACCAAGCTCACTTTGCTTGTACTTGGAATGGCATTAATTATACCTTTACTCATTCTCCTCCAGGCTATGGCTATAGTCCTGCCATTGATGCTAAAGTTGCTTGAGCAATATTAGCTGAAATTTCTCCGACTCCTGATGTCTCTCATCACCAGTATCTTGCTGACTTTCCTAGTACATATAGAAGGCAGGATGGAAACTTCAGCCCTCAAAGAACATCAGTAACTTTTTACCTCCCTGGTAAATGCCAGGGTCCTGCCCAGAATGTAAAGTGTTGGGGTTATTTTCAAAGGAATCTTTTTGCATGCCAGTATCAAAGGTATTTCTGAAAGTGTCTTGCAGTCTGTTTTCTTTATCCAATCTACTCCCTCCTCCAAACACAAATATTGAGTTTCCTAGGTTCTAAACTTTTGTCACAGAAGGCCCAGTTTTAGTCAGCTGGGCTATTCTCCCTATTCCTTGCTGTGCACACATTGCACCTGACACTGAAATATAAGCCACAAACACTTCCAACCCTTCCCCTGAAAGTATTCAACGATATCAGTATCTGTTGGTGCAATGGCATATAATAAACATTAATTATAATTATTAAGCTAAGCAACTCATCAAATAACTGTACCCTCACCACTTATGTGCAATACAACACATACTGATGACAGAGGCAAGAGGTAACTGTACTACCACTCTTTGAGTCAATAAAGTGAATTGACTGTAGTCATAGGGATGAGCTTAAATCCTTGACTGAACTATTGACAGTTTGGCTCAGGCTCACAAGGAAGTAAAGGCCTAGGCCATGACCAGGTCAAAGACCTTTCTAGTTCCAACCTATTCTTTGCAAACCCACATAGGAACAGGGTGACACAAAGAGCTTTGATGCATAAGAGCTGGGAACACCAGTCAAGCAAATAAGACATTCATAGCAGGTAGTTCCTCCAGGACTAATTAGTAAGGAACAAAGGAAGTTGTGGCTGTAAGGAATTTTATGCCTACCTTTTCCACAGCATTTAACTTGACTGTGAGCCAACCACTTTATTCCACAAATATGAAAGCCCAGGTGAGCCTTTTTTTTTATCTCTCCCAGCTGCACAGTTTGTAACCTCTCCTTGAGCTGGGTCACCTCTAAGTTACTCCTTGCAGCCGAAAGATCCTTTACAAACTGCAGATCTTTGGCAATTGATATCGTGCATAACTTTGTATGAAAGGGCATTAAGATAATGTATTAATACTTTTAAATTACTACTGTTCTTGTAACTCACAATAGCTCTAAAATATTCTTATTCATTGCTAAAATCCCCCTTTAATAGAGCCAAAACTCTCTAAAACACATGCATTTCAATGCCAGCCACTATGATCACAGCTATTTCGTATCTCTGCAGAACGTAGTTCAGCAAACAGAAGATTCTAAGAATTGAAAGGACAAAAGTTCAGATGCAGGCCAGCAAAACTTTGCTCCCCTGTTTCTGCTTCTGGACTTGTAGCAGTATGTTCCATTTAACCTAAAGTATTTAAATCTAACTCAGCACATCAGACTTACGGTGTTACAGTAAAACAGTCTGAATCAACTAAATGTACCCAATGAAAAGAGTACATAAACATCCATAATTCTCATTTTCCTCTGTATTTTAGATGTCACAAGAGCACCAGCACACAGAAGTTTTCTTTCCCCAAAATTCTTAGCAGTTACATAGGAGATAATTTGTTAGAAATTCCCTTAATTTCAGATTGCCAATCAAACACAGAATATTTACAGTAAACTTAAGCATATGAAGACTAGTAGTCACTTCTCTTGGCAGATTCCCATTCCACCATTTCCAACAGTGTATTTCCCCCTTTTACGTATCAACTTCTGACAAATCCTGATGGGATTCATCCAGTAATATTTAAAGAGCTGCTACTGACAATGCAAAGTCTCTCTTCACGGTTTTTGAGTGATCTTGGGAATCCAGAGAAGTCTCAGCTGACTGGAAGCTGGCAAACGTTGTCCCAGTTTTCAAGAAGGGCAAGAAGGAGAACCCTGGAAAGTAGAGGCCTGTCAGTGTCACTTTAGTGTCTGGTAAAATCATGGAAAACATTTTTCTGGAAAGTATTGAAAAACACTTGGAGGACAACAGTCATCAGTCACAGGCAGCAGAGCTTCATGAGGGGAAAGTCAGCTTGTCACATCTGATTTCCTTCTACAAGGTAACCCACCCAGTTGATCTAGGAAAACCTTTTGGACTTGAGTTAAATATTCATGGGATGGTTATGTTTTACCCCTGTAGTCTTTATGCTGCATCAGGCTCTCCTTCCCAGCTTTCCTTTTTGTTTTTAGCATTGTTTCCTCCAAACACCAGGACTCTTAATGTGATTTGATTCAGTGTTATCCAACACTGAATAAACCCTATTTCTCAGTTTGTTAATGGGTTTTTTTGTTTGGAGATGAAGTGAATACACTTCATTCTTAAAGTCTTTAAAAGTTGAGGTGTGCAGGGGAGCCTTCTCTTGCCTTTGGCAGGCCTTTTGGCTCTACTGACAGCAGTAGCAACATGAGCAGCTGCATTTCCCAATAAAAAAAAATTTCAGAGTGAATTTTGCAACACCTGGCTACAGCCAGGGTGTTGTGCCCAGAAAAGCAGAGCAGCTGCGTGTGTGTGGCAGGACATCCCTCTCTACAACAGCTGGCTGGTGCATATGGAAGAGACAACCCAGGCAAGGTCACCTCTGGTGCCAGAAGGGATGAGAACCCTGACTAAGAACCAACACCTTGCTCTGGAGAGCAGGTATAGGAAGAGATTTAAAAAGTAAGCATCATTGACCAAAAGACACTGCTCTTTACAACTAAAAAAGCCACACAAATTATTATCTATTAGGAAATCATAGAAGCCTCTTACACACTCCCCAGAAATGTCTAGGGCCACTCCTCTTACGAAGCTTGGACCCATCTTTGTAGATACTTTTCCGGAAATTGAGAAGAAAGATTTGATTTGTGTCCCATCAGCAATTAGATGGTAAAATACATTGAATCCTAATCTATATTATTTCTTCGCTATCTGTAATATAGATACCTCAATCACACTATTGTGATAATTGATAAAAGATTCGTGTTAATCACAAAAGCATTGGGGTTTGTATAAACCAGAATACTAAGCTCTGAAGTGAAGCATGGACACTAGATAAAGGAAATTATATGATAAAATCATTCTGTTTAAAATCACCTTGTTATGTTACATTATTATTATATTATGTTATGTTTTCCAAATAAGTTGTATTGGCTACCAGCTTGCAAAATCAGACTTCCCAATAGCCCTTCCTGCCTTTGTCTGATCAATACTGCTTATCTCAAGGACCAGACTCCCGGAACTTCTCTGGTGGTTATCTACAAGGACCAGATGGCTATCTGTGACTGATTATCGCCCAAAGGCTTTGTGAATTTGTGTAAGGATGTTTATTCAACCACCACTGCTTATGACAACAAAAAAACCCCCAAAATTATTGATTACAACAAGAAACCACAGTATAAGAAGCTGCAAACCAAGGTTCGGTGGAGTGTGGAGTGGGCGGTGACCCCTCACGTTCCCCAGCGCGCTGCTTGCTCTTTCTATAGCAAATAAAGCAATCTAAATTTTGCTGAATATCGAGACTTTCGTCTCTCATTTATAACACTATCTACCAGTAGTGTCTCTTTTTATCTGGTGTGGTAACAAGCCTGGCTTAAGCTTTATGTCTGCTTTCCTTGGTCTGTTCTATAAATCATTCATTTTGTAATAGACCTAAATGGCCATTATCAAGAATTTGCAGAACAAGAGCAAGTTTTGGGGTGTTGGCCACCTCAGTTAAGTTAGTGTCTACTGTCAAAGGCCTGGGCAGAGGCAGGGACTGGTTTAACTCCCCTCTCCATTTGTAACAGCGTAGTGACCTCAGCGTAGTGACCTCAGCCCACCAGCAGTGCCTGGCTGAGGCAAGAAGGCACCCAAGTCACACCAGCCCAGAGGCTTTGCCTTGTTGCCTTCTGCCGAGAAGGCAAAGTCCCTCCACAAGTTCTATCCCTTGACCAAGTACCAGCCACCAGAGAGATAAAGGGAGAGGAGGGGCACTGCGACCATTTTCCCTTTGTCTCTCCCATGGCAGACACCATCTTGGGGAAGCAGTCACTCCGCCATTTTGAGTTTCTCTTTGTTCCCCAGGAGTCTGGGAGATTTCAGCAACATTCTCAAAAACTAATGCTCTTACTGTTAGTTTTTGCCTGTTGCTATTTTTGGTTTTTTTAGTTAACTGTTATTTTTCCACTTATATCTCCTCTGTTTCTTCCTCCTTATTGGTGGAAAGGGATCAGTTAAAACAAAGGGAAAGTAACTCATTTTAGTGTTCTGAACCATAGGATTCTGTTACAGCCAAGAGAATTGTATGTTTGGGAAACAAGTTACAGGATATCTTAGAGAGCTTAGAAGCCAGAGGTTAGGAATGTAACAAATGAAGGTAGATAGCTTAGTAGAAGGATTAGAGGTTGACAAAGATTGATTGTTTATATATGATAATATTCAGAGCTAGCTAAATACACATATGGAAGCATTTAAGCGAAATCAATATACTTTAGAGAATACTTAGAGCCAGACAGGAGAGACCTATGCATCATAAATTTTGACACTGAAATTAATGAATAATTAATGAAGACCCGAATGGAGGGATCAGCAGGTTGGTAGTCATAGTAACAGGACATAGGTAAAAAGTTTAGAGCAAGGTAGATGGTCCTTCTTCCCCTGACACCCTCCAACTCATTTAAATGACCACTGACCCAATATAAAGAGGAGACTATGCAACTGCAATGAGTATGCACTTAATTTTAATACCGAGTGGGGAATGGGTGGTGACAGGTAATAAATATGTATAGGCGTCTTAGAATATGCATGACTTTTGTGAATAAATTGAGGACTAAAAGCTGTGGAAAGGCACGCACGCCTTTGGCAACAATCCCGCGTGTCTGCCCAGCACTGAAATAAACATATCCTTTTGACTAAACTGGTTGAAAGGTATTTTGTCCTTGCCTTTTGTGCACCAGTTCCTATTAAATTGTCTTAAACCAAGGTTGGTCAAGCAAGACCTGCCTTTCATAAGCTCATGCTGGCTGAGCGTGACTCTCTGGTTGTCCTATGGGTGCCATGTGATGTCATTGAAGATGATCTGCTCCATGACTTTCCTCAGCACAAAAGGCTATAGCCACTATTAAAGTGCACTATTTATTAAATTCGTACTTTCAAAACTAGCTTAATAATTGTCAGTAAGAGATTGGGTTTGCACCCAGCAACACTGTCACAAGTGTCATAGGAACTGTGGTCACAGTCAACGGGTCAAGAATAAAGAAGTCATTCTTCTCCCTACAAATGAGCTAATGCAGATAAACACCACATACCAACACCAACAATTCCACATACCAACAACCAGAAGCACTAGATACAGAAAAATCAGAATTCGTCATAAGCAGCATCTAAACTGAGCTCCAAGAGGTTATTCTGAAAGGTAAAAGCACTATGGACACCAGGCATTTGATGCGCTTCACAAGGAATTTTAACATTCTAGTTCTCCATGGTACCAAGCAACACACGAATACTAGCAAAAGCGATGACATTGTTCAGAACAAAATTAAATCTTCAAGATTGTACTTGACTGCTTGATTGTATCAACCAAGCATTTATTGCTTATATTCTTCAGAGAAAAAAAAATGTTCACTTTTGAGTAATAGCTGCAAGCCTGAGAAAGCAATTTTGAACAGAAAAGATTTGCAGGGAAAAGGCATTAATAGCAGGGACTGGATTCATCAAACAAATTGACATCACCAAATATTCCACAGAGTCCTACAGATGAAAGCTTTTCTGATGGTAGCATCAGACTCCTTTATATAGAAATATTCTTGCCTCTGCAGAAAAGTTCATGTATATAACTGAAACACATAGCTCTAAGTATTATCTATAGCTCATGCTTTTCTAGTTGTGAATATTACTATGATGGAAGAAAGTTAGCTAAAGATGGAGTCCAAAGCTGCCCTTTCTTGGATGGAATGACATTTTTTAGAAAATACCTACACCCCTACACTTCAACTGCAAATTTCTATTTACCATCACACTGTTCTGCCAGTTGACATGGTCAGCACAAAAGACACAAACACCAACTTTAAGGTTACTCTTATGTGTAATTTACTATGGTTTAAAACAGCAAAGAATTACAAAAGGATAAGCTAAGCAATGCACCTAATCACTACTACAGAAGATTCCCTATAGTAATTAAGAAGGGTGTATCACCTAATGTTTTATTATCATCCAGATTTGCACTTCAGCTGGGGAGCTCTAGCCACAGCAAAGGACTGGAGAGCCACTCCTGGTAGATGGGAAATTCTTCAGGTACATCCACCCGCAGGTAAGGTCTCTGTCTTCATTGTGAGAGGGTCCAGCTTTTATGTTTCTGAATAAACAAGCTTCCATACCTTCTAGTGCAGGAACATCTGGTTTCTTTCTCCTCTTAGTTTCTACCCAAAGCCTGGCCAGGGCTCAAGGAGGAACCAAGGGATTTGGCTTTGACCATGTACCTCCAAACAAGGACAGGTATCTGATTTCATGGCCCTGACTGGCCTCTAGACACAGGAAGAAATACATTCTTACCACACTACATACTTCACTAATGATCCTGCATCTTTCACTAATAATACAAATAAACGTTGTACAATACAAATATTATACAACGTTTGGTTGTAAGGTTAATTGAGAGTCAGCTTTGGGTCAGGGCCTATTGTTCAGGCCTCAGTACTTCACCCACTTCACAGAAACAAATGAAATGCAGAGAAACCATGAACATGCTTCAATCTCTGAGGAATTTCCAAATTCCTTTCAAGTTTCAATGCACATTTAAAGAACTGTTTTACATCCTCAGTAGTTGTAGACATCCCCTTTTAGAAGTATTGCTCCCTAATTATCCAACACCTAATGACCACTCATTGGAGACAAGTTTGCAATCTATGTACAGGACACAGACTGAAGTGCAGACTAAATTAAGAAATTAATTTAATTTCGGTCGCAGGAATATTTCACAAGCACATACTAGAAGAGCTCTTTGACATATTTGCATTTTTGCTTTTTATGGAGACCACTTATATGTAGCATGAAGGCACAGCGCTACCTTAAAGATCACTGGAGTGTTTTTAAAAATCTGATTGGTGAATTTTTCTACTTGCTATAAATCCTTCCATTAAATTAGCTTCCTTGAAATTCCTCCAAGTATAAATTCCTACAGCATTTTTTCTCTACATTTCCACTGTTCTATGCAGTTTTGAAAATCCTGATAACCTGAATCACTTATGTTTATCAGAAAGACAAATGACAGTCAGAAACACGCTAGCAATCCAATATGTGAAAAAATAAAAATCCATTCCCTATCAGCAATGGGGAAGTATTACAGTTCTTTGAAAAACTGCATGCAAGAGTATTGAATATAGCTTAGAAATGCTTTGAGTAACAAAGATGGGCTGGAAGTTTATATTATCCCTAAGCCTATTTTCTTTGCCATTTCTACCCATTTCAGTTGCACTGATGCTGCCACTTGTGGTGCTTCAGGATAAACCAAACTAGACAATAAAATGGCATCCACAATTTCACTTTTAAAAGAAAAAAAAAGATCACTTACTTCAACAATCTTGTGTGTCTCTTCAGACAGATGTGGAGCGCTCACTGGAGGAACAGAAGCTCCACACTGCTCCTGGCTCCTAGAAGACACAACAGTCAATAAGCTTCAAGTGCTGCTTTTACCAAAGGAGCAATGACCAGTACCAACAATCCCACCAGAGTCTCCTATGTCCTGATTACCAATAATATACCAAAAGATCCCCTGATAGATTTTGAATTCCAGTTTTCTGTGAAGCACGCTAAAAACCGTAATGGGTGTTTTCACCATTTTTCCTTATAAGTCAGCAGCAAGCTCTAAGGTTTTTCACAAGCTCTTATAGCTAATCTTAGCAAAGTAGGAGCTCCTCTAGGAATTAAGAGAATTGAATTGCACCTTCTTGGCTTTCTGCTCCCTCTTTTACTTCTGCTGCTGTCTTCATCTATGCCTTTTAAATTATGAGGTGGAAAGTAGTGGTCTCCCTCTGACAACTGTAAGTCTTCAACATAAAGAAGAAAGGTTCGACATCAAACTAACAGGTTAATTATTACAAGTAAAACCACAAATGCTATGACAGAGTCTCAGATCTCCAATCCACTGATATGTTGCTCATGGCTGCAGCAAATGAAACCAAACAAAAAAAGGCAAAAAAAAACAGTTGGGAAAGGCTGATTTGTGTAAATTTTAGAAACATATAAAATATTCTCCTACCAAAACACCTTAGCCTGCAGAAAACAATCCAAATCAGCAATCTGCTTCTAAAGAGCCCATGTTTGAGGGACAGTCCCCTGCAAATCAGAGTATTTTACTGATTTACAACTATTTTTTTGAAGACTAGTAGGAAGGAGGAAGAGTAAAAAAAGCATCTGTGTTTTAAGTACAAACCAGAACCAAAACAACAAAAATAAAACTTCTAAAAACGAACCAATGAACTGGAGAAAGCTTTAGCTTTTATTTAGAAGGAAACCAAAACACCCTATAACAGACTTGATATAAAGCATGTAATGTTTTTGTTTTTTTTTTCTTCTGCCAAAACATCAGACAATATGTTATTTCCCGGGGGAAAAATACTGTTTAAGCTTAAACTACAAAGAGGCCTGGATTCTTGAACTCACTACAGTGAGACACACAAACACTGAACTAATGGTTCCTGGTAAACATCTTGGGAACTACTGCAGTAATTTTTCCAAGACTTTACACCTTGAGACACAGGGGAACTTTTATACTGGTTCAGGAATCAAGAGTAAAGGATTTAATTTTGCAGACAGTAATATAAAAGTAATCATTATCACAAGTCTGTTTTCTTTGCCAGGAATGTCTGTCTGAATGTTTTGGGACATCAGTTGGCTAGTTCAAGAGAACAGGGTGATAAAAGTCAAGTTAGGAGTTTTTGATGTTTGTAACAAGTTTTACTCCCATCATTCTCAGATGAGTACTTTCTCAGGAGAAAATACTAACAGGAGTCACGACGAGCTGGGTTTGTTTTATTCTATTTTTAAGTCCTCCCAGGAGACTAGTTAACAGCAGGGAAATGCCCAAAGTTACCATGAAGCTCCTCGAAAGAGTTGAGTCAGGCTCCCAACAATTTCTAGGAAAACAACCACCAGCATTCCTATGGGCTTCTAAAATATATCCAGTGCGCCAGCGGAAAATCTACTCACATTCTACCTGATACCTCCGGTTTTCATTGATGCCACAGACATATAAAGCACATCTCCTAGAGCACAGGAAGAAAGTTGCTCTGCAATGATGGAATACTTGCACTTTTTTCTCGCATTTCCATCTGCCTTTGCAGATGGAATAAACAAGTTAATTCTATCACCTACACTAGTCGAACAACCCAAAGCAGAAACATCGAACCCATACTTCTTTAAATCAAGTTTGTTTTTTTTCTTTTATAGTATAGACAGTTTCATCATTTCAACCACAATACAGGACTGCAGGTGTCCCTTTCACACAAAGCAGAGCACCGGCTCCTTACCGCATACCTTGTGCTGCCTATCTGAGAGGCTGAAGCAAAAAAATCACTAACGCTGGACTTTCATCGCAGAATTTAAACACAGGATGCTCTAAATACCCGTTTTTCAACCCTGACAGTGATTACTTTCTCTTGTCAGTTTTGTTCGGGGGGGAGGCAGATTTTCTCGTTTGTCGTTTTCTTTGGGTTTTTTTTGTATCTTTCAACCGCATCTCCCTGCATTGTCATACCCTACGGAGAAATACAGCAAACAAACCTCTGCCTCCTTAAGGTGATCGGGGCGGGGGATGTTTCCGGAGCCTGCGCATCGCAATGTCCTTGTTCAGGCACTCGCAGGACAGTTACTAATTGATGTTAATTGATTCTGCGAGACGGGCAGCGGGCTGGCTGCCGGGCTCCGCCCGGGCCCCCGCGCCGGCCGCCCCACCGCGACCCGCGGCCGCCCAGGCGCTGCGCGGCCCCCGCCGCTCCAGCCCCGCGGCCTCCCCGCTCCGCGGCCCAGCCACAAAAAGGGCTCCGCCCGCCCGCCCAGCCCTCCGCAGGGCCCGGCAGCTCCCAGGGAGCAGCTCCTGGCAGCCACCGGGTGCGGGCCCTGCAGGCGGAAGAGAAGGAAGGACAGGACAGAACAGAACAGAACAGCACGACCCCCACCGCCCCTCGCCTCGCTCCCTTCCTTCCTTTTCCCCGCCGCCGCGGACGTCCTCACCGAACCGGCGACTCTACCGGAGCCGCAGCTGTCGGCCCCGACGGGAGACGGAAGGAGACCCCGGCTTCGGGCAGCGGGGCGGGAGCTCCGGGGCGGGGCAGAGGCGGCGCCGGCGCGTCCTGCCCGCACGGCGCGGGGTGTGCGGAGCCGCGAAAGGCAGCGCGGAGCCGCCGGGCTCAGCCGCGGACAGTGGCAATAGACTGGGTCCCCGGTTCTCGGATCTCTCCAGGCTGAGCCCCTCCTCCCTGCGCCTTTTCCTGCCTCCCTTCTTGCCTTTTTAGCTCTTCAGAGAGCTGCCACAGCTCCCTGCTTCATGCGCGTCACGTTTTTTTTTAAGAAAAATAGTGCTCCTTTCACATTCCCCCACGAGCTGAGGACCAGTTGAGACTTCAGTTAGAAGAAATGTTATAAATATTCTGATAAAATAATCGATTCAAAAATATAAAAGAGGTGGTTTTGATTACAAGTAGAAAAATGTGCAGTGTAAGGTATAGGAACGTCAGGAATGCTGTGTTTAAAATATGCAGCAGTAACCCCGCCAAGAAGCTACTGGATGTTCTTCGTTTTGTTCAAGAAACTGGAGACCATCATGCAGACCAGTTATGCTGCTTGGAAACCCCTACCCTTCCCACCTTGATTGGAATATCAAGGATTCCAGTCAGCAGAGCTCAGCAGAGATGCCCAATTGTCTTAGGGTAGGAATATCGATGAAGTTATTTAACCAGCAAAACTAGTTACCGTTAAGGTTAAATTCAAGAGCAGCCATATTATGCACGAAATGTAAAAGAACTTATGTAACGATGACTCAGCAGAAAAAGTATATCAAATTGAAGGACTTTGTTATAAATGAGAATCAAAAGTCTCGATATTCAGCAAAATTTAGATTGCTTTATTTGATATAGACAGAGCAAGCAGCGTGCTGGGGAACGTGAGGGGTCACCGCCCACACCACGCTCCGCTGAACCCTGGCCCACAGTCTCTTCTTATACTAAGGTTTCTCGTTGTAATCAATCATTTTTGGTTTTTTGCTGTAATAATTTTGCCAGGTAAGCAGTGGTGGTCGAATAAACATCCTTATGCAAATTCACAAAGTGTCTGGCGATAGTCAGTTTCACAGATAGCTATCTGGTCCTTGTAGATAACCACCAGTGAAGTTCTGGATGTCTGGTCCTTGAGATAGGCAGCATTGATCAGACAAAGGCAGGAAGGGTAGTCTGATTTTGCAAGCTGGTGGTAGATGCAACTAATTTGGAAAACATAATATAATATAACATAACAAGGTGGTTTAAAACAGAATGATTTTGGCATATAATTTCCTTTATCTAGTGTCCATGCTTCACTTCAGAGCTTAGTTTTCTGGCTTATACAAACCCCAATGCTTTTGTGATTAACACTAATTTTTTATCAATTATCACGATTTTGTTTACTAAGCAGAATGTGCTTAGAGGAATAATTCCCTGTGTTCCTGGCACCAAAATAAAGAAGTGGCGGTTTATTCACCTTGTGCGGAAGAGCTACGTTGTGAAAAACCAGTGTCTGTAAAGGAGACAAAGGAGTCCTGCAAATTTATTCCAATAAAGGGAGAGAGTGCTCTGGGCATAGCCCTGTAGATTGTCTCTCAAGGTTTTGGAGGGTGCAGCCTCCTTTTATCCTGAACTGCTGACCGAATGTTGCCTTGTTCCTTTCCCCATTGGCTGACGTAATAGGAAAGAACAGACTTCCTGAACTGCCTACTATATATTACCTCTTGAACATGCATGGTCATTTTCCCCTAAAGCTCGGAAGTTCAGGCTTTCTGAGCTCTGCAATAGACTTTGTGCGGACCTTTTCTCCTATTACTCTAAAGCTCAGAAAATCAAACTGTCTGGGTCCAATTCTCTGGGTTCTGTAACTTCTCTGCCTGGTGTTCATAGAGACATGAAGACCCATTTCCTCTAAATACCTACAGCCATTCTTCCAGAAGCTGACTGGTTCTTTCAGTCGTTCCTGAAGACAATAACACCCTATTTCTCCTATCATTAGTGAAGACCCCCACCCATCGAGTTGTTTGTGAAGATATTAGCATATATTTTTTCCTATCAACATAAAATTGATGTTGGATAGGTTTCTTTCATGCCATTTGGCCATACATCTGGAGAATAATAAAAATTCAGAGGAGTTATCCCCATGCATCCTTCGCCATCATAAAGTAATGCCTGTTTCTTAAAACTACATTGGTGTTGAGTTTTATTCCTGCACATGAAAGTCAGTGCAAGCGCCGAAATAGTAGGCATGAACTGTTGACCAAAGGATTGTAACCCCTAAGACCCTCAAAATCCCAAAACCCACTTCTAGAGAGGTCCTACAGAGAGATCTAGGTTGACTGAGGAGCTTTGGCAATCATCCAACTGTGTGAACAGAATGTATCAAGAGCAAGTGCTGGATTTATTACCTGGGATAGGGTAATCCTGGTAATATGTGCAAATTGGGGACTGTAAGTAGTTAAAAAGCACAGTTGCCTATCTGAAAAACTGTTAAGGCTAGAGAAGGATTTGCAATAAGATAAACACAGAAAGAAGGAATTTGCAACTGGAAGGCTCCCATTCCAGGCCTGGTGGAGGCTTTATCTGGTTAGCACATCCTTGTTAATGCATCCGGACAGAAATTTCTGCTATGGCAAGCTGAGTGAAAAGAAGCAACTACTCATACACACATCAGTGGTCAAACAAAGATCACTGCATATTATGGACAGACAGTACCTGTGACCAACAAAAGCCCCTCAAAACTTTGGAGGAATTATTCTCAGAGAGAGGACCTTGCCTACCCTCACTTTTGCATGAAGATACACTGAACCTTGCTTCACATGTTAATTAGGAACATGCCTCCATCAATACTTAGAACTTGGGCTGTATAAAGGTGTTACCACCAAAAGAATGAGTATCAATATACCACCAAGATGCCCAGGGTGAGGAAGGATCAATGGGACACCCCTGGATGGGGGATCTGCTTGATATCTCTCTCTCCCTCTCTCTTCTCTGTTTTCTAGCTCTTCTTCTATCTTTATACCTCATTTTTGTAGTTAAGCAAAATCCATATAGTTGACTCCAGCATATGGTCTCATTTGCACCTTAAGTCAGGCAGAGGCATCTCTCAATAGTAACAGGGATGCAAGGCTGAAGAACAAGCCCATGAAAAGAGATCTAGGGCTTTGGATTAATGGCAAGTTGGGTCAGCAGTGTTCCTGGGCAGCCAAAAGGGCCAACCATAGCCTGGGGTGGATATCAACTACAGCACTTTCAGCTGTTTGAGGGCTGCTGTACTTTGTATTGGTGCGACCTTGCCTCTGTAGGGAGAGATGTGTGTGAGTTTTAGGCACCTCAATATTAAGACTGACATGAAATTACTAGAGAGTGACCAGAAGAGAGTGACAAGATGGTGAACTGCCTCAACTGTAACCTTTACAAAGAGTGGCAGAGGCCACTTGATTTCTTCAGCTTGGAGAAGAGAAGACTGAGGGGTGTCCCCATTGCGGCCTACAGCTTCCTTGAGGAGGATGTAATTTAGTATTTTGTCTGCTTAAAGAATCATCATCAAAGTAATTAGTAAAGGAAGTTTTAATATGTATTTGTCAAAGTGTGGCTTAACAGAGTTGAGTGGCAAAGTTTACTACCACATAGAATGAAGCATATAAAGAAAAACTGGATCACAACATATTTAAAATAATTTTCACAGACTCTGGGTTACAAAAGGATGAGAGTCATAAAGGGTAAGGGAGACATTCCCATTGGGTCATGATATTCAGAATGGATTCCCTTGCCAAACTTAGCCTCAGGCTTGCTCAAGGGTTTTATGTCTAAAGTATTTAGAAGCACTTAATCATTATTGAACACTTGCAAAATTATTCAGTAGGTTTACTATAAGTAAAGGAACTGAACTATAAATCTAAATTGGCAATATTCATACTGTGCTTGCTCTAGGGTATCTAAAGCCATTCGGACACCCATACACACAGACAGATGGCAACATGTACAAAGGTACCTGTTAAAAATTCCACCCATACCAAGGTCAGTGAAATACTCATGTGGAATGCATTTGCATCTCTCAGCAGGCTGAGCCTTGAAGAGTGATGTATCAACCCAGACCCCCTTGACAGCTTTCAGTGATGGTCCTCCAAGTATCAGTGTGAGAGTTGGCAGGCTCTGAGAGGTGTCCCACACAGAGTGAGAGGCTGGGACAAGACAGGCAGGCTGCTGACTTCCAGGAGAGCTCTGAGAGTCTCACTTAAGACTGCTGCTTACAGGGTTGCAAAAATGCTTGGCTTCAGTCATCTGTCAGTCTCCAGGATGATTCAGGCAAGTAATGTTCCAAGGTTGTCAGGGCACAGCTGATTATCTCTTGTCCTTTGTTAGGCAACAGAAGCTTCTGCTAAGTATGTTGCCTTACCACCTTAGTCATGTATGCCTTTCTGTTAAGACTGAGAGAAGTTTCATTGCCTAAGTCATTCCTCAAGTCTTAGTCCTAAAGAGAATTCCTGAGATTGTAGAGCACCCTGAGGAGGGGAGGAATGCACCACCAAAGCGAGCAGTGGAGGAGGTGCTGATCTCTTCTCTCTAGTGACCAGTGATAGGAAATGGAATGAAACTGTGTGAGAGGAAGTCCAGCCTGGACATTAGGAGAAGGTTCTTCACTGAGAAGATGGCCAGCGAAGAACAGGCTTCCCAAGGAATTGCTTGTGGCTGCAACTGTCTGAATTCAAGGAGCATCTGAACAACACTCTTTGTCATATGGTTTGGTTATAGAAAGTCCTGTGTTGAGCGGAGAGTTGGACTTGATGATTCTTATGAGTTCCTTCCAACTCAAGATATACAATGATTCTCTGATCTGAGAATCAGTTGCTACAGAATTGAATATCCTTCTCAACATGCCAAACGGTTTTCAAGAGCCCATGCAAATGAAGAATTTAAACCTGTTTCTGAATTAAAACAAATTCAATATCATGCTACATTTCTAATTACCCTTGCACACATATCCACACCCTCACAGGCACTTCACTACTTCCCATCACAGCAAAGATATCAGAAGTCTGTTGCAGCAGATGCACTTGAGATGCCTATTGTGTCCTGATTTACTTGTTGCCCAAGGTTTTATGGTTTCCTTGTCAGCAAGTGCCTAATCTTTTGGGGATCCTTGACCTTTGCATTCTGCAGATTCCAAGCTGTAAGAGCATGCCTCCTAGCCTAGTGCTGTTGCACCCCTGCCCCTTCCTCCGCTGTCAGACACAGCCTTTCCCATGTAAAGTATGTATACTTGTAGAATATCCTGTGCAAACAGGAATTGCCTACTGTGAGGTGTGACCAGCGCTCTGTGAGTCAAGTTATCTGCCCTCCAGGCTAAATTTTCTCACCTTTTGTAGACATAACTGATGTTGTCAGATAACTTTTACAATAGAAGTTGCTTAATGAAGAACATGTTTTGTTTTTTTTTAACTGATAAGATTCACTCAAATCACTCAAGCATTGCATAAGATCACATCCCCTAAAAATATGCATTAGGTAGGCAGAGACTATGCATTAGATGGGTTCATGTGAATTTTACTTTGTAAAAGAGGTAACTTTTTGTCCCTCCATGTGCTTGCTTTGTTGAAACCTACACCTTGTGCTCTTCAGAATCAGGTGTACTGAGCCCTGGTGTGTGCCATGGATGAACTGTGGACAGAAGAGCACTCTGAAAAGGTAAGGGAGTCCATGACACATAACCACCATGAATTAATTATTGGAAGGTGGTGTCAGGATGCTGTACTTGAAGGCTGATGCAGTCCAGCAATTATATGCATTGCACTGCATTGGGCCAAATTGCCAAGGTAACAGTGGAAACACCACGCTGAGAAGGAACATCAGGAGTAGCAAAATTAAGGCAAATCAGAAAAAATTACTATGGGGAATGTTGGGTTTTTTGGGAGGAATCTGGGCAGAGACAAGCAGGTGTGTGCAGGGACAGTGAAAGGAGCAAATGGATAATTAGATATGAGGTAAAAACTAAAGAAGGGTGTAATCTTTTGGCACTAGGACTGAGAGTGATTATCATTGGTGGCATTTTAAAATGGAAGTACTATGACATAAACATGTTCTGGTTTTGATATCCATTTTGTCTTGGTTTCACATGCAGTCCATGGCGTGTCTTGTTCGTGTGTTTCAGCTCATCTGCCTTCTTAAATTCCATTTATAATTGCTCTACATTACATTGATGTTTGACAAGATTGAGTCCAAATAAACTGCTCGGGTCACTATGATTTGTAGTCCACAAAGTTAATTTTATTCCAATCAAAACCCACTATCAGTAATAGTATTGTTCCCTGCATCTTGAAACACAAAAAACATTACTGATCCCTTGCACTGACTTTCCATAATTCTCAGAATAATGAAGGCACGCATGAATTCTCAGAATAATGAAGCTCCCAGACATACTCCCACACCTGTTATTTCTGTGATCTTTGTTAATAATAGGTGGAAAATCTATTTTCACAGAAAGAAGCATTGTTTCGCTTGTTATGGAGATGCTGTCAAAAAGGATCCATTTTTTTATTACCTAGATCCACATCACCACCCTACTTGGATCCATCCCCTGGCCCTTGATGAGACACCCTGAGGCTATGTCTGACTCAGCTGCTAGCCCTGCCCCACTGGCCATGGCAAAAGCAGACACTTGGGCGAGGCATCCAGTTGAGGTTCAGCTCAGTGTTGTCCCAACCCCCTGTTACACACTCCCTCCTTTTTGACAGCAGATTATCACACCCACGCAGTTGCATGTCAAAAAATTCAGTGTTGCAGTAATTAGAAGCTGGGGTCACTGTGAACTGACGGTTGTCAGCCAGCACAGGCTGTTTGCATTTGTGAACTGAGACTGGATCATGCACACCAAGCCCTGTCCTTGACTCCTCGCCAATATTTCCAAGTTCTCCCCTTGCAGTGAATAACATGGCTATCAAAGGGATATAAATCATCAGAATATTTTTAGCAGTCTTCCCGTTTTAACTATGATGCAAGTGCTCATTTTTCATTATGGCATTTCATTGATTTTCTATGACAGATGACCCATTCTATTTATAGTCACAGCAGGACATTCACCTTTATCCTGAAAACTGTTCTGTCAAAAACTTCAAACACAAAGCTGCATATATGCATATTCAAAAGGGCTCCTCCACTTCTGTCAGTGATTGAAGAGATGGGGTATCCGTGGTTTGCATGCATGAAGCCAGTTTATTGATTCCACACATCAGTATATATACTTTTTCAGCTATAGCTAAAAATAGCAAGAATCACAATATTTATGTAACTAAGTAACATTGCTTAATCATAGCTTTGCACAGACTCACACAGGCACCTACAGTCTTGCATAATTTCTCTCAAACAAGGTATACAAGTACACTGTTATCTTTTACATTCTTCCTACAGGGTTCTGCTTTCTGCCGAAGTTTATGCCCTACTGTGGTTAATATGTCCACATAGGTTACAGTACTTTCAGTCCTGCTCCCCAGCTGTATTCCCATACACTTCCATCATTTCTACTCTTGCATTTTCCTGTTTTGCCTCTCTGACCATTCCTGACGCAACTCAGTTATCCAGGTTAAAATATCTCACTCTAAAGGAGTTTCTAGTGAAGTTGAGTGCATAATGAACAGCATCTGCATTGCAGAAAAGGATCTCGAAGAACTAAATCCCTGATGCCAATCAACCTGAGTTTCTTAAAACTGTCAAGATCAGGGATAACCAGTAACCTGTACCAATTCTGTAACAGTTTTCGTCTATCACTTATGCAGTCAGGATGGCTGAAGGTCAATGCTTGCAAGTATTGCTTCAGCCTCAGACCTTGCAGGCTGGTCATGGTCACTAAACCCTTGAAGCAAAGGCCTCCAGCTGAGTCAGTAACTTGTAGAATCACACATGTGGGGTGTATTTCCAGTTTCCTGTTTTCTTAATCTTCGTGTTTCTGTTGGGCACCTATGTTTGGTTTTACTGACTGAATCACACGCCTTAGGTTGGCAGTCTCCCAAACAGATGTATTCACCTTTCTTTCATTCAGTTTCCTAATCCTGTTTCTCTGATGAGCTTTCACATCTGATCCACAAATGGTTCCTAGACTGATTCATCTATTTATCAATATAGGGATCCTTATTGAAATAATCTTCCCATTTCCCCTCTCTCCACTGCATTTTGGCTCAAGCAAATATCCAGGATCATAATCTCTGCACTCAGTAATCTGAATCTCAAACCACTCATCCTTTTATCACCTCATGACCTCTAAAATCACCGTCAGGCCTGCATTCTGGGATTATGTGCTCAGGAATTCATCCCTATGGATGTTCACAGCTTTACATCCAATGCACTTAACACTGAACTTCCAACAGTCAGCCACATTTTGCTTCTGCTGAAATTATAAATTCATGCTCCAAAGCCTTCTACCCACATGATACTATTTTACAGTTGTTGTGCATTCTTGTTTTGGTCCTTCCAAAAAGGGAAGGGCATGAAATCATAACCTGGACAGAATCAAATTTAAACTCATGCCAGTAATGTGCTATAATGAGATAGATATTAAGGAAAAGAGGTTGAAAAAAAAAGGTATTGTATGCATTTATTGTATTACCATTAATAAATAAAGTGGATTTTGAAGGTTGAATATGCTAAGACTATTAGAACTCTACACCCAGATAAAACTATCAAGATACAATATATTAAAGTACATCAACTGACATCAGGGAAGATATGAGCCATACTGCCGGGGCATTGTATCTCAATGGATGTAAAACCCATGGAGTCACGAATGGAAATGCTGTCAGGACACTGTATTTTGATGGTGTAGCCTTGAAGCAGTACAGAACTAAACTGCAACTTCCTGCCTCTGTACCAGCAAAAACACCAGTTTACTTAGACTTACTGAGATTTGCCCACAGTTGCTTGTTTTGGCCTGCAAGGGGCTCTGCATTTGGTTGTTTAGCTGTAACAGCAGCTGCCTAACAATCAGCTTACATATAGTATAATCTAACTGGTTTTGACATTAGTTAACTTTGTGCAATTGTACACTATACTGTTATAGAATTTTTTTATGCAACTATGGTTAGTGAAAATAGGTCCTTATTCTGTGACCTAGAATTGCCTAGAAGAGTAGGAGTGCAGGATGATAGCAAAGGCCTTGAAAGCCCAGGCACATGATGATACCAGAGACCCCAGGGTCATAAACGTATTACCGGTACTCAGTTACCAGTCACTAAAGGAATGAAACCTTGGGAGCTGGATAAAACCAGTTTTCAGGGAAGAAAAAAAGAGAGAAGAGCAAGTGTCTAACATAATATAAACGGAACCACAGACAGTGAATTTTTCTATAATAAGGAATTGTGAAGCAATAAAGAGGAAGATGTAGTGTGTGTTACAAAATATATAAAAATAAATCCAAGCACAGACCCTAGAGTGAGGAAGTTTCCACCATCAGCATCAAATTTCTCTCAAAGAACAGCAAGACACATCAACAAATCTCCTATTTCATGGTCAACCTTTGAGGCCACAGAGGTACTGGGAGGGTGATTCTAACACCAGAGAACAGGGACAGCTACTAGGAAGTTTTAACTGTGAATTAATGTGGCTTTTTCTGTAAAAATTTTATTATTTAAACCATTAATGTTCCTACCATTGTCACCAGACCAACAGCAATGTTTTGCTGTTAAGACATTAGTTATGCAAACAATAAATTGTAGTAGTAGAATGTATTTCTTTAGTCCACAATAGTGGTACATGTTGCAGCCCATTGTCAAAGAAAACGAAAACCCTGTAATTCAAACATTGCACAAGGGACCTGTAGCATGACAACGTGTAGGATCTGTTGAGGATATGTATGACTGGTATCAGAAAAGGAATCATCTTTAGATGCACACCTAAGACTGTAACAACAACAACAAAGCCCACATATCACAAGCAGAGTAACAGTTCTAACTCCAATATAATAATAAATAGAGATGGCACAGGCACCATTGTCTCAGAATCAGGTGTGCAAAATCAATCACTACCATTATATAATCATGCTGTCTATTTCAGTTTTACCTTAGTAAGGGTAAATACACCTCTGAGGTTTGTGTTGTCTCTCATTACTTGCACTTGAAGCATGTTGTAATATGGATGCAACCATTTGGGCCAAGAGATGAATTTTCAGGCGTATTTGCTTGTTCAGGCAATACAAATCTAAGAAACTTTTTATTCCCAATCAATCTGATAAGCTATGCCTTAAAGGGGATTTCAGGATCTCTGACAATATATATCCAGAATATTTGTTTCATCTAAACATTTCCAAACATGAACTGTATCACCTGTTTTGCAGCTGATTGGTTTTCTGGGGGTTCTGGCTGGGACCAGCTTGCCTTTCTCATGTTTATTTTTGTGGCAAGACTATTGCCTTTGGCAATGCAGTTGGCATGATAGATAAGAAGGATGTGTTGAACCTGGCTTTTTCAGTCTTGCAGCTTGAAAAGTTGCCAATTTCAATTGTCTTACAGCCTCATCCTTCCTTGGACCTGACACAAAATGAGTGGTTTCCCTTGCTTAAAGAATCAACTATGAAAGGTTTTGGTGAAAACAGGTTTCAATATGAATTTGCAAAAGCACAACAAAGTTTGATGGCAAAGTTCACCCTGCTACTTATTACATGCATAATACATATAAACAAAAAGCAAATTAGAACCAATTTAGAGTGATTTATATGGAGGGCAGAGATGTAATGGGGTAAGGCAGAAAAGGGTAAGGGTGACCATCTCTAAACTCCTTCTCAGTGAGGAGCCTGGGTGCAGCTGGATACAAACTTAGGCTTGGACTTTGTCAATGGCTTACATCTAAAGGATTTAGCAGCCTTTAAATATTAACCAATAATCAATTACAATCATGACAACAGTGACAGTTTTGGATTCAAGATAATAACACATATGCTATGTTTGTTCAAATCTACATTTCATACATGTTCAAATATACATGTTCAAATCAATACACACATACATACACAAGGATATGTATATGTACAAAGGCACACCTATTAAAAATTTCCCTCAAGAATGAGTGAAATACACACATTTAATGCCTCTTGGTGTTTCTCAGTGGCAGGGGCTGAGCCTCGAATAGCTGGGATATTAGCCCAGGTCCCATTACCAGCCAAAGGTCCTCTAGATTTCATAAACTTGGGAGTTCACACACTCTGAGAGGTCTCACTTAGAGGGAGATGCTGGTGCATCACCTGCACACTGCAGGTCAGAAGAGCTCAAAGGATCCTACTTAGTTAAGTCCACATCCAAATCTGATTGCTATTGGGACTGAGGACATTGTGAGCAAAACACTCACTACAGGAGTGCACAGGTGACCACAGAGCTCGCCACCCTCACCATGGATAGGGTCTGTGCAGTATGCCATGCCATCATCAGTCCAATGACTAGACCCCTGTTCTTCAGTTATATTCAGGTGGGTATTCCACCACGCAACTTTTATTTTCTCTTTTTTTATTTCTAAACCTATTTACCATAAAACCTATACCTCATCTGCCCAAAACTTTTATTTTCCTTATTCAATAAGCCACCCCTCAGTCTGTGTTGCTGCTAATGTAGCAAAATGAGAATGAGAGGGTGCTTTTGTTTTAAACTATACTGATTTAACTCACATTCATGGTCTTACAGCATCAAACACACAACCACTAAGAATACGTGTCATATTTAATTTGTCTTGGCCAGATCACATAGAGAGCCTGTGATCTGGCCAAGATAACTTGGATATGATAAGAGAGTATCAGCTGAAGAGCGGTCATCATGACTCTTTTGAGTGGGGAAACAAGTGGGTTTTAAATGTGCTTTTTACTCTTCTTGCTACTTCTGGAGTTGGCAGTCACTGTAAACTTTTTTTTCATCCTGTCCAACCTTCCTGAACTAATTCCTTTGCTAATACAGTTCTCCATGTATCTCACTCTGGAGATTTTATGGATGAAATACTATTCTTTATCTTTCTGCCATTCTCCACTCTTCAGTTCTGTCCTTCATTTTCCCAATATGCACAATGGTGTTCTGGGGTCTTGCTAACAATCTAGTCTCTATGCTGCCAACAGTCACAATTCTTTTAACCCTTCCGTTTTAACTATTTCTGCTGATGCTTTCAGACATATTTTGTATTTGCCCACCTTAGTGTTCCTACCATAAATCTCTGCATTAACAGACCCAGTGACTATATAGAAAACAGCTTTTTTATGCTCTAAATTATCAGTCACTGTGTATGGTTGAAAGGTTCCTCCTACCTTTTCTTTCTTCTCCAGTGAATGACTCTAACCACTTCCTTCCACAATGAAGTGGTGGAAAGATCTCTTCTTGGCTTCTCACTTTGGATTCTCTGCCAATTTATATGGCAGTTAATGAAACAAAACTCACTTCAAGAAAGTTACAGATAAGGAAAGTGATTTCTACTTCATAAATCAGCTGACTCTGTTTACTCATATTTTCTCCAGCAGAAGTATCAGTATGTGTGTGTCCAGGCAATCTGGCCAGGACAGTTTGTGCACATGTTGGAGACAAGACATGCCAGTACTGAATCCTGTCTGCATTTCCTAAGTCCCTCTTCATTGCTAAAATCAAACTGCTTTTGGTTAGCCCTAGAGTAAACAGTTACTGTGATCTTGGTATTTAGTTTCACTGCACGTGTGTCTCAGACAACAGTGCTGGGTCATTGTTTTACTTTTGTTTTCCTTTTCTAGTTCCATTCTGGCTCCAGCACAGTTCCTTTATCCTCCTGTCATCTTATCTCATGGTTTCATTTTCTTGTTCTCTCATCATTGAATGAAACCATTCACAGGTTGCGCTGTGATCCAGGTGAACTTCTGACCTTAGATAACAATATATGCCATTATTTTAGTTCTTGTTCTACTGTTTGTTCTCATGTTTCCACTTGCCCAAGAACGTTTCCACTCTCACTTCATGAACAACCTGAGTTTTCATTATGCAAATGTCTGCATAAGTTCCAAATAAAAGTTTGGGGTTCATTTGCAGATTAGAATTCCAAGTTGCTTTCTATTTGAATGCCGTCAATCGCTAACATCGTGTATATAAGTTAAATTGCTAGTTGTATTTGTCCATTGTGTTGTCAAACAAGTTCTAGCTGGATTCACCATAGGAAAGCTTTTTGCTTCTGAGGTGTATTGTCTGTTATGCTTTCCAGTTCTTCTGATCTTTTTAGTAAAGATGCTTTCAGTATAGATTAACACACTGTTTTAAAAGTTGCTAGGGCATATTCAGTATTTGTGGATCTAGCAACCTAGGATTGTGTAGTGTCTTAAGAACAGAAGATTATCAAATGCCCTAAAAGTAGTCTTACAGTTTTATTGGCTCACCTCACTGGAGGATATGTGTGTCATGCACAACACTGCAGAGAACTTGAGATTTTACAGAGCGTTTTGTGACAAAACAAGAGCAAAACCAAGCTAGTGACTGCCAGCTACAGCAGTCCCAGTGCAGCCCCAAATATGGATTCTACCCAGCGTGCAAGAAGCCAATTCCCACAGAGCTGAGATGTTTATTTCATGTCTGCTCAGAGATAGGTACAACGTGGAAAATTCAAAATTAGCATCCACTCAGTAGTCTAGCTACCCACTTTTATACACTTCAGATTGTGAAGGAGAAACATTTCCCCTACAAACAAGAGTCTAAACCCACATTCATTGTGAGCATATCTTCCTGCCTTCGTATAAAGGCACAGCACCATTTATTTTACCATGCATGATTTGTGGGGAGGGGGCTTATTTGAGTAAGGGGATAGTACAACTTAGGGATGTGTATTTTACTATGCAAATAACTAAACGTTAGCACAAAAGTTCTACCAAAATTTTTCATTTGCCTTATCAACAGTTTGTTCCAGTGCTATCTCCTGGTTTGGCATTTATTTATGGCATTTGGATTTATGGTGTCATCTTGTTCTCACTTCTCCGCAGTGGGGCCTTGATTTTTGGGTTCTGATGGTTATCTTGAAGAGATAGGATTTATTACAAGCCACCATTTGTTCAGCTCCTCTCGTGAGTTTCTATAATTTTCGCAAGAGTCCCAGTGATTATATTGTCTGATGGAAATATTTCATCCCAAAGCTAGACTGGTAATGACTTGCCTGTTCAGGGCTAGGTTCAGAGGTAATTCTGAGATCTGTCCTTTTGCTGACTACAAACCCTCTTTAAACACACTTCCTTTTCTACCTAAATGCTAAACAGAATATTGCCTTTCAAGGGCCAGTTTGCAGCCCCATTTATTTGCAAATTGGTCTCTTGAGAGAAGAGTCTGAGGTTGCCTGGAGTACCCCAGCTCTGAAGCAGTACTTTTGCCATTTAGCCATTGATTCAGACAGGCTAAGCTTGGCTGAAGCTTTTGTAGAGGATCAGCCTCTGGGATATGTGGTAATTTAAATGATGCAGTTACTGTTTTCTTTCAGGTTTTTCTAATGGTTTGATTTCTTTGCATCTCCATTAATTTGAGGATTTTCTAGTACCATGAAAGTGTGTTTTATAACCTCTTTTCTTACAAATCGGTTTAACTAATTCCCTGAAGTATGAGTGGATTTTATAAAAAGGGTCTCCTCTGGAAACCAGGTATTCTGGCAGGTATGGAACGGCATAAACCTCCATGCTGTCCTTTTCTAGGAGACTTTTCAATCTAGCTGGTTAATAATATCAACAAAGACAAGCAAATAATAATTTCTCCTTGCTGTGGTTTGCAGGAACCCTGCAAAAGTCGTGGTGAAGACCCTGGGTTTTGTGGTACTGAATTTTATTCTCCTTTGGCTCATTAAAGCTGTGGCTTTTCTGATTAATTATGCCTTAGGTTGTTACCGTATGGACTAGAAATCCTGAATATTGGAATATAAAGTGTATAAACCATAATAGTAGTAGTAATGCTAAGGCTTGGAGACTGCAGTTCCCAGAGTAGGCCCTGGGAAACTAACTTAGGAATGTGCTGTGCTGAGGAAACAATGTTCAAAAGATTTAGCAGAGCATGCAGAACTGTTAGTGATAAGGTTAGAGTATAATCATAAATAAAGTACTGGTGGTGGGCAGTGGCGTAAGAGAGAGATTAAGGGGGAGGACATTATAGTCCTAGGATAAGCAACCATGTAGGATCTATGATGTAAAATGTTATTTACAAGGTGAATGTATCTATATTATTTAGAAGAATGTGTACTTCTGCACGTAAACCATTTGTAAAAAAGGGTATAAAAACCCTCTGAAAAGGGGAACCGGTGGGATTCCGACTTTGGACGTGAGTCCACAGGTCCCCGGGCCCCGAATAAAGCACCGCATAAACTGACACTCTGTTAGTTTGTGTTTTAATTTGGGGTATCGGGCAACAAGGTCATTAGAGTTTTTGTTTTTGTTTTTTTTTTTCTTTAGCATAGGTATTTAGTGCTTGTTTGGAGGATTTTTAGGACTGTTGGATTAACTCCTATCTGCTATGACCAGTACAACCAGCTTTCTGCTTCTGTAAATTCCCTGCACTTCTGTGGGGTTTTAGAACCATGTGCACATATATTATGTCATACAGAACACTCATGATGAGTTCTTTTATATATATGGGCTAATCTTACGGTGTTTGTCACAGATAACTTTAACCACGGGTTACTTACCTGTTTTAACCACATAACTTGAACAGATTTAGGCACAAAATTCTGAGTAGATGAGCGAGTGAAGGTTTGTGTGGAGGGCAGGGAAAGGTATTTTATATCTCTTGCTGTGAAAGAAATTTGCATGAGAGAATCCAAGTGGTGGTGACTATAATCTTTCTCTGTCCCTCTCTCTTCCCCCCCCCCCCCCCCCGGCTTCTCTTCCTATTTCTATCTCTCTCTATACCTCGCATTGATTGTTAGGTAAAATTTGTACCATTGACTTTAGCATATGATCTTGTTTGCATCTTAATTCAGGAAGAGACATCTTTTAATTATCGGACCCTAACATTATTCCAGAAGTGGGATCTTAACATCATTAACATGTTAACATCATTCTGGTGGATCTTAACACTCCTGTTCCTGAATCAAAAGCAAATCCACCACTTCCAAGAAAATACTCTCTCACAAATCTATTACTTTTTAAGCAGGAGCATAAATTCTGAGCTCACTCTCCCTTGAACATCATCATTCTAATTTTCTAGACACTGCAGTTCCTCTTCCAGGCATGGTACCACAAGTACCTAGTGCTAAAAAAAGCTTTTAGCTTGCTGAAAGGGCTGTTAGTTACTGATGCCTCTGCCCTGAGCAGGCTTTCAAAGGAATGATTCTCCCTTTTTTCCCAAGACAAGCAGCCATCTACTACTCCTCACTCAGCCCAGGACTTGTGTTCTCTGCTGATGCTGCCCAAACACTACTTCCAAATTAAGAGCCCCTTTCTGTTAAAGCAAGTAAACCTAAAAAGGCTCCATAAGGATCAACGTAAATAGCAGAAGGTAGCAGAGCAGGTCTGTCCAATCCCACACAATGGACCTTGACTCCAGTGTTATGAAATGAGGAGCTAAAACCACATTAGCACTCTGGGTGCACCTGCTTGCTCATCAAGCCTTTATTAGGGGAACCCAGGGGTCTCAGTTGTGTGGCTGAAAACAGCTCCCTATCAAACAGGAGCAGGAGGGTGAGTTACATGACTGAAGACACAGGTTGGGTGCTAGGAGGTAATTCCACAAATCTAGCACATCATCTGAAGAATATATGCATAATTATACCCTTTGGATCTGCCTCTCTCTCCCTATCTAATACCTGTTCACTATTTGCTAGGTAGTCCTGCAGGCAACATAATTATTGCTCGTCTTTTGAGCCGGGGGATTCCTTGAGTCAGTGGGCTGTGAGTCAGTGGTCACCATCTCCCACTGCTGGAATTACTTCTCCTTTTGGGATACTGGTTTTGAGCCAAAGGACTAAATTACGTAGTTCACATTCTTGATTTAAGATGGGCCTTGAAGCCAAGATCTATAGGCTGGCCTTCAAAGTCATTGCTCCTATGTATGCTTTTGAATCCTTCACTGATTCTTTAGGTCATCTTGACCTTCTGGCATAACCCAGCAATTTTCCATGCACACTGAGCAGCAGCTCTTAACCCGTACAACTAGCAATGATTTTTAAGGACCCCTGCAGCAAAATGTATATGCTTGTACATTCATGTTCCTATATTTGATTCTGTCAAGTAAGACTCTGATTTTGACCATCATGGTTTGTGTGTCTCACTGGGAATTTGGACATTAAATCTGCAAGCTTGCTACCCATGACTCTGGAGATCCCAAGCATGTAGGTACCATTTAAATAAATTTTCTCAAACCACGTTTATTTTTTCACTCTCTGAATGTACGCATGGCTCTCAGTCCAAGATCATCTGCTGGGAAGACAGGACTTCAGAGGATTTGCTGGGACCACTCTGTGCCAGAGGTGCCCTTTTAGTGAGCTCATGTCTTCTGTCATTCTAAAGACAATGGTGGTCCTGACTGTGATCTCTCATGAGTGAAAAGCCGTTCTTTTGCCAGAATATAACTATCTGGTTAAAAGACAACTAAGCTAACTCACACTTAAATGCTATCTCAAAGCACAGTGTAAGCCCTTCTGCCTTGATAAATGAAAAGCAAGGTGGGGAGGCAAGGTCACACAGAGAAGCTCTGATTTACTTGCATCTCATGGGAACAAACTGACAAAATCGCACTGTTTTTCTGGATACATATTATCACTGAATGTATTTAGGGAGGCACTGTTATCAAAATAGTACAGATCAGTAGCAGGAAATTTTTCTCCTGCAAAGAGCATTTAGTCATATCAAGTGTAAAGGAGAAGCAGCTCAAGAATTTAAACATAGATTAAGTAGCTAATTATTCCATGGTAAGCTGTGTTTTCTCCTCTATCCATATACTGATAGTTTTTGCTTTTTAACCCTGTTAAATCAAATGTCATACATTGCCAGAATGCCTGGCACATATGCTAAAATCACAGAACCACAGAGTGGGTTGGAAGGGGCCTTTAAAGACTGACTAGCCCAACCAAAGTGTGTATAGAGCCAGTATTTTCACAGTCCTTTGCTCCCTCATTTAACTAATAAACAAAATTACTGGCAGTGTACAGTCATATTCTTTATGCCAAATGAAGAATTTTTCCCAAAAATGCATTACATGTTCTCACATTGACAAAAGCACTGAATAAAAAGCAGATTAATAAAACTTCCTTTCTCAAGGCTGAACTTTCAAAACATGGAAAAGCTGTGATATGTTTCATGAATTTATACAGGTTCATGCCTTAAGGGAAGCAATACCAGCAAGTCTAGTTATTAATATATAATTTTAAGGGGTGGAAAAGTGCCATTCAATTCTATTAGATGTTTGACTTTTTGATAATTCCCAAAGATCTTTCACTTGGATTATACAAATGAGGGGCTCAAGGACCTCAATCCCCCCCACACTTTGATCACTTTCTGAAAGGGACAATAATCCTCAGGAAGGCACATGCCAGGCTCATCCAGTCTATTATCCACTGTGGCCCCAAGAAGAAATCTGGGTTCTCCCTACTCTCTGGTAAGAAGACTCAGCTCAGAAAGGGCTCATTCGAAATCCCCTAAAAGTGCAGCTTCTTATTGCATCTTAGAGTGGGAATATAAAAAAGATTATACCGAGGGCTGCATTAGCACAGTTTGCTGCAGATGCTTCATCCTATGTGCACAAGAAAGCAGCAGATCCTGACAGCTGTTTTGGGGCAAGCTCCTGCACTGAGGATCAAGGCTCTGCCAGGTACAGCTATAGTAGCAGAGCTTCACAGACAATCAGCATCTCAAGGTACCCCTCCTCCAAGGACAGATGCATTCAGCGTACAGGAATGGAGCAGATGGGCACAGCACCACCATACCTGTGTCCCTCAGATCCCTACAGAGGTCAAAGGACTTGTCTATAAAAGGGCTGAGTCTCTTTTTGCTGCCTAAAGTCTGAGGGGCCTTCCCCCACGGAGAACAGGTAAACAAGTACTCTCTGGAAAGCTTTGATCACCCACCCAAAAACCACTTCATAAACTTCAGTAATCACCTCTGCCTGGGCTGGTGCCTGGCTTTTCCCATTATATGATCAGCCTGTTTCTGTAGGATGATATGAGCCTACTTCATGCCATGAGTTGTTCCCATTCAATTATTTTCAAGTTACTGACTGAAAAAAATAGTGTTGGCTGACTCACCTCTGGAGCTGCCATTGATTGGTCTTCCCATCAAACTTTGCTCTCATTCCTTTTCCCTCATTTCTCATTCTCTCAGGCCACCCATTCCTTTTCCTCTGCTTTAAGTACAAACAATGTATGTTGCTGCAGTGCACCACGGAAGTGCATCAGCAGGCAACAACACACAAATTTTTGTTAGGAAAAGCCAAACAAACTTTTCAACACAAGTTTGTTGAATTTCCATCAGCAAAGCTCATTCTTGTTTATTATTTCTGAGGGAAAATGCTGGATGACCAGGGTGGAATAGGTTTGGAAGGAGGGCCAGACAAACAAGTTTTTAGACGATTTAATTTTCTGATTTAATTTTCCTTGGCTTTAACAGTTTCTAAAAAGTAAAGGACAGGTAAGTTTGTTCAGAAGGCAGGAAAGGAGAAGGAACATTTGGATTTGCCTGCCATTTGCAGCTCAATTTGTAAACTAAACAAGAAATGGTGTGTAATAGGAATATTACTATTCCTATAGGAATAGGTAATAGAGTAATAGAGCTCTGAGAAATTTGGGAACTCTGAGGTGTTCTACAAGACAAAAAAGGTACTAGGGCTATCTGGAATCACCCTTAGGAAAACATGACACCTACAGCAACATCTGAAAGACTCTTAGACTGCATCTGAAGTAAAAAAACTTACCTTAATTAGCAAAAATGCATGGAGACTCTTAGTTACCATCTTCTCCTGGATGATCTACAGATAAACAGGATCCAATCTTTGCTGGAGTGTATAAAATAAAAGCCTCTCTAAGTCCCCCAGAGAGAAAAGAATACAGGGATTGAATTAAAGCCTTTGGAGAAATTTAAATCTATGAAGCCACACAGACATGAAGTAGAAGTGTAAGTTTTAGATTTAAGTAAGTAGGAATATACTTTAAGTGCCTTAAGAGAGTAAAAATCCGAAAGCCTAGTTTAAAGTTCAGTAACTTATCTCCAGACATACCGAAAACATAGCAGAACATTGCTTGCATTTCTAGATAAAACAGATAGAACTATTTATGTGAATAGATATAACTATATGCATAAATTATGTGTAAGGACTGACACCACTTTCATACTTTAGAATTAAGCTCTAATAGATATAGGAAGAATGTTTTAGAATCGTGTTTTTAGCTGAGTAGATGATTTAGGAACAAAATCCCCTGTATTGGGGTGAGGGAACACAGGAGAAGAAGAACTGCCAGGGAGCTGCTGTTGCCACTGCTGTTTCTACTCAAGATTCTATGCCAGAAAGCTCTTAGCATGGACTTTAATACTCTGAACTCTTTGCATTCGAGACTGATGTATTCCTGCAACAAACAACTTTACATCAACCAAAAACTGCTCTTTTCTCTTTGAAGACCCAGACCCATGATAAACCAGACAAAGGTAAAGAAAGCCCCAACCTCCCAGAGAAAAATCAACCACTCTCACTGCAGAGGTGGAAGTACCTCTACAGTGTGGGTGTGAGGATGCAAGAAACATTGCTTGTATTCCTGTCTTCTTCAGGACTGGATGTGCAGAACTCTGGATCCTGATCAGCATCACCACATATAATAAGTATCCTATTATCATTGGAAGGAGGAAACTGCTGACATCCTTTCCACAACAGATATATATACACTATGTGGTAACTATAATAAAAGCAGGGCACAGCTATTACAAAATTAAGAGAAATATGAAGAAAAGCTGAAGACAATTATGCCTAGTTCATATAGATTTCCTCAAGTGGCATAAGTACCCTGGCAGGATGACTCTTTTGTTAGTATAGCTGATGCATCTTAGTTTCTGTCAATACAGTTGTGTCACTACAAAATAAATAGAAGCACGCTGGTGATTAACACTGTTCTGGGTCAGAGGAAAGGAATGTAGGCCTGGCCTTTGGTTTTATCTTTGAAACATAATTAGCTCCATGTCCAGGAGTTTAACTGTGAGAACTGTAATAGAAAGGCTAAAATAGGTGTGAATTCTCAACATTAGTGGGAATGTCTGGGTGTGGAGACAGCCAAGTGCACCCTTCAGGGAGAAGGGCAGCGTTTTTTAACAGCATCCAACTAGCAGCTCATCAAGAGACATCTAGTTTCACAGGGCAGACGTGGAGACAAAGAACTGTAATGACTCCTGATGATGCCCGGAGATTGAAACACAGTTGACCACTGTAAAGATACAGAACTAAGCATCCAACCCCTGCCCGTGGTCAGCAACCTAACAACCACCCAGCAGCTGAGGAGTACTTGATACTCAGCATCACTTGTCCTCCGTGTCACAACAGGTCTTGGATATAAGACCTGGATGGTGTCATGGTGCCTGCCTGGTGGTCACACAGCTTGAACACCCAGGCCCTGGTATCTGGAATCTGGGTAAGCCCCCTTGGACACCACACACGTCTGGAGCACGTGTGGAGGACTGAAAGTAGGTTTGTTTCAGTTTGTTCCAAGCAAAGTCATCCCCATAAGTTCTCACCAGGGTATTTCCTATGCAGTTCATACAACCTGCACTAGTATTTCCTGTGACCAAACCCTCTTAAGGTCAATCAAATATTTTAACCATCTCCAATTCAACTGACATCAGAGGAACCCTTTTCCATCCTCACAAGACCATCATTACTCCTAAAAATGAAGTTTTACATTTATGCCCCTAAATATTAGTTTTAGCATATTTTATGTGTCCTCATTGTGCTTTTATTGTCCCGAATGAAGGGTTAGCACCCAGTGGGCAGTTCAAATTCATACACCAAGGAAAAATATTTATATTTCTTTACTGTAGTTTGCACAAAGTAGGGAGGTGTGTGGTAACCCCCAAAGGGTTACTCCCCAGTCATCAAAACTTTACACTTTACAAACAAACACTTCAGCATGACTTGGTTACAAATTACATAGCTTTTCATTATTTAGCACTCAAACATGTATTTTCTGTTTTGTATCTCTCACTTCTGATGCTAATGAATCCAGGTGGATAGTTCTACCCTCCATTTGCATTTTGAGGAGGTGGTGAATGGGTCGGTGGTTGCAATTCCCCTGCCAGAACTATTTTCCCCCCAGTTACTGGTCAGTCCTGCTGATTTCACTACTGATGGCTCTTGTCCAGACATCCCATTCTTCACTTTTCCTTAAAACAAAGGATTAGCCAAGCCTACAAGTTTCTGTAAATTGCACACTGCAGCTGCTTAATCCTAACTGCCTAGATATAGCTATTGATTAACAACAAAAAAACCTGCAAAGTTTGGTTCAGATAGTGAGACTAGGTGACTTTCTCCATAATTATCTCTAAGGTAAAACATTAAGGTTAAAAAACCCAAACCAACACATTTGGTAAGACATTGAAATCCTTTATATAAAAAAAAAAAAAAAAGGAACAATAAAAGAACACAAGGACTCTTTTTACTTCCTTTTTTTTCTTTTGGTTTTTTTTTTTTTTTGAGTGCATTGATATTAGAGCAGCTGTACCATTTTGTTATGACCTATCAAGATTCTAAAATATTTGTAATAATTTGACAATCAACCTGGTCAAAGATTCATCACTTAATTATCCCTCTTTTTCATTGAAACCCACTGCAAGCTGATCTCTTATCAGGGATTCTGTAGATTCCCATGGTATTCAACATATCAAAATGCCAACATTTAATTTTTAAGTGATTAAAATGGGTTTGGAAACCATCCTACTGTGCTATGTACCAGAGTGGCATTTCCAAAACATACCCATGCAGGTTCATTTGTGTTGTGGGTAGAAAAGGAATAGGAGTACATCACATCTGTTAAATGTTTGTAACAGTTCTAAATGCTCAAATCCACACTTCTGATTTGCTTTTTAGATGATACTTGTGGAAATCTCCAGGCTTGCTGTGTCAGGATTGATAATTGCCGTGATTTGCCAGCCACAATTCCCATGAAGAATTGATGAGGATGGTTGAGCAAAAACATGAGGTAATCCACGCTTGTCTTGTACCTGGCTGGAGCAGGGCTCAGCAAGAGAACATTGTCCGTGAGGAAGCAGAGGCCTCACAGCCCAGTGTTGTCTCTGAAGCACAGAACAACAACAGTGTCTCTGTACCAGCCTCATCCCCCTCATCCATGGCAGGCTTGTGATAACTCCTGTCCTTTGAGGAGATAAGGATGTGAGGACTCTCTGGGGAAGGTCAGATGGCCTTTGCTGCTGCCTCAGCCGGAGAAGGAGGATGCTGAAGTGCCATGGTTCTGTTCAGGTTTGGTTTCTCTATAAGTCACATAATTCCATTTAACCAAAGGTAACCAAAGACCCTCATTGTCTCAAATTCACATATTGAAAATATCCCCACCAATATCCACATGGAAAAACAGCTGTTCCCAAATTGAATCCTGCGTTTGCAGGGTACGATATTCCTGAATCAATCATATTTGACTACAGTAACATCTCAATTTTGCCAAAAGTATGAATTTTATATTTCAAATCCTCTACTTTGGTAGAATAAGAATATGAACCCACTTTGCAGACAAGATTGTGGGCTGGATGCTCTTCCTCCCCAGAGCAGCAACACCTCTTTGTTAAGATCTGTACCTCCACCAAACAGCATTGGAGTATACCTGGGAACACCTGTACATAACACTATACACTTATATTTTGCAGACACAGTACATTTATCGCTGGTAATCTAACAAGAAGCCATAACCTGTTTCTTGAATAAACTACTTTTTTGTTAATCTGTAATCATGAAAGTTCTTATTGAACACGACCTATAGTGCTGAATTGGTTATAATTAGAAATTAAAGCATGCCTCACCCAGCCCTTCTGATCTCTGAGGACAAGCTTGAATGCAAGGGGGTTTATTTTCTGCCTAATTTCATACACTTATCACAACATCTGACATATCCCAGTTTTGTATTACTTTAAATCTCTTTCATTGTGTTATCCCTTGCTGATTCATTCTACACCACACAAAACCAGTATCTTCAATCCTTTCTATTTGTGGTTATCTGAATGAGGAAAATATTCTGGTAATGGAACTGTCCTGCTCTCAGGCTTGTGCTGCACCTTAACTCTTACCATACAGGGCTGTGACCCGAATGCTGAGTCACAAAGGGGCACAGCTCCAGGCAACAAACTGAATTCATACATTTTTATAGTCAGGTCTGATAAAAATTATGATGAGGGACCCCAATGAAACAAATTTTTAATTTGTTTTATTTATAAAAATTGTTTTGTCTTACTAATACTTGCTACAGTGAAAAACAGTTAATAGGGATGCCCATTGTACAACCTTTCATTCTAGCATATCACAGTGTGATTAAATGATTAAATTTCTCTGCCTTCTTGGAAGAGAAAGAGGCTGAGCCCAGAAGAATCCATCCCTGAACTTGCAGTGAACTCAGTATGTCAGAAGATGGGTTCTTGGCACTAAATCTGTTCCATGTGCTCATAAAATGACGTTCAGACACTATCAATGAAACTGATAGTTCCTCCACAGGTTACAAGGTGTCATTTGTTTGATTCAAGGTGACCCAGGCCCTACAGATCATGACTGAAAAGTAACTCCCCATTTTGAGCCATTGCTACTATATATAATGACAACTAAAAAGCAATTAAGAAACCTAGAGTAATAAAAGGACTATTTATAATCCCAAATAAACTGTGCTCTGCTAACTCAGTGATTACAGTTCTATTGATTAATCTTGCAGAACTTCTTTCAGTGAAGGAGAATAATTTTACTTTAATGGGTGAATAAAATATCTAGCTTCACCTACTGCTTTTATTGTGCTTATAATTAGTGTGAAGTACATCCATTTAGAGACAAGCTGGCTAGCAAATCAGATCCACTATCCAAAATTAAGTTAAATATTTGAAGATTCTGTCATGGAAGAAGGATGAACCTCACTCAAAAGAGAGAAGCAGTAAAATGTTTTATTGAGGTAATGATTTTTGACAGAGTTTGATGGAATTTGACAAAGTTCAATGGCAAAATTAACTTTATTAAATACTCCAAGGAGCAGAAATACAAAGAAAAATTGAATTAGATTGGCTCAGACAGGTACTGGAAGTATGAAGAGTAAGAAGGACCCTTTTGTTGAGTCATGAGGTGCAGAGTAAATCCCTTTACTCATTTGCAGAGCCTAGGTACAGCTGGATCCTGTCTTGGTCTGAGACTCCATCACTGGTTCACTTCTAATGGATTCACCTGCATTCAAACACCTGAGTAGCTGCATAGGTCAGTAATCCTTCACACTATAAATTCAGCATGCTCTCAGTCCCTCCCTGAGAGCCTGTCACGGGTAAAGGATCTCTCAAGGCCAAGGAGTAACCTCAGGGAGGCATCATTGCCACGCAGCCTCTGTTTCAGCAAAGGGAGCTCAAAGCTTTCCATGGGCTGTCTGTGAAGTAGTTGGCTGCAAGTCAACAGCAATAACAAGACAAATATCTTGTCTTAGCTCTGATATCTCGTTCTGTACCTTGGTTATCTTGAATCTTTGGATTTTGAAACCATCTTTTTAAAAATATTTTCAAAGTGCCTTCACTCCTTTGTAGGTGAAAAAGGGGCTTAACAGCTTCCAAGTGCACCCCAAGGACATGAGGCTTGTGTAGGCACTGTCACACCCACACAGGAGAGAGAGGGACAGACACAGCCCACACCAGGTTAGATGAACAGGAAAAGACTACTTTATTTACATCAGGTGTCTATTTAAAGACATCTTACAATGATCATGGATTGGACAATGCTGGAAGAATCTCTGCCTCCAATTGGCTTGTTCCAGTGTCCATCCATTCTTTCTTCCTCCAAGAGGAATGCAAACACTCTCTGTTTATCAGAAGAGTGTGTGAGAAAGTACAAAGGAATGTTTAAACATCAGAAGGCAAAGCTCAGAGGCAACAGGCCTGCTGTTTCTTGGTGAGTCTGAGCCAAAGGACAGGTAGAGGTCAAGTGTGTTCATCACATTACCCCATGCCTGCAGGGAAAACCTCAGAATATACAAGTCTACTGTATAATTGAGGAAACTTTCCTGACTGACTCTGCAAGAGCCACTCTGGCAGTCACACTCCCACCACCAGAGGTATGGTTCCTTCAAGAAACTTAATTGTGGTGCAGCAACAATTGAATTGAGTAACAGCTAAAGTATCAGCTTGAGCTGGTGCCTTTGAGAACAGACTCCATACAAAAGAATCCCTGGGCCTTTATATTCTCACAGTGGAAGCCTGTTCCAATCTGGGGTTTTGAGTCCTGGCCTCCTGGTGTGCCTCTGGGTGTCCAGCTACCCAGATGACCCTCATGTCCTCATGGTGCCCTTTTTGTGCAAAGGGCTGGAGTCAGATCACTTCTCATTGCCTGGAGCTCCCAGCATCCAGAACTCAACCTGCAGCTTGCAACCTGACCTACCTGCACTACCTGTATTCCTTAACATCTGGGCTCTTGTAACTTAACAGTACAATATTTCTGGAGATTTTTAGACACAAAGCATTGTAACAGGTAATGTGGCTTTGCACAAGACAAAACTACACAGTAGATAAAGTAGAATGTGAGCAAGTCTGTGGTTGGTCAAGAGTCATAAGACCAGACTTTTCAAAAATGAGATTTACTCAATCTATGTTCAAGGAGAAGTAGCGTTTTTCCATAGTTTTTTTGTGGTTAGGTTTTGTAAAATACATTTAGTTCCTTATTTTTCTTTCTTTCTTTCCCTCCCGCCACCACCAAAGAGGAAGACAATTGAAAAAAATGTTAAAGTTTCACTGTTAGGTAACTATGTGGTTTAGAGGAAGCATCTCCTTATTTAGGCTAAAATAGATTAGGTGGTTCTTATAGATCTCACAGATGTCTAAGCAGCCAAAAACATATATTCTCTGATCTCCATTCTCAAATCTCTATCCTGTGTTTTCTTTCCCGTGATACACTTCCCTGTTGTCTTTTATCTAGTGCATGATTATTGACAACCACATCCCAACAGCTTTTCCTACAGCAACTATTAACTAAACATTCCACGAAGCTGTTTCTGCAAGCTTTTCTTTTACTTTAAACAGAATATCCCAGAAATCTTTGTAATAACATCTGGCACAGAATACACACTTCTGTATGGCATGAATAGGTGAGCATCATCCACCTTTCCTTGTCTTGCTGGTATGTTATTTCCTCAGCAGCACTACAAGTTTGGTGCAAATTTAACAGAAACAAATCAGTCTGGAAGTATGATTTATATGAAAATTCTCTCAATTTCACAACATAGGTGAGTTAATTGAATTTAAAAAGGAAAGGGCAAGGACAAGATAGCCAGGCTGACAGTTTCAAAGGTTTACCTTTAAGCTAAAGAAATGCAAAGCAGAGAACAGAGGAGCCTAGTCAAATGCAGAAATTCCAATGGATGTCATCCTTAGAGAAGCAGTGAAGTTGAAAAACATGTTTCTTTCCTTCCTATGTGCAGTCAGTATTGGTCCATCCATACTGCTTGGTCAGCGAACAGAATTTGCCACCCATTTCCCTGCAATCACCTGAAAACTCTAAGGTGTTCTGTGAAAGTTAATTTTATGTTATATGTAAGTTTAATTAAAGAACAGAACTTTATTTATGGGAATTTTCAAGCTTTGTCATCTTTGAGGATTTCCAAGCTAAGCAGAAAGAGCAAAGAAAAAAATTACTTGTTGCAAAGATTTTGATCAAAATAACTCACCTGCAACTAATATAAAGTCCTCAAATTGTTCTTAGATAGTTTTTCCTGTTGCTCTCCAGCTACATCTTTTAAAAGACCTGCATTACTCCCATTACTCTCCACTTCCTTCATATAATCTACGGGTATGCCCTTTAACTATTACTTCATTTGGGAGCCTTTGCAGTGTGCCGAATCTTCAATTACCTCTAACTTTTGCTTACATAATTCCTAGCGATAGCTGATTTCCCAAGAGATGTTTGTTTGTTTGTTTTTGTGAGCAGCATTGCCTTGCTTATGTTTGAGACTTGCAAACCAGACAGTAGATCTACATTTGCCTCTCAGATAATTTCTTTATTGTTGCCTGTTGTCATTCACAAACACCTGCACAGCAGGGGCATCTTGTTCAGCTTAAGTTACCAGCTTCATAAAAAACAATGAGGATGGCTGATCAGCTCCTGCCCAAGCAAAGCCTTCCTTCACAAGCCCTGCCCAGGTTCCATCTCAGTGCCACATTTCTCTGTGCTGCTGGGCTTCTCCAGGCCAGCTTCAGCTCTTTGGCTTCCGGAATTAATCTTGCCTTAACTTGTGCATACCTGAACTCTTAACACTAAGCAATCCAGGGTTAAGTCACACTTTAGATTACTTTATCTCTTTAGGGTGGACCATTTCTAGAATTGTTGGAGACAAAACCTGATTTTACTTCACCCACTATAGAATTAACTGTACTCCAGCACTGCTTGAGGTCTCCTGCACAAATATCACCTCAGATGCAGATCTGAAATGAGGGCTGTACAAACTGCCTTCTTCTTAACCTGCCCATTACCTGTGATTTGAGCCCTCCATCACTGACTTATAGTCACCCTTTGAAGGGACAAAAGCAGAATACAAGATCTGCTCTCCTATTACTATGCAGCAAGTTCCAGTTTCAAGTGGCTGAGGCCACTGGTCAGATACAAGTTACACTGGCTAAGAACATGAGACACTTTTCCTAAGGAAAATACTATGCTTGTTAACATGGAAGGAGCATCTTAGAATTCGTACAGGCTTCTGAACCAGAAAGCAGCAGCAGTTAGTGACTGCTAGGCAAGGAACTTTCTGGCATCAGAGATAAGGTACATGCTATACCCTTGAAGAGTGTTCCTTGGTGCTTACCAGTTTTACTACTCTTAGTCATCTTCCTACTTAGAGAGAACACAAGGCATTCTTTTAACCCTTCCTCTCTTGTTTCTCCTGCTCCTTTCATGTACAAGTGTTGCATTCATAATCCATTCAGAATAATTGCAATACTCTTACTACAAATCTCAGTTGGGAAGCTAAAGCAATAAACCTCTATGTGTGCTTAGCTTCTCTGAGTTAATGTAAAGATGGAATATCTTTCAAAATCCCCATGAACTGTCATTGTCTCAGTAAATTGTTCTAGCAGTCTAATGCTCTCTCTGAATAATTGTATGTTGCAACAATAAAAAAGCAGGTACTTTTGGAAAGGACATTTTCAGATTACCTTTTTTTCACTCTTCATACCATGTGATACCTGCAATGAACTATCCATAGAAGTATCATAAATATTATTTTCAAAATAAAATCGTACCGTGAGACCACTTTTGTCAGCTTCAAAGAACACAACATCTTACACTTGCTACATCACTGAAGAACTCAGGGTGGTTTTATATGGGGTAGTCCAAGAAAACCATAACTTCCATGAGTAATTAGAAACTCCTTAATACATGCTATAGTCTAAAAGGCACTATGTGAGAAAAAGTGTAATAGCTAATGGTCACAAGATTTGTTAAAAAAAATAATTAAGCTGTTCTGAGGGTTTCAAGCTGAGCACGATAAATGATTAAGATTTAATCTATGGTGTAATAAAAGTCTGCCTGTTGTAAATAAATAATCTATTGAAAATTACTTTGGAGTGTCTAAATGTCCCTTCTTTGCTAGGAGGCTATTTAGGCAGATGTCCTTATCTGTGTATCTTATTCCAAGACAGGAAAAGATTTCACCCTTTACAATGAGGCATTCCAGGCATTCTGTATATGTGATGCAATAACTATGTCTGAGAACTGCAGTCTCCCACACACGGATGTCTGTATGGATCCCTCATTATGGCTGTCATTCTGAAGCTCTGCAGCTGAGCTGGGTAAAGCTTTCAAGACTCCACACAATACATGGGTTGAAAATAATGGAAAATTAAATCCTCACTGAGTGAATCCCGTCCCTCTTGTGTCTGGAGAACCAAGCCATCACTGTGTAAGTGAAAAAAACCAACTGTCAAACAAGACTGAATGGAAACTATTTGTTTATTATTATTTATTACTATTTATTATTATTATTTTTTTAATTATTTATTACTACTATTTATTGCTATTATTACTATTTACTATTTGTAACTTGTTTTATTGCTATTTACACTCTATCAATGGTTCCTATTTTTTTTATAAAGCTTACTTACCTCCTGGCTCCTTAAGCAGTAAACACAGCCCTGAATTGCAAATCAAGTAAGATTTATGATTACTTACTTCAGCATGGGTCCTTCTGGTGTCAGAACCTGAAGGGAATGAAACACATTTAGGTAAAACTGATACATCACTGCGACAGTAACACTGCCATAATTAAACAAATAGTAGTAACTATAATGCAAAAGGTGTGTGGGGATGTGCGTGGGGGGTGTAGGTGTGTGTTAATTTCTAAAAGAAATTAAACCTTAGACAAGAATGAGTGCACAATCTATTCACTGACACTAAATCAAGAATATCTGTTATGCACAAGTATCTTGAGCAAAGACTGTCAAGATGCCACCTTTGCAAAACACTGTCTATGTTATTAGAAAACAGCATCTTGAAGGCTGTCTAAGATAGAAAGGCAGTGCCTGTTGGAATATCAGCCAACCACTGAGTCATGTAACTTTTGGTATCATGTAACAACCATTGGAAACAGCACAACCTTTATATTCCAAAATGAACTAGTTATGTCTGTGCCATTGTTTCACAACTAGGTATGCAGAATCTATCTGGCATTCTTTAATGCTTTGTTTGCAAGTGTTATCTTGCTATCATTAAAAAAACAAACCAGGAATGCCTGTATAAGATCAGGAACTCAGCTCTTGAGGCCAGTTCTGAGCAGTAGGCCACCATCCCCCAGCCAGCTCCCCCCAGTTTTATTGTTGAGCATGGCACCATATGGTGTGGAATATCCCCTGGGTCACTTGGAATCAGCTGTCCTAGCTGTGTCCCCTCCCAACTCCTTTTTGTTATCCAGATGTCAGCACAAGCTGCCAGTCAGATCAGATCATGGTGATATTGCAATATACCTTTCCAGCTGTTTAGAGTTTTTAAAATTACTATTCCAACATGCACTCTGGTACCTTGTTCCTTGCCAACATAGTTCTCAGTCACGTTAATACTGAGCAATACCAAGATTTATCACCATTGCTAGCAAAATTCAGTAGTCCCAAGAATCTCCCTTGTTAAGCAGAGCTAAAAGAGGCAGTGAACAGTGACAGCAGCAGTGTGTGGGCTCATGTTTCTAGATCTGAGGCCCTCTGGGATCATTGTCAAGGAACATCTTAGAAGGCTTTGAAAAGCTTGAGGTTGCCTAATGCTGTTGAGAATAGACAGGAGGCCTTGACTTCTAGCAAGGCTAGCAGAGCTAAAGAGCTCTGTCAGTTCTCTTTGATTAAAGGACCCCTTGGAGGTTTTGTTACAGCTGACACTGGTTAGAGAGAGTCTGGTCCCCAACTCAGTCTGAAGGCTATGTAAGAGTTGGGCCTTAAATACACAGAGTTTTTGGGGCATTTGGTATCAGGAAGAGCTGGTGTCTTATCTCATTGCAGCACACACTTCCTCAGCAGTAGTGAGGGTGTGCTACAAGCTGTTGTCCTCAGCAGCTTTTGGAAAACTTCCCCTGCCATGTTGGAGGTCTCAACCCCAAGAGACCTTCAGAAGGTGAGTGCTGTGTGGAGCAGGGGGAGACACACACCTTTTGAAATGTTTCAGTGAGCAAAGGAGCTGCAGGAGGACGTTATTGTGCTGTGCATCATCAGAGGTTGTGAAAGAAACTGGATCTTCTCTGATGCCCTACCGCTTCAAGAAACTATAGAGTTATGCACTAAAGGAGGGGCAGGCTGAGTCCATCTGTCAGGCTGGGATGTAAAAAACACTCAGCTGATGGTGAAACCTGGAAACTTGACATTCCTGCTATTAAGAACTCTTATGCTCTGCCTGCACTTTTGTAAGTACAAAATATGCTCAGTGCTGTCTGTGGTTGGAGAAAAGTGGCTGAGAGCTCTGCCAAGGGAACTGCCTGAGCCCTATAGGAACACCAGAAGGAAGCACTGAGAGCTGCTCCCTTAATGCTAGTTCCCTCTGCTGTAGGAGATGGGCCTGTCTGCTGACCTGTTGTCTGGGGGAACTCTGTTGCTTTTCAGGGACTGATTTATTGTGGAGAGCCTGCAGAAGCCTCTCTGGCTCCCTGATTATTGATGCCTACTGCTTTTTCATGTGGGTATCAAATGTTCTCTTAATTACTGGAGACACCTGGACAGCATCAAATATGATACACATAGCTCTGGAGGGGTGATGAAGAGGAACAAGAGCCCATCTGGTCATGTGGCAACCTCAGGCCCGCTGATCAGCTATAATGGGGTTTTGGTTCCTATGAACATGGTTTGCTCTTTGAGGCTTGGATGTTGCTTGGAAGAGCTGGGATACACTGGACTAAGGTGGGGGGGCATCCTTGCCAACAGGATGGTGATGCTGGTAAGAACTTTAAACTAAGAATGATGAAAAAGAGAGGATGAAAATCAAATGAAGATTTGATGAATAAGGTTATCAAGTGAATTATGAGGGCTTATCTAAACAGAGGGGACTTAATCATCAACTCGGGTGTCACTGAAGTACATGCATATAAACACAAGGTTCAGAAAGATTTCCCTTGCTTTCTAAACTTTGAAACTAAATCTTAATAATTATCAGGTAGATTTGTGTTACCCACACTGATGACTATGGGCAAATATTTTTTGCTCAGGCTCAAGCATTAACCTTGAGGAGCCTCCCTACTCAAGGGAGGAATCTCCACACACACTCCCACAAGTCCTCCCTGCTGGAAGATGGGAGTATGCCTTTACAGCACAAAGTGATTAGTTGTCAGTCATATGGCAGGCTAGTCACTGCCATGCCAGCTTTATTTTTAAATAAGATGTTGTCACATGTTTGTTTTTCTCCTTCTGTAAACATCTCTTTCACATCTTTGTCCATGCCAGTCTTTGTCATGAAACATCTATCTTTCACATCATTGTGATGGGTTTAATTTAGGATTGTTGGTGTGAAAAATGAGATCTGCGATTTGGGATTTTTTAAAAGTTTAGTAAGGGATAAAACAAGGACAAAAATAAAAATTAACCAGTGCTGGGGTGTCCTTGGCGATTGACCAAAAAGCACTCTGGTAAATTTGGACAGTGTTATCCACATACTGTTACAGTACTGAGGTACATACTTGTTCATGTTCTTCATACATTATTCAGACATTCTTGTGAGCTTTTTATGTTTCAGGAACTCTTTGGTTCATTTTCTTTATACTCTAACTTATCTGCATGACATCCTATGAATCAGGTTGATATGTTTTATTTCTTCTTGTGTCTCCATCCCATTGCTCTACATCCTCTGATAAGAAGTTAATAAATTCTGCTAGGATTCTTCTCTGGTTCTCTGGGTTTTGTCACTGTTATCTCTTGGAGAGGTCAGTCAGCAGATGTGGGAACCAACATAATTGTTTCACACTATTCTCTTAGTTACATAGAAGCATTTTAACATTTCGTGTTTTGCTAAGGCCTATGATAAAATACATTCATCAAACCACTATATCTATAAACTATACGGTACATACTTAAACTAATAGATTGCTATACTAACAAACAGCTACATAGAGTTATACATTGTACTATATCCAAATATTTATGGTCAATACCAGCATGCAAAAGCTAATATGCAAATGCAAAAGCCAATATGACATTGTAGTTTTTAACTTTGGTCAGGCTGATCTCAGCATCCTCCAGCACTAAAAAACAGCGTTTTTACTGGAAATGAACTCTACTGAAATGGAGTTCAGGATCTTGAAAGGAGAAAAGAAGACAAAAGCTAGGACTGCTGTCCTGGATATCAAAAGTCTTCAGCATGTTAAGGGATCTACTTGGTTGAATCCAGTTGATATGATGCCAAAAAGAGAATAGAAAGACTGTTTTTGATTGGTTGGATTTTTTTGTATCTCATAAGAAATTTTATAAGCTCAAGAATGGCCCATTCTGTTGTGCAGGAGAACCTGTAAGGATAGCAGGAGGTTTGCATGAATGTGCAAGGAGAGCTTGATTGAACTCAGGCATGAAAAGGAAGCATACAAGAGGTGGATATAAGTACAGGTGACTCAGAAGGAACTGTCTAACTCTGCAGGATGAGTTAGGAAAACCAAATCAATCTGGTCAAGGGATGCAAAAGGCAATAAGAAGTGCTTCTACAATAAAAAATGTGCACCTGTCCCAAATCTGCAGTGGGCTATCACGAAAGGTATTGTAAAGGTGGGTGATGTCAAGTAGAACTTAGGCAGAATGTAATGCTAGGTTTTGGTGGCAGAGATGCACATGTTAGCATGAGGGATTGCTGAGCCTGAACATACAACGTGTGCTTCCACTAACAATGCAGTCTGTGTGTGCTCTTTGTAAGGGCCTGTTCCCACGGGAACGTGTGAAACTGTAATGCTTTCAGCAAACTACAGTGTGTACCTTCTAGAACATTTGGTATTGTACAGTAAGAGATGGATGGATTTGTTTTACTTGGAAGAATACTGTAAATATGTGAGGAACAATGAGGCTGTTGAACCTCGCCACAGAACTCTGTACAGCAGTGGCTCCACCAGAGAGGACAGTCCTGGTCTGCTGCATTGCATGTTTCCCAGCATTGCAGGAGACATGTAAGACTAACTTTTAAAAACACCCTTTTCTCTTAAGCATCTTATGTTTTTTTTTCCTTTTGAGATCCAACAGAACCAGAACTTCACACTACAAAGCAGATAGAACTATTTAGGTTCTCAATGCCCTATTTGTCTTAGTGTCTTGGCTTGCAATGCAGGAGGTAACCAAAAGTATGTGTTCTATCACCATCTGTTTAAAGCAGGTGGGGCAGTGATCCTTTTCTTGAGAGAAATATCTTCTGTTAATAGGCCATCTGTTAAAATCAGGTGGAGCAGTGATCTTTATCTTTTCCATGACCCATCCGCACCCCAGGAAAGTATCTTCTGTTAATGGGCCATTGAGTCCCACTGCATGAGTGATAAACTCTCATCACCCCATAGTGAGGTGCTCCTCCCAAGCACCCTGACTGACAGGGTGTCAGGTTGTATTCTGACTGACTCTGTCAGTGGTTTTTTTTTGTGCTACTGCATTTTATTTTAATTTTCCTATTAAGTTATGGTTTGTTTGATTGGTTTTTTAATATTTACACATACTTAGAAAGAACTGTTAGTCCTATATCTTTGCCTTAATTTCAAAATTATAATAATTCAGAGAGAAAGGGTTTACGTCTGCCATTTCAAGGGAGGCTCCTGCCTTCCTTAACAAACATTTGTCTTTCAAACCAAGACACTTTGTCTTTATAATGCATTTTGAGCTGAAAGGGATCTTTAAAGGTCATCTCGGCAACATCCGAGCAATGAGCAGGCACATGTTTAAATAGATCAGGTTTCCATTGAGCTTGATCAGTACAGAGTGGATAATTGTATAACTTCTGAGTTCAGAGGATCAGTAGCACAAAGACAAGCTGTAGACAAGTCCCTTGCATCAATACTAAGGTCATATCGCTCAACATCTTCCTTAATGACCTTAACAATGTGACATACAAAGTGCATGCACACAAGTTTGTAGATGATTCAAAATTGGGAATAGTGATTGATGTTACTGATTGTTCCCAAAAATGGGTAAAAATAAAAGAAAAACCTTAACACCAATATAGTATTGAGAAAAAGGTATTCTTTATTCAATGCTGGATTCACGAGGGGATATTCCTCTGAAATATTGTGAATGCTGAATAAAGAAGAGCTCTTGTTTAAATACTGTATTTTACATGCATATTCACTGATTTTTCCAGAATACACATACACATGATAATAATTTCCCTGAAATCATGAACATATTTTTCCCACCCCTTTATGCACATATTCTTAGATGGTCCCTGGTTGTTGACCCCAAAGTGATACCTGACTGCCCAGTGACCTGGTAGAAGTTGGCACATGGGCTGGTTGCTTTCCAGTTCTTGCAGGATGGGAATTGTGCAGTTCCATAGGCCAGTGGTTTTGGAAGAATAAGCATCGTGTTCGCCCACCAGGTGCAGATGATTTTTTTATCTGGCAACATCATGATGCCCCTCTGAATAGGGACAACTGATAGGTTGGAGAAATTAGCAGATAGGAGCCTAATGAAGCTCAGCCAAGGCAAGTGCTCTTCTGCACCTGGGAAGGAATAGCCCCATAGACCAGCCCAAGCTGAGGCTTCACTCTTTGCAGAGAGTCTATGTTCGTGCACTTCCTGAGTCAGTCTTTATAGCCTGGTGCTTCTCCACATGTTCAGGCTGACGTGGCTGAAGTCCTTCCTGCACTTGCCTGCACTCAAACCAGTGTAAGAGCAGCATGTGTCTGTTCCTTGGGATAATCTGATGCCAGTTTGAGATACAGCATAGGTATGTGAAATTTGGCGGTTCATGAGCTGCTTCAGAAGCAGCTCCTGGGGTTAGACACGTAAAGTCACTGGGCTAGTAACTATTTAATTACTTCCAGTAGAGAAGCTGAGGAAGAGTAAACCTGCCTATGCACAAGCCTAGCAATATTACTACCCACTTCCATACTCACTCATGGAGAAGGTGGTTAACAGAATCTTGTGAAAAATAGGAAAATAATTGGCTGCTTGTCAGCCAGGCCTGTGTGCTGTTTAGGTTTTAGGTGCCTGTCACTCAGGCACACAGAATATGTTAGTACCACACAGTCTACTACAGCTTTTTCATGTCTCCTGATCCCAGGAAAGGGATCTGCTGGGAGGCCTGCCAGTGAAACCAGGAGCTTGTAAGTAACACATGTGAATTAAAGTATTGACATGACTATAACTTAGCAAAATAAAGACTTGAATTTCAATATAATGGAATAGCTAACAATGGGAAGGAAATTTAGTAAGCAAAATTGGTACAACAGGAAGACAAGCAGCTGGATGTAATATATATGTATACCCTTGTGCAGGGAAGAGATAAGGAAGACTGGCTGGTTTTGCATCAACAATAGGTTTAAAATATAGTAGCTAGATGGAATGTATACCTAACCACTTGCTTATTGAATACTAACCCAAAAGAAGGAAAGAAGGAAATGTGGTAAAAATGCTGTATAAACCCACTGAAGTCTATATGGAACAGAAATGCTTCTAGAGAAGCATTTCATAGAACATGGGCTCTAATGCTTTCTCTCAGCTGGCTTAATAAGCATGTTTTTTACAGATAAAAGTTATTTGTCTATTGACCTTTGTTTCAATAACTGGATCATGATGACTGAATAGCATTGCAAGGATAAATATTTAATTATGTGCATGAGGTGTCACAGCCGAACTGGTCACATACAAGCAATTTTTCTTTAGAGGGTTTTATAGCTTTCACCATAATGGTACGATTTGAATCATCCAATTACATACTAATGGATATTTCTAATTATCCAATCACAAAGTATATTCTGTACACCTTGCAGCATTATCATGCATCAACATCCTTGTGATTTATTTGTTAATGCAGATGTTTCAGCTGTTGATTTAAAGTTATCAGGTATTACAGTCTGCTATTTAACAGTTGGCTTTCACTGTTATGTATTTGCTTTTGCAAATTATAAATTGCAACCACTTCTATAGCTATAGTGCAAATTATAATTGCTTTTGTGAACAATATAACTAAAACTGTGCATGAAGCAAGGCCATCACAAGGTGTAAGCATGCTTGCAAAAGATGTATCACAAGATATGACAGCTCTTGCAAAATGTATAACCAAAATAGCACAGGCAGAGAACAATGTGAAAAAACGAGGTTTATTTTTTTGGTAAAATTTGAAAGTTTAATAAAGGACAATAGGAGACAAAGATAATAAAGCAAGGTTTAACGGCTACATGCTTGGCAATTGGCAAAGAGCACACTTGCTATTTTGAAGACACTTTTTACATACTTTTTAATTGCATTAGCCTACTGCATATTCATAAACAATGATGCATATTTAAACTTTTCCTCAAACTAGTTTACATGTTCCAAGAACTGTTTAGTATGGCTTTTCCTTGAGTCTGCCTTTTTAGAGCATGCACAGTTTTTGGCTGTGGCTTTAGTCTATTCTTACTGTTACTTGCAGCCTGGGTTTTGGTTTATACTTTCTACAGATGGTAAGTGCTGATAGTAGCAGGGATCTTCATCATCCGTTTATTGGATGTTATCCTAACCAAGCAGGGAGTTTAATTATTAAAAGCATAACTATGTCAGTTATTTTACTCCTATGTCTAAGTTCAGAAATAAAAACTATATCTTTATAGCAAAGTTACTTTAACATTATACATTTTAATATTTGCAAAAAGCCAATATATTATAATATATTATGTGTTTGTAACAACAAGATTCCGTAATAGGAGAATACCAAGTCTAAAATGGCATCAGAAGACCACCTCAGATTGCCTCCCTGACGAACCCATGGAGATTGTGGCTGCAGATTTATGCAATGCTGTGGCAACCTGAGGTGGAGTTGTGGTAAAGGGGATCTGAAAATGTGCAAAGTCATTTGGGGAAGTAATGCAGCTGCAGCAGTATAAAGGACTGCTAGCTGAAGAACTGTGGGTGCTCCTGGCTGTTGCCACGCACCCAGCACTGTTACTTTTGCTTTACTGATCCGTCCCTTATTATCACTTATTAAACTCTTAAAATTTTGAGGAGTGGGCTTCGTTTCTCACATCAGGCATCAGCAGCAACTTGTGTTTCTCTTAGATATGGATCCTTCAGTTAATCTGGTGAGAACAGGCGTTTCCTTCTGTCAATCAATCACATATTCTTTTTAGTAGGGGTAGGTGTTGGGTCTTGGGTCTGAAGATGTTGATGCAGTGTTTATATACTCACAATGCTGCTAGCTTCTAAGGACTGTGCGGTCTCGAGTTATACCACACCATTGTGAGAAATATATGTGTGATTTGTGTCACGAGGCAGTAGTAGAAATAAAACCATGTGAATGCTGGATGCTAAGTGGAAAAAGTGCCTGGGATGATTAAAAGAGTCAGTTTTAAGAAAGCCACATAAAGTATGGAACAATGTCTGCTTGCATAAAGATAAAGAACTTGTGGTTATATTTGCTTGCATAGAACAAAAAATAATCAAATTGTGAAAACTGCATTTACCAAATCACTGTAGTTATATAAATAGCTGCTAACTATGCATGAGGAGAGAAAAGGTAATGAAAAAGACATTGAGGAAGATGATGAGCCTTCATCCAAAAGACCACCGAAAGAGGGCAAACGACCCCCTTGCAACAGCCAATGCCTGTGCATTGAAATCAAGGAAACGAAAGAAGTCAAGGGTTACTGGGAAAACGAAAACTCAGACTGTATAAAAGAGCTGAACTAATGCTATGTGGTGCGCGTCGTTGGTGGAGCGGTGACTCCATGGTGCACCCAGTGCTCTTTGCGTGCTGCTTTTTCTATTAATAAAGTCATAAGAAAAATCATAATTTCTCATGAATTTCTAACAAAGCTCAGGGTGGGGTCAGATCGCGGTCTGAGCACGCAGGGGCCACCAGACCTCTCAAGAGATGATCTCTCCAAGTCTGCAATACTGGAGTTCCAGGACAATTCCCCAGCTCCTCTGTCTTGTCCCTCTTGAAGACCAGACAGACCCCTTAGCCCCCTACACCATTGTAACTGCTAGCACTTACTACTTTGCCAGCTGCCAACGCTGATTTTGTGTTCTGCCGCTCGACCAGCCAGGCGACAGCACACGCCCGCTACAAACACGCGTAAAACCTGTCCCTCTTTGTCCCTGTCACAACAGAAAGGGAAGGCCCAGAGATTCTGCACTTGCTTTCTGGGCGGCTTCAGTTTGCTCTTTCTTGAGTCATTGTGCTTTGCAAGGTGTTGCAAAGTGTTTTAAACCAAAGATGTATTAGAAAGGGGGTTTTGATGTGAAGAAAGTTAGTAGGTGCAAAAAAGGGAAGAATGGGCTCTGTCTATAGCAATGAAACTCGCCACTAATATGGTCCTTTGTAGCAGACCTGCCAGGATTTATAGCACAAGTGGTTGCTGCCATATTAACCGGTGACTTTGCAGTCATTCAGCCCTCAGGGACATCTCAGTTTGTGTTCACAGAGATGCAATGACAGTAAGAGTCACTTCCCAGCCTAGTGTTAAAAGGAGATGATGCTGTATAGATGGGGGAACTATGTTTGGAGATCTGTTCCCCAGTATGTTTGGAAAAGAAAACTTACACCATCATAATTGTGGTAATTAGTGTTTGGTGCCAGTGTTTTCCCAAGTGACTCCCACAGTGTTGCCTGTCCCCAGGCCTAGTGTAAGTGAGGTTATTTTGTGTTATTCAAGTCTGTTCAAATCATGTGGTGTGTCCCATAATCATAAGTCACCAAGAAGACTTCTGGACTAAATCCCTTCAAATGGCTAAGGATTTTCCTATATTGCTCCTCTTTCACTATCCTCACAACTTCATAGTCTCTTGCTCAGATTTCTGAACTCTATTGTGCGCTGTCTTTAAAGCTTCCCTGAACAACCTTTGGGGGCTCCTCCAGCAGCAACTTAACTTTTCTTTTCTTTTCTTTTCTTTTCTTTTCTTTTCTTTTCTTTTCTTTTCTTTTCTTTTCTTTTCTTTTCTTTTCTTTTCTTTTCTTTTCTTTTCTTTTCTTTTCTTTTCTTTTCTTTTCTTTTCTTTTCTTTTCTTTTCTTTTCTTTTCTTTTTTTCTTTTCTTTTCTTTTCTTTTCTTTTCTTTTCTTTTCTTTTCTTTTCTTTTCTTTTCTTTTCTTTTCTTTTCTTTTCTTTTCTTTTCTTTTCTTTTCCCTTTTTTTATGGTAGCTAGCTTTAAAACACAGCTTGATGCAATGGTTGGAATACAATGCAGCTTTTCAAAGAGCACAGTATGTACTTAGGCAGGACTTTTGTGCTGCCCTGTTGCCTTCCTGCCATTTCCCTACGAAGGAGTTAACTCCCCTGAGTGAAGAGACAATTAGTTGTGCCCTCAGAAAAGCGTTACTGCTTTTCATGGGCACTTTTTGCCACCTAGTGGCAGCAACGTCTTCGTGTATTGTTTGCCTCAGAATTTTACTTTTTAGGAACCATACAAAGTTGTTGTATGACTCCTACATCAAGCAGCAAGGTGCAACTCTCCATCTATGTGAATCATGGTTTTAAAAAGTTAAGATTTTTGCTAAGGGTAAAAGTAGTTTCCATGACCAAGATGTAAGTTAGCTAGGTAAATGGTAGGTTAATAATTACTAGATGCTTAGGCAAGAGCTAATTGGCATAATTATCTGCTATTATGAATTTAGGTATAGAAGAACGTAAAATAAGTAAACGGTTAATCACAAAGCAAGAAGCATTGGATCGTGCCAGAGGGTCACTGAGGCCTGATGAAGACTCTCCTGACTTCATCCTTTGAGACCACTGACCTGACCCATTTCGAGACCACTGACCCAATTCAAGAGAAGAACCGCGCACGTGTGAAGGACTGATGGGCTCATTTTAATTTGGGATGGGGATGGGAGGTGCTGGGGTTATGCATATGTATTGTATGTAAGATCTTGAGAAATAAATAGATGGCAAAGCACCTTGTTTGGCACGGTCAGGCCTTTTGGAGGTGACTCCTGTGCCACCCACTGTTGAATAAACTTACCACTTTCTAACTTTAATGAGTTAGAGGGTCTTTGTCTGTGATTATCCTGGGTTTTTTTTAATGATTCACATGCTACTGCTGTGATGAAGAGTCAGGACACTAGATGGAGTGGTCAGGTTGGGAGAAGTATCCACTGTCAAGTAGTGACAAGGAGTGCTCAAAATGGGTGCGTGATAAATGTGATTCGTGCTAATTAAGTTGTAACTATATTAACAAAATTGTATTTAGATCAATAGAAGACAATTGTTACAGAGTGAGGGGGGAGATGGGTGAGACAGGGCAAAGGACATCTTCCAGATGTTGGGAGTCGAAGAAGGAGGTTGGAAGAAAGTCAAACAAGAATAGTAGAAGGATGTAAGTCTGACAAGCAGCATCTAGAAATAGAAAGTTTTGACCTTGAAATGGGCCAAAATGGGATGATTCCAAGCATGGGACTCAATTAAAGTCTTGTTATGGAAAACATCTGCTCAGTCACACAGGGCGCCTGCGCTACCTGCAGGTCACACCTCAGTCACTGAGGAAGACGACGAGCCTTCATGGGAAATAAGACCCTCAAAAGGATGAGAGACCCCCTAACCCATTAGTAGAGCATGCGCCGTACACACAGTGACATAGATTTTAGGAATAGAAACTAGGAGGAGCTTTCTAGAAACTTCTGTAGCCCACAGTATATAAGTGGGATTGTTAGCCTGGATGCTTTGATACGTGAGGAATGGCGAGCCACTCCCCGTATCCCCGGTCGGAGGGGGGTCCCTCCTCAGTTGGTTTTGCTTATGCTTTATACGAGCCTCAATTATACTAAATTACTTACTGCCAAATTTTGTATATTCTTAAAGATATGCACTTTGATTGTTTCATGTCCAATGCTTTAATTGTAATCTCCAATACTTTGATTGTATTCACTTTGTTACTATTAAAAACTTACTATTAAATTTAATCTTGTTGCTTGATAAATTGGAAAAATAGAACATCATTCCTAACAGGTGCTTTTCTGAAGCTTAATGGAGTTGTGAGTTAATTAACCAAATACTCATTATGTGATCATATGGAAGCCTGGTTGCTGATTTAGGGATATATCCTGGAAGGTAATAAGTCTTATGAGGAATGACTGAGGGAACTGAGGGTGTTTAGCCTAGGGAGAAGGAAACAGCAGGGAGACCTTATTGCTCTCCATGATTATCTGAAAAGGAACTTGTAGCAGGTGGGGGTCAGTCTCTAATCCCAGATAACAAGTCAGAGGACAAAAGGAAATGCTTCAAGTTGTACCAGGCAAGGTTTATACTGGATAATAAGAAAAAAATTCTTCACAGAAGGATTTGTCAAGCATTGGAAGAGGCTGCCTAGGGAAGTGGCTGAGTTACCAGCCCTGGACTGTTTAAAAGATGTGCAGAAGTGGCGCTCAGGGACATTGTTCAATGGTGGTCTTGGCAGTGCTGGGTTAACGATTGAGCTTGACAACCTTAAGGATCTTTTTCAACCTAAACAATCCCACAGTTTTAGAATTGTAGAGGCTCTAAAATGAAAAGTTGTATTTTGATGGGAATGTGTGTTTCATGACTGTCTCCCATAATCATTAGGTATGCTGTGTCTCTGAAATGCAGTAGATGTGTTGGACATGTAAATACTTAGCTCCACAACAGTGATGCCAAGTTGCTTTAGAGGAATTTCCTTCACTGAAATACAGTTCTGCAGGTCTGTAGGGATTGCATGTGGCCATTTTCCTGAGCTTCCATCCACTTTTGAACTAGGGTATGAGCTGGAACTAAGTTTGTCTTTATTCATAATTTGTTCTAGCACTTGATATGAGGCTATTAAAATATGTGTCTTTTCACATCCAGAAATTAGAGACCTGCTGTTGGTTATTCCATATCTGAAACATGCTAAAGTCCCACCAGTTCACAAGTGTAATAGCAATAATATCCATCCATATTACTGCAGAGGAACTGGGTCCCTGGCCTGGGTGGTACATGCAAAAAGTCCATAGCACATAAATCTGTGGTTCTTCGGGATAGTTGATTCACACAGGAGTAGACATGACATAAAATGCATGTATTTGTGGATTATTTTGGGTATGTTCTGATTCCCCCAAAAGTGACCTTGAAGTATTCCCGACAAGAAACAGCTGCCAACATCCACATCTAAAGCTATTACCCTGAAACTGTGGGTTGTTTTGGTGAGTACTTCCACAACTGCTTCAGGCAGAATCCAGTCAATAGCTTTAGAAGGGAAGGAATAAGGGCAACCTATTTCATTCTGAGTGGAAGGTGAAAGCACAGGGGCAGGATCATCCTAAATGACCACAGATGCATGCTAAACAAACACATATCAATGAAGCATCTGCAAAGAGTTTAGAGATTGGGTATTTGCCATCTGTGAAGTTTCCATAGGATAAAGCAAATTAACAAATTTCACACATGGGAGAGAGGCAAGCCGCTAGAGTTCAGTTGGGAAACAGCTCTGTAGTCACACAGCAAACGTGGTGGGATAAGAGTCTGTCCTCATGTTGTCCTGGTGAACAGGCTTATGATAATACTAATAAAGCTCACATGCTTATGGAAGTAAATCTAGCTGCAACAACATAATTTAATTATGCTAAGAAAGTTACCCTATCATGGAATGTAGATTAGAACTCTTAATTTCCTTAGATTAGAAACCTTAGTTTCCCTCCTCCAGTGCAATGCAATTTTGAGCTGTGACTTGAGTATCTCTTTTGACTGGACTGTATTCTGCAGAGTGTTTCTATATCTTGGGAAATAATGCTTGGTTTAAAGCAAAGTGCATTGTCTAAAAAGCGTGCTTACCAAAGGTATGTCTTGCATAGAACTTTTCCAACATTATAATGTCCTGGAGAGTATTTGGCCATTTCACTTTTGCAAGGTTGCTCCAGATAAAAAACACTTAAAAGGTGCTTAGAGGCAGACAGTTATTCTGGGGCCTGCATCACCCATTACCTGTGAATATTTAGAAATCTCTGCAACTCGGTTACTAGAAAAGGAAACCTGCATTCATTCAAGGTGTTTCATTGGAGCAGTGCAATAGAATTTCCATGTGAAAAATAATGACCAAGAGTTAAATCCTTCAAGAGTGGACTGTTGTTACTAGCAGGAGGTTGGGCTGTCACGGAGCTGGTAATTTTCCCCAAACAAGTGATAAGGACTGAGATCTCATCTCTGACGCTTTAGCTCAGTTTTTTGAAGATCTCAGATAGTTAATTACAAGTTTTTTCTGCATCAGTAGGTCTCATAATGTCTCATGTGGTGACCAGCGGTAAACTATAGAAAAGTTGTTCCACTACTATTCCTTGTAGCCAGATCAAAGGGAGGATGGCCACAGCTGATCAACTGGAAGGTGAGAGAGGTTAATTATTTTTGCCTGTTTGTTCAATACAAGCCTTTTCAGGCCTCTGGAAGGAGAGGCTGTAGAAAATTAAATGACACAGAAAATAATTTCCCTGGTGAATTAGTTGATTTACACTCCATGCATATGCTCTGTAATGAAGAGAGAGGGGTGAGGTTCAGGGGCATGCTTTGTCTCTGTTGGAAGAGTGTGAAGCCTTGCTGCCCATAGAAGCTCTTTTCTCAGGCTGGGGAGCACCACTGGATAGACCTGTGAGCCCAGGCAAAGCACCTCAACATTTGCTAACACAGTGCTGTCACCCATCAGAGAAATCCCAGAAAATGTAAGCCGAGCCAGCCTGGGGCATCGTTCCTGTGTAGAGTGACACAGCCACGTCTGTTCCCACTGCCCACAGCTCTACATTTTAAGAATACAGTTGTGTGGTTCCTGGGATGAACCTGTTCATGGCTCACTGGCAGGGCATGGGAGAGAGAAGCTCAAGACAAGCCCATCTGTGTAGACATCCCTCACTTAAGATCCATGGGCTCAACTTCCACTGCGAATTTCCCTTTTTTGTGTGTTTCTATAAACCAGCATAGACTTATGACAGAGTTGCTAGAAGAGTAGGTAAATTCACTGGTGCATTTCCTTTACAGAGAGTTATGCAGTGATCATAGGAGTTCAACATTCTTATTTAATTAGCTGTTTTTGGCTTCCTATTTTATGCATATAGTCTCTATTCTGCCTTTTTGTTGTCATGGCAGATTATCAATCTTATTTTGGGAAGAAGTGTTAAAGCAAAATTTTACAAACTTGCATTTTAATAAATTGTATTTTTTACATGAAGGTGAGTTTTCTTCTTGAATTCCTTCATATTCAAATCCCTCTGGAAGATATAGTTCCAATAAATATGCCTATCTGAAAGATGCCTGATGCCAGACGGGAGCTGTTGCCTGCTCCAATATACCCTTCACTATCCAGCTGGTAATGTTAGGGATACCCCTAAGGGAGAAATGTAGAACACAGCCACATTAAGAAAATTCAAGTTTTCTACAATAGTAACTTCTAGTTTGAATTTTAAGGCTTAAGTGTACCTTTATTATTGTAACACATCATGCACTGCAATTCCTGAAATTCTAAAATTTAATGAATTAAGAAAGGAGTGTACTTTAAACAATTTCTATGGAAAAAGAATTAGACTAGAATTCTTCAGTTTAGAGAAATGGTAATTAGTTGCTCTGCTAATTTTTTAGTGGATGAAAGAGTCCTGATCAGCCCTATGGACAATATATGGGGCCAAAATAAATATGAGGAAATTGTGCCATCACTATACATACATATTTACAGTAAAGGGAGGCAGGAAATGCTTGCAGGCCTTCCCTAATCTCTACTGGAGACTTGATTAAGAGCTGCCTGGCTGCTGGTTGTCTCTTGGCATGAGAATGTATGGCACAAGGCTTTTTTGAACCAGCCAGGTTGAAAACCTGACACTCTGAAAAAAGTAAGGCACTCAGCATTGTTTGGGCTAATGTGCATGAGCAGAGGTTTGTGTAAATATGGGCTGGGTACTGCAAATGGGACCCAAGCTAAAATCTGGGTAATACTGACCTCTGCTCTGTGGGAGCACCAGTTTATCTGGAGATAGACTCAGTTTCTGCCTGACACTAATTTGAACAAATCAGTGTAATCTCTGGTAGGATGCCAGATAGTGAAGTGTACACCTTTTCTCTGTAAATGTGTTTCTTGTATTCAGATGTTACTACAGGATGTCTCAGATTTAACAAAATGGCATTTGCCATTCAAATAAATAAAAATAATTATAAAAAGGATGAGTTCTAATTGACTTTAATCATAAATCTTTGCATTAGAAATTAATGAAACTGTTCTGAACAAACATATTAACAGACTTTTGTTGCTATATTGCCTTGTTTTGTTATGTATTCATCTATTAGTCATTAGTAATTTGATCCTCCTAATCATTAGTATTAATTAATGAGGTGTGGCTGTTCCAGAATGTCAGTGAGATATTTTAAATATTTATAATTGGTGAACTACTACAGGGTATTTTTAGCAATACTGAAATTCTACTTTTATAGAATCATATCATCAGAACATCCAGAATCCAGCATTCATTATAATGATAGGCTATACTGACTGTCTTCTTTTTATGCCAGAACACAGTGACAAAAGCCATACAGGCTTTTACCACAGATAACGTGTATGGGAGTGGAATTTTTTCTGGCTTTTAAGTCATTAAGAAGAGCAGTTTTATAACTTGATCACAGGTGAGAGGTGGATTTTGAGACAGAGAAGGAAAACAGAAGATAAGCATGTTATCTTTATGTATCTTTTGGGCAGTTGGATATCAGCTACTAATCTATAATAAGCAAAATTTTATGCTTCCTTTCTCTTCTTCTTGATATGCTCCATTGTAGTTTTTCAGTTGGGTTTTCATTATCTTGGGTGATGAAAAGCAGGTAAGGAAAACAATAACCTTGATGTTACTATTTTTGATCCTGTAGGCAGTTTGGTTGCATTGTAAAGGCAATGCCAAGTTCTTTGCTAATGTGGGAGGACTCTACTCAGAATTGAGTTCTTCAGATTTTCAATAGGCATATGAGTGGAAGCTCTCAGATCACCTGTTCAAGTTCAGTAACTTGCAAATAACTCCTGAGAGCATTGTAATGTCTTTAAAAAAAATTGATGGATAGAGGACACAAGGAAGGCTTTAACAGAGATCAGGAAAGTGCACATGGGAAAACAGCAGGGACCAGGCAAGACCAGTATCTGAGATTTCAGGAAGTTTCTCTCTAGAAAGTGATTTTTTTTAAGGTGACAGAGTAGTTTACTTGAGAACAGAGACATTTTAGGATTTGCTAATATTTGGAGTGATTAATTTTACAATAAATCTTTCTATTCAGACTGCTTCTTAAATTGATGCAGTTAAAAGTTTTGATTCTTGTTAAATAGCCCTACTCAGTATTAGCTATCCCTTCTATTTCAAGCTACAAAAGCATAACACAGAACATGTGGCCACAGGACAATTTCCTAAGATGGAGAACAAGACTATATTACATAACCTTCAAAATTCTGTAGTGATGTGATCTATGATACAAATTAGATTATTTGTAGTATTCTAATGACATGAGCCTTATTATTATCTTCTAGAGAGCAATATGTTTCTTTCTTTACATATAAAGTCTTCTGCATTTCATCTGATTTGGCAGACAAATAATTCTATTCCTCCTTTACTCCTGCTGTATGCAAACTATTAACCCTAGCACTATACAAAGGCATATTTTTTGCATTTAATTATTACTCAGTTGTAGCTGGAAACAGGAAACAGTATTAATCAAGACAAAGTATGATATCACGCCTTCTGAATGCATGCATTTGTGTGCTGTGTTGTTGAGATTAGGATCATACTGGGATAGTGCTTCTCTATTTAAGTCTTCTGTTGCATCATCTTCTATGTTTCATGAGATCATGAAGGATCTCACTGAAGCCAGGCAATCTTAAAGAGAACATGGTCTAGATGTGCTTCACTGTGGTGCAGAAAGAACTTTAGCTCTCTTATTAGCCCTTGGTCCCCATTTTCTGGTTTTCCTTTGCAGTGTTGACAGCTGACCAACCTTTGCTCCTCCTCAAGGTGTGCCTTTTCTTTAGCTTCTCTTACATGATATATATATAAGTGGATGGCATATGTTGCAGCAGACCTTTTGTTAGGGGTAGAAATAAGCCAAGACACACACTCTCATTCAACAACATGAAAAGGGTCCCAGTTTATTCTTTCTTATAACTAAGCCATCGTGACTAACTAATCACAGGCTTAGACTGCAGACACCCACTGCAGGATCTAACTGCAGACCCAGAATGACCTCACAGCAGCAACTCTCCTACTCAGTCAGTTCTCCAGTCCTTTTGCCACATTCCTTCAGTTTCTTCTTTTGGCTCCTCCAGATCCTCTTTCTCCCCCAATCCCTTAGCCAACCAACCCACCCCTCTTATCACACTTATTTTTATTAGTCACAGCTATGACCCATTAAGGGCAAGGCTATTCTTTGGTAATTAATTCAGCTGTGACTTATCAGTGGTGAGGTCGCCTGTAATCTTTTCTTCTACACCTACGTCCATGCCCCCCTTTTGCTGGGGCTGCTTCTATCCCTGCATCCCAGTAAAAGTGAGGAAAGGACCATGTGCAATGCAAGCGATGGGTACTTGGGGAGGGTTGCAGGATTGATGCGCTTCTATATAGAAGGATGATGCAGTGGTTTAAAACCTAGCTGGAAAATTAAACACACTCAAGCTTCTCCCTTTCCCCCTCCCCTTCTGATAATGGAGGAACACTAGGAGACATTATGAACTGGAATAACAATTTACTGAAAATTGCAATAACCACAACAATATTAGTAACAAAAGTGTACAAAAGAGACAGGGTGTTTTACCCACAACAGGGCATTCACCACCAAGCAAACGAGCACTTTCCAGAAACAGTGCCCTTTCTGGTTTTCCATACAAAGGAAATATGGCAACTGGCCCTGCACTAGGGCCACATGGTATTCAGGAAAACAGAAGCAATATGGCTAATGAGAATTCCACAGCTTAATGCTCCCACCACCTTGTCTGACAAAGCAGTGGATATCTAGGGCAAGCAAACCTTCTCGGAAACCAGATCATCTGCACTGTGCCATGCTGCCTCCTCGGACTGCTCTGAGCAGCTGCCTCTGGCACTGGTGTCACTCCGCTGGGGCTTGTGCTCTGCACAGCTTGGCCCTGCACTGCCACCATTCTTTCCCTTTTTCTTTTGCTTGGGGCAGTGTCTTGGGTTCACTATCATGCAAATGCTATGTATAGATCATGCTAAAGCGAAACTAGCTTGGAGGTTAAGTAAGTGCGAATAAGTGTTGTGAAAAAGTCTGTACTTTTCAGAAATACATTTCTCATTTCAGTTGTCTTATTTCATGACTTCAAATACATCATGTTGTACCAACTTTTAGAAGATGGGTAAATATTGCAAGAATCCATACCCCTTAGTCATGACAAGTTAATTACATAAGATGTATGCGAACTACAGGGCATATGAATTAGTTGTATTGATATTCTTGAAGAAATCCAAGTAATGACCAGACATAGGTATAGCAGCAGGGATGAGGCTTATTCTTTCCATTAGGATCAGCTGACACAAAACATGTTTTTCTTTTGATGTCTGTGATGTACAGCTGTGTAGCTGCCTGCTCCCCTTTCTCTCCCCGTTTGGATCAGGACTCTTTCCATCCCTGTTATTATGCTGCAGGCTGCCATGGCCTGTGCTGAAGTTAAGTACATCCTGGCATCGAGTGTGAGAAATAGATGAGGATACTGTCAGATACATTTAATTTAAGACATTAGTATTATCCATTGCTGTAATCAATCTGCTGGATTGTTTTTTGTTATGCTGCAGCTTGTTTGCTGCCTTTATTGACTGGCCCAGCATAATACTGGATTTGGTGCAGGTGCAGAGCCCTGCTGCATTTCCCTTACTGCCACTCTGACATAAAATGATGGATGGCTTGAAGGAAATCTTAAACAGCAGGGAAAAGGCAACAGCTATCGCATTTTAGGCGATATAAATGGGAGAAAGGGGTCAAAATATAATATTCATCTGGGAGAGGGAGAGGAAAGGAGATAATGTAAATTGAAAGTAGTCAGGGAATATTAAACCCTGTACAATTATATACAGTATATTTAAGCTGGTAGGCTGCTGTTAATGGAGAAACTATAAGTGATGGAGATGGGGAAATTTTAAAGCTATTATAAAGTATTATCTATCAAAAGTGATAAAAATTAGGGAAGCAAGTACTTTAATATGCTATCAGACATCAGTGACAACTGCTAGATTCAGCAAAACTCTTGCTGATTCACAAATTAGGCCACTGAGAAATTTGATGTCAGTGATTTGCATGAGCTTGAAGCACATCAATTCCCCAAAGTTATTTTTTGTTGTTGATTCCTACAGCTGAATCAGAGTAATGCACTGAAACAGGCAACTGAATGAAATTAGATCACCAAGTTATGTACAAATAGGATTATTTTAGAGCTAACAGATTTAGAATAAAATAGTTTTAGTATTAAACACTGTCTTTCAGTTACAAAACAAGCAATTTTAGTCCCTTGTAGTTTTGGGGCTAGAAAGTGACAACAATATCCTTCCACAGATTTTCATACTGTAATTACAGGATGTTCACACATCTGAAACATCAAATTTATGCATTGCAAAGCTACTGGCTACTTTGAAGCTTAAGTGAGAGAAGAGGAATAAAGAAATCCAAAACCTATCACAATTTGCTTACACAAAACAATCAACACAGGTCTTCTTTTCTGAAAACTCTTGCTCCTAAATTACTGTCATTAACCATGACCCTTCACTTGTCACTGCTCTTCCTGGGAGCCAGGGTTTGCTGGAAGGCTCAGCTATCTTGATCACCTCCCACCTGGGAAAGGCTTCCAGAGCTACCTCAGAAAACTTTTGCTCAGTTTTAGCCCAGTGCCCCTATCTGGCTTGATTTATTCTGTCAATGCTTGGATAAGTTTTAGATTTAAGCTGCTCTTAGGAAGTTTACTAAAGGAGGTTCTAGGTGACACATATAATAGCGGTGGGCAAGTGCTCTCAAGAGCCAAAAGGAAGAATGTTAAATTCCTCAGTATCTTTATTAGAGACTGTATAGATCTCAAAGAGTCAGAAAGCATGTATTTGCAATGTTAAAAGACGATGAGTTTATATATTCAGGGCAGATAGAAGTCCTTTTTCCAACACAGAAGACCCAGAGGATTTAAGTACACAGCTCTGTGGCTTCTTTTCCCAGGGCCAATAGCAAATGACATAATAAGACTTCGTGTCACTGATAAAACACCTTTTCAGTCGGAGGTCCTTGTTCCCATTTATACTAATGATGTGTATTTTTCCCCATCAGTAGTCCTGGAAGGCTTTCAGGGACACAAGAAGCCTTTCTTTCCTACCAAAGGCACCAGGCCCAGCACCATGTAACCAAAGCACAGCTGTGCTTCAGCAGCCTTGTCTTTCATGCTGCAGTTTGTTTCCTTTGCCTGTAATGGCCCTAAGCTGTGTACTTGCTGCACCAGCTGCAGCAGGATGAAAGAAGTGCTTGTGCTTGTGCTGAACCTGCCTCTTCCCAGACTTGCTTTGGGGAAGGTGCCTGTGTAGTTTCAGGACACGTGCACTCAGCAGCGTGCATCAGAGTCCTCATAGTCTTACCCCATTTTATTGTTGTGCTGCTACCTTGATTGCAGTACTTAAATGGGTTTTATCTTGTCTCAGCCATAGAACTTCTGTCCACCAGTGAAGCCCTAATGTATATGCCATGTGGAAGAGGAGACATTGGTCTGCTGTAATGTAGTTTGTGGTTTGTGAACTCATTAGACAGGCACGTGCCCCACATCAGACTGATGCTACCAATGCACTGCCCTGCTTTGCTTGTTCATCAGTGAGTCTGCGAGTTCAGAAGTCATTAAAGTGACTATACCATTTGCAGCTCAGACTTAAACTGTAGAGGAGCAGGAATTTGCTCTTTGATCCTGAGCAAATGATTTAAAATACTTGTGCCTCATTCCACCCACCTGTAAGAATAGGAACAATGCTATTTCTCAGACAAGATTTTAAGAATACATGTTCCTCAGATTAGAAATTATATCAGAAGGAGCTAGTAATTATGTTAAATAGATACTGAAGAGATGGAACTAAAAAAGTCCTGGTGAACCCAAGGTCTACACAGGAAGCTCAGCATTTTCCTTTCATAAATATCATCTTCCTTCCCTACAGAAGAGAGTCCCAAGACTTCCTTCTTCTCAATGGGTATAAATAAATAAATAAATAAATAATTTGTATAAAGGAATGCTTTTTTGAATAAGCCAAACTACCAAATCAGGTGTACTGATCTGAATAATGCTGACCTGAGGGGTACAGTTCACCTATGCATATAATGTTGAGTTATCAAACTGCATTTGCAGGGTACAGCATAACTTGGATGCACATATCTTGTTTTCTATAACAGTGTCATCTGTTTCACATATATTTGTGAAAAGGGGTGGTTGTTTTATGTAAGTATATGGTGGTATGCTTCATGTAAGTCTTTCACTAGCAATAAAAACCTCAGTTGGGTGATGGAGAAGAATACAGAAAGAAAACTAAAGGAAAGGAAAATAAAAATTCTTAAGAGTGCAAATGCAGTCACTGCAGAGTTTCTTGCATGTAAAATTTCAGGTAGCAATAAATGGAAGAATGCAGTAGATGAACCTGAATGAGTGATAAAAAGCAATCCCAGTGACAGGAATGCTTTAGAAAACCTTTATAAAAGTAATCAGTTACTTATCCTTTCAGAAGATAAATAAAAACTAAGACACATGCATGAAAAGCACTTAATTTCACCTAGCCATGATTCCAAGACAAAAGAAGGAAAAAGGAATTACTGAATTTGCTTAGCTTTTATCAGACCCCTATATATTTTTGTATTTTATTTTTTCTGGTACTTGTTTTATAGTTTAGTCACAATACTGGGCAGCTAGAAAAAGAAAACAGCATATAATACTTGAAAAGTGCTTGATGACATGCATTCGTTTGTTCTAATGCTTTCTGTCACAAAAGACTGCATTTTCAAAGGATTAAAAAAAGTCTTGCTCAAACAGCTCGTTGTCCCATTGCAAGTGAGGTTGAGATCTGGATGTTTCAATATCTCAGTTGGGAGAGCATTAGACTGAACAAAAAAAGACATGCTACATGCTTCTTTCAGCATGGTAGATGTAAAACTGAGTTCTTATCTAAATGAGTTTATTTATGTCAATTTGGTTTTTATAACTATTTTATAATGTTATTACATTTATATTTTTGTTAGCATTTGTGGGTCATGTGATGTGGTAAGTAGCTATTTAACTATTCAAATTATCTTTTCAAAATTACTTGGATGGCTTGCAAACTTTAGATTAAGAGGAAGAAACACTTGGCTGGTTGTAGCACTGTCCCAGCACAGTCATTTTTCAACATGGAAAGAATAACTAGATTACTGTTTGCAGTTTCTTTTCAAGGCATTTAAGATTAAATACTGCAAAATGTCCAAGTTTCCAGTTATAAAGCTAGAGTTGCTGTTAGATTAAAACATTATATGTTCGTTGAAAAAGGCATACAGAAAAGTTGTTTATCCATTTTTTTGCCATTTTATTTTTTCCTCATGCTTTTTATGGTACATGATATTCTAAACTATTAAGTGTAAGTCTATACAAAGGACTTCCATTATATTAGATGTTCATACACTTAAAACTATTTTAAGATGCTTTATGGGTTTTATTCCTTCTGTTTTTATCATTATTGCTTCTTCCTGAGTATTTACTCTGCTGTCTCTCACTGGTGCCCAAGGAGACCTGTAACCAACTATTTAATATTTGTTGCACCCTAACAAGAAAATTGTCAGAAGTTAAATTCATGATAGGTACAGACTGAAATTTGTCTTGTCACTATCACATGAGGGTAGACTAATGCAGACATCTGCACTAGATTTATAGACTTGTGTTAATCTCTTTCACTTTTGTTTCAAGATTTCTAAGAGTATGATACTTCCCTGATAACCAGAGAGTGGTTATTGCCTGTCATAGTTTGTAGTTAAACACACACCATTATTCGCTGTCATAGTCTGTACTTCAAATACATTCAGTTTAACACTATAAACCAGTGAACTATAACACAGAGAGATAGATCCTAAACTCAACTCTTTAGATAATGAAATATAGTTTCATCTCAACAGTGTTATGATTAATTGTCAATTCTTATTAAAGCCATGACTTTACCAAACGTGTCTTTTAAATTGTCAGTATATTTTGTGGCCAGCTTGTAGCTCAGTGTGCTGGTTTCACCACTGCTAGGGAAATTAAATTCCAACTAAGCCATTCCCTTTAGCCCTTTTTTGTATGAAAGGGACAATAAATGAGATTATGAGTTGAAATACAAATTTACTAAAACCACAATAACAGGAGCAGAATCATTAAGTGTACTTGTATTCCACACTCCAAGTGAAGATTTTGCTTGAAGATAACATTTCCCCACATGATGAATGGTAATGCTATGTTAGATACACATTAAAAACTAATCAATTTCCATTAGAAAACTTCACACTAAAAATATTTTTCTGGGAAGTAATTTAAGCAGATGGAGAGTTAAATGTACAAAAAAGGCTGGATTCCTATTTTGAAAGAAATTTTTTTTCCTGTTTAATATAACTCATAGTGTAAAAGAAAAAAAAATGTGCATGTGCTTCTGGACATGCAATAAATAAGTAATTGAGATGGAAGCTGCAGTGTGATGTCATCTACTTGCAAAGTTTCTTCCCCCTACAACAGCATGCCCATTTCTGAAAATACTGTGAAATGTTCATGACTTAATGTCTGGATTTCAGTAGTGCCTAGTTAGTTGTTTTTGCAGGAAAGATCATCCATTGTTCACAGAGGTAACAAAGAAAGTGCATTTCATTCCTTCCAGGCACAAGTCTTCCTAGTAAAAAGTCCTTTCCATTCAGTTCTCTGCATGTGGATGGGTCATGTTACAAGGGAGATGAAAGGGATAGAAATGAAAAACTGTATGTGATTTATAACATCAAGCAAGGTGTCCCCATCCGCTGTATCGCCCTTGGGACTAACATCACATCTTCTGGAAAACCTGACAATAATATTTTAGACTTCAGTTAGAAAATCCCTTTACCTGCCTCAGACTTTGTGTACTTGTATCACTGAAGTACCAGAGTGCCTCCCAGGAATTTAAAAGTAGTAATGGCAATGATCAACTGACTTTCCCAGCCTCCAAAGAAAGGTGCTGAGTTAACTGATATCATGGTTTACTTGGGTTTACATAGCCAAGCCAGCAACTAGCTTACCTCACTGCACATGCCCTCTGCCCCAGTGGGATAGGGTGGAGAACTGGAAAAAGAGTAAAGCCTGTGGGTTGAGGCAAGAACAGTTTAATAACTGAAAGAATATTTATAGTTGTATTTATATTAATAACAACCCCCCCAATAATAATGATGGTTATCTAATGAAAATGAAGACAACAAAAAGATAGAAATAAAGAGAAAGTGATGGAACAATACAATTGCTCACCACCTGCTGATGGATGCCCAGCCTGTCCCCGAGCAGAAATCTGAGACAACCTCCCACAGTTTATATACTGGGCATGACATTTTGTGGTGTGGAATATCCCTGTGTCCTGGCCATGCTCTCTCCCAGATTCTTTTACAGCTCCTCACTGGCAGGGCACAAGACACTGAAAAGTCCCTGGCTTAGAGTAGCTACTACTTAGCAACATCCAAAACATCTGTGTATTATCAACATTATTCTCATACTAAATACAAAACACAGCACTGTACCAGATACTGAGAAGAAAATTAACTCTATCCCAGCTGAAACCTACACATCTGATGAGTTTATTTTATTTTAATCACAGTAATGCTTAAGTAGATGCATCCTCAGACCTTTAAAGGTCATCTAGTCCCACCTCTCCTGCAATGAGCAGGGACATCTTCAATGAGATCAGTTGCTCAGAGCCCTGTCCAACCTGACCTTGGATATTTCCAGGGATGGGACATCCACCACCTCTCTGGGCAACCGGTGCCAGTGTTTCACCACCCTCATAGTAAAAAATTTCTTTCTTACATTTGGTCTTAGGTATACATAAACTCAAGAGACTTCAGCTATTCTAATATCATTAGAACTATGTTCAAATTTTCAGAGTCTTCTTTTAAATTTGATTATTGAGCTTAAAGTGGCTTCACACTCAAATCCGAATATTATCACTCTTTGTGAATGTAAAGCATATTTCTCTTTGACTGTAAGTGGAGACAGTTTCTCATTATTGTCTAGTATGAGTCAGTAAACGAAAGGGGAACCACAAAAATTTGTGAAGCCAACAGGAATTCCCTGTATCCATACTGACTGCTCAAATCTCGAGAGCATTTAAGAACACGTGTATTATCTATTGCAGACCTCTACCATGTAATGTTTAGCATGGCGTATTACAAATATGAATACAACATCTATTCTAGAAGCAAAAATAGAGATTAAAGCAATTGTGTGAGGCCAATACCAGGTGTATCTCTGAGGAACTAAATGGATCATATAAATAATTCTGCAGTAACAAGTTCTTACCATCTAAGATACATGCCAGTGCAACCAAAATTTATTCTACTTTTAGTGACATGAGGCAATGGTAAAAGCGTACATGCCACTAGTCCCTGTGGAAAAGGCTTTAAAGCCCACTGTGCATTGAAGCACAACAGCTATATATGATCCACTGTTGGCAGCCAAGAGGAACTGGGAGGAAATGGTGAGAAGTACCCTTTAAAGTAGTTCAGTGAAAGTTGTCTTCTTTGTAGGAAGATAAACCTTTTCAATTATGTTGGTAGCTGTAAGAGTTTAACATGGGCCCCGGTGGTGAGATTTTGTTCCGGAGCTTGGTGCAATACAGAAGTTCCTCTTTTAGAAAATGTTGTGATTTTCTCCCCCTTCACCTACACTAAAGGCTGGAGGAAACATTAGCAATTTACATAGCAATAAATGTGAAAAAAACTCTTTGAATCTCAGTTGGTGCTGATTCTCTAATAAAAGCAAAGAAACATTTCTAAAAGGCAATTTCTTCACTTATTTGATTTCCTCTGCTGTAACTGCTTTGCAGTGATTTGCCAATTCTTATATTCATTGTGACCTTTATCCTCATATTCACTGAAAAAAACTTTTCTTCTGTTGTATTTTTGTTATTGTTTTTACCTTCTCGTTATTATATATAACATTTAATACTAAACTATGTCCTCTTCAAATGACATAGATGATTGCACTGTTTCTTGTGCTTTTCCCCATACTAACACCCCTGTGTTATTTACCATCTTTTGGATGGGATGCCACTTTTTATTGTTACCTCCTCCTCTGAATTGTCTGTAGTAACTAGACTCTGATAGGGACTGCAATTGTTTTTTCAGAAGGGCCATGTGTCACCTACAAGATTCAGTGTTATCTGAGGATTTATAACATCTCTGTTGAAAACTGAATCGAGAATTTTAACTTCAGACCAGTAATTACCAATTTGGTTTGATAAAATAGAGCTTGGGTACCAGCAGAAGTGCATTATACAGACAATTTGCAATTAGACATCAAAGAGACAAGTGTTGCTGACAGAACAAATAAAGGAGAGTGGGATACATGCTCAGAGTTCCTTCTAAAAATTACACAAAAGTAGAGTGTGACCTGTTTCCATAGCTCACCACAGGAAACTTGTGACTAGTCTATTGGATTAATACATTGCTTGTCACATTTGATATGGTATGTCAAATTTTTTCACAGTTAAGTTCTCAATTTTTGATGTTGGTATAGCCAAGAATATTGTCTTACAGAGTCCATTTGTTTCTTCAGAGAGTCTACCACTCAAGTTATTTATAGCCGAGAAGCCTGAAAGTGATGCATATATTACACACAAAGTGTAATCAAAGCCAAACACACACCTAAGCAATATGGCCTATTATTATTTGATGTATTTGTCCAGTCTTGTCTGGGTTCTGTTCTCAAAGTACAAAAGTAAAATCTCAGTGATGTCACTGGTGTGTTCGATGGTCCATGTAACATGGAAAAGTATAGTTATAGTTCAAAATCCACTCATTTTTCTATTTTTCAGAACATACATTTTTAGCCTTCTTTCCTAAAGAAAAAAAAAGAAAAAAAAAAAGAAAAAAAAAAGGAACATATACAGATGTCTTTTCTGTATGTTCTTCTTTCCTTCCTAGCTTCCTAGTATTTTTTTCAATTTTTTCACCAAGGCTCACATTTCTGTGAAGAATTGAGATCCTGAGCATATCAAAGTTCTTAAAAATCTGGTTATGACTGGTGTCTGAAGAGAGGAGAGAGATCTCCATTACTGAGAGAAAGGCTGACAATTTTGGTCTGGCAGCCTGTGGGCAGCTTAAGGCTGGTGTCAATCCACTTGAGCCAGTGGGCATGCGGAGAATGCAATGAAGTCCATGGAAGGAGGCATGGGAAAGCTGGGGACACAGAGAACCATAAGAGACCATGGATGTCCTCACTGCTTAGGCAGAGTTTTTTTATAGATGGGTCTTTCCAGTAGCCTCTTAAAATTTGGCCATATTCCTGATTCAGTAACATCTGAAGGCTATAAACTGTGATGGTTGTTGCCAGCTGCATTGCCTTCTGTGTTGGTTTGAAAGTAAAACCAGTGCAAGACTCGAAGTCAGTAATAAAATTTAATAGGAGAAAAGAGAAAAAATAAAATACATGCAATAATATAAAAGAAACAACCACCGACAAAGTCAGAAATACAACCTGACACCCTGTCAGTCAGGGTGTTGGTAGCAGTCTGTATAAATGGTGACTGCAGTCCTCCTGGATGACAGATGTGGTCCAGTTGAAGCAGTGCTCCTGTAGAAGGTGCAGTTTTCCTCCGAAGATCCAGCGATGGTGTGGAAAAGGTCCGACTTTCCTCTGGGATCCAGTGGAAAGGTCTGCCTTGGCCTTCTAAACCCCAGTTTTTTATCTAGGTAGGAAAGGCTTGGCTCCTCCCCCTGGCTGGGGCATCTCCCAATGGGATGATGTAATCTTATCAGTCACACAATAGGACTTAATGGCCCGTTAACAGAATATATTTTTTGGAGGAAGGATGGGTTGTGAAAAGATAACGATGATCATCCCTCTGATCTTATCAGATGGCACATCAGCAGCGGATATCTCCCACAGAGATAAGGATCACCACCCCTCCCACATTTTAACAGATCGTGATAGAATACACATTTTTGCATTGTACCCCAGGACATTGACAGTGATCAGAAATAACTTTTAAAAATTATTGTTGAAATGAATTATCAAGAATACATATTAGACAGAATGAAGCACCTTACCTCACCCAATTGTTAATAAATCAGTGTACACTCCAGATAACATTGCTGATTGACACAGTGTTTGACATCTCAGAATACTGTTTTTGTCAGAATAATCATGATCTTTTATTCTTGTCATGTGCAGTACAATGCCAGTATGACTCATTGCACAGTTTTTCTTTGAACATTTTTGAACAGTGTTTAGAAAGTGTCAAATGGCCATATTTTCCCAAGAAGTGATAGTGCATATAAATTGTTAAGTGATTTTATCATTTCTGCTAGAGGTGGGAAATACGATCTCCTTTGACGCCTGAGAAATTTTGCCAGCATTAATTAAGTAGATTTTAATTAGACTTTTAGGAATTACTTCAAGCTATAAGAAAAACGTGATTTCTTGATTAAATTTTGCATAATTAAGTTGTATTTTGCAAATATTTGTAACCTATACCTCTCCACTTGTAAGCTAAGAGCATGGAGGAATTGTTCAAATAAGAAGCTGAACTGACTGTAGAAATGCTTATACTAATTTTGAAAGTTAAGGAGCCTGAAAGTACTATACAAAATATAAAGTCTAATCCTGCATGTATTCTGTAGTGCGCCCAAGGTCATTATAATGCTTTGGGGAATAAATTAATCAAGTCTGAAGAGCTAGTCAAGAGAATTAAATGGCAAAAGGATTATTAATGTAACATGTAGGTGATGTAATTTAGGACACAGATTGTTAGCAGCACAAAGCAGAATTAACTTTATTATCCTTACATATAATAATTCAATCAAAATTAATTTTAGTGACACTTTGAGAGGTAAAAAAATCTGTAAGACTTCAAATTTTCATGAGCATCAAATGGAAGTTAACCATATCAAGACCCCTTTGTTTTTGAAAGATTCCCACAATCTTGTGGACAAATCTGGTATCAGAAAACAATATAAGATGGGAGGAGCTGAATGGGTGTAGCACTAGGCAGCATAAACCTTTCACCTGCATCACTCCATATGATCCTGGTTTTGTGGATGTACAGCCTATATACCCATCTGGCCCCCCAAGTAAAACCAAAGTTCTATCTGTCTTTAGGACATTGTACTGTATCTATTATGGTAATTGGAAGCTGCATTTCTGGAAGCCCCGAGTATTTAATTTTCATTTTTCATTTTCATGTTGTATCTGGCAGATCCTTGTAGTGCAAAGTTCACTTTGACTGCACTGTTTTTGGACTCAGAAGAGGTTGTTCTCTGAAGCTGGCCATCCTGAGTGCTGCCTCTGAAATAGAATGGGGTGCTTGGCTGCTAGTGGGAAGGAAAACCTTCCCTCTCAGTAGTACAAGAACCAGGACTGTACTTGTACTTAGAAATAATAACTTAGTATTTCATTTAAGTAGTCACTGACATAGCCTGTTCACCCTGAAGCCCCCCTGTAGCCTTCCCTTGGCCCAGGCTTGCACTGGTGATGCCCAAAAATCCCTGGTTTTACTTTGCATGGGCCAGATGCATAATCCTGGCTCACATTGCTGAAGAAATTGTGTTATGGGGAGAACCAGCTATGAGAGGTCTACAGAAAGATAAGAAATGTGAAATTGCAATCAGATGTAGAGTTGTTGAGGCAGAGATTGAAAAGAAAATAAAAGCCACTTTAAAAAGATGTAAAATCTCAGAATAGAAAAATACAGGGGAGTTTTATGCTTTTTTTTGGCCAATAAAAATTTCTCTTTAGTTTAAAAAGATATATGCTTGTAGGGTCTCTCTGCATGTTGCTAAAGCTCTTGGTTGGCCTGAATGGAGTGCTAACACTTAAGAGCTGTCATTAGGAGCTGTGACTTTTGCTGATTGTTTGGGTACCTCAAGCCATTCCTCCCATGGACCACTTCCAAAATGTTCCCAGTGGTAGACACTCTGTTACTATTCATCTTGAGACATGGCATTGAATTAAAGCAGTATTGTACTGCTTCTCATTTGAACACCTGAAATTTTTAGGGAGCTAATGGATAATGAGTAGCTGGATTACTAAAAGCAAGTACTGTATAAAAGTATTCTTTGTTGTTTGCAAGTTTGTTTTATATAAGCTTTGGTGAGTATTTGCTGGGGAAAAATCCATCACATTATTTCTGAAAGCATTTGCTCATGCAGGCTAATGTTTGATTGAGACTTAGAATGCAGCCTCTAGAGTTTACATAGAAGTTTGAAAATAACTTTCTGATTGTATCAACCTCTTCTATTCCTTGCAGAATGGATAGTAGTGGTCCTTATGAATGCTATCAGGGTATCTGTACAGCAACTGATAGGATCCCTGTCAGTGATTCCACAACTTTTGAGTTGTATCTATCCCTGATTATTTCTAAGCATGAAAAATTCCTATGAGAGAAATCCATAAAGATGGTATGAAAAGATTATGCTATATTTATTTCTGATCTTTACTGCTACAGAATTGTGTTTTATGTGGAAATGCTTAGATTTCTTTGCTGAATTCTGAGCTTGTGACTGAGTTTATGATAGTAGGGGTGATAAAGAAGGGATTTAACTTCCAAGGGAATATCATATGTGACTAAAAATTAATTAGCCCAGACATTTATTAATCAAAGGGAAGCTTTAAAATTAAAAATTTTCACATAGCAACCTTACAGTTAGTTAGGTCATAATTTCTAAAGTGAAATGCCACCTTTGGTGAAGCAATATATCCACGTAATGTTATAAGATAGTCATAATAACGTCAGCATTTCTTTTCTTGGAGAGTGTCCATAAAGCAAAGAGAGTTTGTATGCACCCATTGAGAGAATTGGGTATACCTATCACCTTCACTGACAGATTTGTTTCTGTATGCATCCATTCTACTAAACTATGTCTGTTGAAGTATGGTATTTTCCCAGATGTGGAACAGATATTTTAAAACACCAATTAGAGTTTTATAAATTATACAGATCTGTTCTAAATCATGTTAGAAATACTATTACTGCAGTGCTAAAAAGGATTTCTTTGTCCAGGAGTAAGTAATTAACAGTTGATACACAGGGAAGATTACACTGGTTAAGGGCACATGAGAGACGTTACCAAACTAAACTTTTCGTGTGGATTTTGTGTTGAGAGCTTTTGATGTAGTGTTGAGAGCCTTCAAAGGCTGTCAGAGGTGAATTGTTTCTGGCTTTAGCTCTTAATTTTTGATTATATCTACTTGTCTTCTAACAATTCACTTCTGTCAAATCGACATGAAAGGTACATCATTAAATTGAAAATATTGAGAACCAGCTGAGTCAGTGTCTGGCACAGGATTTATTCCCCTTTCAGAAATATGACTTGATTTTGTTGAGATTCCACCTACAAGGCAGGGTTTGTATAGTCTTTCTAACTTGAGTACATACACAAAAATGCCTCAGCTGAAAAGAGTATTAAGCCTAACTAGTGTAAAGCATTGATGCAAATCTGTTTCTAGCCTGTTCACTCTTATCTCAAACTCATTCATGCTACTGGAAATCATTACAGGAAGAGATTATTCTAGAGATGAAAAGAACTAATTACCATAGTTTTTCTTCTTCTGTATTTCTGTCACATCGACATATGTAAGAGTCTCACTGAAAAGCTTTCTGTTCTGTGGAATGTTAGATAGAGGGCAGACATAGTGCTGTCTTTACTAGCGAGGCTGTCTTTTATTGATCGGTTTTGGAACAATGTGTTCCATCATGGTTAAAAAGAAGATAGGACAGCTCATTGAAAACAAAGTTGTTGGGCTGTTTTTCTCCTCAGGAGGCAGTTGTAATAGGTCTTGTTTACTCAACCAAGCATTTAACTTGTGCAGAAGTTATTATTCAGCTGTGACGTGTCCCGCCTTTTGCCCACTCCGATCAGGCCCCGGCTAGCTCTGGGTGAGCCCTTGCCAAGAGTGGCCTCCCCTCAGGATTCAGGAGAAAACCCGAGGCAGAAGTATAGCTCCAGGCTATAGCTCTATCGGCCCGTCTGGGGAGAACAAAGAGTGCGAATGAGACCTCTCGTGGATACGAAGAAAGGGGTTTATTGGAAAGGGTTCGGATACAGCTCAGGAATCCGGGATGAGGAACTGAAAAGGCACCGAATACCGTTGTGCATCACTTTAAATAGAGGGGAGGTTCCAAGGGAGGGCACAAAACATCAACCAATTAGGATAGCTCGGGGGAGGTGCACAAGGCGGGGAGGAATACATAATTAGCCAGTGAGGGATAACGTAGGCAGGAACACATTAATAACATCAAATCATATACTGAGGAGGGGATGACTGATACAGAATATACTAGAAATATAGGAGGGGCTAGGAAGGATTGACATAGTCTTGGGGGGGATTAGGGAGAAAGACAGGGAACAGTCTGGAAAGTAGGTTGGGTTTAGGGTTGATTGACCAGGGGAAGGCAGGAAGGGATCGGACCATTTTATACAAACTTGGGGTGTAACCGGGGAACAAATCATTTGACATAAAAGCAAAACCAAACTAAACAGCGCACTACAACACAGCTGGTACAATTTTCATGTAATATTTCTTGTTAGAACCTCTGCTCATTTAAAAGTTGTGAAGATTTACAATAAGTTTAGATATTGAACAAAGCTGCCTGCTTGGCAGGTATATGGTGCTCAATAAAAATTCAATCTGTATCCTAGCTGTAAAAAGGAAATAATTTCTGGGATACATCCAAACATATTCTAAAGCTTGTGATGAGTTTTAGCTATAACACTTTTACTTGAGATAGCGCTAACACAGCAATTAAGAATTGCTTTATGAGAAATAGGATTTAGACATATTTTGGCCAGTGAAAGTGATTGATGATTTAAGTGATTTAATGAGCAATTTTCAGCAAAATACCTGTTCTATGAAATAAAAGGCAAAGTTAATCTGGCCTGCTGTTTTGTCTGCCTTCATTCACCATAATTTCAACAGTTAAAAAGAGTTATTAAAAACATCTTAAATAATGAAGATGTGGAGTAGACAGTCTCTTTTCCCCTCCCTTTTTCAGTCATTCAAATGTTATTCAAAATGGACATATCTCCGAGGAGAAAAGGGTTCCCTTGAAGTATTTGGTGATACTACATGCCAAGAAGGCTACCATGTAAAAACATAGCATCATGCATATCAGTGAATGGCCTGTCAGAAAAACTGGTTTTAGTTATAGGACAGATTACATTATGCATTTTACATACTTTTTCATTATGTTTGGTGAAAAAATGTAAGTATTTTCTGTTTTCATAAATTAAAATGTAGCCTGCAGATCTCTGTGTACAAATATCTGTAAAATAGGCATTGGTGGTGACACAAGTGCATCTCATAGGGCTCCCTATGCATCTGTTGTTTCTCAGCACTTACAGCAGCAGCAATGGCTTCTTTGCCTTTGTGCAGAGTGAGTCCATTTACTAAGACTTAACTTCTTTCCTCCCAGAATAAGCAAGCTAAGTGATGTTGTGAATGGTTACTCATGTAAAAACACCAGTCGGGCTCTCTGATCTTTTCTGGTGACCTCATGCAACAGTGTAACCTTGTGATTCCACGCTGTACATTTTATAGATAAAACCAAACATGATTTTCCAGCTTGAATCTATCACATCTGTACTCCATTAAAAGTGCTTAATTAAATTACCAGCTATTTTCCAGTTAATGAGAGATGAGAAGAGAGGTAAAGATGATCTGTTTGTTTTTCCATGTCATTCGTAGACAGTGGATGAGTACATCTACAGTACAGAAGAACAGCTTTCTCTTTCCTATGATCTTCTGCTTGGAAATTGTACTACCAGTGCAATGGGAGAGGCAGAGATCTTCAAGCAAGGCAGTAGTTCACTATATAATTGAAAAATGTCATACTTTGCAGACATAAGGGGAAGAAAGTATTTCTGCCAAAATAATTTTAGTTCTAGTATTTCGTTTTTCCATGCCTGATTTTAACTCCCTCACCCCAGTCTGTTCAAAGGTCTTTTCCCCCATACTTTAAAAATTGTTTATTTAAAGTGTGAAATTTCTATATTTACATGTTTATAATAAGGAATTATTGGAAATTAAGCAACCTCTCTAACTTTTATTATTTGTTTAGTCTCACAGACTTCTTCCTGGAACTGATGGAATAAAGTGGTCTCCTGATTCTAAAGTAATATCTCAGAGTACTGTCATTATATCCATGTAATTTCATTAAAATATTTTTAACATTTCTGTGTCTTTGTCAGTCTCTTTTACTTAAACGTGTGGGTATAAAATCCAGCAAGTCAGGAATTAAATAAAAATAAGCTTGATTTTTGACTACAGAGGTAGTTATGAAACATCAAAGTATTTTACTTAAGATTGAGCTTAAATGATGTGGTATATCTGTGTGGATATCATCGTGGCAAAAATGCTGATATACACTTTTAAAATAAAATTTCTTGCAATTTCAGAATAATTTTAAAGAATATTTGGTTAAATCATTTCAGCATGTTTGTAACTGGGCATAATTGTTTCTCCTGCTCTAAGTACAGTACCAGCTATGTTCTTTTGAGATTAAAAAATTGTTGTTGCAGACAACACAGACAGATGACTTTCCATTGTATACTATTTTCACTGTGCTACTTAAGTTTCATCATAATTTGATATCATAGTTCAACCATGTCATTTTTTATTAAAAAAAAAGGAACAACTAATCATCTTCAACCCTCATCATATGGTGGAGATATTGAAGGGCATTAGTCAAACTAGCATTTTCTGCAAACCATGCTCATCTGTATAACTGATTCAATAATTGCATGTGTTCTTTCTTCTCTGCAATGAAACTTATCATCCTTGCTAATTGAAAAGGCCCAGGCTCCTTTTGGAAAATCCATGAACTCTGAGAAATCTAGTTTTGGGAAGAAGTTTTTAGATTTTTCTTCATGTTTTTTGCTGACAGTTGCTTTTTGGAGAGAGAAGGGAGTCCAATACTATAATACCAATATTGTATGTTACTATACAATGATCAAGAATTTCTTGTTACTCATGGTATAGTGAAGGCGTTTTTTCTATTTTAATTAATTTGTTCATGCATAGGGCTATTGTCCAAACCCAGAAGTTTCTTCTTCTTTCAGGCTTACCCTTGAAACACTTTTATATTTTTATGTATGGAGTAAACTCACTTTACTTAAATATTTTGCCATTCTCCTTTTTTTTTTTTCGTTTGCTTAATTTGTTTGTTTTGTCTTTCTTTTTAAAACCAGCATTTTTTGAGCAGTCTGTATTATGATATGTATGGTAACATGATGGATGCATGACTTTTACACAGTTAACTTGCTACTCCATTCATCTATATGATTTTATTACTTTCCATGGCAAATACTGTCCTTCTTTTGAAAATTTCAGCTTTTGCTCCTACAATCCCAAAATCATCATCAGGAACGTGGTCTGAAGCACACAGCCATGAACTGAAACTTCACTAAGTTAGTTCTGCTATTGTATTTTAAAAAGTCCTCAGTGCTTTGTCATTACTAAACAATGTTTCGGATTTCTGCTTTTAAACTTTTATTTTTTATTTTTTTCTTTTTTTCTGTGAAGAAAGAATAGAAGAAAGTGTCTGTCATCTTGGGGCCAAGCCTTCACATTTATCAGTGCTGAGTATTTATGGAATATAAGTGTCTGCAGAAACTAATTCTGACCTGAGAAGGCCCAGGTCCTACAGGGCTCCAGGGAGAGTCAACTTCAGAGAGTGTCAACATTCAAGTTTCTGATAGTTCTTAGAGATTCCTCATACTCCCCAGCCTGTGGATTATGGAGGATCCTCAGCTGATTCTGACATTTAGCTAGGATGAATCTAGGTTTGAGTTTATGTGGTTTTCAACGCATTAGATACATTATCTTTGCTAATTTCCTATCTTTTTATTTAAGATTCTGATGCTAACACACAGTACGTAACAAAACCTGGGTATTTTAACATATATTTTGTGCTTACCTACAAGACAAGACTGATAGCCACCACCTGCAGAGAATCTATGGGTGGTACTGTAAGTTAGAGACAGACACATGAAGACCCCGTGCCCTCTGCTTTTGGAGTTGGTGGTTTTAGGCTCATGTAGGAACAAGCTTCACAGACTAATTCTGGCTCCTCCATGGGGCGGTCCCAAGGAAAATGGATACATTCTCTTTTGCTCTGATCTCATGATCCTAAGTTGGTGCAAACTGCTGTGTGTCCAGGTAGTCAGTGTATTTTTCTTTATCTCCTGAGCTAGCCATAAATTAGGAAATATAGGCAAACCAGAAGGTGAGCAGAAGATGATTCACAAACCTACAGGAGCATACAGTATAGCTCGAAAAGATACCTGTCTAGAAAGAAAATCTGCAGTCCAAAGAGTTGGGAATTTCTCAGTCTTGTTTTGCCACCCGAGGGATTTTAACTCTCCTTGCCTCCAAATGCCAGTATTTTGCATTGCCCTTTAGTCTCCTGCCCAAGTCTCAGAAACTTACAGACTCCTTAAGTGAAAGTTTGATGCTGAAGTCCATTTCACAAATATAGTTTTCCTCCTCTAGGATTGTGGTGACTTTTAAAATTTTGTAAATGCTTGTTGTTCTGCAACCTTGCTGTGATTATCTGGAGTCTGTAGCTGTCTGAATTTGCATAAGTAAACCCACTTGGATATGCCTTATTCCTCTTAGTAATGAATTCCTCAGTTTCCCTCTCATTTATATTTAGTCCTAATATCATGTAGTCCTTCCTTAAATGAATGGTTCCATTTAAAGGCAGAACACAACATAAAATAGAGCAGTCCATTACAGCCTTACCACTTTGCTACAGATTTATCTAAGTGGTTTCTATTATAACTCTACTCAGGAGCTTTATGTGCCCTGTTCCTCCTCCCTTATCTCACTTATCTTTCTGAGAACATAAGGCACAAAATGGTGCTTCACTTGATACTTCGCTTGCCTGCTGTCTACCTCCTTCCAGGCTGTACTTCTAGGTGTACCCTTAACGTCTAAAAGAAATTCAGTGGTCAAGTGCATTTGTTAATGTATACATACCAATCCTATTTGTTTCCTGCAAAATACTGGGTACTGAATTCATTGCAGCAGTTACACAAATAAATGTGAAAGACAGGTTAAGGATCAGGCTGTGCTCAGTGCCTGCCCTGCCCAGGGCAGAGCAGTGCTGGGAACAGTTTTGCTGAGTTGGCTGTTGGAAAACCTCTGAAGAAGGATCATTACCAGATGATGATGCTACTTTGGGATGATAGGTTGCCCGGCCCCTCACCACATCTGCTTCTCCTGATTGCAGGGCACTGTGCTGCTTTCTGCCTGCAGTTTTGAGAGGGAATGCAGGAGACAGCCCTCTCCTCCTGCCCTCGGCTCTGTTCTCCTTCTGTCTCCTGTTCCCAGGAGAAAGGAATTCTGATGTTTGTTTAGCAGCCCCGTATATACAGCATCCTTTACCACCTGTCTGTCCCTTGTTGTGAAGACCCTTCTCCATTTGAACCTGAATTTGTTGGCTTCCCAGCCCTCTCCTAGGAAACTCCACTGTAGACCACAGGAGAGCAGCAGTGCACAGTCACCTGATTCCCTAACTGGCATTCACATAAATTGTATGTAAGTGAAGGATCTCATTTTCAGGCAGTGCTGAACACTCAGAGCTCCTAGGGCAGTCAACATGAATGCTGGCCTTAAACCTCAGGAAAAGTCAGATACATAATGATGCAGGGCATTCTTTAATTCTCGGGCTGGAGGTAGTTTTGATTATCTGTAGTAAACTGTGGCATACAATCAGAGCTGAAAGCATAGTTATCTTAATGGAAAATGAAAATTGTACTCCTCCCTCTGTTGATTAAATCTCTTGTGTGCTACACAGCTTTCCAAGGTAGCTACCCACTATTATTGTCATTACAGTTCAGGTGCTCTGATACAATTAAAGTAAAATCAGGAAGTATCTGCAAATCAAGTAGTTCTCTAAACAACTGCTTCTATATCAACTCAGCTGCTTCTGACATTCAGTCAAACAACTGACAGCTGCAATGCATAGCAAGGCTTAGTGCCCATTTCAGACAAAATAAACTTCTGTCATGAATGGTTATAGCCCAGGGTTCTGAAATTGAGAAGACAGTACTTTCAAGTCCAGTTGTAGATGACAGGAAGGTTAACTGATATAGCCATAAATCGACAAAAAAATTAACCATCAGTGTACTTTTGGGAAGGAAAATCCTGTTCATCTTTCTTAGTTCTGTGTATCTAGAGCACCTCATGCACAGCATTTTCGTCTCCATCAAGAAACATAATAAGTAGGAATTTGGTGGTGGCTGTGGGTGGAGCTGAGAAGGTGGCTGCTTGGCATTTATACATTGAATGAATAAAAAAGAGAGAAGTGTTTTGACACCTGCTAATTTTCAGTATGCTCCAGGGCCATACTGGTCATGGCAGAACTGGCCTCTCTGGAGCTCTGCTGCTACAGTGAGGCTGCATCAGCCTGAGGACAACGAGGGCATGCAACACCAGGGGAAATTTGTCCTGCACCCCAACAACAGTCCAGAGAGCACTAGTCTTGTATGTTATGGTGCAAAATCCCTGTGTGTGACCTGCATGTCATGTGTAGGCAGGCTGCTGCTGAGTTTTGTCATGAAGCTTGGGATTTTTTCTGTGTGTCAAACACACCACCAGTTTTCATCCAGACTGTAACTGAGCCTTACATCCTTGGGGCTAGAGATTGCATTGCTGGCTGGAGAGGTGAAGGCTTGGTTGTGAGCAACTGTGGGGGAATAACAGTAAGTCAGTGTTAACGCTGTCACTCTCTGGGAGCTCAGGAGACTGCTCTACCCCACAGATATATCACATCTCAGCTCGCCGCAGATTAAGGGATCCTGAGCCTGTGACATCTATCACCATATGCTATAGCCTATCCATAATGAGTGAAAGGTGTAGATTAAAGTAGTGACTTTGGTGGTGTTATTTGTAAATAGGAAACATTGTCCTGTTCTGAGAACAGATTTTAAAAAGTGTTATTCACCCAACACTGCATTAAAGATTGTCTCACATAGAAAAATTGCCTGTCCTGATCTCACTCATACAATATTTGCTGATCTGATGGTGGATAATATTAGATGCTAAATTTAGGCAATATGGATGCTTACAAGAAGCTGTACTCAAATACAACAGCACCCCCATACTCAGCAAATCTGTTCCCCTCTCTCTGTTCATAAACATGCCTTCGAGTGTTACAAATAATTTTTCCTAGTTTTTCAGTCTTGCTAGCACTTCAGAAACAATATAACTAAGTGGTGTCAGCTGAATTTTATTCACCTGAGAGCTTGTTGTTAAAACTGTGCATTGCTTTTCATTACGGGGACAAACAGGACAGGGTTGGTGCAGTGCTGTAATGGGTCACAAGGCACAGGGCAAATTCCCTCCAGCTAAACTTGTATGTGGCAGCTATGTGCATCAAGGACGTGCTGTACTCTAACTTTTCACACTTTCCCTGTCCTAGCCCTTGCCAACTGTGCCTCGCCAAACAATGCAGGGGCACAGCTTGTAGCTATGCCTGTAGGGGAGGGTGTCTTCTGTTTATGCCTGAGCTATTTTGTCGATCAGCAAAGGAAAAACTGCTGGTGCTGCTTGGTTGGATGCATCTAGGAAGCCTCGGGTTTTCCCCGGACATAGGGATGACTTACCTGACTTCTCCCCAGCTCAGAAATGTTCCCATGGTAAGCCACTCTGCCCTGGCTGCTGCTGCTCTGAGAGATCAGATTCAGAGTCGTCTAAGATTTTTGTTTAGGAGATCAGATTTAGGATCACCTGTCACTTTTGCTCTCTTGCAGAATAATGCCAGTAGCAATTGCTAAGCAAACAGGTTCATGCCTCATACAAACCCATTATTAGAAAAAATACAGCAAAAGCTTCTTAATACCCACGTAGCTTAGAACTAAGCTATGCTTAGCTAAGCTTTGCTTAGAACTTCTATAAATTTTCTTACATGAAACTTTCCTAAAGATGCTCTGTTAGAGCTCCTACTTTAAAACCTGCATTCAGCTTTAAAGATCTTAATTTTCCTTTGGAAAAGATCTTAGGATCATAGGGTAATTAGCCCTGCACATAACAAGAACACTTCTATTTTTTGGTGCAAATTTTTATTTCCGGCCAATTCATGGACAGTTGGTTTTGTGTCTGTACTATTTATTATCCTTTAATTTGGATAATTTTCCACCCTTTCAAATACTGCTCTTAATGTGTTTATAAAAGCTTATCATATTCCTCTTCTAGTATAAGCAGATACAAGTAATTTAAATTATATCATAAGACATTTTAAGGATTCTCAAAAATTCTCCATTCACCATTCTCATAATCATTGTGATAGTGATTCTTTGAGTCTGTTCCCATTTCAATGCCTCTTTCTTAAACATAAGTGAAATCTTGCCTTTATAGAGGATTTTCTCTTTTCCTTACATCATTGTGAAATGAGATGCTTCTTTTCTCTCAACTACTGTTGTGCTCTTTCTTATTTTTTCCTCTTTTTTAATGCTATTTTGACTTCTGCTTCTGTGTCCCTAATGATATATCCTATTCTGCTCCCTCTTTTTAATGCGAGGCATAAGCAAAGCATCTTATTTTGGGAAAATACTGCTGTAAAAAGTAAGAAAAAAAAAGAAAAAAAGATATCAAAATTATGCTTTTTTTGTGTCATACCTGCAGTGACAGAATTAGGACAAAACTAAACAATTTCAAGCTTTTTTCACATTTTCAAAGTAACCTGAAGCATTTTGTTTTGGCATAGAACATCTAATGAGTATCGTCATGGTGACATTTTGAAGAGACTACATCGCATGTTGTTTAGTTTTACTGCTATCACTTCAATGCAGTGATAATAAAAATAGTGATGTCTACCCTCATTGCAAAACTTGAATCACGTTGAATGATTCATGATGGAATCTGGAAATAGATTCTTTACTTGCTTCCACTGAGAAGAGCAATGGGCTAGATGTAGGTGTTGTTTTCAGCTGCCTGGGGATCTAGATGGTCTCCCAGTTTTGACTCTCCGAGTGTTTGTTAGTGAACCATGTGTAACTCTGCAGAAGGTCTAGTGTAATAACAGGATTAAGATTTTGTGTTCTATCATAGAAGAAAGTATCCTGTTGGCAACATAGCCCCCTTCTAATGTCAGAAATACAGGCAGAGGCAGAACAAGAAAGTTCAGAAGCATTCCTAATTTCTGACTGAGCTCAGTTTACAGGCAAATTGGCCCAAGTGGGAGGTGGCATGGCAGGAAGTGTGGTCAGAAATAACAAAAGCAGCAGACGGAGTGTGAAAAGAGGCAGCGGTGTGAGTCCATGTATTTTGACAGGTATGAATTTATATGTTTTGAAAGGTATTGGCCTAATAACTTTGATAAAAGCCTTGGAGGCAGTAAGTACAGAGTGGGAAGGCACAAAGGTTATTGACTTGAATTAGACGAGATATGCTTAAATGTCATAATTTTTGCAAAAAAGGCAAAGATGAATTTAAAGCTCCACTGATTTTTCTGATCAGTGATTTTGTATGATAGACAATTATAAGAAGGTGTGAAGACCATCAGCTACATCCTTCAAAATTCAGGTGCATATGATGTCATAAACTCCCAGAAATTTGATGGAAATTGATTACTTGCACAGATTTGCAAGGTTGTGTCTTCATACAAATTAAAGTTTCATATCAGATTTGTGCAAATATGGACAATGTTGTTATCAGGCATTGTATCACCATCACAGAACTGTTTTGCAGGCTTTTTTTATGTTTCATGATATCAGAGATTTCTTTGATAGTTCAAGAGCTAATACTAAAGCAACATTAATTTGTTCTCCTTTTCTTGAGAATAAGACTATACTTGCTATAATCTAAAAATATTTAAAATGTTTGGAGCTCAAACTCATTGCTGTAACTGTTTTGTTTTATCCCTGGCAGGTGTTAAGTTTTTAAATTTATTATCTACTTCAGGCTCAGATGATGTCAGCTAGGGATTATTGTGTATATGAATGTCAATAACAGATTGGGTTTTACGGGTGTGTTTGTCTGACAGGCTAGGTAAAATTAAAATAAAAAATGGGGCTTTGGTAATTGTTAGTAATAAAGAAGAGTTAGAGTCTAGTTCAGCATGATACTGAAGTAGGTGCTTAATTTCAAGAGTGTAAGAAGCTCCATAAAATTTGATTGCATACATAAGTGTTTGAAAGAGCAGTCCCTGAAAGGCTTTTAATGTTCAGGGCATAGTGTGGAAGAGCACAAGCTTCTCATAACCTGTCCTATTTGGACTGAAAATTGATCAATGAATGTGCTGCATTCATGCCCACGTGTTGTGAAAAGGTGGCTGAAAGTGGCCTTAGGAAATAAAAATAATGTCTGAAATGATGGGGAGAAGGGAATGTCGGTCTTTGCCAGAAGTGCTTAATTTGGACTTCATTACTCACTGTAGGAGGGGGAAAGAACAAATACATCTCTGTTGCCAAAACCAATTTGATTGTTTGCTTATGGAATTTAAATGCCTTCTTGAAACACATCTACAAAATTTAACTGCATGCAGATCCTATGAAGTGAAGAACTGTGACACTGAATTTTAGCTCATTCAGTGATTCTTTATAACTTTATGACATAGACTTAGCTGGAGACCTAAAACAAGAGCATACTGCAGATTAGATAGTCTTAATAACTAGTCACGAGATGAATGCTTGCAGAACCTGTCTGTAGATTTCTGAAAGCAATTGTAAATATTCTAGATGTATAGATGGAATAAAAAAACATTGTGATCCCAGAACTAGGAAGATGTAATCTCTAAAAAAATTAGGTTGGAAAGCAAAGAATAGGTAAGAAAATGGAAACTGAAGTGAGAAAAAAGAGCTACATAGATTCCATGAAAACTGTCTGAAAAAATATTGGAAACAAGTCACAGTATGCCAGAGGTTTTTCCATAAAGTGTCTTGCAACAAAGAAGTGTTACAGGATGACACCTCTGAGACTTCTCCCATGTAAATTACAGTAATAATTTAATCAATATCTTAGTACAAAATTCTACTTTCTCTTGCATAGGATGAGATGTAAGTCAATTAATTTTATCCACCAATGTAGAGAAATTATGGGGAAATCTGTGTTTCACTTGTGACATTAAGGCTATGCAGTGCTTTCTATGTTACATCAAGTATATTAACTAATGAGAGAATTACTGAAAGAAAATACCACAATGACTCTTTCTGTAGTCACATTATATAGTGCAGATAAATTACTCTAATCTCTTACATATGCTACTTTAAAGCATCTGAAGTGGTATTCCTGCTTCTTGTTAACTGAATACTCAGACCCTGTTGCTTTTGAACATCTGATTTTCTTATCAATCTCAAATGTCAATTTTCCTGGAGAACTAGGGCAGCAAGGTCTCAGCAGCTAGAATATTTTTATTTCCATTTTTTCTTCTACTTTTGCTTAAGAAATTCCATAGGGGAACTAAGACATCTCAATTTCTATCTTATCTGAATCAAAATATATTGTTGTATGTGTGTATAGTTTGGACAAAATAGGAACTGGGACAACAGAAGGAATGACGGTTGTCATTTCTTTAATTCATACTGTGGGTTTGAATCACTTAGTTGGACTTTTTTCTGTTAATGGGACAAGGACTGGCTGGTCATCTAGGTAGCAATCAAATCCCATTATGACAATTGGGAAATGTCTTGCTGACCACTAAAAGGTGAAATTTCCCCTCCATTTTGAATAGAGAATGATATATTTGAAAAGAACAGATTGAAATGCAAATATCAAGTGTCTTGTTAAAAGATCAGGGGCTATAGGATAAATCACTATGAAATACAAGTATATAAACCTTGTGATTTCAAATTGGAAACATATGACATCAATCAGGCAATGACTACATTGAATACACCTGGAAGGTGGCATAAATGTCTGCACAGAATATGTTTAATCTAGTCTTGGCCCCTGGGTTTGTCCTGGAGAGCATGATGACATTTTCTTTTGCCTCTCTGTGTCAGGCATGGGGCTTACCATCTCTCTTACATGTATTCCTGACTGTGAAGTCCTCCTCCCTTGGGCAAGTTTCAGGCTCAGATATTAGTTAGGCAATGACCCTCAGCTCTTTCAGGAACTCTGGTTAGGGATTCTGTAGCTGTGTCTTAGGGGTTCAATACAATGCAGGAAGAGCTAAGGGTTAAACAGTATAAATAGCATACAAATACAGCCATAATGAATAACAGTGGCTGACTGAATGTAGGCTGGAGAGAAATAAAGCATATAATATGTACTGTATAATTAATTAGTATTCTAGACAGACTCTGCAAACAGATTTTATAAAATGGGAGCACTACATAATTAATAGGTGCACGTATCACACTGAATAGTTGATTCATTGCTAGAAATAGGGGCATTACATCAATCTCTTGTATACCCTGGGATGTGCTTATCAGAATTTTCCAGGTTTAAATGAGGAAAAAAGCATGCTACAGCCTGCACAAATATATTCCTGTGTCACTACCTCTGGAAATGAAGCAGAAGCCAGGACAAGATCTTATATTTTTCATACAAAGTATGCATGCATTGTGGGATATCTAATTAGGTAGAAGTGTATGTGCACATATGCACACATGTAAACACATGGGCAGGGTTTCTATGGATTTGCAGAGCAATGCACAGAGCTTTGGCTTCCCTATCAAAGCCTGCTGGCTCCATGCCATAGGTGCAGTGTCTTTTTCTTTCATGGTGTGTTGTCATTCTGCCATTTAGAGTAGGGCTACTTTCATGCCTCTGCCTATGCACACAAGCACACAAAATAATACTCTTTTTGGAGGGGTTATTTGACAGGGTTTGACTGGCATACTGTTAAGCTCCTTATTCATATATTGGAGGATGGAAGCACTTATTGGTCCCATACAGCACTACAAATATTAAATTATCATTTATCATTTCATGGTAATATAATTGCTAGGGGATTAAAAAGTAGCAGGAAGATACTTAGTATACTAAGAAGGACACCCTCCACCCTCCCCCCCGGATTTCTTAATCCTAGTTATCATCACATTTATTAATTCATTTTATGTCGGCACCTACAAACCCTAGAAAGATCTGCCCTGCCATAATTAGGTTACAACCCAAGATGAAGCAAAAGCACTGTCTGATTTTTTATTTAGACTATTGAAGAGCACTTTGAGTATTCAATGTACAATATCTAACATAATCTTGATATATCAAGTTTAAGATCTATCATTTTCCTGGAAATAGTCTTAAGTAGAATAAAAACCATAGTATGGTTCATTTCTTATGGATGAGGGTATAAATTTCTACTGCTAAGTTCATATTCATTCATTACTTCTGAATTTGACTATTGACATCTCTGTTTCTGGGGCATGATTCTGCTGTCCTTGAACTCCTGTCCCCTTTAATGGGAGAAAATAGAGTCTAAGCACTGCTTTTTCCTACCAGTATGAATTCTAAGCTGTAGAAAATGTTTCTTCAACTCTACTTAACTACAATAATAACCCTCTTTACCTTGGACATGTGTGCTAATTGTGCTGCTTCTATTACTAATTTTAAATTCTGATTGCTGAGCACTGGATAAATATTAATGAACTTACTATAAGAAATCTTTACAGTTAAAAACAAATTACAAATAATCCGCTGAGCAATTTTGAATAGTGACTGAGAATGATTTTTCCATGGACATGCCCCTATCCTGCAACGTTGTTGGGTGACTGATTTGTTGCACTCTAAGGTCAAGTGATATGACAGGTAAAATAAGATCTTAGTTAAAATGATATTTCTGAATAATTTTATCTATACATATTATAGATTTAGAAAGTTTTATTAATTTTATTAATTAAATTAATTAGTGTTTTCCCTCATTTCTCTCAGCCTGAGGAGGACCCAGTGGCTTATAGCAGTTTTGTACAATGGCTTTGTAGGTCTTGCAAAGTAAAGAGAGATTTGTTTTTGGGGGTGGTTATAGTCTGAATGTTCTTACTCTTGTTTTTCAAAGGAACAAAAAAATCACCAGAAATTCCTAGGGGGATGTGGTTACTGTGCTAGAGAGAGAGAGAGAGAGAAAGCAAGGACAACAACACACATGGGCCTCTTTAGGGAAAGAAGACCAAGTTTATTGAGGGGACGACTCATATTTAAAGCATGTTCTGCAGAGCTAAGACAAGACAGTAGCTCACTGGATAATTGGGAAAAACGCCTGTGGGACCGTACTTCAGAATGGGTCCCACAGTCCACACCAGGTTCTAATCTCTATTATGAATTTCATTCTGTTTTGACGAGATTATCATCCCGGGAGAAATTCTCCCTAACCGAAGCTGAATAAACTTATCGGCCTGGGAACGGAGCTGAGAGAGCAGGAGAAGCTCTGGCCTGAGAGTGATTTTCCAGGCTGTAATTTTCCTAGCTCTCTAACAGTGTGTCCACAGGGGGAGACAGCTTGCAGAACAGAGATAGCGTGTATTTAGAAGTAAGAGCAGATTTGGAGAATTATTAAAGCTAGCATCACACTTCAAACTCATGAAAACATAGTATTAATGATCATAATCTTACTGTAGAAACAATGAAGGCCACAGCAAAGAATTCTAGAAGTTAAGAGATGAAATTTAGAAATTAGGCTTTCTAAAGTTGGGATTTATCCCAATTCAGGATTTATTCACACACTGCACTTTATTATAGTCTGTGTAGCCTAGTTTTGAATTTCTAGCAATAGGAATTATATAACTTCTTACTAGCAAGTAATTTCTAACAAACAACTTTGGGTCATTAAAGGCTCAGCAAGTCTCTAGTAATAACAGGATTCATCTCTATTTACTGAGAAGTACTACTGAGCTTGCTCAAAATACCTAAATATTGTCTTGAATTGATGTAAGTTATGTTGGTATGATTATTGCATGTAAGCCCTGATGTCATGTTAGGCACTGAATAATTCTTAGACTTCAACAAGCTTAATAGTTTTTGAAATGCAATGTTAATTTTTAGGCTCGTAGCAGAACCTTAGATTGATTTTAACTGGTTTATAGTCTGCTTTATCTGTAGCAAGTGGATAGCTACTATCTTGGAACAGATTCTGATATTTGGACTGAGGTTGCCGAAGGGTGTATTTATTTACATGCCACTTGCATCCACAAAAGAGCAAGGAGTGACCAGTGTGTCTTGGTTTGAAAGACAGGTATTTGCTAAGAAAAAGGCAAGAGCCCCTTCCCTCAGATGGAGAATGCAACTCCCTCACTTCCAATTATTATAGTTTTGGAATCAGGGTCTCTCAGGCAAAAGATATGGGGGTACTAATACGTCTAACAAGGCAAACAAAAGAAATAACAACAACTATAAAAATTGACAACAAAACAGAACAGTGTAGCTCAGTTCCAGTCCCTTTTGGCCCCAGGCCCTCTCTCCCTGCGCTCCGTTCCCGGTGCTGTGGGCAGGGCAGGGCCCGCGCAGCTGAAGGCGCTGGGTGATGGCGGCAGGGCCCAGGGGTGAGAGGGATGGAGGAGCCGCTCCCCCCTCACGGTGTCGGTCGTGGTGCTCGGCAGAGTGCCCGGAGGTAGTAGGATGAAGTGGGAAGGCAGCAGGGCGATGTCTGACAGCAGGGAATGTGGCTCCTGGCGTTGGGATGGCGGGGAGGGTGATAGGTAGAAACGCCGGACTCCTTCCTCCGACACCATGAGCGAGAGAGCAGGCAGCTGTCCTCACCTCCCTTTCTGATGATCCCCCTCTCCCCACCCCCTTCGAGAGAAACTTACTACCTAGGGTAAAGCAACAACTACTTAGCATAACAATGGAAAAATTCAACAGAAAGAAAAGGGAAAAATTCAACCCCCAACACAATGTCATCAAAATAACTACCAGATGTTACAAGCTTCCCAGGATCCTTGTCCTTGATTTCTTTATCTTTATTTCTTGTCTCATAGTCAGAGAGGAGTCATTGTTATGGATTAATAATATCCAACTAAAAACTTGTTTTCTTATTGAAGACATCTATACCCACACTTTATTTTCCTCACACATTGCTGTTGACCATGGCAAGGTGATAATGTCAGAAATTTCAGGTTCAGTGAACATGTGAAATGTGCTGTGCAGTAGATAACTCTAGTAATATGGGGAGCCATGCATCCTTTCCTCTTGTGCATGAGTACATCTAGGTGACATTTATGTCAAAGCAGGCACTTCACTCCTGTTGCATGGTTGGATAGATCAAAATAAGTCCAAATCATTCCCAAATTGGGTGAAATAGTTCAAAGGAAAAAGATGTCCAAGAACGATGTAACTATACATGGCTTCTGTTTGTCATCAATTAAAAGGAATGTTTTGAATTTTTCTTGATATATGGTAAGATGAAATGCAGCTAAACTTAATCGCAAAGCATAAACAAACTTGCGTGTTTTAGGAATTAATTAAAGAAACAATTGCTGTCCATACATGTTAGGAATTATTTCAGCCTGTGTATCTTATAAATTGAATAAAACACAGTGAATTTTTATAAAACTTTGAAACATTTCAAATATATGTAAATGCAGATACTTACCTTATTCATCAGTTCTAATTGTAATTAAAAGAATATTTTAAAAAACTTGCAGCTGACAAAGCATTTGACAAAGCAAAAGCCACAGGACTTTGTAGAAAGCTCCTGGTGAATTGGTCAGTAAACAGACAAAGATAAAATGCAGTTTGCTTGCTTTCAGAGAACTTAATGAGTAATAATGACATGTCTTCAACAGTATTAGTATTAAATCTCTGCCTTGAATGGGCCAATAATTTATGCTAATCTTTGTGGTCAAGAACAAATTGTTTTCACTTTTCTCCGTCCTCCTGTGTTCTCACTTTAGTAAATTAGGTCTTACCAGGACCAGTAAGAGACATTTCACCTGAAATGCAATCTTATGAAGTTATTTGTTGCTCTTCTCCTGGAGGGAACACAATTGTAGGAAGGCCTTCAGGTGCAGCTGAAGCAAGCAAGGCTGAAATGGAAACATCGTATGTTTCATTTCTGATGAAAAATCCTCAAAACACTGTTTTCAAACAATGCCTGCCAATAGAGCCTGAAGGCACTAATTCCATCACAGCCAAATCTGTAATTCAGATGCATAAATAAAGCATGTATGTTAATCTCTGAAGGTACACAAGTTTTAAGCTATTTTAAACCCTTAAAACTCAATGCTGTCTTATTTTTATTAGATGCCAGTAAGTATCATGTGGAAGGCGATAATTAAAATTAAGAATCCTGACTTTCATTTCCCTTTGAAAAATAATCCAGGTGTTAAAATACTCACTTCTATTGATTTTTAAAAATCAAAATAAATGTGTATACTAGTGGACACAGACAAGGCTTCCTTGTAGAGAAGCTGATGAAGTATTGGCTGGATGAGCAGACAGGAGGAGAGTTGAAAACTGCTGGGTCCAGAGGGTGGTTACCAGTGGTACAACATCCAGCTGGAAGCTGGTGATCAGCAGCTTCTGGTCAACATCTTTACTGATTATCTGGATGATGGGACACCATGTATACTGATGGCACAGGGAGGAGTGACTTAGAAACCAGAGGGTTGTGCTGTGGTCCAGAGCAATCTTATCAGGCTGGAGAATTGGGCTAATGGAAATTTCATAAAATTCAACCCTGTACTGTGTAAGACACAACCCCAGGCATCAGTATGTAGGGGGTGACCAGTAGGAAAGTAAGTTGATCCCAAGAAGCCCTTTCTAACCTCAGCCCTTCTCTGATTCTATGTTTCTGTAATGGCACTTTAAACTCATGATTTGGAAAAAAAATAGATGAACCTGAAAAAATTCATGACACATGTTTTTATTCCTCCTTTAAAAATAGGAATCCATGTCCAGTTTTGCAAATTTGTCTTAAACATTTATAATATCCTGAATATAACAAAAGACAATAATATTATTCATTCCTTCTTGAATTATTTATTGGTGGGAGAAAAATTTGTCTTTTGCTAGTTACTTGTGTACGTATTACTAACCCTCAATAAATACAGATTTCAAATTAATTCCAAAAAGGAGCAAAACCCTATAATTATTGCATTCTTCTAGTGTGACAACCTGTGGGAGTAATACACATATGCAGAATTGGAGAACTAGGTAGAAAAAATGTTATATCAAAGTCATTTATATTTATTGTTGTTTTTGGTCCTGAGTACATGTGGAACATTGGTTCCCTATATTATGCTTCTACAAGCAGAGAAAAACTGCTATGTATCTGAAAGTGTGTACATTTAAACAGACAATCAATTAAGACAATGCAGAAGTTAATGCTACTTGCATTGAATCCCAAAACATTAAAGTATACACCTTTTTTTCTCCACTATTTTATCATCAATTTAGTAGATACACACATTTAGTATATATTAGACCAAAATTTCATAGTAGGAAAAAGATTAAGGTGAAAAGAAATTGAAAGAAAAGAATGGAAGAAAAAAGAAAACAGTGCATGATGGCCGCAGACAAACTTCAAAGCAATAAAACAGTGAGTTTCATGTTCTGTGGTGCAGGCAGAAAAGGGAGCGCAAGTCAAGACAGCAGAATGAGACTCCAGGGTGGTTTTCAAGGTATTCTGGGTATTCTGGGCAACAAGAGATGATATTTTTTTTCAGAGTTCCAAGGTTTTGAGTCTTTGAAAACAGTGACCAGTGTTTTGAGTTGCACTGTCAGATCAGGGAGGTTGTCCTCAGACCTCAGAGCAGATGATCTGAGCCTGTAGGAATTTGTACTAGTCTGAATTTGAAGAAATGCACTCTAAAGGAGCTGTAATTTTAAAGTGAGCTAAAGTTGAAACTTTCTACAGTTCAGTTTGGAGCTAATGCAAAAGAACAGGTGAATTCTGAAAACCCTACCCTGGAAAAAAAATTGAGCTTTCTGGGAACTTGGAGATTATGAATATTGACACTGGTCCACACTGCTGCTTGTGAATCTACTTTAGCTGTGGATTTGACTGAAACCTGACTCAGGAAATTACTTAGTTGCACAAGTGAAAGCATTCTGGTTTAACTCATTAGAGTTAATTCTGCTTTTGTAAAACTAGGCCTTTGGATGATCAATTAAACTAAAAAACATGACTTGTAGAAAGGTGTGTGTAGCAAAGTTTTCTTAAATTTTGATAACTGTATAGATATGAACCTCTGTTTCCTCTTTGCATCTTTTCTTTGACACTAAAATGAGGAGGTGATGAAGTGAAACCTGGTGAAATATTTCTGTACACAGATCCTTGGACAAATTAATTATGCCAGGCCCTCATATTTGTATTGGCAAAAAGCACGTCTGTTCCTTACCCACACATTACAATAAACAGGCAAGAATTGTGTAATTGCATTTTTTGAGGAGATCCCAGAGAAAGTGATTCCTTTTAAGACTGCAGTAACTTATTCTCTGGAGTATGAAGCCTGTAGACTACTGAGCTACAGCCATTGTTTTCATTCATTTTGTCAAATGCAAATTACAAGAAGGAAAGCATTTTCCCTTGCTTTCTTTGTTTCCCCTACCAAATAAAAACGTATTTTCTTTTCTGAGAAGATTACTGAAATGCATATGTGAATATAATTCACAAACAAAAGAATATTAAAAATAGTAAAAACATAGTTAAGAAAAAGAAGACCTCCATAAATGCAATTATCATATCTTGATGGCATTTCTAGACCTCCTCTTTAAAAGACATAGAATACTCCCTGGCAATTTACTGTGTAATGACTACAGTGACATTTACTGAATATTTGGACTAAATGATTTAGAAAATTATAATGTAGTCTTCTCCTTGAGGCTAGATTATTCAGTGTGTCTGTCAGGCTCTTTATTAGCTCACCATTGTTCCATACTGTGCAACTCAGAGTACCTGGTACTGGTGAGGATATGTATTTGTTTTCTTACTATTATTAGCTCATGTGTACTTGTGTCATCAATAAATAATCCTGTATTGAATTCTAAATCTGCCTCATAGGACTTTCTTCATTTCAGTTGAGTTGACACACTGTCTGTCTTTAAATGCAGAATCACCTTTCTATCTTCTAGGTTTTTTTAAATTTTGCTGCAAACTGGTACCTTATCACTCTTGCCCTGGTTAAGATGCTCCTGTTTTATTACAGTTCACTTTGTCTTTTCATTTTATAAATATTCTGATTTTACATTCCTTAGCCTGAATGTCTCTTAGAGATATGTCTCTATTTTAACATTTAGCCACCATCTTGTTTTTCTCTGTCTTGTTTTAATTTAAAATGTTTTATATTTTACACATGAGCAATTAAGCATGTAAGACAAATAAGTTGTTGTCTTTTATAGCATTTTGTATTAATTCATGGGTTCTACTTATCCCATTTACATAGTTCATGAATTTGGAAAGCTTACTTCTTTTGGGAAGAATTTTTGCTTCATGGGTTGTCATCAATGTTCCTGGTATAGAATATATTTGACTGTATAATTTCTGTAATTTTACTCATTATTTTGCTAATGTTGCAATGAAAGTGAAATGATTCTGTAGCAAACACTTTTCCCTTGTGTATGATACATCTGAGTGCACGGTGAGGATAAGGAGAAAACAACTGTTCTGTGTCAGGATTATTTAATGATTGATATTAACATGACATTGCACAAAATGGCAGAACAAGAATTCATTGCTAAGAATTAGTATAAAGCCAAGTACTACACCTAACATAGAAAAGAAGGATTTGAGTGAATACAAACTGTTTATGACTGAACAGCACAATGCTAAGCCATTCACAAGAGGCATCTTTCTGGGATGTGCTAATGCAAGTTTTGTATTGAGGGCATGGTAACTAATCATTCTGCTAAGTTGGCAGGCAGTAGTAAGATTTCAGCTGGAATTTGATCACTGTACTGGGTATTTCATGCTAAATGGTCTGCCATTTTCCCTCAGTTTCTTGTGCCCACATTCTGTATTCAGAGGGATACAATACAGTCCCTTCATGATTTAGTCCTAGGGCAACTATGGAGTGTATCATGCTCACAGATGCATTGTGTATAGCTAAAACAAAAGCTGTCGCCGTATTTGTCACAGGGTCATAGGTACAATTGACCAAGACCCACCAAGATTGAAGCTCTCTTTCCATTTCAGAGGCATTATCCTAAACAATTTTGCGAATTTCAGCAGGCAATGTTCTATCCTCACCTTCCCTGATAACTGTGGCAGCCACTGACTGCGTTCATATTTTTGTTTGACTACATCCAAGAGCTAGAGAAATGTTCTCACTAGCTGTGCCTAGTGCTTTAATTATTACCTCATGGTCTTGCTCTTCTATATTTTCCCATTCTGGTAATATTTTGGTCAGATTCTAATGATTGTTAACTAATGCTAACAAAAAAGATTGCAAAGGCTGCTGTAATTTAATTAAATCGCTTCTCATCACAGTCAATTTTTTCATTAACACTTTTGAATCCATTGTATTTAAAACTCCCAATCCGGTTCCCAATAACCCAGTGAAATCTCTCTCTTTCCTAAAACTAGAGGGCATATGGTTTTGAAGCCAAGTCGTCCAATCCATAAAAGGAGTTTTGAGAAATGGGGCACATTCTGGCCAAATGGCAGAAGCATTTACTTGCACTCCCATTTCTACTTGCTTCAGAGACCAGTCCTGGTTAGTTAGCTCTGAATTCCTGTTTTCTTGATAGCATATGGCCCAATTTTAGTAACTGTGGGAATTATAGGTTGTGGGGTTTTTTTTCTCTGAAATAATTAGAGTTTGAATTGTTACAGCCCTCTTTGACACTGGTGGGGTTGTTTTTGCTTTGATTTTGTGAAATTCAATGCAATATTGAGTAATGTTAAAATCAAGATCAAAACTTTTTGCTGCGCACCCTTCAATTTTAAGTCTAAATTCAAGACATGTGGTCAAGCATTTGTCGCAGCATCCAGGACTAACTTGGATGAGTTCCATAAGTGGATGGTGAGCCTTATGGAACCCATCTTGTATGAATGTATATTCCCAGACATTTCTCCCTTCCCACATACTTGCATTTCTGACCCTTAACATTCTGCTCAAAGCCCTATGAGAGTAGGGCTCTTAAGCTTTTACTGGTGTGGTGTTGCTTTGTCTCATTATAGTCGTGGTAATGACCACAAGGGTCACAACGTTTGCATTGTGTCTGTGATAACTATAAATCCATTACTCGCTGTTTCTGGTGAATTTCAGCTTCAGCGCTCCGTCACCTAGTGTGATCTTCCAAATTTCTTCAGGATTCTTCTTCACTTGGGAGTGATGGATCCAAGCCTTCTGTTCTTTGATCTTGACTGCCGTGAAAGTGGTGAGGAGTGCCTGGAATGGTCCTTCCCACTGTGGTTCCAAAATCTTCTCTGCAAAAGTCTTAACATATACTTAGTCCCCAGGTTATGCATCATGTACTGGCCCATCTAATTCTCTGTTTTGGGCCCCAGCCACATATTTTCCAATTTCTCTAAGTTGTCTACTTAGGGCCATCATGTATTTGTGTAAAGTTTCTTCTTTTCTACTTGAATGGGTGTTGTCCTTCTTTGGACTTCATATGGTTTCCCATACAATATTTCAAAAGCGTTTAATTTCCCTTTTGCTTTTGGTTTTGTTCTAATCCTTACTAATGCCAATGGAAGAGCCTGGGGCCAAGGTCAATTTCCCTCTTGCCCCAGTAACAATTTATTGTTTGATCAAATGGTTCATCTTCTCCACCTGACCACTGGATTGAGGGTGATATGAGGTATGCAATTTTCAATCTATTCCCAGGTGGTGACCATTTTGCTGTACAATTTTCAAGATAAAATGTAGCCGTCTATCAGAAGATATAGTGGCTGGGACTCTAAAACGTAGTATTATTTCTTGTAACAGTGCCTTGGTCACTTCCTGTGCCTTAGCTGTCCTGGCAGGGAAGGCTTCTGGCCATCCTGAAAAGGTATCTGTTAACACTAATAGGCGGCAATACCCCCCTTTTCTGGTCAATTCCATAAAATCTATTTGCCATTGCTGCCTAGGTCCACAACCTTTCCCAATTTGTCCAACTTTAGGCTCTGGAATGTTTTTAGGATTAGTTCAGAAGCAAAGACCACACTGACGAGTTACTTGTGTTACTGTGCCTTGCAATTTTCTAGCTAAAATTCTATCTTTTAAATAATTGTATAGGGCATCTATTCCCCAATGTGTTTTCTCATGTTCTTTTAGCACTAATGACTACAACAAATAGGAAGGTACTACAATTTTTTCTTCTTTTGTTACAGCCCACCCCTCCTGGTTATAAGTTGCTTCATCTTCTTTAAAAAGTTTCTTATCTTTTTTGTTATATACTGGCTTACCTTCAATAGAGATCTTTCCATCTGGAATTAATGCTGCCTCTACCATTTCATTGGGTACCTCACATTTGGATGCATCTTTTGCCTCTCTGTCCACCAGTATATTTTCTTCTTCCAGTTCTGAGCTCACTTTTTGGTGTGCCTTGATGTGCATAATAGCTACCTTTTCAGCTAACTGAATTGCATCTAATAGTTCTAGTATTTCTTGTGCATGTTTAATATTTTTCCTTTGTGAGTTCAGCAGTCCTCTTTCTTTACAAATAGCTCCATATGCATGAACTACCCCAAATGCATATCATGAGTCTGTATAAATGTTGATTTCTTTTCCTTTTGCCAGCTCTAAGGCCCGGGTTAAGGCAATTATTTTAGCTTTTTGTGCAGAGGTGTTTGTTGGCAATGGTCCAGACTCTATCACCTTTCTGCTTGTGGTAACCACATACCCAGCATGTCTTTTTCCACTGATGATTTATCTCCTCCCATCAGTGAACCAGGTTTCAGCGTCCTCGAGAAGGGTGTCCTTCACATCCGGGCGACTGGAGTAGGTGGCTTGGATGGTCTCCAGGCAGTCATGGATCACTGGTTCTCCCATACTCCTGCTGAGGAAAGAAGCTAGGTTCACAATGTTAGTTACCACAATTTCAACGTCATCTTGTTCTACCAGTATGGCCTGGTACTTTAGAAATCTTTATGGGGAAAGCCAATGTCCCTCTTTCACCTCCAGGACTGCAGACACTGTGTGGGATACTAGCATGGTCATCTTCTGGCCTAGGGTGAATTTGCATGCCTCTTTGGATGTTCACTGCTACTGCTGCAACAACTCTGAGGCACCCTGGCCACCCCTTGGCTGCTGTGTCCTGCTGTTTGGAGAGGTAGGCAACTGGCTTCCAGTATGGCCCCAGGTCTTGGGCTAGTACTCCCAGAGCAATCCCTTGTTTTTCATGAGAAAACAGAAAAAATTGTTTACTCACGTCTGGAAGTCCTAGGGCTGGAGCTGACATAAGAGCCTTCTTTAGTTGATCAAAGTCTCGTGTTGCTTCTGTTGTCCACTGAAGATCCCTGCTTCCTTCTGTGATTAGGGCATACAAATAATTTTTTTAACAAAAAATCTGTAATTATAAACCCATAGTCTGCACCACCTCGTCATGCCTAGAAAGGTTCTCAGTTCTTACTGTCTGGGGTTCGGGGTTTGGCATATTGCTTCCTTGCAGTCTTGCCCTAAGGTTCTTTGTCCAGTACTTACTTCAAAGCCCAGGTAAATAACTGTTTGTTTCACTATCTGGGCTTTCTTTTGGGAACCCGATACCCTTGCAGGCTGAAAAAATTTAGGAGGCTTACCACCCAATCCACACATGCTTCCTGGGTCCGGGTGGCTATTAAGAGGTCATCCATGTACTGATGCAGTTGTCCTTCTCCTGGTGGGGTTTCCCAAGACTTCAAATCCTTTGCCAGCTGTTCTCCAAATACAGTTCTTGAACCCCTGGGGTAGTACACACCATGTGAGCTGAGTTTTACGTCCAGTTTTGGGATTCTCCCATTCAAATGCAAAATTTTCTGGCTGGCTTCATAGAGAGGGAGGCAAAAGAAAGCATCCTTCAAGTCTAAAACAGTAAACCAGGTTAGTCCAGATGTTAAACGAGATAACAAGGTATAGGGGTTGCCAACCACTGGGTATAAATCTTCAGTTATCTTATTAACAGCTCTTGAATCTTGTACTAACCTGTATGATCCATCAGACTTTTTCATGGGCAAAATAGGAGTATTAAAATCAGGTTGACATTCTTTTAATAGTCCTATTTGCAAAAAGTTCTCAATGATTGGGCCGATTCCTTCTCTGTCTTCCCTTTTCAAGGGATATTGTTTGACCCTTACTGATTGCTTTCTTCTTTAAGCTGTATTTGTACTGGTAGAGCATTCTTTGCTCTCATTGGTATATTAGAGACCTACACCCCAGGGAACACCTGATCTATTATTTTCTTAATAATTTCTTCTTTATTTTCACCCTCAATTTCTTTGGTTATTAGCATTAAGCTTAACAGTTCCACACATTGCTGATCTTTTATCTCCAAACTAATTTCCCCATCTTTAAATACTACTTTTTGTTCCAGCTGCTCTAGCAGATCCCTGCCCAAAAGTGCAGATGGAGCTTTAGGCATATATAAAATCGATAAATTCTCACTGTTTCCCCAATTTATACTTTAGTGGTTTGCAAAAATATGCTTTTTTAGATTGGCCAGTCACCCCCTTTACTATAACATAATTATTTTTTTATTTATTTATAAGTATCAGGGCCTTATTTAACATCAAATATGCTGCCCTTGTGTCTACTATAATTTCCACTTCTAGGTATCTTCCACTTATACACTTGTTGAACCCACAATTCTCAACAAACTGCACAACAAAACACAACCCACAGGTTACAGTCACAGCTCCCTTTTGGACAGGGAAGTTCCTTGACATATAATTTTATTAGCAGAGGGAAAGGGATAAAAGCAACTGACAAAAAAGGGTTAACAGTAAAAACCAGTGAACCAAATCACTTAAAATAACTCTTCTAAAGCTCAAGTCACAGACTAAGACAAATGGTTATACTTTTCAACACAAATTGGCAATAGTTTTTTTTCCAAAATGCTCACCATACACACTGCACAAATGAGGAAAAACTCCTTTTTACTCACCTCTAAGGGAACTCATGTATCACAACCAAACACTCTCAAACACTTCACAAAATGGCAAAACAAAAATTCATTTTCTCCTCCCTTTAAATTGCTACTCACAGGTTGCTAGCAAACCAAACATCTCTTGTTATACCTCGGGTTAAATATTCATAAAGCCACACCAAAAATCCATCAGATTTTGGCCAAGACACAGTTTCTCTGCAGTGGGGGGGGGGGGGGGGGGGGGGGGGGGAGGACGGGGAGGACACTCTGGACTCACGTCGCTGCCTCACCCCTCCACACTTAGAAACTAACTATGCTTTTTCAGAATACCACCCTTTACACCAGCAATTCTAAAGCCTCACAAACAAATAACTATATTTTTTTCACAGTTAAAACAAACAGCCACAATTAAAACTTTTTGGGATTGAGCAGAAACTGAGACGTTGTCTAAAGCTGTAAAACTCGGATCACCCCACTGGTGCCCATTGCCTGGGTTATGCTGGTCTATGCTGGACGTAATTTTTAGACCGTCCCGTGCTGCTTGCTTCTTTTAAACACAAAACAAACAGCTTAAATACACGCAACTGCCACTCTCACTGAGTAATACACCATGTGAGGCTTTTACTTGGCCCCAAAAATGGGGTTTTTCACCCTTCCTCCGGTCTAGCTCAGGTGTTAGGGTGAAGTTTCCCTGGGCCCTTGCCTCATGGACGTAAATAAGATATCAAAAGAGGCTCTTTCCCCTAATAAAGTTACAGGTTTATTTCTCGTGGGTAGCGAGGGAAAGAGTGAGGGGGAAAAAGGAGGGGAAAAGAGGGAAAAGAGACAGAGGCCAGGGGGTACTGACCTTTTCTAGGGTCTGGAAAGGGGGGGCGGGGAGAAATTGGATCCTGGCCAGCCCTGTGTGGCCAGGAGGGTAGAGGGACCAAGATACAGGACAGCAGGGGTCACGGAATGTACCATTTACAATGTATCTAGGAAGCGCAACAACCATGCACAATTCTGCTGCTTACACACACACATTCAAAACGCACAGACACAGCCTAGCTCGTGCAATTCAAGCAAAATGCAAGCGCTCCAAATTCTCCACCCTCCCAGGCATAAATATCCCTTCTACTGCTCAGGCGAAAATCTCAAAATTCTTTCACAACCTACACATACAGGACTTTTGCCAACATGCTCCCAAAAGCACGCAGACCAAAACACATACAGCGCGCCGCTAACCCACAATTTAAGCACACAAAGATCACAAAAACAAGATCCGTCTGCACGCTCAAGCACACACACATATCCAGGGCACACAGACTATGATCACTGTATTCTGCAAGCCAAAAATGCAGTCTGCCACACACACCGCCACCCGTGGCTGATGCCCCAAGCTGGAAATCAACACCGTGCCACCTTTAAGCTACAAATAAAACTGGAGTCCCTACTGCTCCCGTACCACAACAATATCAGCAAGGCTGTTATTACCACTGCCCGAGCTCTGCCGACACACTGCCACGCCAGCTCTACTCCCAGTGGCCACTACTGGCTCACTGCTACTCCCCCACTATGGGGCAAGGGATCTGGTGCTGTTACCAGCCTCACCTGGAATGCAAACCACTACCAAATTCCACAGAAACTTACAACCAAATTCACTTTAGGCTTTTTCACTGTGTGCTCAATGTCTTGCAGCGTCTTATCAGTTTGCCTTTCTTAAAGGTACCTATCTTTAATTTTTAAACATACTTTTTTTGTCTGTAGCTCTGACAGTTCTAGTTCTGCTTCCCGGGGTGCTAGCAAGTAAAAGGAGCCCTCTTCCTGGGAAGATCCCAGGTGGGCACCCTAGAGGGGTCCCGAACCCCGCTGGCCCCTCAGCCAGAGAGAAGAGAGTCCTGCTGTGGTCACCAAATGATTTACCAAAATATGAGTATTGGTCTAATGAGGAGGCCAAAAGCCTCTCAGCAAAAGAGTCTGACTCCTTCCCCTGGAGGGAATGCCCTTCGACACTCCTTCCTCATAGTGCCTTACTGGAAAGTTGCTTAGGACATGTCTCCTTGTTCTATGCAAATCAATTGTACCCTATTGGCCCTTCCCCTTTGTACCGCCCCTGCGCCCTCAGACGATTGGTTTAATGCTCTACCCCGCCCCCTGGCTTTCCTATGTCAACCCCGCTTCCTCAGACTCCTCGAGCCTATTTGTCCCTGGACCCCTTCAAGGAAAGAAGAAGCTTCACCTTGGACCACCACACGTGGCTCCTGTCTCTTCCTCCTGTGTCGGCCAAAGCAAAGAGCTCACAAAAGAGCTGAAATCACTCCCCGCCCAGGAGCAAGCAAGGAGGACGTGCGTGTACCTTGAGGATGTCCTCCCCAGGACGCTTCTCCAGAAGGTCATGGCACTCCACCAGTACCCCAGGGCTCACTGTGACAGCTGGTGCCCAAACAGGGACCTCTCTTGAGGGGTTCCTGGGGAAGCAGCCAGAGTTGCAGGAATCAAGCTGCTCTCAGGTAGCCGGCTCCCCAAGGAGGGCTCCTCATGTTCTAGTGAGAGCCATCTGAGGGGCGACTGGGACTTAACCATGATGGGCGAAAGACTCTCTAACAATTTAAAGTTAGAAAGTGTATGTTTATTCAGCTCTGGGCAGCAGCGTGAGGTAACCCTCCAATACGCATTGCAAAATTGCAGGTGATCACAGAGTCTATTTATTGACAAAAGCTTCAAACAATTGCATATTCATAATAACAACCCCTCCCATCCCCTGCTTCCTATGGTAATTAGCTTGAATGGCTATTAAGCATACTTGGTTGGTTTCTTCAATTAAGTCTGGGGTCATTTTTGTGGGGAGGAGTCTTAAAAAGAGGAAGTAAGGCGAGTCTTCCTCGCCCTGAACTCTTGACCTTTTCTATCGATGACAATACAAATTACTTCTGGGAAAGCTCAAATTTCTTTCTTTGTATTAGTTGCTGGTTGCATTGTTTGTCTTTCATTGGCTCTACCTACTAGTTTCATCTTTTCCCATTGCAAGCACAGCTGACAAAACATAAAATGACAGGTAATTAATTATTAAAGTTTCAGATTACTATTTCAAGCCCAGTTTCTTTTAACTTCTAACTAAAATCCTTATTTCTCTAAGATTAGTGTTTCACCTCAATCATCTACCCATAGCCCTGATTTATTGGAGAAGTTCCAGCTGACTGGAAATTAGAAAATATAATGCCCACTTACAAGAAGGGCCAGAGGGATGATCCAGGGAACTACAGGCCTACCAGTCTCACTTCAGTTCCAGGCAAAATTATGGAAGGGATCATCCTGAATGCCATTACATGGCACATAGCTAGGTTATCAAGCCCAGATGACATGGATTTACAAAAATTTGATCAACCTGGTCTTCTTCTGTGACAAAGTGACCCTATCTGTAGATGAGGGAAAGGCTGTGGATGTAGTCTATCTGGACTTCAGTAAAGTGTTTAGCAATGTCTTCTAGACCATCCTCCTAGAAGAACTGTCACTCACAACTTGGATGGGTAGACTCTTTGATGGGTAAAATACTTCTGCATGGCCAGGCCCAGAGAACTGCGGCAAATGGAGTTAAATCCAGTTGGCAGCTGGTCACTCGTAGTGTTCCTCAGGGTTTAGTTTTAGGGCTGGTCCTGTCTAACACCTTTATTGATGATCTGGATGTGGGGATTGAGTGCACCCTTGTAAATCTGCAGACAATACTAAGTAGGGTAGGAGTGTTGATCTGCTCAAAGGCAGGGAGGCCCTGCAGAGGGAGCTGGACAGACTGCATCAATGGGCTGAGGACAAATGCAAGCGGTTCAATAAGGTGCCAGGTCCTCCAACTCATTTTGCAGCAGCTGGATGCAGCACTACAGGCGCGGGAAGGAGTGATTTGAAAGTTATTTGGGAGAAAGGGACTTTGGGGTGCTGGTTTACAGCCAGCTGAACGTTGAGTCAGTGTATTCCCAGGTGGCCAGAAAGGCCAATGGTATCCTGGCTTGTAGCAAGAATAATGTGGCCAGCAGTACCAGGGCAGTGATCATCCCCTAGTGCAGGGATGCACTAATGAGGCTGCACCTCAAGTACTGTATTCAGTCCTGGGCCTCTTACTTTAAAAAGGACATTGAGGTGCAACAAGGCTTGTGTAAGGTCTAGAATGTGTTTTATGAGCAGTGGCTGAGGGAGCTGGGTTTGTTTAGTCTTGAGAGGAAGAATCCCAGGGAGGAGTTCATCACTCTCTACAACTACCTGAAAGGAGGCTGTCATGAGGCAGAGGTTGGTCTCTCCTGCCACACCTGCAGTAACAGGACTTGAGGAAATGTCCTTACAATGAGACAGGAGATTCAGATTAAATATTAGAAAATTTCATTGTTAAACTGTTGCACTACCTGGGCTCTTTCTGACAATAAATAAAGCTATACAGCAGCAATTTAAATTTTCCAAGGATAAAAAATTGTTCTTAAATTGGGAATGATAACAATTCTATCATACTGTGTAAGTAGAAATGCTAATAGTTTAGATAGTGTGGGGAGTATTTTCTAACAGAAAGTATCCCAAGGTTAATACTGATCTAACACTCATTATTTCAATTAATGAACTAATGCCCTGAGATAGAGCTGGTGCATATGTGCACTCTTGTTTCTGCTGGTGTGAAAGTGAACACAGTGAATATTAAAGTGCAGTTTGGGAGATAATAATTCATACTAGCTAATATTTCTGCCTTATGGAGTAATCAATAAATGTAGATACCCATATTAATTTCTTAATTTTTCTAGGCTTACCTCCCCTCATCCACACAATTTTACCTACAGTATTCCTTTATATAAAACAATTTCTATTAAAAGAAGCTTGTGCAATTGCTTCATGTGTGATATATACACCTGGAGACACATATATTTTCTATAATTGGGAGACTGTAAAAATTTTAAATTTTTCTCTTTCATAGGATTTACTTAGTCTTGTATTAAGGTTTGTATGCAGATACAGTAGTGTTGCAAGCCAACTACATTGTAGGCGCATTTTTTTACATATTCTGTGTGAATGTCCTCAAAACAATAGATTTTTTAAAAGTGGAAAAAAAGAATTCCAGGGTCTTGGTGCTCAAAGGCCTTTTACTTCTGCAGTCAGCTCTTGCTGCCACGTGTGCTGCTGCACATTTGGAGTGACCCAGCAGGACTTGCTGTGTCACTCCAGTGACCAGACGTCTGCACTCCACTGGTACCATTCTATATAGGCTGTAAAACAGAATTTCAGTTCAATGATAAGCAGGAGTTCACTACTTGGTCGGCTTATTATTACATGCTCCTGAATATTTCAAGAATTCTTCTGGAGTTATGTTTTGAAGGGAAAGCAGCATTATAAAGTAATATATAAATATCGAAGTTCAAAGTCGTGTACAAGCTCTTTTGAGTATCCTTTCCTAATAACATACCAATTAGATATGGACAACTATTCCTTATGCTCTGCTACTGTATAATGAAAAGCTCAGTAACGCTTGACTAACTTTTGCCTAAAGTTTTCTGTCAGATGTAGCTTCTCTTAATTAATTCATTTAGAAAGTATATGTGTAATTCAGTTACAAATCTTCATGATCTTATGAGCTCCAGAGTGGTAGGCTGTCCTCAGTGCCCTGAACTGAGAAAGAACTTTTGGTGATGAGGAGCTGAGATGAAGAGCAATATGAATTTTCTGATCAATTCAGTATATATTTTGCTAAAAGCTTCTTTCCAGCAGTCTCTTGAGGCTGTGGTTCTGAAATAGATGTTAAAGTGCCATCCACAACTGTTTCAACTTTGCATATTATTTTGCTGGAGTCTTGAGCTACAGGCCTTGTGCAGTGTCTTTTGAGTTCTTATTTGAAAATCTGTTCATTATCTACAAAGATTTGGGTTTTTGAAATAAAATTGAGGCAGTAACATATTACTACATCTAATAACTGGACTCCTCTCATTTATCAGTATTAAATTCTTTTAGTTTTCAGAATACATTCATTTTTGAATGTGGTTGTGACTGGGAAGTTCTGCAGGTTTGAATTCTTTGGTTTCAGGTGTACTACAGTTTATTGAAGACTTGTTGATTTTGTATTAATATAGAAGAAGATGAATGTGTTCCTCAATGATTGAAAATCTTCACAGTTTTCCTACTGTGATTTAGGCTTTCACCAGCACTGGTAGCTTTGCTGGTTTAGCAGGCTAGGACATGCATAAAACATACTAATTTTTCAAACTTGCTGCACCTTTGAGTTTAACACTAGTGATAATAACAAATTGATTCTCTGGCTTCTAAATATACAGCCAGTGAATTGAACTGGTTAACAAGTAGATACCTCAGATGAATGTGCCACAAAGGTTTTCTTATATGTCCTTAAAAATGTACTGTCATACTTGTTTTAAAAAGTTCCCCTTAGAAATAGTTCTATATTGACAATCACGTATCTTCATTCTAAGTATCAGCTAGGCAACTCAGTGCAAACTGCAAGATTTTAAAAGCCTATGGATCAGTAAAGAAGCAAAGATTAACTAAATTTTAAAGGTTACTTCAGGTGCAGTTGCTTTGTGGTAACATGAAATGTGCTGTCCAACATTACTTAAACATTGGGCTAACTGGGATATTTTATTGGTTTTAGGTCATTAGCCTAATGTGTTTGTTTCAGTGGGTGGTTACAATAAAAAGGTCCATCAATGTTTTTTATTTCAACTGAAGAACTGTGACTGCAGGGCAATCATAATATGCAGTCCTATTCTGCAAGTCCATCAGCATCTGCTAAGAAGGTTTCTCTTCCAAATATATTAAGAAACTAATTCTTTACATCTAGGTTATATTTTTATTTCTATGCCATGCCTCCTTTTTAGTTGGACTTGTGTGCCTGAAGAATTTTTTTCTTCTTTCAAAAGCGTCTCTTTCTTGCTCACCCCTGGGATCATTTGCAGACTCTTTACAGACTACTTTACAGACTCCTGAGGCTATTTCTCATCTCAGCTCCCTTATTCCCTTTCCTTGCCTACATCATGCTGCCCAAACCTGTCCTCACAAACCTGCCCTCACATCTTCTCCCATCCCAGAAACTGGCCACTTCTTCTGGCACCTTTCTGTCATGAGATGGTGGAACTCTGGATCCTGCATGGAGGAAGCAAAGCAGTAAGCAGGACTTTTGGATGGATCACCAAAAAGTGTTTGTGCCCCTTCGTGTAACGGGCCTGTAACAACCAAGTGTCAGTGGATGTTTTTGCAGTCAGAAGGTTCTTTCCTTTTGATCGTATGGATAGGGACAACAAGATGCTAATCTTCAGGAAGCAAGTGCTGGGCTATGGCAGTAATTTATTTGGATTATGATATGTTTTCTGCGTGCATCTGAAGCACACAGGGAAAGGATCTAGTAAGCTGAATGAATCATTCAGGCAGTATTTTAGATGTAGCCTATAAACCATAGGTAGGCTACCTCACCTTTAATCTTAAAATATTGTAGGAGAAAAAATTCAATGAACCAAAATGTCACAAAAAACCCAAAGAGTTTTTAAATTAAATACTATGAAATGTTCTTCAGAATTTCCTCTGTGTGGGAAATATATATACATTCATTGAACTGGTTCAGGATGAAGTTTATATTACTTATTATACAATGAATTTCTGGTGGACTTTGTTTCACTGTGATGGAGACCTTAGTTCTTGATAATCTCTTGCAATGGAATCAGCAGCCTGGGAATTGACAGGAAAACCTTTGCTGACAGGATTTTACTCTCTTGATCTAAAATGAAATTCTTGATGACAGCTAACAGCAAAGGCTCATCTGGTTTTCTTTGTGTGTTAGTGCATGGAGGAGCGAATCAGATCACTTCTTCCCCCCCCCCCCCGCCAACAAGCATTTAGAACATTTCAACATTTAGAAACATCAGCAGACTTCACGACAGTGAGTCAAAACCACACAATACTCTTGTTTCAGAGGGGAGAAGGCAATATTTTCTTTCCTCTTTCAGCAGCAGTAATGATGTAGTGTGTCTCCCAAGACCTTTTCTGTACCTGATTTAGGAGAGCTTCTCCTGTTACATAAATAATCTCTTCCATAGATGAAGCAGAGGTATTTTCCCCTCAAAATATATGTTGTTTTCACAGGAAAGAGACTCTTCCTTCTGAGTTTGGTTTTCTTACACTACCACAGGAGAATCCTGCTTCCTTTTTTTTTTTTTAAGAAGTGTTCTTATTTAGTGACATTTTCTCTAATGTGTTGGCATGTAGCAACTTCAATCTGTTTCAATCTGTTGATTGTTCCTTGTCTCATAATTAGACCATAGTCTACTATGGACAGCCCCATCATTTTCATGGTTTGTATAATGTCTTCTGAGATGGAGTTTTGGTCCATGATTAGATCTATTAGATCCCACGATGGCAATATTACTAATAACATGCTTTTACTCCCACTGGCTGCAGTTCTGTTTAATAAACTGTGGCATGGTGAAATATCATGATAACTCCCAGAGCAGTTGCAGAGTGGTGGTGACAGCTTTGGCACCCTTAATTGCTATTTATGAAAGCTTGTGGCTTTCTGATGCCTGCAGACAGGGCAGCATCAAGTGTGACTTAACATGGCAGTTAGTTAAATGCCATACTTCAGCGTGAACTCATTACCTCTTAACTCTCGTCTTGAATAATGCTTGCTAAATGTGGACAGATACAAAGACAACCACAATGTAATTTTCATATTATTATTGTTCTTGCATCGAGTATTTGCTGGGAGCAATTTTAGTATCCCTGAAAGGCCGCCAGATGTCAGTATGACCTTCTGCAATTTACTGTGGTATAATTAACTCATTTTTATCAAACAGAATCAGGAGTTTTAAATCTATTTTTTTAAAGAAAAGTTCTATTTTCTGTGACTGATAGAAATAAAGTCAATTATTAAATACCTTCTCAAAGTTGCAGTGAGTCTTTCAGATATTACAAAAAACCGGCAAAAATAAATGGAGAAATTCTGTGCATTTTACAGTAGACTTTTGCAGAAAACTCAGGCTGGCTGGTAGAATGGTAAGAAGCGTAAACATTTTGCTATCACAAAACAAAGCTTAATGCAATTTTCTGAACAGAGAGTGGTTCATGTTCCTTCATCTACGCAACTTAATTATGTTACTCCACAGTTGTGCTGGGGTAGGGGAAGCTGATCTCTTTTTAGCCTCTACTGAAACCACTGCTGGGCAGAACCAAATCAAAAAACTGGCAGGACTCACAAAAGACTTGATTTTATTAAATTATAATTATAATTATTTTTTCCTTAATAGTTGGCTTGTTATTGTATTCCAAGCCAGATGTCTGTGCTTCTATGACTACATCTAGGTTATTTGGCCTTGGAGACCTTCCTAGGTCTGTATTGGAGTGTTTATCTGACCATTATCTGTTGGAAGATATAAGACCTGGGCATGTATCCCTTTCACCCTTGTCCGTGCTACTTCTCATGTCAAGGAAACCTTACTTCTCAGAACTGGTAGCAATGACAGTGCAATCCCGAGGTCCTCTGGTTTGGTGGATTTGAGGAGCAGGAACACAGGGGATGCATTGACACATTTAGTAGCCCAGTCATGAACTCAGTCTCTTTGGAAACAAAAAGTTTGGGAAAAGAAAAGCTTTTTTTCCTCCATATGAAACAAAAAACAGAAATAGTCTCATTAATTCATCTTCAGTTCAGAGGCCTTGGTTATATTTTGAATTCAAAGAAAAGAGCAAAGGTGCCTCATGATAAAATTATGCACAAATCTGCTAAAGTTCTAATAGCTATGTAGATTCAAAATGATTATATTTGCTTGCTCTTCTGTTGTTTCAGTCAGGATGTTAAAAGTATCCTACTTTCCAGTGCTGACTTGTCCATTGCATGTTTCCATCTCAAATTCCTTAATCAGGTGTCCTAAGCATCTTGCATAGAGGAGACATAAGTGCTAAAATCCTTTTAGTATACTGGAAAAAGGTGTTTTTACAGTTAGAAGATTTAATTTTTAACCAACTCACTGACTTTTGCAGTCTAGAACAATGGATTAACAATTTATTGAAACCAATATGAGTGATGACTTATTGTTCTGTGAAACAGGTGTATACAGTTCTTTAATAATAGGTTACTGGAGTAGTCACATACAAGAGTTAATGAGGATGACCCATTTCAAAGTTAAGGAAAAATTTTTGCAAAATACTAAATTGATGAAAGTGACTTTATCAGTAACCTCTATGACAATATAAAAGCTCAATAACACAAATTTATCTCTCTTTTTTTTTTTTCAAATATTTTAAATTATTTTTGTCTCAGGTGACTATAATGTCCTCCCTGTGCTTTCTCTGCCTTCCTTGTACATATTCTGAGTGCACCTAGTTTGCTGTACATTCAGTTACCTTAAAATGGATTTCAAGATGCTCAAAAGCATTAGCTAATATTTGTATAGCTTAAAAAGCATAGCATGCATGGTACAGATTAAAGTCTTGTGCCAACTGAAAAGCCAGTGACTGCAACTATCTGTATGATGGACATTCTGTTTTCAAAAGTTGTCAAAATTAGTCGAAGTATCTAAGGTGAAATATACTCTCAAATATAAAAATTTTTCATAAAGGAAAAAGTAAAAAAAAACCCCACCTCAATATTTTAAAATTCATACTAAACATTTAATTTCAATAAAGTAGAAATGTTTCTCTTCACATTTGAATTTTTAAATATTTTATTTTATAACGTAGGGTAAAAAAATCAGTGTGAAGCTATTTCAAAATGAATTTTCAGATTTTTTACATTGTATTCCCTTTGTTGAACATACCTAGTTTTCTGAAATAGCATATTCCAGGGGAGCTGAATTCCATCTAAAGCTTCACCAATCCATTCTGCTCTCTAAAGTTACTGTTAAAAAAAATCTTTCAATATAAATCTTACTTTGATCTATTCCAATAGAATAGCCTTAGCTTGAAAGTTCCCAGATTTATTCAGAAGAGAAAGATGAAAGATTTCCACATTGGTTTTAAGTAAAATATTGTTCTCAGATTTTAGTTTCCAGTTTTGGTTTCTGTGTGTTACTACTTTATCTCCTTTTAGCTTAAAATGATCTTGTTGTCTTCCTAGACTGATAGGACACTTAACACTTCTATTTAAAGTATTCTTGATATTCTTTAAATTAGGGGAATGTGAGACACTGAAGTTAGTAAGGACCTTTGTTCTGGATAATTTTGGCTTTCTTCTGTGAAGGAAATTCCTTACTTACATTTCAGCTTGAAAATAATCAGAGAGGGTAGCATGAAAACTCATTATTAATGACATAATCCAGATGAGAATATGTGTTTGGGAACCAACACTCCCTGTCCAAAACTACCTGTTAACATAGCTGGAGCGATTTAAATGCTGAACTGGATGCAAGAGGTGAGTGTGATAGATGTTCCAAGAGCTGGTGTCCTGTGACATCAGGAACGAGTTACTTCTTGAGGATTCCCAAAGCTATTTCAAAACTCGAATATCCTGTGTCCAGCTGAATGACAGCATAAATTAAGCAGCTGTAAGCACTTTCAGGTTGTTCTGTTTGCTTATAATTCTGGATTCTTTTACCCTGAGCAGTGAAAAAACCCAGTCACCATCACAACGTGGCTGCATGAAAGATTAAAAAGAAGCAAATGGATGGGGGGGATTGTGGAGAGCAGGACAGAAGTGGAAGGAGACAAATTTTTATTCATTGCATACTGCAGGCAGGCAAGGGTAGTGGCAGAAGTGTGCATCTGGATTGGAAGTCATCAGTAGTTCACAGAGCAGGAACTCAGTGAGATCTTTTGTGGATTCTGAATTCCTGCTGGTGTCCAAAGCAGCTGTTCCCCCTTTCCCTCTGTCTCTTCCAGTACGATGCACAGCATGAAAGAATACAGCACAGTAGAGAGTTTCATTCTTCTTCTTTTCAAGCACTGAATATAACTAAAGCATGTCATTTATGAAGTTCCCTTCATTACCAGACTTCTCAATTTCTTCTAAAGGACGTTTTCTTAATTCTCTATTGACTCTATCACCTAATTGCAGTTGTAGACTTTGATCTAACTGTGGTTGTAGACTTTGCTAATGACTAGGATGTTCCAAGGGATGCAAATTTCTATTATTTCTTTCATAAAATATGAAAACAATTGATTTGTAAGCAGAAACCACATTTTCTACCTGACAAGGGAGCTGGAAGGAAAGCTGCACAAAACTATTTACACAGAGGGTGAAGGATGCAGCTGATTTCTGTGATTCTCACCCAAAAAGTGAAATAAAAATGAATCTGCCATGGAATTATCATGGAACTCTCAACCATACTCTGTTGTATTGGCATGAAAGGTATATTCCTTTCCTTCCACCCATCCTTGTTTGTTGATTGAGATTGGTAGCTATTCGAACAAGGATAATTTCTCATCTTCAATAATAGTATTCTGCAATTTTGTATTTTTTGGCTCTTAGCCTGTAAAAATTATGACAAGAATAATGATTATACATAGATAACATTCATTTTAATGTCCTAAACAGAGTTTTAAAATTAATTAAAAATTATATTTAAAGTAAAATTTTAAACTTTTAACTTGTCTCTTTAAGAAGGCTGACACTAAATCCGATAAATCTGAGTGAGCACTCTAAAAAGGCTTTCAAAATGAAGAGTTAAACTAATTGTAATATACTACAGGATAAACTGAGTTTAAAATTTGTTCTCAAGTTTGCTGTTATGTTTCTAGGTATGATATTCTCTTCAATGCACCAAATGGAGTTTCTAGAGCAGGATATATGTTGAAAAATTCTTTTTACAGTTGAGCGTACATGAAGAAGATGCAGCCTAAGCACAAATCTGGAAATCTGAGCCTCCTCCTCACTGTGCATCAAAAGTGTTTCTATCAGGTGCTCAGCAGTCTTTCCGTGGCTCTCCTGTGATGTTATTTACACATCCAAAACCAGCAACAGAGATTCATATGCAACATTACAGAGTATTGAAATTTATTTCAGGTGACACAGTAAACAATATGAGAAGAATATTCTTAAAATGGATGAATCATGTCCATTTCTTTAGTACATATTCCTACTGCTCAGATAGAAAAGTGTTGATATTGAGTGGAACTATTCTCTGGAATATTCAGAAATTAAATGTTAGTCAGCTAATGTTATTGAAATGATCAATGTTAGTCAAAATATAGATGTAGAGTGGTTCTTAAAAATGCAAGAATGGAATTCCTTCTTTGTTTTTTTGTATACATAGAAAAGAAAGATAGAATTGGGTTTCTAGAGGGTCTCAAAATACATTTGTAGTATCAAATTTAAGAACAATGAAACCTGCTAAACAATTTCACAGCAGTTCTACCTGGTCAGATTGCACAATGCTCAAGTGTTTTAGTGTTCTGATTTCCCATCAGTCACATTTATTCAATCATGGAATAATCACCAGGCCCTGGACACTGTTGGGATTATTCATGAGAGACTGCTGTGCTTAAGAACAATTGTTGAATGATGAAAGCAATTGCTGAAAAAGTCTTTGCTTGGTCCTAACTTCATTCCTTTTTAAATGAGTACTTTTGTTTCTCTGGAGAAAAAAAAAGCAAGCAGCATAACTAGAAGTTCCAGCATAATATAGGCTGTTCTGGCAGGCTCTGCTGCTTCTCTGACTGTAGGGCTTTATGATATGTTTATTAAAGTTTTGATTTCATCAGATTTAGTAAGTTTTGTCTGTTTTTCTTTGAGTGATATTAACTTGTAGGTAACTTACCTCTTTGAGACACTGTAAGAATAAGTGGAGAGACATTTAGAAAGTCTCCTCAAAGATCTGGCTGGTGACTGAAACTCGACAGAAAATGAAGACTTATTTTCTGAAACTGTATTTTAGGAAAACAACTGAAAAACAAAGTGTGACAATATAGGATTTCCCAGAAACCTGAAAACCATCTGTCTGTTGTCTACCCTATGTTAGGACAAGAACTGGACAATCCCTCTCTGAGAAAACTGCCCCCTCTATGGTGGCTTTTAAACACTTTTGATGCTCTTTCCTGATATTTATAGGGAACAACTTCTCCAAATTTTGCTTGGATAAACAAGAACACAAGATAGGAACCATAGCTGTAGACTAACATTTTCTTATGTTGTTTGGTGATGAAATCTGGCACTCTCAGTTTTCTTGGATCTTTTATGAGGGAGGTATTTTTCATAATACAATCCAGTTATTCTTTGGAATAAGACCGTACAAAAGTTATGTAACAAATTAAGTTCTTTCCCTTTTTTTTGATGATTCTCTAAGTCCACAATCTTTTTAGGCTGTCTATTCAATATATTCCTTAAGAGACATCCTAGGTAGGTACAATTTTTCCAAAGCTGAAACACCTCGCAAAATTGCAAGCAAAGAAAACCACTCATCATGTCCACTTACCAACTGTATGCTTTCTCCTTTCCCATGAAATTGTGACAAAGATTGTTCATAGCACAACGTTCATATTGACTTCCAATATTTTATCACTTGTGTGCTTCTGCTATTCTGTAAAGTATCAGGTCTGTTACAGTGGATATTTACATATTGTATAAATATGTAAATGGAAACTAAGTGAACTTTTCAGAAGTGCCTTGATATTTAATTTAATTGAATTTACAGGCAGTACAACACTATGCTTTATGGAAGAATGGTGCATTATACGCTTGGCTTCTCTGTTAAAATTCTTCATGGCTTTGCTCAGCTTTGCTTTCACAATCTGCTCTTCCCAACCTTCTCTTCAACTCACATCTTCATTTGAATCTTCATTTGATCTTTCTGCTCACTCCCAGCTATTTTGTAGCTTAAAACAATGCAATAGGGACCTTTTTGCCATCTGATATATGAATTATTCCTTCTAATTAAATCACTTCTTAAAATATTCCTTTTTTAGTTAGTTCATAACTGAGCAGGTCTAAAAAGCACTTTTTACCTCAGGTATGAAGGATAATGTATACAAGTAAATTACGTTGTCTCTATAATTGTATTTATTTCTTGTGTAGTTTGCTGCACAGTTGAACAACAGTACTTGGCTTTAGAGATAGGTCTAGAACATTAAGTAGATTAACAGCAAGGTATCAGGCTGGTTGTATAGCTGAAATTTAAGAATATTGCTAGTAGGGTACTAATTCAGCACATGATTAGAAGACAGCTCTGGAGCTGAGACAGAAAAATTTATTAAAAGTAGAGTTTTCTCTTTTTTTTTTTACTTTATGAGCACTTTGTCCTTTGGGGTTATTTTACTGGATTTAACAAGAATGAACTTTTCTCTGCTCTCTCAAAGGAATAAAAATTTAATTGACATATTCTGTCATACAACCCTATAGCCCAAACTAGTCTAATATTTTTGATTTTAAATTTAATTATCCCATCTAACTCCAGAGCAGTTATTTTTCAAAAGTTCGAAGTAGAAGCTCGCAAGAAATAAGAAGAAAAAGTTGTGTTTTCAGGCAGTGAGAAATAGAACCTATAGGTAGAAAGCAATGTTCATTCAGAAAACAAACAGTACAGGAGAAATTCACCTCAACATAGGGAAATGACCCTACTATTTCTCCGTTAAGTATAAGATTTTTCTAGATTATATATGACTGATCTTTCCTCAAGTGCATTTGCTAAATAAGTGGTTTTTATGACTGTAAGATGTTGATTTTTCTCAATGTCTGTTTTTAAATGTTGAAACAACAGGACATAGTTATTATTTATCACATTATTTTATGGTATTAACCTTGAATGGATAGAGGCTGAATGCTTTCTTGGGCTACAGCAGAACTCAGGGTTGGATTTTTTTTGCAACTGAAGTCCTTCTCATAATGTAAGATTGAGATTAGAGAATTTTAATTACATAAAAAGCAAATTAACTACTGTAGAGGGCATGATGCTAACAGTGATTAAGCACAGTATATAGACTATCCATAGAGATGAGAGGAGAAAACAGACCGGTATTTGAAGTTCCTCTTTTCTGATTTAGTTAAGGACCTCCGATCTCTGTCTGGTTTCTTCCTTCTGCTTTTTTTTCTTTAATAAAATTTCATCAAGAAGATAGATTCTTGTAGATTCTACAGCGTCCTTGAAAAAAATAGCCCTGAATTGCTTGGAGTTCGCCAAAAAAGCTTAAGGGGTGTTGACATAACTGAAGATTTCCTTATGCACTCCCTGTCCTCCTTTCTGTGCAGTCATCTTCTCTCGGTTACTTTCTCCAATCATGGGCTGGCTGTAACACTTGGCATTGTCCCTCCCAGAGAGAACTGGAAGACTCATCTTCTTGGCATAGATTTCTTACAATTCAGAACAATTAACAATGAATAACTTCACCTGTCTCTGCTCTAACAGAAAGGATGAAGAATCTTAGAGTTAACTCTAATCATTTCAAGGGGTGGGACTGTACCTCCCTACTGTGTGCAGCTCTTGTGGCAATAGGATAAGTATAATAAGAACCTTTTCCCCTGGGATTTGGAATAGTTCCTAAATAGTTTGTACAGTCAGTGGGAGATTCGGATATGTCTGGGTGGCCAAGTTTCAGAGAGATCCCAAAGCAAAGGCATTCCACTTAGAAAGAGGTATACACAGCAGCATATGGCCTACTAATTAAAATCAGCATTTTCCAAAGCTTAGAAAATGGGGCTTGGATGCCAAAGTGGAAAACGCTTTTCTAATGTAATCCCAGAATTTTACAGGTCATATATAAAAGAAAACTTTGTTAATCATTAGTTTTGCTAAGAGATATTTTGTTAATTTTTCCTTTTTATTTTAAACATAGTTTCTACAGAAGTGCCTACATATGCTAAAAAGTGTTGGGGGCAATATTAGAGTTATGAAAAAAACCAAATCACTTCTACCAAAAGAGAAATTATTTTTGGTAATGTAAAACCCTTAAAATTAGCAAAACCCTACTCATTATATACTTGGAAATGTAAAATCGATTTCTTCCCGTTTTGTTCCCCACAGAAGACTGAATAATTTCTACCCACTTCACAGTGGCAAAGACACACAAGTGCAGCGAATGCGTCAGCTGCAGACTTACAGATAAATACATTTTTCTCAGATTTTGTGCTTTTTAAGATGTACAATGCACTGGTTTGAAAAACAAGCATATGACAAAGTTTGTGATTCAGAGTTGGTGAATTCTAGACTGCTTGCCACTCCAAGCTGTCATTATAGATACAGAACTTGTAGTGAAGACTCAGCACTGTGACTGTCCCAGGTAGTGCTGTCTTCCAGGGTGCTATCTTCACCCACAGAACCTGCTGTCTCCACCTTTTCAAAGTAAATTGACAGATGTCCTTAATGGGTTTCTTAAATACTAGCTGAAATTAATCTCAAGGGGTTTGGCAGCTCTGAGTATCCCCAGCCAACGAATACTCCTTTCCTATGAGCTGCTAGTCCTGTAATTGTATGCAACAGGAACAAAATTTTACAAGTCAATTGCAATAGTATAATTCGTCTTATAAGTAGGATGGCATTCAGGAAGAAGATGTGGTAAGTGCAATGTAATTTAGATTTCTCCTTAGCCCTACTTTTGGCTTTTTGCTCTGGCCTTCTAATACCGGCATTTTACCTAGTGCAGAGGCATGTTGCCATCTGAACAGATGGGTATGAGTGTAGGTGGCTAGGAGGACATGTTTGCTCATCAAATGTGTTTGTCAAAAGCAGTATTACCAGCCAGATATATTGGATCAGCTGTTCATCCTGGGCTTTTAAATCTATGTTTAAAACTGCAACTCTGATAAAAAATACATTAAATAATAAAATAATTAAATGTTTACAACCCTTTGAAATGTGGCTTTTGTAGTTTGGGAGAGTCAGCATTTTTATTTCTTAAATTCCTGGGTTGCAACAGAGACATTATAACCAAGTTTCAGCTATAAAGTTTTAAAAAATTGATCTGAAACTGCAGAATTGTACCTGCTGGGAGACATCTAGATGGTATTGAAAGAGCCTATTGTAACATTTCATGGGAGTAGAGACCATTATGAGTATAGGCTCATCATTAAATCCTATTACATTTTTACTTTTGTGCCTTAGACTCAACTACTTAGTAGTAGAATAATTTGTGGAACTATATGTAGTGAAATCTGAAATCTGCCTTAATTAGTGAGGTATCACAAGATGGGCATTAATCAGTATTTTTAAACTGATTTTTCAATTTCTGTTACAGAAAAATGTGTCAGAGAAGCTGTTCAGTTTTTCTAGATTGCACATACTTAATAATTAACAGTAGTGTTATTATTTTCTCATGCAAGATACTTCATCTGAATTTTGAGTATGCTGCGCTGCATTAGATACTATTAAACAAGGCAGGTGGCTAAGTGAATTTAATCTGTGTTGAAAGGTGTGGCTACCTCATGCTTCTTGTCTCAGCTGTCTTTTCTAGTGCAGCTTTCCTAGTGCTTCAAGATAAACCAGTGGCTCAAAGAGCTGGAAACTTAATAGAAGCACACAGTTTAAAATGTGAAGTAGCAGCATTCATGCATATCATATAGTATTTATCATCTCCTTTCTTCTTCAGCTTGCATAATTTTTCCTGCTGTCTTTTCAAGGAAGAGCTGAAATGCTGGAAAGATGTATAGAGAGGAGATAACAGATTGCTCTCCTGAGCTGAACACTTTGTTTTTAGATTTAGATGCTATTATCGGGCTGTGAATGAAATACAGTGATTCTTACAGTTCTGTACATCTCTTATGTTGTTCAATGTAGCAATAATCAAAATGTGGCCCTCTGACATGCTATATCCATGAAACAAAAAACAATCAATGACAGAGCTTGCAATAAGGGCCTTTTAATCTGAGGAAAGTTATTGTGGAAATATATTCCACACAAGTAACTCTGTGATTTAATTTATATATAAACTGTCTTGGTTTAATTTTGATTTTCCGGCCAACGTACCAAATTAATGTCTTCATTTTGAGTTGCCAATTTAAATAAACTTATTTTTTCTGTTGTGAGATAAAACCAGGAGCAAAAGAGCAAGGCAGGCTTAAAACTTGAGAGAGTATAAAAGAAAATTTATTAACTACACAAACAAAGAGAAAGGAAAAAAAAATTCAGAATAAGATTTTTCAGATCACTCCTTCCCTCCCTCTCCCAATCTTCATAACAACAAAACAAACATATAACAAATACTTGGGTCAGTCTCCAATTTAGTTTTTTTCAGTTTACTTCTGGAGAGAGAAGCCTCTTCTTGTTGAAGCTGTAGGGATTTTTCCCACAAGAAGGAAAAAGACAGTTCTCTTGTGGTTTTATTTTTCACGATTTGCATCCGCCCGGCAACCTGAAACCCTGACACTCCTCCCAACTCCACAGCCGTCCCAAAGCTGTAGATGTGGGCCAGGTCTGTCTCATGGGGTATTACTTTTAAGAATGAAATGTTCGACAGTAAAGATTCTCTCTGTCTCCTTTCTCTCTGCTCAGGTTTCATCTTTAGAAAACTGAAATTCCCTTCTTTTCTCAGGGCAGAAAATTCTCAACACAGGTGCTCTTCGGTTAAATCATCTATTAAATAGAACATTTCCATCCCCCTATGTCTCTTTCCATGGTTTATAGGAATATTCAGTACATCAGTTCATTCCTACAATTTTACAAAAGGATTTTCAGCCATTTCAGCATCTTCTCATTCTCCTTCCATCTTAAAAACTTAGCTCTTACATCACTGACTTCAGAAATCTTCTTATTACCTTTCATATTCAAAGGAAAGGCTGGAGGCTTTGCAAATCTTATCTGAACACTAAAGAGTTAAAGTTTAACACAACTACTAAAATTGGGCCAGGCTCAGGCCATGCTGGGGGTGCAGCTGAGGTGTCAATCAGCCTTTCTGGGGCTGGGCTGCAGCCCCACACTGCTCATGGCCACCCGGGCAGGCCCGGCCCGTCCAGCAGCAGCAAGAGTCGGCCTCCCCCCCACGCCAGAGCCGCAGGCCCGTGGAGGAGGAAGCCGTGAAGGTCTTATCACAGAACCTTTTCTCCCCCCGGCCATTGGGTCTCCTCGTTGGCAAACGGGGCCCAAGCGGCCTCCCGAGCCTCCCCCCCCCGCATGGTGGGGGAGAGCTCGGGTTGGTGTTACCTGCTCAGCCTCCGGAAAGACAAAGAGACTCAGTTCCGGATTATCTCCTTCAAAATGTGTGTGCACAGAGCGAACTAACTTTCTCTAATTGGCTGTTGCAGGTATCCCAACCCCCACAGAGGAAATTCTCTTTGAGAGAACCTCTGAGTTTCTTCTTCCCAAGTCAACCTATCACAAAACTTTTAACTGAGTCTTTGAAAATGTAATTTTGATTTTTTCTTTTTTTTTTTTTTTTTATAAAGGTAATCTTAAATAGTAAAGTGAGGTCTAGCCAATACAATAAACTGTGATATACAGTGCTATGAATCAATTCCTGAAGATCAAATTAGTTCCTATTTTTTTCAGTGAAATCTCAAGCCCATGTCCTCAGAAGTGTGCAGCCTCTTGACTTCCACTGTTTGGACAAGGCCTATACTTCCTTTCAGTGTGGCACTTATTCTTTTTGAAGTCTCTTTGAGTGTACATGGTTAGGCATATGCTGAAACAAGTTTGATGTGTGGTGATTATAATTTTCCTTACAAGTCAATTACCTGAAGTGTAAAGGTTGGATAAAGATCAAACTATGTGAAGCACTTGGGTACCTCTTGCAGCTCTGGGACATCATAATTGCATAGCTCAGTACTTCAGAGGAAATAGGAACTTACTGGACCCTTCCTCTGAAACTGAAGGTGAATTAATGGACATAAATGAAACTTTTCTTTTGAAGCTGACTCAAACATGGTTTGAGCAAACACAACCATTTATTTCCTGGAGACATGCATGAGTAGGTTTATTACAGATATTGTCTCTTTCTATAAAGGAAAATAGAATATTTGTCATTATTCCTGACCTGAATTGCTTTTCTTCTTCTGTACCTGTGTATCTGAACTTTGATTTTCTTCAATTAGAAGTGCTAGCAGATATTTCTAGAGTTTCCTTTCCAAAAAGAGCAAAGGGTGAATAGCAAATGGGCAGACAAATTCTGTTTTTGTAAGCCAAGGGGCTTACAAGTTTTGTGTCTGCTGGAAAAAGTCAAGGAGCTACATCAGAATTACTTTGAAGCTTCTTTCTCTTTTGCCATGTACCTTGAAGTAAGTGTTGTTTTTCCCTTTTTAAGTTGCCTTCTACATGAAAAAACCACCATTGAATCACTATGGATTGTCTGGATCTCTGTTTCTTACTTTAAATAGAATGCCTTAAAAATCCTGTGTGCTCTGCAGGCATTTATATTTCAGTTGGTAAGACCACAAATCTGTGCTATTGAAGATGCATTTTAACAGTTGTGAACCACTGGCTATCTCCTGCATGATCATAGGCCATGCAGATCTTGTTAGGAGAAGGTGAGAGAAGAACTATTGCTGGAACCACCCTCGTTTATAAAATGTTTAATTGCCTGTATCCCAAAGCTCCAAAGTCCAGCTCTGGTTTGTCTCAGCTGCACAACCTCTCTCATACTACTGAAGAAGAAGAAGACTTGTGAGAAATTCTGTTGAAAGGTAAGACGGATAAAATTATAGCCAGCAGTAAGAGAGTCAAGACCAGATTACTACATAGCTCAAAGATTCAGGAGCATAAAAAGCAATATAGAAAGACAAAACCCTAAAACCAGGATCGTTTGGTAATTGATTCAGGTCATTGGTGGTGATGGAGCAGCTGGATAATGGCAGCTTGGCACTGCAGAGGAGCCAATCCCAGGGCTTTGCCGGCTGACCTGACCTTAGTGAACCAGTGCCTGTCTGGTCAGCAAAGACTCTGAGGGCCCCCATTGGGCTGGGACCCAAATAAAGTCTGGTCTTTTAGCTCACCCAGTCCTAGCTGCCTTTTGTGTGATTTAACCAACAAGCCACTGCTTGCTACTTCAACACTGTGTATCCTGCTCTCAGAGTCTTTGCATCTGCTGCTGAGTGAAATGTGAAATGCAAAGATTATATTTATTACTTCACTAACTTTGCTATGATCCGTAAACAACACCTGAATGGAGACACACAAGTGGGAATGCTGGCACCATCAGGCTTACTCCACCCTGGTGATTGGTGAAGCTGCTGTTTGCACCCTTTTGTCAAGGCCCCAAGCTGTGATCTCCCTTGTGTTATTTTATGATCTCTGAGCTTTAATATTCTCTGCCAAGACTGGGAGCTCAAGCAGGTCTGTGAGAGTGCCTCCAAGTCTCTGTAAACACCTAGGTTATCTCTACAAAGAGATCCTACTCCTCAAAACAGAGGATGAACAGGAAAAGGCACAATATATTTGGTTTCCCACACCATTATTCTCCAGGCCTTGGCATTCCCAGCTGCAAGGTCACTTGATTGAATCCCCTTCACCGTTCTTCTGCTTTTAACACTTTCCTCCCAACAGCCACTGAAGGTGCCCAAACATGCCAGCCCGGAAGAAGGACTAGGACAAAGAGCCTTCTTACTTAACCTAGGGATAGAAGAAATTAAAGAAGGTTCTGAGCTGGTGTCAGTGTGCCTGGGGAGCTCTGTCAGTGCTCCTGACAGAGTGTTCCAGTTGTGCTAGTCTCTTCCTTTTATGCACTTCCTTCTCTTCCTGGTGTCTGTTGTGTGAGAAAGGACCAAGGTGGCTTAAGTGCCACTTTCTGAGAGGTTATTCACAGGTCCATGTCCTGACTGGGGCAGATGTGTCCTGCTGGCTGGAGAGAGGGGCTCTAGCTCTGCTGAGAGACAGGTGAATGAGGCACATGCCCTTCTTCTCAGTGTCTGCCTTTCAGGGTATGTAGAGGCAGGGGGTACTGATGTCCTCAACTTGGAGAGTTTGAACTTCTGGGGACCACTGGTATCACTTCTTGTACACTTCAGGGGCATACCCATGCTCTCGCCATAATTTTCATCCTTTGAAGAATGAATAATTTATTTTTCTACTGTAAAGTAGAAACTTCTAGTTTTTGAGCACAGATTTTCCCCCATAAATTTGGTCACTTTCAGTGGAAAAACTCTTTATGTACATTTTCTTTCAAAAAAGGTGACACCTGAAGTAAAAAATACCACAGTGTGTGCTGTAGACTCTGAGATCAAAAATTTGTATAAAAAAGTTGCAGACCCCATAAGAATTGTCTTGGCTCTAATGAACTGCTCAAAAATATTCAGCCTTAGTAGTGATGTAATCAGCCTTTTAAAAAGATAGCTAAAGTGATAAAGTACAGGGAGGGTTATAATCTTGTATTAGTATTGCTTATGAAAAAATTATCAGTTGTATTGAATTTGTGCATCCTTTTATTTTATGTATTTTCATTATGACTGCAGAGTGGAAACTTAACTTCCAGGATTCAGGGGGAAATGACTGCTCAAATGCTTTAGTGAATCACTCTAAGCCTCATTCAAACAGGGATACAGCTAAATGAATGTAGATATTCAAAGCCTGTTTGGAAATCCCTGACATACTGGTAAATGAAAATGACTGTCTCATTCTCTTTCGTGAATGAAATTATTCAGAATAGCTAAGGGGAAATGTCATTATGTGAATCAATTCAACACTTATTGATTAATCCTGCCTTTGGTGTAAGAAGTTTTCCCCTTTCATGCTAGAATATACAAAAATCTCAATAAATTTGAAGACATTCTAATGCTGGTAGGGTTTGAATCAGTCTCCAAGTATTTGGAACACAGGACCACATTTTTGCTTAAGACAGAATTTTGGTAGTCACCTTGTAAAAGTGATTGCTGTGTCTCAAGTCAGGAAAATAGTATTTCTTAGAATAAGAAAAACCAGCCTGTATGTAGCCATCTCTGAGATCTGCTGTGTCATGTTAGCTTTGACTTTCAGCAGCCATGGTTTCACATCATCACTTGATTTCTCCTTAAGTCTTGGCCAATCAGGTGATGGAAATGTATGCTAGTTTCCGAGCAGAGTATCAACACGCATGAGGACACCTCACCTTTCTCCCAGCTTAGTGCTTTTTTCAGTCTACAAACCATGAGGCAACTGATGTTTCTGCAACATACCATCTTTGCATTTGGACATAAGAGAAAGACAACTTTAAGCCTGCCCCTGAGATAGAAAGAATGAACTTTAAATTAGTAGTGGACATTAATAGTAGCCTACAAAGCAGTCCTTTCTGCCAGTTATTCACCATCTATTTTGGGGACAGTGTGCCCTTTCCCTATTCATGGACCCTTTGAGAGGGCAGACAGCATTTGCCCTTTAGAAAATAAATAAGTTTTTGTCTGATAGTGGCATTTCACCATCTCCTGCACATAGAATTGAGAGTATCAATACTTTTCAATTATCTTCACCGTTGCAAATATGTGCACCCCATTGCAGCTTAGATGAGGCCAGAATGCAACTTGCCTTTCCTTCTCTTTGCAGTAGCACTGTCAGGGCATATTTAACCTTGTCTTTTCATTGGAAAATGTTAATGTTTGGCAAGACTTGGACTCTGGACCAAAATATTTCCAAAACTTTGGTGAATAATTTCATAGCTGTATCCTGTCCCTATAGATAGCATAAAAATCAAGTATCTTCAGGCTTTGAAACACTTAGTTCTGTTCAATAAGGCTTTCTAAACAGATAATGCATTTATCAGAAGACTTAGCTTCAGATCAATACCAAGCATTTACATCTCATTTTTTAATTTTACCATCAGTTCCAGAATCTTTTACCCCCTTTGATGCTCTATGTCCAACACCCACAAGTAACTTCAAAACACCAGAACTGCATTTTTTTCAGCATTTTTGTTTTGCATATTGAGATGATTCTTTGTAATTAATAAGCCTAAAAGTAGACTTTTGGTGAATAAGAGCTAATTTGACTTCAGTTTTTTTTATGGTGGATGTTACTTTATTGCTGAAATTTTTGGATTGGCTTGTTGGTGAAAGATTCCATAGTACTGCTTAAATTTAATATGAATTTGAAACACATAATTTCATCTTTCAGTACTTCAGAATTTATTTTACTTTCTGTTTGTTACACAGAACATTATGATGAATCTTTTGCCTAACATTAGGTTAATAAAAATCTGCTTTGAAAGGAGATTAGAGTGTTAGATCACAAGCAGTTTTTCCCCTTCTACTTTATCACCTGCCTCTCCCTAGTAATGATCAAGTACTCAGTAGTTAAGTACTAAGAGTAGCAGATAAAAAAACCCTTAACCCTCCCCCCAAACAACCTTCCATAAAATCTCCACATTAAAAAATACCCTTTTAGCATTTTGAAGAGTGTCAGCTGTTTTCCTGAGAGTAATGTGCTGTTCTCTGGTACTCACCACAAGTACCATGAACAGCAGCAGAAGTGCCTCTGGCTTTGTTCGTTTGCCAGCTCCTGTGAAACTACCACCAAATTGCTGAAGAAACCTATCATGCTCTCTGCGGTCTTTGCACAGTAAAGCTGAAGAAATGGGAGTTAATCCTATTGACCCCGAGGTTCTCCTCCTGGCATTTGGAAATGCTCCAGGTTCTCTAATACATAATTTGGTTCAGAAGCAGATTACAAAGGATTTTTTTCCTACTGCTACCATACTGAATAAAAATGAAGGTGATTCCATTAGTGCGTTTGATATTGGTTGAGAAAACTTTCTAGAACTTTTTCTTAAACCATGATTTTTAGATTAGAGGGGATCTTGTTTCAGTAAAGGCCTTTGAATGCTTGTTTCTTTCCTAAATCTGAGGAGGTGATGCTGTCTTGTTTACGATACCAACTCAGCTCAGAAGTTTTCTAGTTTTTCAGTGTGTATCTAGAGTTAGTTAATAGGTGGCAATTTTCAAGATTTGTTGCAGTGTCAAGTTTTCCATGTTTTCTCTCTTTTAAGGTTAAATAAAATGAAAAAATTTATTTTCCACTTTCATTTAATTGGCTGGGGTTTTTTTAACCTGTTAAAAAAGCCTGTAGAATGTATTACTTATCTAGTCATTATTCTAGAGGGGGCTAGTAGATGTAATTTTAGCATCTCGTTTCAAATTATGTAGTCTGTCAAACCTCTACAATATGGTGCTGAAACTTTTATGAAAAATGTCTGTATCCAACTGGATTTCCCTTTTGGATTCTTCAGCCAGGACAGCAAAGCTATTTCCAAGAACAACATTAAGAGAAAACACCAGGGACCTTTCCTTAGATGCTGTAGATTCCCTGTGGTATTAGATTAGGCAATAGATATTTGGTCTGAAGCTGGCCTTTGGGTTAGCCATGTGAAAATCCTCCCAAATGTGGCCAAGACACAAGCTTTCAGACCTTTGAGGGCTAGTATGAAGCAGAATAAAGTGAACTTGAGAAACTCTAGTTATCGTCTGCCATTGTTTTCCCTTTCTGAGCTCTGAAACTAGGCATTCCACTCTTCATGCGCTCTATTTGTGACTCACATAATGGAAGTATGTTTTTCTGGAGTGAATGGTGTTGGTTGATATTCTTTGATATAAGATATGGATAGGTTCTCCCTTTCTCCCTTTCTTCCTCTCCTGTCTAGACTTATGAATTATTGTTGGTTCTGAGGCTTACAGATAATGCACAATCTTCATCCCTTCATCCTTCCTCTACCCCCTTGCAGTGAGAACCTGCAGTGCCCACCTGGAGGAAACATTCTGTTGTTATCTGGTAGATAGGGAAAAATTTTTCATTGTGTTCACTTCAAACACTGTTCATCAAAAGACATCTGAAAGACAGGCTGAAGATTCAAGATCTGTCTTCAGCAGGTGTCTTTTAGCAGAGAAAAGTCACCTTTTTCATTATGAAAGAAGTCACAAAAACATCTTGTCAAAAAGTCTCCAGAGAAGCTCATTTTCTCTTGTCCAAAAAATGTGAAGCAATACCTGTATTATGCAAATAAAAATAAAAGTTCCCAATTTACAAAGAAAGAAAGGAAAATAAAAGAAGAATAAAAAACCCTCTCAACCCCCCAAAATGTTAGCTTAAAAAAAAAGCTTAAACATACCATACCTACTTGATGTGCCCTGGGTAGCTGAGAAAAGGAGCAGCATAGTTTGGTCTGTCCCAATGTGATAGAAATTCTTCAGGTTGTCAGTTATCTGACAACCCAGAATTATGTATCTTGACCTAGGGTTACCTAGGCCAATCTAGAACATTAAATGAAATCAGATAAGAATTTTTCAATTGAAATTTGAGCCTGTATAGTTTGTTTTTTTAAAAGGTCTTCTCAATACAATATATTTCTATGATTTCTTTCCTGTAAATGAATCCAAACTCCACCTATAACTTTAGCTCTCTACCTGTTTTGTGTCTCAAGACAAAATTTTGTCAATTACATCAACCACGTGCTTGTTCCTATCTGTCTCAAAGGTTTCTTTCAATTAGGCATAGCATCATCCCCTGGTTACAGAACCGTAACCATCATTCTCTCCCCCAGGCTTTGTTTAGAAATATCTCAGCCCTGTGAGACCTAATTTTGACCGAAATCAAACCAATATGTGTCGTAATATCAATTCTGAATACTGTTAAAAATTAACTTGCATCTATGTTTTTTGATTTTCTGAAGCCACCCTAAAGTTTAAACAAAAATCATTATTCAAATGAGTTCAAGAAATCCATTAAAGACTACTGTCTTGTCTGAAGTTATTTGTAAACCAAATTTGGAAACAACCTCCCCACCAAAACAAACCCCACAGAATTTTCTGTCTGTTTAACTTTTAAATGTAAATAACTCTTTAGCTGAAGATAAAGAGTAGTTGTCTGTAGTTTAGCAGAGTTTAGGGCTATTGAAAGTCCACTTGAAAAATAGGGGAATGAAATGTACTTTTAGCCCTGTTCTTAATATGACATCTGTTTTCAGCTCAACCTTAAGGTCTCTCCTCAATGAAATTGAAGACTTTTTACCTTCTGTACCTGATACCCATGAGAATTGCTCAAGTTGTACCTGCTTAAGCTTTATCCTGAAGTATTATTTTTTTGTTGAAAATGCAATTTAAGAAGATTATCAGTAATTCTGAATCCTAATGTTAAGCTTTACTATAAAGCAAAATCTGTTTTATGTGAGGATCCAAACTAATCATCAGTCTTACTGCTAACAAAATGGTTCCACTCATAGTGCTCTCACCTCTACCTGAAGGGCTGTTCTTGACAAAGTTTTGAGGTTAACCCCAGTAGGCACAGACTCACACAGCTATCTACGCTCCCTCCTTCCTTCTCACACAAATGGGATGCAGGAGAGAATCTGAAGGATAAAACTGAGGAAACTCATGGGTTGAGTCAAAGGCAGTTTAATAGGTACAGCAAAAGCTACTCATGCAACCAAAGCATGGAATGGATTCATCACTCTCCATCGGAAGGCAGAGGTTCAGCCCTCCTGAGGAAAGCAGGGTTCTATCAGACATAACAGTGACTGAGGAAGACAAGTTCCTTAACTTCAAACTTTTTTGCTTTCTTATTTCTGCAGGTTTTATTGTTCAGCATGATGGATCAGCTCTGATCAGCTGGGGTCAGCTATCCCAACTGTGCTGTCTCCCAGCTGCTTGTGCACTCCCAGCCTCCCCACTAGTGGGCTGAGAGGCAGAAAAGGACTTGACATTTAAGTGCTGCTGGGCAGTAGCTAAAGCATCAATGTGATCAATGTGTTATCAACCCTTATTTCAGCGTGAAATCCAAAACAAAGCCCCATATACGCTATGAAGACAATTAATTCCATCTCAGCCCAAACCAGCAGACAAAATTAATATTAGTCTCCATGCACATTTATGACTGCAGCCTAATAAACATCAGTCAGCCTTTTTTTGGCAGTAAAATTTTATCACCTCTGTTCAAATTGTCTCTTTCAAAACAAGCTGGACTGAGGAAACTCCAATAAACACTTTGTGTTTCCACATTTAGCCTAAAACTAGCTCAACCAGGCCTAGCCTAAGTGGTGGCCTGATTTACCACCCATGTGTCCCCTCACTAGTGAGTTCTTCTAGAAGGGTTTAGCTTCTGATTTTCTTCAGTAACTCTTTTAGTCCCACAGGATTAATCAGAAGAATAAAACCCCTACATTCAGCCTGTTTTTCTGTTGCTAAGACCAATGCTCTCATTGATCCAAAATGTAAACCAAGATTGAATAAAATGCAGTCTTTCCCCCTGTACAAATGGCAAAAATCTCAGGTAGACACAGACATCATTTTTCTTTCTGAAATATTCCATGATAATCTTCATTCTTTACAGATCTAAGTTACTGATCAAGCAATAAAATGCATGTCTGAAAGAGCAATAGGTCTCTTGTTATCTTCCCTTATGTTGCAATAAAAGACCTTCCAAGATCAATCAAGAAACACAAATCTCTCAGCTTCTGCTTTGTCAACTTGTAATCTCAGCATAGTGCTGAATTTTTTTCAAAGACTATGTAACTGCACCTGGTTTGGAAAAATAATTTCCCTTTCTATTAGCCAGGATTATATCTATAAACTTTAATTGGACCCACCACTAAATTAAAATAGGTAAAGATGAATTAGGAAGACAGTCTAACTCTGGTTTAAAATTTAGATCACAATTAGGGTTAATCAACTGTATTTAAATTAATACTAGCAATAGCACATCAGCTCCTGCTGTCACCATTCCTCATCTCTCTTTTCTAGCTTTTATAGAATAATCACTAATGTGCCTGTGAGCTACTTTCATTAATGTTCTACCTAACCATAATCATAAACTGGACAAACCTGTTTTCCCTGGCACTGAAAATTATATGATGAGCTGCCATCATCCGTTATAGTTTAAGGTTTTTGCAAATGTTTGGACTAGACTTTAAAAACCTGAATTCTAATGCTTCTAAATGTATCTTTGATTAGTAAGACAGTTAATTTAGTAATGGAAGTGAGACCCCTGACATCTTTTGTTTACTCTTTCAGGAACTGGAGGCCTTGCAGGAGATGTGAGAAATATAATTTATTTAAATAGTACATTGAATTCTCATTCTGACCATATTCTGAGCCTACCAGGGAAGTGCCCTGCTATGCCTGATGTTTATGACCAGAAAAGGGCTGATGGGAAATGAGGTGGCCAGAGGATGCTTTGGGCACAGCCAATACAGAGTGATAAAGTTGTTGGTTCTTGGTGAAGAGTGGAAGGGGATCAACAAAACCTCTCCCTTGTCCCTCTATTCTTGGCACTGTCACGGCTGCATCCTCAAGTTCTGTATGTAATTGTGGGCCCCTCACTACAAGAAAGACACTGAGGGGCTGGAGTGTATCCAGAGAAGGGCAATGGAGGTGGTGAAGGGTCTAGAGAGTGAGCTGTGTGAGGAGCAGCTGAGGGAGCTGGGGTTCTTTAGCATGGGGAAAAGGAGGCTCAGGGGAGACCTTATCACTCTACAACTGCCTGAAAGGAGGGAGTAGCCAGTTGGGTGTTAGTCTCTTGTCCCAGACAACTACCAACAGAAGGAGAGGAAATGTCCTCAGGATGACACAAATGACATTCAGGTTGGACATTAGAAGAAATTTCTTCACTGAAAATGTGGTCAAATATTAGAGTAGGTTGGACTCTATGATATTGGAGGTCTTTTCCAACCATCATGATTCTGTGATTCTATTCCAAGTAGTCAAACTGGAAGTTGTGCCTTCCTACTTGAGGCAGTCCTCATTTCACCCTGGAACTATCTGCAGAGCTAATTAGACAACAGAGTCCTGGAACCTTCACCCTAGGATTCTGACCTTGGACCTTGACGTTTATATTACTTATAGTTAAGATATCTACATACACAGCACGACAAATAACTGCATGTTACCTTTAGCTCTTTTTCTATTAGAGTAAAATTCCTAGCATAGATTACAAAACTAATTCTTCAATCTAAATTTTCCCAAATCCTAACCTTATTTCTAAGAGTAACCTGGATCTAAAACATAAAATAGACAGCATGTAATAAGAAATATTAGTCACCTTTTGTAGGTTCAGCAATTAAAACATTAAAGCATTTCCGTTTGTAGTCCTAATCTGATTGCAATTATAATCTGAGTGTTAGTTTATAACACCAACAGAAATAGTAACAAGAGTTCAGTTCTCCTTTGACCTGTGTTGAAAAAATGATTTAGAAACAACAAAATGTAGCTCTGTGACTCATGTTTTTTGTTCCTGACTTTAAAGTGAGAAGTATATAACTCTAGAGTCCACTTTATCATTACTAGTCCCTAATTTATACTCCTCCAGGCCCTTCAAAATCCCAAAGGAGAGACAATTCTTCAGTTTACGATTTGACTTTCAGTCTTGTGTTAAAGCCCAGCCTTAGACACTGGCTAGGCAAACCTATTGGCATTGGACTGTCAACAGAAGCTAGTCTCTACAGATTTCAACTTTTTTTTGCTTGGAATCTTGGGGATTTGACATTAAACTGGACATAGAACATGCCATTACAATTACTCTTATCCAAGTCTTAATCTCAGAACTGACCTTTATGATGGATCAGCTTGTTTAAATTGGGACCTTAACATGCAATCTATTCAGAGGCCAGGGCTCATGTTGCCTTTCATCCAATTATAAAGACTAGGCTAGCATTTATCCTTGTTTTATGCCTACGGATTTTCCAAGATCCATGAAAACTTTCAGACCATCACACTGAAGACTTAACCCAAATTTTAATTTTAGCAGTGGTCTTAGTCATTTATCAGATTTGTTTACTTAGCCATGTAACCTTCTTTTCTTAATAGCTGTGTGTAAGCAACTTTTGCAGTGTGCAGAGACACGATAAGCAGGAAACATCCTTGAGAAATTACTGGTTGGATAACGTTCATGATAGATATCTAACATGAGTTAATGACTAACAGTAAGCTCATCATCCTGGTATTTCCCAAGCCTTTGCTAACCAGTGCAAATTCTGGCCCTTCTCATGCCTTACAGTTGGCTGATCCTCACTCTTTTTGACTTTGCATCTTTAGATTATCTTTTTCCTTTAAAGTTTTATACCTTTTGACTATAAAACTAGTTTAAATAGTAGTTTTATTTTCCCTCCTGAACTCCTGATCTGACAGCTATTACCATTTGAGTAATTATATTTGTCCTTTTTTCCTTACCTTGCTGGATTTCATTGCACACTTTCTCACTTTACAAGATTTTTCTCAGTAAAACTGAGCCAAAGTCACACTGCACTGATGGTCCCAGATAGACGTTGGATCATAGACATTGAAGTCCTGTTGCAGCAGAAGGTCAACAAGATCTTTGAGTGTGCCATGAGGAGTCAGTGTTCTTGTGGGAGTCCTATTAAACACATCAGTATATATAACTCCTTGATGTGACTGCTAAACAGCAATTCTAACCCTAAAACGAGACCAACAGCATCTCATTAGACAAAAGAATCCGGACTTGTTGATATCTACTCTTATTGAATGCTGCCAACATTTCAGGCTTCACCAACAGAGTTATTCATAATATGCTTTCTTATATATACTTGCTTTCTTATATATTACCAACAGCTCTAAACATAATGATAAATCAGGTATTCTTCCCACTTTTGTACCAACATTATATAATTAGTTCTGTTCATATTATTTTTCATCTTAAATATATATTAGCTATCAGTTAAAAAGATCTTCAGCCAGCATTTTCTCAAATTTTAATGCTAATCCAAGCTATCAGAGAACAGATGGACAGGATAAGATATCTGAACCAGGTGGGACAAGGTCTTAACTTGCTCTTTGAACCCAGGTCTTAAATTTCTTTAACTTATCTGAGTGTTAATTCTAACCCACACTGATACCTAATCTGGGTGTGGATCAGGTTACCTCACTGACAGTTATTAGTATTGTCCCATCAAGGCTTGGTCCTGTAGAAGTCAGCTGTAAAAAAACAGTAGTTCAGCCCATTTTGCAAATCCTAACTCTTACCATAAATGTAATCTTAACTCAATTTGCATTTCAGAGCATGTTTTGAAATTAAATATAAGCGTAAAATATATGCTATGAGAGCTTGTAGAACAGGTGGTTCACACAAGGGTTTGACTAAGCAATGATGGAGCACATGTGAATGTGGAAGGTTTGCAGATGACCTCCAGAGGTCCCTACCAACCGTAACAATTCTCTGATTCTGTATTATGAGCGTTACAAAAATCAGAGTCAAAATGGGCAGTGCTGGTGTGTAGGATAATGAAGTTCTGTCACCATTGTGACCTTTTCTGTTACCAGATGATGCTGCCTGACATTTGTTTAATCCAGTTTAATCTAGTAGAGAAGTTTTTTTTTTTAAAAATCCCACAATACTCTTGTCTAGCTAAAAACTTCATTATGCAAATTTTTCTTTCTAAATTTAGTAACTGATACTAGTGGGATTACTGGAGTCTTTTGTTTGTTTACGTTTTTTGTTTTATTTTTGTTGTTGTTATTTTAATATTTAAAAGACAACAAAATCTTGGCTACTTATACAAATAGAATCAATATAAAGTAAAATGAAAATAATTGTAAAGAATTTCTTAACTCCTGAATAAGAGACTTGACATACAAGAATGCTTGGAGAATAATGTTCCCTAATGTTCTCTAATTTTCAGCAATTCTATGGACTGTGATCAGTATGGACTGGAGAAAAGTATTTCTGTCCCAAGATAGATTTCTGGGACATATAACTGTCTCATGACTGCTAAATTTAATGCAGCATTTTTTTCAGGGGAAAGTCAAAGTCTTTTTTCTTTCCTCCAAACTAAATATTCTGAAATATTTTTATTTTGTAGTCAATATTTCAACTTTATGTCTTTGCTAATATATAGTTGTATCGATATTGGCTAAACTAATAGCATCCATTATCAATAAAATCACCAATAAACAATGAATTGATAGGTTGTTTCTTCAAGAAGCTAAACTGATGAGAGTCAAGTATAATTATGGTACAATCTTATTTACATACAAAGAAGGAAATGAATTTCTACCTCCTGAGCCAAGATGTAACAAATAATACAAATAAGCTAGTTTTCTGTTCAGAAATACGGATATGGCTTGTAGCAATCTCTGGTGCTTTCTTTCTGCTTTATTTCTCTCAGACTACTGATACCCATTGGCTATGTAGAAGGTCTCAGTAAGAAAAACACCTCTTGTCTCCCTTCCTTCAGATAGCACAAGTACTCCTCACACAGCATAATCTATCAGGTAAATCAGTTATGAAATAAGAACTGATAGACCACTGCCCCAAAATTCTCTGAAAACAGAACCGGCTTGAAACCTGGAATCTGCACCGGAGTGTTGCTGTACCATGATATAGATTACAAATATACAAATTAAAAAATAAATCGTCAGTAGTGTTCTTAAATAATTATTGTAGAGCAAGGTGAGTAAATAGGAAAAAGCCAGACATTGGAAAATTCAGAAAGGTGCAATATAGTAATCAGCTGAAGAAGACTCTTGTACTAAATGATAAGTTTGTAGGGCCTGCCAGTGACTTTCTGTGAGTGGGCAGATGTTTATATATTTTGTATATAATTTCACTATGTAAACTGGGCTATTTGCTCAGATTTATTTTTAATACTGTCCTTTTTTATGATTTAATAAAACCTAAAAAAAAATAATAAGCATAAACCATGGATGTTTACCTAGCTTCCTTGTTCACCATCAGCCACCAAGATCTCACTTTTTTCCTGTCCATGAACATATCAAAGTAGCAACTTCTTGAGCAACTTTCATTGTAACAGAAATAAGGCTAAAAAGAAAGTTCAGTGACATAAGGTATTTATTGGGAAGCTCCTATTTGGCTGTATGAAACTTAAAACCCCAGAGATTTACTTAAAGTCTTTTAGGCTTTCACGCATGGCGCGTCTTTAGAGATTTATATATAAGTAAAATACCTATTGGTTTGGCAAGTCATTGCCTCCAAATATAAAAAAGTTGTTCACTTACTATTTTCCTGATTTTATATTTAACCAGCAGTAGCAAGTGATTAAGCAAGTTATTAGTCATCTGTACAGCATAATGTGAGTTTGTTGTAACATTTTCTAGTGTATAGCCACAAGAAAACTGGCATGTCTGTGAAAAAAAGAAGAATTTTGCATCTTCCCAGTTAATTATCTTTTTTGTAGTTAGATATTGATATAGAACAGTTAACATACATCCTTAGGAAAACAAATCCACCAAAAACCCAAACTGACCAGGAGAAACAATCTTTCTGCTATTTACATCGATAAAGTGGCGTTAACATTGAGTTCTCGGGTGCAACAATGATGTAGACACAGAAATATCATATAGAATAATAGCTAATTTTGAAAAGGTCAAATTCACCTCAGTCATAAAGAAACAGTCTAAATAAACACATGTATGATTTTGTTCAAATTAATTTTGTTCAGATTTTGGGATTGAGGCATCGTGAATTCAGATGTAATCAACTGAATCCTAAAAATGGGATACTTTATGTTAAGTCTGGGACACTAAACAAAATAGTAATAAATTGAAGGTGAACTCATTAATAATAATAAATAAATTGAATAAATTGAACTCTTTTTAGATTAACTGAAAGCAGACTATGAGAAAACTTCCACTTCTTCATATTACAGACTAGGTAACAAATATTCCTTATTGAGTCTTTATTTTTTACTAGTCCCTGTTTCAAGATTGAGTACTGAAATTATATTATAGAGAGTATAGATAAGATCATATATTTTTAGCTTTTTCTGTAGAGCTGGGTGGGTATTTTCCATGAAAATTTTTTTGAAGCACCTTCAAGTAACATTATCTATATCACAGCCATGAGGAGAGGCTGTCAGAACCTGCAGGGTTTCAGGGAGACCACAAGCTCCTAAGGTGAACTGGAAAGAAAATGAGAAAAGGTTCAGGGTGTGTGTGTTTGTGGTTTGGTTTAATTTTATTTTATTTTTTTTAAGTTGAATGAACACTAATATTTTTTTTTGTCTGGAACTTTCTGACTTGGAAAATTGGCATTTCTGTTAATAACCTGGAAAAAGACAAATTGTAGCTGAAATTGCTTTCGAAGAGAGGTCTTCCTTGCTTTTCCTCAGGCTTGATCCCTAGCATATGTTATTTTTCTCACATAACAGCTGTCCATCATAAATGTTTTTCTTTGTGGTATATGATATATTAAGCTTAATGTTGTAAGTAATACAGAGTTCTATTGAATTTACTAGTAGACTAATATTTACTCCATTCACTTAAACAGCAGTTGTACACAGATATACTGCCTTGTTTATCTGTACAGATTTTACCACTAGAATATATCCTGAAAGTATATAGCTATAGCAATTTTTGTCATGTATTTCTAGAGATAAGTTTTCAAACATTCAAACATGGCTGTCATCTGAGACAAGTACAAACAAATTACCATGATTTAGTGTGTACTTCTACATAATCACATTTTTCAAGGTCTCTGAGCTTTTAAGCTGTCTACCTCTTTCAACCCCTTGCATTTATATATTTCTATAATGTAGACCTGTCTTAGCATACCAATGTAAATCCAAAGTAGCTTCATTAAAATCAGTGGGGGTAGATGAGAAGAAAATTATTGTGAGAGACAACTCTGCTGTATACCTTCACTATTTTTTAATATATGTGAGGTATAAGACATGTCAGCACTATCTTAAGTTGATGTCTGTATTTTATATTCACGTGCCATTACTGCTGCTGAGAATAAACATCTCTTCCCTCTGCCATGCTGCATCATGCACCATGAATGCAAACTAATTGCAGTAGTAGTGATAGGCTGTAGAAATAGATATATTAAGTATGTTATATACACACACACACACACACATGTAAAATGTATATTTTTCAGATGGCAATGCATTCCCAAAATTTAAGATTGGAGGAAGCCCATGTACTTGAACCAGGACTTTGGCAAGCCTCAGAGTAAGTTTTTGCTATTGTCCGCAAGGCAGTCTTCCCTCTAAGTAATGCTAAGCATGTATGCTTTACAACACCATAGCCTGGTCACAATGAGCCCACGAAGTAGTAATTCCCTGCAGCAACAGAAAGAGAACTGAGGAGGAAAAAGAATCAGATGCCAGTAAATTTATTAACTTTGGGGTAGTATAGCCCTCCTTAGGACTTCTGTTTCAAGACATACTAATGACCTAAAAATAGATCCTGAAAGTGGGTGTGTACTTCTTGCTGAAAATATTTCAATTGGCAAAAAAAAAAAAAAAAAAAAAAAAATTGCAATCACACATTTCTAGACCGCTGTGCAAGACGTGCAATACTAAAGTGGAAATCTGATAACAGACGTGGGTTGACTAAGATGGCAGAGTTTAAAGCAGTGCAATTTCAAGTTGTGTACTTTTAACATTATTTTTTTAAAATCAGCAAGAAATTATCTGAATAATATATGCTCTGTGATGAATAGTCAAGCAAGGGAATGGCAGAGAATACCCGAAAAAGGATATGGTAGTGTGGTAACTGGCATCATGATATAACTACTAGATATATTTCCACCTGCATCAAGAGAGTTTTCTAAAGTTTGTGAAGTCTGAGGATCTTTAAATGAAGATACATGTCACTCTCACATATATCTCAGGCCAGGGAGATTAATTTCCCTGTGTGATCCTGTCCTATTTTAAGACAATTTTGCTTTAAAAGGAGTCATCTCACCTTTTAGTCTTAACCATTCCTTTTTCACCAACAAATGTGAGTATATGTAAATGAAAAAGTAACAGTTTACTTAAAAATGAAACAGCAACAAGCGAAAAATAATGGTGATAATCACAAGTTATAAGTTGCTGAACCTCCCTGACTCCCTGGAACAAAGAGAAACGAAATGGAGAAACCTCTCCCCTAAGATGGTGCGCTCCATACATGACGTCCAGGAGACAAAGGCACAAAAGGGACAAAACCTTCCTCCAAGATGGCACCCTGTGCAGATGACCACGCGGCCCAAGAGACAAAGGCAAAGGTGGCAGACAAGTCCTGCTGGGAGCAGCTCTCCCCCTGGAACAGAAGACTGGGAAGGCAGGAGCTTACAAAGCCATTCTGGTGCCAGATGGGGGGTGCTGGCATTGCCCGGGAGCTCTAGCCTTGCCGAGTCAGCCTCCCCAGTTCATGTTGGCCGCGTGTGTGCCTGTGTGAGGTCAGTGTGGCTGCCTCCTCCTGCTGCCTGCTGGAGTCTGCTGGTGCTCACGTCACTGCCTCTACATGGGGAGGAAGAAAATCGACCAGTCAAGCCCTGTGGAATGGTGGCCTAGCCCTGACCAGCTGGCACTCCCTAGTGTCCTCAGTTTGTTTCTAGCATCTGGTCTTCAAGAGACAGTAATAGTTTTGGGCATATGGCAATAGCACAGATAGCTACGGAATACAATAACATTTTGGGTTACTCAGGACAGGTCCCTACTTTTTTAAATTTGAGAATGAGAGACTTCCCATAAGTACAGGGAGGTAACTGCAGTGCTTCACATACCTAGTGTAGAAAGGGAATTTCTTTCCCAACCAGGATGGGTGGAAGTGTGCAACCTTGGCTGAAGGATTAGTCAGAGTTGTAAAATTTTGGTAGGTGTGGTAATCACAGGTTTATAAATACACATACATAGACTTTTAATAGCAATAGAAAGATCTTTAAAAGAAAGCTACAGCAGGAATACAGAAATAAAAAGAATAAAAAGCTTCATAAATAAGGGCAATGTCTCCTTTCGAAACTGTGGCCCTTATATAAAGTATATAGAAAGGCCCTGGTTCTGGAAAAGTGATTTCTGGAAAGCCATGCTTAAATGCATGTGATGTACTAAGAAACTCATGTACATGAGGTACTTACAGCATTATACACATTGCCATGCACTAAACTGTGGCCTTAATCTTTGCTAAAAGCACATGCCATCTGCCTGTAACTCCTGCTTAAATGAATGAACCTGCATACAGTCAGCAATGCATCAACCAAGCCAGTGTGACTAGGCTCTGTGATGGATGGAATCTGAATAAATCAGTAAGATATAAATTAATTATTTTCAGACATATGTAGTTTTATGATGGTTGTATTACTTTAACCATTCATCACTATCTCTTCACTTGGATTGCCACAGACACTTGTGTCTTGCTTAAAAGATGTGGTAATGCTTTTAGAGTAGGGGTGTCTTCCCGTATGATCAGTCCAGAGGGACTTTGGTGCTACATGTAGATATCACTGAGTTACAGAGAGCTGATAACATTAACACTGCTGAAATGACTGAATGGCAAGAGCTGTATGTACAGTTCTGCTCAACTCCTTGCATAATCAAAGTATAGTTGTTGTCAGCCCTACATCTTTGATGTCTGGCTCTTTGACCTGTGGTTACTGAACAGCTGGCAACACAGAGGCAGTAAAAATTGGTAAATGGTAAAATGGTAAAATTCTAGTCTTGCTGAGTTAGGAGTATAGTTGCATCTGATGAGAGTATGTACATCTGCGGAGACTGTGCTAGTAAATAAACTGTCTTCCCCAGTGATATTACTTCACTCTGTGTTCTTACTCACAGGATATATTAATATTCTTTCTGAAATAAAAATGGGAATAGTAGTAGAAGGATAAGAAAACAAAAAGCACCAATCCTCAGGATCTCTAGTGTCTTCTGAATTATACACCAATGATATTCATTTTATGAAAAAATCCTCAAAAAGCTATGGTCAAATGATTGTCTTGGCTGTAAAACAACAGTACAATCTAGGAGGAGAAAAAAAGCCCTTCAGTTATCCCAGAGTGACAGACACCATGATGCAATGCTTAACGCTGTTTTTCAGAGTTGTATTTCTCCTTATGGCAGGACATATATGTTATCATGCCAACCTCACCCCATCATGAGTCCATCAGGGCTCATATAAATTTTGGATCCTGGTTTGCCAGCTGCTGCTGCTAGAATCCTATTCCAGTTATGATCCCTGTGAGCTTGCTGGTGATGGAAATGGACTAAGACTACATGATGTGAATATGTTCTTTTTTCTAGCCAAGAGAAAAATGGGCTAGTCTTGACCTTTTAATTTACAGAAGCTTTCTGGAAAGAAAAACAGTGAAAAATTGCAATGAACTAGGAGGGAATAGACACTCTCATGGGTTAGCTGTAAGCTGGAGAGCTTTGGCTTCTAGAGCTTTCTAAATTGCAAGACAAAAGGGAAAAGAAGAGCTTAGAACTGAAAATTGGACAAAGATGTGAGAAAAAAGACAAAGGAAGACTAATACTTGAGAAAACATGGAGATAACACAGATAGAACTGGTGGAAAAGGAGGACAAATAAAAAGAAACGCAGAAAAAAATTAAAAAAATTATTGAACAGAATGAAAAAATTGAAAAAGAGAAATGCAGGCAAGGAGTTGAAATGGGTTGTACAGATGAGAATACAGGAGGGAAGAAATAAACTGAGGAAAGGAAAGCTGAACAAGACCACAAGTGCTAAGGATCATGTACATTCTGTTTCTACAGGATGATGCTTCATTAGTACAGGCAAGACTGCCTGATGGAAGGGGAGACATCTCAAAGGTCTGTACATTCATAGGGTAAAAGAGCAACAAGTAAACTCCTTGTGACCCATGAGGTGAAAAAAAAGAAGAAAAAATGCAGAATGTTTGTCTAAACTTATGACTTTCGAAGGATGTACACAGATGATTGTCAAAATAATAAATATGACCAAAAGAAAAATATTGAAAGTACAACTAAACTGGCCTGTTTAGTGTTTTATTTCTTTGGTGCATGTTTATACTAGATTGAAAACTTGTCCAAGGAAATTTCAACTTAGCTAACAAAAAAATTCTGAAAAATATAATTTACTGACAATTTTTATTGTCTAAGAATTATGTGTTTTAGTCAGCAGGGCTTAGATAATAATTTTTAACCTTCTGCCTTTATCCCAGATGGCTGTCACCATCTTAATTTGAATGTTTCCTTTGACCTCCACAGTGGCCTTTGCTATGGGAGAGTTTACAGACAAGAGAAGAGACTGACAACACTCTCATAAATCCATCCAACCTCTGAACTTCAGTGATTCTTTGAAGCAGATACCTTCTTTTGGCATGGACAAAGTGTTACTTGTCAGTTTGGTCATGCTTATGACCTGTATCTTGGTTTAATTTGAATTTCCTGGCCAATGCACCAAATAATGTTATAGTTTTGATTTGCTAATTTAAATATACTCATTTTTCTGTTGTGAGACAGAACCAGGAGCAAAAGAGCAAGGCAGGCCTAAAACTTAAAGGGTATAAAAATAAATCTATTAACTACAACTACACAAAGAAAGAAACAAACAAATTCAGAATAAGATTTTCAGACCCCTCCCTCCTCCCTCTTCCCGTTCCTTAACGACAAAACAAACATACAGAAAACTACTTCAGTTAGTTCCCAACTTAAACAACCTGTAAAAGGTCCGCTGTCAGAACGTTTTCAATTCTTCTGCCATTTCTTTTAGCTAGGTTTTATTCATTCTGTGAAGAAGAAATCTTTATGAAGAGATGCCAAAAAAAGAACCTTAGCAGTAACCTTTGATACCATTTACATACTGTGAAATGTTTGCCAGGTAATTTTACAAGTCTGTTGAGGCAGAGTGTTGCAAAGTTCTTGTATGGAGCACATACTAAATAGATAATAATTTAAAATTGTTCATGGTTCCCACAGTTACTTGTTTTTAATTTTCCCATATGTTATTGCAAATATGACAAAGAAATGTTATGAAATTGCTTAAGAAATAAATACATGAATGAAAGATAAAATTAACAGTTTGAGAGGAAAGAGTGAGTCCACAGGTGCAAAGAATGTCACCAGTAAGAATAATTTTGAAAGACGGCAGCTACAGTAAAAAGTGTGCTGAGTCAGTACTCAAATTCTAGCTCAGAAGGAAGTGTGTTACTTACTGAATTATGAGCAGCATTCTGTTCAACATCTTGTTTAAAGATGGTATTTTCTCTTTGTGCTGCAAAGGAAGGGAGCAGAAGCCTTCCAGTAAACAGATGTATGTTCTTCAGCTGAATTGCCATTGGTAGACTGGGTTAAAATGTTTTAAGGCATATATTTCTTTAAAGATAATGTAATAGATTTTTAAATTTTACAATATGTATGAAATTACTGTGGAATTTGAGTTGATGTTGATCACGGAATGAACATGAGATGTAAAGGCCATCTTAGACATACTGCAGGCAAAAGAAAAGGTGTAGATGTGATGGAGAGCTTTGGAAGGGAGAGGTTTAATAAGTGGACTTGGGGCCTTTGCTGTCACATAAGGAAAAAATGGTCAGAAGCAGTTTAGTTCATCCCATTTCATCCTCTGCTCTCTGCACTCTGATCTACTGAAAATAATAGAATAGGGACATGTAGTACTCTAATGTAATCTGTTGCTTTAAGTAACATACCTATCTTTAAATGGTGAGCCAGTCCAGCACAGAAAACATGCTCACAAACCTTCATTCTAATGCATTCTGACTCTGTGGAAAAATATATGTAAACACTGCTTAAAATGAACTAGGAAATGGCTAAACTACTAAATCTAGTAACCACTTCATTTACATAAACTAGAAAACTTTGTATCTCCTGCAGAGAAATCTGTTCTATATGCAAACTTTCCCATTTTTGTTTTCAATGATACCTGCACCATATAACAGCACATTTTATACAGTAATATAGCATACAACAAGACATTTAATAAAATAATATTGGATTGGATAATTGGATTATTTCAAACAAAGCATGTTGCTTCTCATTTTGGTTTTCATAAGCTACTCTCTTCTAGTAAAATGATATTCACACAGTGGGAATTTATATTTTCTACAGGTTTTTTAAAATTATTATCACAGTTCTTTATTTTAATTTTAGTGGTAATCATGTTAGCTATGTTTGTGGCTATGCTGATTTTCTGTGTCCCTTAATCCAGTATATACTGATACGGAAGACACAGTAGACACTTTGCTACCACAGAAGACAAAAATGAAATAGGTAAAATAGTGCCTTTGGATGTATAAACTATCTGTGGTCAGAAGTGACATCACAAATACCCAAACTTTAACTCCTAGGTACAAGGAATTGTAAAGATGCTGGATACTCAGACATTTCCTGTCTGAGGATTACCAAACATTAGAGGTCCCAGATTTAAACCATACACTGCATCGTGCTTCATACATAGCCCCAGTGACTGTAGAGCAAAGAATTCTCTGTCTGGATTGTTTCTTCTAGTTCTCTGGTACTTTCAGATGATGGCATTCACAATGAAGAAAGCCACCTATACAGTCAGAAACAATGTGAATGGAAGTAGATATTTAGAACTCTGTCAAAAATGGAAGTTACAAATTTTCTGATAATTACAGTTGTAAGGCAAACACGATGGAATTAATTTCAGGGAACATTTAAATATATATTGCAGGTCTCTACTGCCTGGATAGACACCACAGGTTTTCTCCAGATTCTGAGAAGAGTAATAGTCACCCTTAAGGGTGAACATCATCTCATCTTGCTGTTGACATCAAAATTAAACATACTCTATAGAACTGTCTATATATTTTGTCATCGCTTCAGAAAAGGGAATGAAATCTTGAAATCAGAGAAAAAAGTCTAACATACCCTCTGGAAAAGAGGTATGATCAAATAAAATTCAATGGAAAAAACCCAGAAAATTTGGAAATGGAGTGAATACAACCAAAGGGACAGAAATGAAATGAGCTGCAGTGAAGTGGACCTAAAATTTGCAAATTTAATCCAATTAAAATCCTGACATCAAGGAAGAATGGTAAACAAAGAGTGAGGAGATGATGTTAAGGAAATGAAAGGCTAAAAAAAAAAATAAAAATTCCAAAACCAAGTGAAAACACTAAAAGTGAATGGCATGATAAGAAGTGCAGGGAAATGGACCGAAGCTTGCCCAAAAATTCTTCATTGAAATCACAAGATTTCATTCCTTTTCCTGAAAGGGAATTTTCCTCTACAGAAAAATATAGCACAATTAATTCAGACCTGGTTGTCTACATTTCAGATGTGTAAAATTAATTGAAATTAAATAATCTGCAGCAGCTCTCCTCTTCGAAGAATCTTCCTGCTTTGGGAAGAATGTTAGAGAGAATTCTTTCTTCTTCCACAAGCTTTAGTAGTTTATTTGTTCAATATGCAAAGACCTTTAGGATGCATACAGAGAACAAAATCCATTTTTTGATTGATTAGGATAGAATACAAGAGAAGTAATCTGGATCAGAATTAACCTGGGAAGACAGTTGCTGGAACCATAGTGTGACTGCTGTGACACAGGGAAGAGGAAAGCTCCACAATTCATTGCAATAGCGCTCAAAACTGAGTGAGGTACTAGGATAATCTTCCAGAAATTCTTAACAATGTGTTTGTCTCTGTTGGTGCTATTCAACATTGGCCCTGGCAATATGTTACTTTCCTGTTTTTCTACTTTAAAACCAATGTAGCCTGTGTTAGTTCTATTTTATTCTAATGCAGACATAAATCTTTGTTCTAGCACAATGTACTAAAATGAAGTCTGAGTAACTAAACCTGCTGGGGCAGAACATTCTACATTTTTATAATGTATTCATTCAATTTTGAACAAGCAACATATTTTTTCTCTCAAATTTGACACATGCAATTTTATTTCAGTGTTTATACATTGTTCTCTTTGCAAGTAGCAGACAGTGTACAGTAAGCTATTCTATGACGCTGTAAAAAGATTGCCAACTACATGTTTAAAGACACAAAAATACTTGGATTAATTAGATGGTATTTTATATTTGACAAGATTTTCTTTGAATGGAGCTGTGAGGCCATCATTACCATGAGAATTAAGGTGCTTTCAATTTTCAGAGATGGACAACAGCTCTTCTTTGTAGAACAAGTACAGTAGGTTAATAACTGGATCAGTGCTCCATTCATGTCACTCTTTCTTAGGGGAAAGATTGTGCAGAAAAAATGGCTGCAAAGAACAAAACTTGGTGGATTGTCTTTGCTGTTTTAGAATGAGTCTTCAGTACATGTGTTTAATTTTTAATTGACATGCCTACAAGCTTCCCTAAAGTTACCTATTTCTCAATTATTATAAACTGTAATAACAGTTCTATTGATCAGTAAATGCCTTCAAGGCATTGTCTCATTGATGTTAAATTATGAAACAATAGAGATGGTTGAATCATATTTCTGGAACATAAAATATGAATTCTTTTTATGATCCATAAAGATGTAGAAGCTAATTCAGTTCCTCATTGCTGTTTTCACTTCAAAGTCCAATAGTAGCAAACTTAGTTTTTCCCTGGAGTATGCAGGTGTTACACTGAGGGTGTAGAGGAAACAGATCTGAGGCAGAAGAAAGTGCTATTTTCAAACAGTTTCAATAGAAGTGCTGGAGTTTAATAAATGTACCCATGTGTGACTGGCAGTTTGATATCATGATTTTGTTGAGATGCAGCAAGTTTCAAAGTCTGGTCTGTTCTCACAATACACAAGAATTCCTTTTTTACAGTGTGTTAGCTAGCCTGTGTTCATCTGCAAGGTCTCATGTATATTGAATAATGCAGGCTCTTTGAAGTTGATATTTTATTCTTACCTCTTAATAGTCTTCACCTTTCTTGAAACATACTATAGTATCACAGATATCCTTTGACCAAAATCTGTTTTTTGATGTCAATGCAGTTCAATATCTAGATCCTAGCCCACTGCGGAGTTGCAAAAGAAGTAGCAGATATTCTCCTGTCTAGCAAAATTTTAATGAACATGAAGGTGTGACAGAGACAAAAATCTTATTTATAAAGTGAAGGAAAGCACTTTAAAGCATAAGGATATTGGAAAAGGACAATGAAGGGAAAAGACTTAGTGAGAAAACAATAGATACGCAGCAAGATCATATTGACGATAATAAAAGAAATATCAAAAAACAAATGTACATTCGAGCTATCTCAGAGGAAAAGATTGAGAAGACAGAAGAGGAGTCTGTCTCTCCATATGGTGCACATTTATCCATTCTGCTGCAGTTCACAGCCTGTTGGGGTGTTACTTTTGGTGGGAACAACCTCTGGGATGAACTGTTGAGAATTATGGAATAATTCCATAATTAATAAAGGAAGATTTGTTGCCTTGCTGGGGACCAGGGAAGAGACGTCACCAAGAAACTTCCCAGACTGGTATGGCTCACTGATTATTACAGAGTTTGTGACTCTGTATTTAGGGCATAAATACATATATTATGAAAAGCCTAAGGAAGGAGCATGTGTGTCAAAGCTCCTTGTTTACAGTACACATTATAAGAAGCACAATTACAGTAGTGATATTTTGCAGGTACAGAAACAAAATAACTTGAAGCTCTAAAGCAAATGTCTATAAGTAAACGGTTTTCAGTAGCTATTTGACTTTACTAACCTTGACCTTCACCATACACACATACTCTAGCTTTTCCACATTGTAAGCTTGGAATACCACCACTAATAAGGAAATACACTTAATTTCCTGCTTTGTGATTTCATTATGATATGGCTGATGGAATTTTTGTTCCAGTTTCTTAAGAACAAAGCAAAACAATTTTGTAATTTTTAGCCTATTCTAACTCTTACAACTGTTACTGGTCTGTACAGTCAATGAGTAATCTGTTTTTGTTGAGTGGAACTAGCAATCTATTTGTGCTATCTCAGAATATGCTGAGCTGGAAGGATCCCATAAAGATCAGCCAGTCCAACTCCCAGCCCTGCACAGAACATCCCCAAGGGTCACACCATGTCCCTGAGAATATTGTCCAAACACTTCTTGAAATCTGTCAGGCTGGTGCTGTGACCACTTCCCTGGGAAGCCTGTTCCAGTGCCCAATCACTCTCTGGGTGAAGAACCTTTTCATAATATCCAACCTAAACCTCCCTGATACAACTTCAGGCCATTTCCTCAGGTCCTGCTGCTGATCACCACAAAGAGATCAGTGCCTGCCCCTCCTCTTCCCATCATGAGGAAACTGTAACTGCAGTGAGGTCTCCCCTCAGTCTCCTCCAGGCTGAATAGACCAAATTACCTCAGCCACTCCTCATACAGCTTCCCCTCAAGGCCCTTCACCATCTTCATAGCCCTCCTTTGGACTCTCTCTCATAGCTTTATATCTCCCTTTTATTGTGACACCCAAAACTGCCTAGAATATTCAAGGTGAGGATAAGACTGGACAACCACTTCCCCCTTGCCTGGCTGGCAAATGATGGGAAGTGGCTCAATGACCTTTTCTGGCACTTTCCTCAGTGCCCTTGAGTGGATCCCTACAGATTTATACGTGTCTCAGTAGTGTAGCATGTCACTGACCATTTTCCCTTGGATTATGAGGGAAAACACTTTACTCTCTGTCTCTGCCTTCCAGTTCAATGAAATTCCCTTTGTTCTAATTAGTTTTATTTCTACAACAAAAATTAGCTCAATTTATGAAGATAAAAAAAGAGAAAATTTTATGTTACTCATTTTGGCATAGTGAATGTCCTATAGCATTTTGGGTATATTTACAATGTCTGTTCAATTGCATCACTTTTATACTGCCCTCCAATAAATAAACTCCAAAATAAACTGCCCTCCAAGCCCTAAGGATAAATCTATTTACAGACAACTAGAAGCCATTATAGTTTAGTACTGATAGCTAGAACAATTCAAAGAAATAAGGAACAACTTCTTCATGGTTTTGTTTATTATTTTGTGATAGAGAATAGTAATCTATATGGATAGATTCTGACATAATGACACATGAATAGTATCACACAATGTATGACATAAAGTGCTCTGTGAGACATGGAGAGAGGAACTTAGAGTGAGAGAAAAATGGAAAACATAGACAGATAGTTTACAATAACACACCACTTGGTTGAATGCTAATCTGAAACAAATAACTAGAATTTTTCTGAGCTGTTGATAAATGTTGTGATCCTTTCTAGCAGTTCCTTTCCTAGAATGGGTTAAAGGCTTTGTTTCGGTTATTAATTTCTTGCGTGGAGGTTTGCACTGTGCTTGGGAAGAGGATTTGTTTCTAATCACTATTAGAATTGTATTTTAGACATGCTTTGATGCATCAGTATATGGATACTTGGGGTTTATTACTCTTTACCTCTTGTCTCACTGGTTACTGACATCTCTCCTGCCCTTAGGGTCAGAACTGGATGGCTATAGCCATTCCAACTATAACCTCAAGCATCTAACCAGAGTGCTAAGTGTGGGAACAATGCTCCACATAATTTCTCTGTCACCAAACTCATTTAACTGTAGCATTCCCTTGTAGAATAATCTGGAACATAGCGGTGTGATGAACAATTCTCTCTATCCTCTTACGCCTACAATTAACAAAGCAGCACATATCTTCTCAGTTTGGAGATTACCTAGGCCTAACAAATTTTCTGTGCATCAGCCAGCTTATTTACTACTCCTCCACCAGACTTTAAAGGCAGGTCTCACACTTGTTTTTGTAGAGCAAAACCAGTCCCATGAGAGCCTGGCTGGATTTTCTCCAGCAGATCTTCCATTTAAGTGTGAGCCAGCAACCTAGGCTGGTTGCACACCATGTGAGAGCAATGGCATATGCTTAGAAACAAATACTTCAGCTTCAGCTTTTTTTAGCAGCAAAGAACAGCTTTGGTCTGGCTAAAGTGTTGACCAAGCTTGTATTGACTTAAATGATTTGTTTCAACAGAGCAAAACACTTGAAATATATACAAAATATAATTTTGGTACAGCATTTAATAACATTGAAATTAATATTTCAGTGATTCAAAGCTTATTTCAAAGGTATTCATAAGTATTTTGAAAAAGCAAAAGATGAAAATTGTTTCACTCAGGCTAAAAGACACCTTTCAATTAGAAACAGCATTATTTTCCTGATTGTGCATTCATGCAAGGTATATGCAGTAGAGATGGTTGCAGAATGAGGGACTATCCTCTAAAAATGAAAATGTGAAACAAAAATTAAGAGCCATTAGGAAATGTAGTTCTGGAACACTGTACATTTTTTGTAAAAAAAATTAAATATTTTTTCTTAAAAAAGGGAAAAACGACTTGTATTTTATTTTTTTCAAAGAAAACCCTAAAACAATACCTTTGTGATACAGATCCAAACAAGTGCTTTTGTTTACTTTTCTTTATCATACAGTGAGGTGGCATAGGATATTCCACCTACTTAGAAGAGATTTTATTGCAGTATTTGCATATGAAACCATATTGCTATCTCTTTAGCTCAGATGAAAGTTTAGCTAATAAAAAAAAAAGGCTTATTTGATTCTTAAAATAACAAAGACACATATAGTAGAGCTTCTGTGTACAAAGCATAAGTGTTCTAGAATAAGCAGATCTCATCTTGGTTAGTGCCCTGATTTCAGCTGGAGTGGAGTTGGTTTTCTGCCTGGTAGCTGGCACAGTGTTGTGGTTTGGATTCAGGATAACAATAATGTTGGTAACACACTGATGGTTTCGTTGTTGCTGAGCAGTGCTTATGCTGTCAGGGACTTTTCCGCTTCTCATTCTTCCCAGACAGAGAGGATGATGACACAAAAAGCCAGGAAGGGACACAGCCTGGATAACTGACCTCAACTGGACAAAGGAATATTTCAAACATGTGGAATCAATCTAAACAATAAAATTGAGGGAAATTTGTAGGGAGCAGCAAATATTACTCAGGGATTGGCTGGGCATTTATCAGTGGGTGGTGAGAAAGTGCATTGTGCCTCACATTTTGCATATTCTTTTATAACTATTATTTTCTTTTTCTGTTCTGTTCTATTAAACTATCCTTATCCTGACCCATGAGTTTTAACTTTTTTTCTAATTTGCTCCCTGACCCCACTGTGGTCAAGTGAGTGTATGGCTGTGCTTTCAGCTGCCTGGTGGGTTAAACCACAAGAACTAGAAAGGTCCTTAACTCAGTTCATAAGAAATTAACATAACACTGTTACGTCCACTTGGCAAGTATTTCTTGGTCATATAAGAAAAACAGAAAGCCTGTTTAGCCACAGGGAGAAATTTTGAACAATTTTACTTCATCAATCTTCTTTTCACATTCATTGATTTGTCCAGGTTACTTTTTCTTGTGGGAATTTCATTCTTCCTGGAACATCTCTTCTCTAAAAGTTACCTTTTGCCACTTTAGTTGTATGAGAATACCCACAATACAGCTAGCCATCACTGAACTATGGTCACAGCTTTGTTAATGTCCCTGAGCCTTTTACTTAACATATTTCTCCTATAGAACATTTGAAGTTCCAACTTTGCTTATAATTTTCTGAAAGCTTTCTGGTCTCCTCCTTTCTGCAGACAGCCTTGTTTGCATCATGTCTGCTGTCTCCTTCAGCATTATCACTGTAGATTTTACTTATAAGTAGTGGTATGCATGCTGTTCCCCTAGTGCATTTGGAAGATAACATTACATTCAGTGAAGTATTTCTTAATTTTTAGAGTACATAACCATGAAAACAAACCAAAAAAAACCAACCAAACAAAAAGCAAACAAAAGAAACCACAACAAACAAACAAACAAACAAAAAGAAAAAAGGAGAAAAGGAGAAACTCATACTTCTCTGATCTTTTTTTAAAAGGGAACATCTCTATAAGCAGCCACCTTGAATTCTAGTATCCATTTCAAACATAATATCTACTCATGACAATATGGACACTAAAAGAAACATTTGTGCTAAAAAGTTCGTTTCTGCTGTTGCTTTTTATTATTATTTTGGGCTGCAATTTTTATTTCATGCAATAATTAATTCATACCTCAAGTCTTAAACATTCTAAAAATCTTTCTTATTGGAAGTTCATTAACTGGACAATGCAGAAAATCTGATCAAGTCTTCTGTGTTCTATACACATTTAATTAGAATATACTGATTTGAAGGAGTGGAAGCATAAAGCAAATAATAATCTCCATCTGAGATTGTTAAAATATTGGGCTATCTTCTCATTACAGTATGAAGCATGAGAGACACAGTTGTATCACATCATATTCCAGAGTTGGTCATGACAACAATTTCAGAATTATTTTAATTATTACAAATTATGTCAGCAAACATGTAAGCTGAAAATGCTTAATTCTATAAGAAACTGAGCTGTTGATTTTATTAGTTGTGTTTGCTACTAGGAGAAAAGCTTCTAAAGCTGCTTGCAGTGTTAATTGCACATTTTTTCCTGTCTTGAAGAGAATGACATAAAATCACTGATGTGTTTGCTTTAGTTTCCAAAAGCTAATGTAAGGGAATAAAATTTACTTGGCATGAAGTCAATCTTGCTACTGTAAAATACTTTTAATGTTAAAACATTATGATACATTTCTTCTGCATAAGAACATGAATGTAAGGGGATGTACGGTAGTAATCCAGACCTATTTAAATCCAATGATTTAATAAGAACGAAAATTCATATTTTTAATCAAATAATAGCCCACAGTAAGCAATGAGGAAACACTAGCTTTGAGCTAACTCTTAGTACAAAATGTGCATCCCTCAGCTGGATAAACATTTTATGTGATGGATGAGCAACTGGCTCATGAGTCAGGCACAAAAGGTTACAGGGAATGGGGTAACATCAGACTGGGGACCTGTCACTAGTGAGGTTTTCCACAGGGCCCCATCCTCGGCCCTGTGCTCTTCAACATCCTCATAAATGACTTGGCAGGACCGGAAGGCATAATGAGCAAATTTGAAGATGATACAAATCTGGGAGGAACTGTTGACACCTGTGAGGACAGGGAGGCCATGCAGAGAGACCTCAACAAATGAGAGGCCTGGGCAATCACCAACCATATGAAGTTCAACATCAGAAAGTGCCAGATTCTGTACCTAGGATGGGGCAGCTCTGGATGTACAGACAGACTGAGGAATGAGATTCTGGAAAGCAGCACCATGGAAAGGGATCTGGGGGTCCTGGTGGATGGCAAGTTGAACATGAGTCAGCAGTGTCCTGGCAGCCAGGAGGATAACTTGTGTTCTAGGGTGCATCAGGAACAGCATCACAGCCAGGCAAGGGGGAGGTGGTTGTCCAGTCCTACTCTACTGGTGTGGTCTCACCATGAGAAGGGCAACAAAGCCAGGAGAGGGTCTGAAGCATAAGCACTGATGAGGAACAGTTGAGGGAGCTGGGATTGTTGCTAAATACTTCACATTCAGATTAACAATCTTCAGAGGTGAGTGGTAGTTGCACTTTTAAGAATTATTCATTATATTCCATGTATTTATCAGTTAATATTATGCTTACTTGTTTCTTTGTTACTTGCTTCAAAAGACTGGTTTTATAATTTTAGTGGCATGTTAAGCAAGAAACTCTTGGGCCTCTGAGGGCAAATGCACAAAATTGTCCTCAGTAAATAATCAGGATGTAGTGTGGATTTAGGCTTTAAGCTGAGCAATATTCTGTTGCTTGTTATGGTTTAGGTACTTTCTTTCACATTATGCTCTCAATCATCATATATGAACAACCCCACAGCTGTTAATTCCTTTCAGCTTAAGCAAATGATGCCTGTGGTAGCCAAGGGCAAAATTATATCAGTAGAAAGCAAAAGTTATTTTTAAAGTGAAAATTATTTATTCAGATGAAGAAAAAAGTCTTCATCTGAAACCAGTGTATTTTTGACATACCTTCAGAAACAAATTTCTCTAAATGTTATTACCACTGCAAGTATTTCAAGCTAACCATATATGGCTATGCTATTAGTCTGAAATAGTCAAAGTAAAATTTCATGTGGGAGAATTTGTATTGTTCTATATTATTTTGTTCTGTCAGAATTTTTTGTTAAGTTGTTCAGATGGATTTTTATGTACTTCTGTTGCTGTTATATATGGCATTTTTGTCAATCCTGAAGACAAAATATATAAAATCTCCAAACTTATCATGAATATGATCTGATTTATGTAAATTGATGTGTTAAACAGGACAAGAGATCACTTTTTAGTACCTCCTTTATAAGAGTATTTTTTTTGTAGTACCCTGCAGCAGAGGATCTCAAAGGATTTTACAAATGGAAATCAGTTAAACATTTTGGTCCCAGAAGATAAACCACAGTCCTTAAATATTTAGCATTAGAGAATACCTCAATACTGTGTGTCATATCCCAGGGATCATTTTTAGGCCTGGTCCTGTTTAATGTCTTCATTGATAACCTGGATGAGGGGAATGAGTCTACTACTTGCAAATTTGCAGATGACACCAAATTGGGTGCAAGAGTACATTTCCGTATTTATTTTTTCTTAACTATTTGCAATTTCTGCTAATTAAGTCTGAAATTTGAATATTCCCATATATGAACCAAGCCATAGAAAAAGCCTTTGCTACAAGATGATCTAAAAATCCTACTGGTGCCTTTGCCTCTGTGCTTCCACAATCTTTCTCAAAAACCTAATCCTAAATCTTTTATCAGTCTTTAAGGTAACTACTGGAGGAGTCTTTCATTTAAGTGATGAGAATAATTCATTGCATGGTTCTTATACTATATCTACCCCACTGGATCTCCACCTAAAATGCTGCAGGATCTGTAGCTGGCTGATAGCAGGACATGAGATTTAGTAAAAGTATGATTTGAGAATATTCCCACTATACCATTGAATATAATAAGTCCTGGAGGACTTGTGATTAAATGGAGTTCAGTTCTTAAAGGTTTTGCAACAACTTTTTTCCTGTCATAGATAATGTCATCAACTCACTGCCTCTTGCCTATTAGCTCCACAGACTCCATCTCATAAAACTTTGTCTGCAGCAACCTGAATCCTCTGATGTGAAAACACTGATCTGACATGGTGCATGCTCCCCTGAATGATTTATGTTTTTATGCCCAGAGAAAAAGTATTTTCTTAAAAAATGTTAAACAACTAGTTAATATATTGTGTCTGACTTACCATGTAAACATGTCAATGTTTATTTCACTTTTTCCTGCTATACCAATGCTACTAACTAGAAAGAGTAGAGCCATGTGAACAGGGAGCTATTAGCTTGTATCCAAGGATGAATTTAAAAATAATTACTCCTGCCATAACTTTTGTGATCCATATGGATAAGGTACAATACTGGCACTAGTATCTACAGGTCCATCTGTACAGAGCCTCATTTTACTGAGAAAGGTAAAGCTTTGTAAACCTAGCCATCTGTTTTCAGTTTATTCCACAGAACCTCGAAGTAAGACTGGGTAATAAAATGTAAGGAATTACTCTATTTGATATTTGATTGTAAAAAATACTGTGAAAAGATTAAAAATAATATTTGAATATTTCATATGATTATTTATGTTTCTAAAATTTTTTAAGTGATAAAGACATTGTTTGACTATGGTAGTGGCATCTGCTAAATACTATGAAGTCATAAAGACCTAATCCTCCTTCACCTTGCTATGGAATGCAACTTCAACAAAGGCAACAGAGTGACAGCACTACACAATTAGACTCCCTATATATTTTTTCCCATAATAGTTATGAGGGAATATTTTGTTTTTAACTCTTACAGTGACTTCCTTTTGGTTTTAGGAGGACCTATGGATGTTTTAAAAAATATTATCCTTCCCCCCTTTGTTGGTGAACACAGGATTCTAAACACATTTGGTAGTATCTACTTAATAGTTTGAGTACTTTTGATTAGTCCCAGATATATATATATATATGTATATATGTATACAACAAATCCATTCTATAATTTGATTCATAGATGAATAAGAGATTTGGTGCACTCACTATATCCAGTACACTAATACTGTGACACTGTAAGGTGCTGAAAAATGATGGAAGCTACTTCTCCTTTGTCCATCTTGGGGTGAAGTGCTCAAAGATTATATTATTTTCCATGTGACGAAGTAGTAATAATATAATCCCAGAATTCCATCACAAAATTAGAATACCACATCTTAATAATTCCTATTAAAAAATATAAATCTACATAGTGAGCCACACTTTCTGAGGACAAAAGAATCAGAGGTTCCAGAAGCATCTGTATTGTTTGAAGAAATTAAAAGGAAGCCATATTCATTCAAGCCTGAACATTCAGTTCTGTTATTGATCCTGGAGAACCTGAAAAATTTAATTTGAAGAAGCAAGACTTCAAGGCACCTTGAAAACAATATGAAGATAATATTATAATAATAATATTGAGAAAATATGAGGATCTATTATAATTTTGGTTTTGGTTTTGATTTGCACCTGTTCTCCATATAAAATCAGATCAAATACCAAAGGAAAAGATGCCAGGAAGATTCTAACCTGGAAAGACATCAGACTTGTTGACTGAAAAATAATAAGTAATATGTTACTGGAGAATGGATAACATGCCCTAAACCTTTTCTTTTTGGTGAATCAAATTTTCCCCAAAGTTTCATTTCCTGTTGTCTTTGTGGCTGCTAATGATCACTAGAAAGGCTGTTTGGACAAAAAATTATATTTATTCTTTTACATATTCAGCCTCTCAGCAGTCTTTTCCAACCTAAATAATTCCATAGTTCTATATGGGGTTGTTGGAATGATGATCTTTCTTTAAGATAGGTGGTCTTTGAGATCCCTTCCAACCCAAACCATTCCATGATTCTACGATTTTATATATAGCTTAGGAGAATAAACACGCTGTGTTTTCATGCAAACTCCCAAACAACTGGAAGTGTAAATCCATTGTCACTGTCACTGTTTAACCCCAGCTCCCAACTAAGGCCCACCCAGCTGCTCCGTGGTGGGATGGGGGACAGAATTGGAAGATTAAAGTGAGAAAACTCATGGGTTGAGATATATACAGTTTAATAGGGAAAGGAAATGCTGAATGCACAAGGAAAGCAAAACAGAGAATTATTCACTGCTTCCCATGGGTAGGCAGGTGTTCAACCACTCCCAGGGTCCCAAGCACAAGCAACAGTGAGTTGGAATGAGAAATGCCATCACTCTGAATGTCTGCTCCCTTCCTTCTTCTCTCTCCAGCTTTATCTGCTGAGCATGACACCATATGTGATGTTATATCCCTTTGGTTGGCTGTCTTGGCTGTCCCATTGCAATTCCTTGTGCATTTCCTCAATGGCTCTGTGTCAGCTGTGCTTAGCAATAACAGCATCTCTTTATTATCAACACATCTTTCAGCAGAAATCCAAAATGTGGCCCCATATTAGCTACTCTGAAGAAAATTTACACTAGCCCAGCCAAACCGAGTACATGATAATTTTTAATTAAGTAAAAAAATATTCAAAATAATTGTCTGCCAACGGGCGCCTTAGGCATGGAAAAGTACTAGTTAAATGTTTAAACTAATAAGGATCAATCCTGATACCCTGAACAGATGTGTTTTAATGTGTGTCCTGAATTATTTTATCTTAAATTGCTATGAATACCAGAATGATGGAGGGGTCTTTAGTTTTGACTTTTTGGTGTGCATTTCTCTTGATAAATCTTTGCAAATAATTAGGATCTTGAATTTACTCAGCACACAATTGTTTTAACTTCTGTCTTGGCCTAGTGTTTGTTAAAGGTGACTTTATTTTTTTTATCTAGTATCAGCTGTTAACTCTATTCTAGTATCTTAATCCTTAACAGTGAGTTCTTGGGACCCTAGAAGAGATGCTTAACTTCTCCAGCTAGCTCACCAAACATGAAGCAAAGCCTACACCTATGTAAAATGTATAGCCTTATTTTGCAAACAGGCGATGAAAGGATCTTCAACTAAATAGGAGTAATTAAGAAAGCCTCTTGACTTATGGCAGGGTAGTTAAGAATGTTTCTGAAGCTACAGGTGTCACAAATGAATGTGTGTGAAATACCTGAAAAGCTTTGTTCCCCCAGTTTGATGCAAAAGTGACTATTGAAGATTAAAATTTAAAACAGTTATGTCAATAAAAAGGACAAAATTTCCCCCAGGGACTTAGGCAATTTAGAAATAGAGTTGTAATGAGTACCATGAGCTGAAAATCAAAATAAACTTCTCTTTTGGCCAATTTTTATAGAAAATAATATACCAGAATCAAAGTGACTGCAATTAGCACTGATTTTGTCAGCAAGTTAATGACAGCAAAACAGTATCTCCTAGAATGTTATCTACAGATAGTGCCATTACATTATTAAACTCCAATATTCATTGCTCACTACAATAATACATTTTAAATCATCATTAGTAAAATTGATATGCATATGAATAAAACCTATTCTAAGATTTGCCATAATGACTGCATGTTGTTTAATAATACAGTACTTAGTTTTAAGTGGTTGAAAGCAAAATCTATTTTAAAATATTTTGAAAATATGTTTTTAGAGTAATGGGTAAACTGAATAGAATTTACCAAATGCATCAGTGCAATTATTAACAAGTTCAATTACATCTTTTTTTGTATCTAGTCCCACCTCCCACAAAATTAGGTGAATATATACTATCCTACTTTAAATAGACTTCACTAGCACAGTCCTAGTGGTACTGCATCAACTTAAATAAATGAATGTGAAATATGCAACAAAAATACTAAAAAATGTATTTTTCTTTTTGCATTTCTCCAAAGTGTTTTTAAACTAGTCACTTCATCAAAATCAATATCTGTTGGTTATTGATGTGCTGTAGTGTAGGAAGAGGACTTTAAACTTTGATCACCCTTTTTGCTTCAGAAATGCTTGAAATCAAGCCAAACAAATATTCCACAGTTCTTAGGATATATAAATAAAGATAGTTTTAATGAACCTTTTTTATAAATTGAAGTTACCTCTATCATTTTGTTATCTTATTGGAAAACTATCATTCTTGTGGTTTGGGTCATGTATAGAGAAATATGGTCCAAACCTAAAGTGCACCTCTCTATATCTTTCATCTATCTAAAATCTGATCTCAAATACCAATCTAATATCCAGGTAATATATATATGTACAAAGATGTGGGTATTTTTGGGCATTTGAATGTTAGGAAATACAGGGAAAAACAACTTAAATATTTTAAAGTTGGCTGTCATACTTAAGATACTGTGTATCATTCATATAAAGAATTGATACTGTTTTCCAATCATCAGATTTTTAATATAAATATTTGTATGCACATGGCAAATTCTAGGTGGATTTGGAAAACAGACACGGTTAGATGCTGTTTAACTTTTCTTGGGGGTGGAGTTGGGGAATTACATATTTTACTATATTCAGATATGTAATCTATGTCTTGTATCCTCAACAGCGCTGTACTTTAAAATATGGAGTTTTATCTACTCCATACAAAGCAGATAGAATATGCAGGGTTATTGTGCACTGGGGAAACTGACATCTTCACACTTCAAGATGTGAAATTATAATGGATTCATCATATAAATTGCCATTTGAGGATGAAGGGTCAAGTCTCTATAACATGAAAGGAGATCTTTCATAATCTCATTATAGCATGAGTGATTAATTTCATATGAGCAAAAGGTTGGGGGCTCTTTTTTTTTTTTGTGGGTGAGAAAGTGAATCTAGTGAATCTATAGTGATGAAAAGCTAGGTTATCTGAAAGCCCAGATTCTCTTTCCTTAGAATGATCCTCAAACTTACTTTAAAATCAGGTATCCTTTATGCACAAAATATTTTAAAAGGCACTTTTGCTAATAACTTCAGCAAATTCTTTGACCTGACTAATGAGTCAGACTAATCATACTATGGTGACGGTTTGGGAGCATCGAGAAGAAAGGAAAATGCAGGTGGTATTTCTTTTGGAATGCTTTTAGGTCTTAATGGGATTTCTTTGGCCCTCAGGATCTGTCCTGTCAGTTATATGTATATGGAGTATTTGAATATTTTGTCAGACTAGCTAGGAAAAATATAAACATTTGTACCAGACAATTGTATGTAATTCACTTAGCTTATATTTCTATTTTGGGGAGACCTGCTCACTATCCAAAGTACACTGATTGTGGTGACCTGAGCTTCATTGACTACACCTCAATTCCCACCTTGCTTTGCACTAGTGGTATTGGTAAGGAGAGCAGTGGAAATCAACTGTCCTCCAAGCTTGCAGCAAAGTATGCATCCTTTGGGAATACCTACCCTGCTTGAGTCCATGGTAGTACAGATCTGAGTCTATATTCCTTGACCCAAACACTTGTGGAAAAGGAAAATATGGAGAGCAGTTGTTCTTACTTTCTTCATGGAAGAATAGAAAAAAAAGCACAATCTAATCTGTTGTGAATTACTATTATGGTGAGATAGTCTGCTTTTGTCTATGGTATATTAATAAATTAAATCACTAGAATACTGATATTTATTTTGAATCATCAGTTCAGTTTTATGCAATTATATAATTACTTGATTCTAAAACATTCAATGCCAATAGGGAAATATAACTTAAGGCTATTTTGTTTAATCCCTATCATTTCAACAATATATGTAAAGTATAGGTGGCACTGCACAAGAAGCAATTTTATACAGGGTACTCAGAAAGCAAAACAATAATGATAAATTACATATTGAAAAACTTTTAAAAAGTTGTAAAATAGTTAAAAATGAGGTTTTTGTTCTTGAAAATAATCATTTAGAAAAAAAGAAAAGGCATAGAAAAATAAGTCACTTCCTTAATAATCTCTTTTGTTGGGAATTGTGTTGTAAAGAAAACAATTTTGGTTCTGTGTGCTTGGTTATAATCACCAAATTAACTTTGAGCTGTGTAATTATATTTATTGCTGTCATGCTTTGGAAAGAGTATTTTAACTCATCAAAAATATGCACCCCCCCATCATTAGTTTATTTTCTATGACAGGTCTAGTTGATATTGATAGATTTTATATCTACATAACTATTTCAAAGGAATAGTTATAAGTATAAGTTGAAATATCTCAGAGATGCACTGAGCTTCAAATTTTTATTGCAGTAGATAGTTACAGAGACAGGGAGTTCTCCTTAAAACCTAACATCAGTATTAAACCAAAGCCAGATTATAAAGCTTTCATACTGCAGTTATATTCCAAGCTGGACTCACTGCAGGGATCTGTGAATGAAATTCCTTGTTCTTTCCTATATACTGTAGTAAGCAAGTAACTCTTTGCTTCCAAAGAAATAGAACTTCAACAGCAACAGCTCATTTTTTCACTAAATGTTTTTCTCTAACGGTTACGTTTATTTGTTTATAGCATAATTTTAAAAATCTTTACCTTCTAAGCAGAAATAATATCTTTACAACATGAAGTGAGGTATCCACATTATGGAAGAACCAAGCCGCAGCAAAACCAGTATCTGATAACCTTTTATTAATGACTATGCATGCTGAGATCTAGCAATGATCCTGAGGCATACCCCTAAAATCAAGGGTGCACAAGAATGAATTTCTAAGGAGGCACTTTCCTAAATTTGGCCTGTTAATTACGTTGTGGTGGCATTTCCCTAGCTCACTTGGGATGCCTTTCAAGTGTAAGAGAACCTTTATTCAAAATGAGGACAGGAAGATAAGTTTGACAGCTTTCTATGGCAAATAAATTAACAGTGTTGGAGTGAGGACATAAGACTGGGTCTTTTCAAGGTTTCCTTTGAAGAGGACTTTGTTTCTAGAAACATCTCATCTGCACCAATAAAAATACAACTTTCCTCAACCAGGGTGCTTTCTGTAAGAGCACAGGATCTGACAAACTGATTTAATAAAAATCTTTGCTTTAGTCTCTGAGCTCTTGAAGGATGAAATTTGCCCACATCCAAAAGTGTAGGAGAGAAGAAGCCTCCTGGGGAGAGGGGCAGCTGTGGCTGGGCAGCTGGTGAGTGCTCCTGGGCACTGACAGCACAGGCATGAGCTGGGTACTGGTACACCTGCTTGGCATGTGTCTTGTTCACACACTGTTTACTGGAGTCCAGGAGTTTACCTCTAGCTTGTCTGGAAAACAGAAAACTTGAATGGTGACATTCCATCTCTTTCTGCGCAAGCTTAAAATAAAGAGAAAAATAAAAAGTGGGGGAAAAAAATTGTCAAATAAAAGAAGAAGATTATTAATTTATTTAAAAGAATTATAGTGAGATTAGATCATGGTATCAGGTTTGTAATTCAAGGACTTTATTGTTATGCTAGCCTAGGTTTCCTTTAGTACCTTTTTCCCCATTAATCAAAATTAAAATTCTAACCTTCATCCCTTAGAATGGTTCAGTGAAATATGTGACTCAGATATAATATTCAAAAGCTTGCCACGCAAAGCTACTAAAAAAGGGGTTTTCTAATCAATCGGAACTTTTGAATTTTTCTACAGTCCAGCACTTCATGGTCCAAAACACAAGTTCCTACAGGACGCCTTAGCAGCGAATGTCAGTAAAAATGAAAACAAAAGAACAGGCATTTCATCAGTGCTTTATTCTGTTGAGACAGTTTTCATGGGTGGCACAACTATTCATACATTTGAATTGATCATGGTAATGCCTCTGTGCACTGACAATTGATACAAATGAGATAAAAAGGAACGTTTAGTCATCAGATGACAACGTCTCTATTTAAAATTCTGTCCTAAGTTAAATGGGACAATAACTGTCAGGAATTAATATTGAAGAGGAGTAAATCTGAAACTGCCGCTATGTGTTAAAAATACCTTGTCATTGACATTTTCATTATACATGTCAATTAAATTCACAATTAATGTTAGCTGAGAAGAATGACCTGACATGAGAATGGGCCACAGAATCAGAATCTCACAAAAAAAGGATATGCTTCATAATGTGAATATACAATTAAATCAAATTTAAACAATATAATTAGATATATAACAAAATGTGTGGTATGGAGTCCAAAGCTTTCTGCTGAACTCTAACTCTACCACAATCTGAAGACAATATTCTCATCTCTGACTACCACTAAGTAGTCACACTTTCATTCAGCAGCACATAGAAAGCTCTGTTTGGAGAGTATTTGTTGCACAGGGAAATATATAAATATAATGTGGGAGAAGTGTGTTCTGAACAAATACATGAATGTCATATGAGCATTTCTTGGGTTTTGAGGGCATAAAGCAATTCTATTATTTTAAATTATGAACTTAATTATTAATTTACTGATTCTATGATGAAGAATATTGACTGTCATATGAGACATGAGATTTCCTTTCGGTGGCATGTTTTTACAGATATGTTCTCTGTATAATTGTGATTCATTGAGGTCTTTTATGTGATACTGAAAAAACGGGATTAATACTCTCATTCTTTCTTTTTTCTACAGTCATTAGTGCTGGTTGCTATCCATGAAGCTGGACAGAGAACAAGGTCAGGAACAGATCTAGGCTGGTTAAAAACTAACCCACCGAAAAATAAGGTGGTGGTGGTGGAAAGCTCGATTTAACTCAGTCTGGCTGTTGCATGGCTCCTTAAATGCTTTTGCTGGTTTAAGGGAGAGGGAGTAAAGGACTGGTGAGGAATGGTGAGGGTAAATTTAGAGACTATACAAGTTTATGCAAGCTAGAAGTGTTCACAGAGCCATACACAGTATTCACCTTGGGAACCTCTTGTGGGTCCATCACTGCTATGCAACTTAGGAACAAAAAATGCTTTTAGAACTCCAGATTTTAGTTAGAAAATTGTTAGAAGGAATAAAGCATAGAATGAATCACCCTGTGACAATGAAGTTTTGTCTACTATTGTGTGCATTTTTTTAATACAGCTGCTTTAGCTTACATTAGCTAACTACGTCTTCCTCTCCTGAGAAGAAATAGTTGTGTGCAAATCATCTCAGGAAAAAAGGCAGTCATCAGTAAGAGAAAATTTATTTTTATAATGCAAATACTGGTTTATTATAAGAGCTATAGAGTTTAGCTCATTATGTATAATGTAATCCTTAGAAATAAGATAGTGGCATTAATTTTGAGATAGACTGTTCATGTACCATTTAAAACATAATTTTTTAGGTAATACTGAAAGAAAAATCAAAAATAAAATACTGCTCCTACCATTCAAGGCTTTATTCACGCTGAAAAGAAGATGAGGATTTTTTTTTCTACATAGAAATAGAAGTGTATTTTTAAAAGCAGAAAAAGAAAAAAACCTTGAACGTGTGAGAGACCTCTTTGATCCTAATCCAAATGCCTTGTTACAGGAGGCAACATCATCATATAATCCTATCTGAAATCTTACCACGTTTCTACATCAACTTTCTGCTTTTCTACTTGAAAGTCTTCACCAAAATCTCACTCCTTCAACATTCTAAAACCTCCAAAATTTTCAACTCAAGTTTTCAGCTCAAGTGACCAATTAACTTACATGACTAGAGAATCCAATTGTGGTTTGCTTATACTCTTGGCAATCTGATTTTATCCTTTTTGCCTTTTCTAAGACATACTCTTAATAAATAAATTAATAAATTACTCTTAATAAATAAACAACAATGATGCAACAATGATAGCATTAATTGCTAATTTTGATTTTCCGAAAGCAGGCTTTGCTTGGCAAAATGACTAAAGGTTCCCTTCTTTTCACACAGTGTGGTGAGATATTCAGGGAGTTCAGGGAGAAAAGCAGAGGTGTGTTTTTGTGGTCCCAGTGAAAGCACCTGCAGTTGACTTTGACGGTAGACTTTCTTCTTTCTATGTGATTTGTCTTTTGGGTACAAGTGGTAGATGAGGTGCTGACACAAAGATATTAGACACCTTTGAATTTTGCTTATTTTTGAACCTTTTGAATAGGAAATATTTACCAGGGAGCATTCCCAAATGCAGTAGAGATGAGGCCATGTTGTTTTGGCAGGGATGAGACTAGAGCCATAAGGATATGAGCCATGATGTGCTGCTTGCCCTAAGGGCCAGCTGATAATCCATGGTCCATTTTAGTGCCAACTATTAAGGAACATAATCAAAAGGATTGATTGGACTGTAAATTCTGCCTTTATTCCCAACTGCTGAAATAACTCACTTTGTTTTTTGTTGTCAAGACCATGGACACAATTCCTCTTTATCTTGGTTAGAGAGGAAATAATGTTACACCGTAGCAATACCTGTCACCCCCCCACCATGCAGGAGTGTCCTCGGTGAAAAATAAACATCTCTTTTAGCTATGACATCACAGCTGTATTTTCTCAAACAGCACACAATAGTTCATGTATTCTGTCCTTGTAAAATGTCATTAGAAGATCAGAGTTCTTCTAGAAAAGTGAGTTACTCAAAAGAAATATGATATTAAAAACAAATATATAGTTACTTCTGTATTTTGTTAGGTTTCCTAGTAGATTTTTTAATTTGTTGGCTATTAGTTTGATAAACCATCTAGAATTTCTTTCACTTGAATGGAAAAAATATTAAAAACTCTGTAGTCTAATATTCAAGATTCTGTACTCTAAAGATTTGCAAAATCACATAATAATTTATATTTATCAATACAAAAGTTAAAACCTCTCTTTCCGTGAACAATTCTGACAGAGTACTGTTCTGATTTTTGCAAAGGCAGACAAAATTTTGGGTGTAATGCAAGTCTATTTTACATATAAAATTCATCCTGTGTTTTCAAAATAATCCTTGAATAAAAAGTATGTTGCTCTCAAGACCTACTTACATTTCAGGGCAGCCAAATCTTTATTTTCTTAATCAGTGTTATTATTTTTGTATTTCTGTATGACCGATCTTGTAGAAACTTACTATCTACATCTGCTAAAGCAATTCAAATAGGTTTACTCTTCTTATAACAAGCAGTATTTTGTACATTTGAAATATTGTGCTTTGAACTAGAATAAATGCTCCTTGCTGTGCAAATAGCACCATCATTATGAGATGATAAAAGACTTCCTTTATCTTCTTTATTTACATCAGAAGTAGAATTAACAGCAGTAATAGCAGCAGGTCTACTCAGAATACGGGAATTTGATGGAATTTTGTTGTAGAAAATTAGTGTGTAGCTGAGTTTAGCCACCTGACACTGACTCAGCTATATAGGCAACTATATACTCAGCTATATATGGCAACTATATACATTGCCATTGTGCCATTGATTTCATCTTTTTGATCCCAGGCTGCTGCTGCCTGAAGGGAACTCACAAGAACTCTCGTTGGAGGGGGTGAGTGCTGCACCCACAAGTAGTATCTTGGGAGCTTCAGGATGCAGATTAGGAAAAAAGTCTTCACTATAAGCACATTTCCAATTTGGAAAAGTCCCTGGAGAGAGGCAGGGAGTCTTCCTCCATTCTTGGGGTTTTCAAGACTGCATTACACAAAGCCATGACTGAACCAGCCTACTTCTCTCAATAGTCCTGCTCCATGCAGGAGAAGCAGATGAACTTTTGCTTGAGTATTTTTTCTGAGTTCAAAATGGGTCATGTACAGAGATAACTTCCAACTCGTGTTTCTATGATTTTACAAAATAGCTGAAATCCCATAGCACAACATGCAATACATATAGGATTTGTTTAATCCTATCAAATTCCCCTTTCAAACTCAGTTCACTTAAAGGCAGATTTTGTAACTTAAAAAAACAGTGGTATGGATAAGGCAGTCACATCTTTCTTCTGGATTATTCTTTTATCTAACCATGTTTAAAATCAATTTTATCAGATACGTTAGCAAACATTTTAGATATTTCAGAGGGGGACACAAAGAGGATAATTTATTGTATAGAGGAGAGAATGGTTGGATAATAATTTTCACCTAGTTTTAGACTTACAGGAGTTAGACTTTCATGTCTAACACAGCCAGAAACATATGTTAATCAATTATCAAGAAAAAACTAGCGCTTTGTGAGGGTATGCTGTTTTTCCTGATAGCTGTCTAAGATAGAGAACATGAATCACCTTCTGAAAAGGCTGGTTTATCTGCATTAGGGAGTTTCCAAGATGACTCAGACACAAAAATTTTAAATGCCTAAACTAGGGTACATGAATGTGACACTGTAAAACTGGAAATATTTTTATTTTATACAAAAAAGAGTGAAAGAAAATCAAGTAAGCTTACAGTTTATCATCCTAATTCAAACCTTCAAAACCTCAGTATTATGTTTTGGGGTATCTCATGGCAGTACATTGCTTTTAAGCTTTTAAAGAAAGAGGCTTTAAATTATTACTGTGTTTGGAGGTAAAAACATTTCAAATAATTTCAGCTGCTTTGATTGTGTTTTTATTTTCCCTATGATGTATATAACAGAAAGCCAAAAGATAAAAAAAAAGGGAAACTTAATAGTTTAAGCTGTCATTATATTATATAAACACATATTGTATAATAATAGCAACAGTGAAAAAAGATTAATGCTGACAACTCTGTTTTGTGACAAAGCATCTTGCATGGTCCTTTAGATAAATCCAAGTTAAACCCTTGATCAATTATTCAACAGATTTCATGAAAAGAAAAAAGTCCTTATATATTCTTATTCAACTGTAATGTAAGGTACCTTCATCTTCATAGCTGTCTTTCAGTGGCTTGGTCAGAGGCCCGACGATGCATTTTGATTTTGACTGATGTCAATATAAACAGTTTAGTCTTCAGATTTTTATTGTTACACCCATCAGACCTGTGAGATACAAAGGATGACATGATAATATCTAGGCTGAAGCATACATCATGAAGACAATGTTGAGTTAGACAACAAACAATATTTGATCTTCATAAAGACAACAACTTGTCAGGTCAAGAAAAATTGTGAAAATAAAAATCACCCGGCCATTTATACTGTGTTCTAATAAATCCATTCACTGCACTGGAACCAATCACTCTCTTTAAATCTTTAAACCTGCATCTTAGTACTCAAGTGATGCACATCTATTATACAACTATAGAATAGTCAATCTTGGCAACCGAGAAACTATTTTAAATAGTATCTGCTGATTCCTGTGTCATTAAAGTTAATTTTCCTGTGGTAGTGAGGGCATAACTGAAACCAAAATAAATTTTGAAGTATTCTTGCATGGTCAGTATTGAAATGAGTTGCTAAAATTCTAAAGGATCCAGCTCTACTTATTATTTTATGTATATTACACCAGTCTATTGGAAATTTTCAGGGATCTTCATAATTATAAATCTAAACCTGAAGTGAATAATGTATAGGCCCTGCTGCCTAATGATATCTGTTTTCAGAATGTAAGTACGGGATTTTTGCCCATTAATAAAATCTTATTTTAGATCTCGGTGTATGGTACTGGTATATCTCATATGTGTTAGATAGGCATTTGGCATATATATGCAAGTGTTGCAAAGTAGGCAGCTGACAGAGCAAAAACACCAGAAGGCAGCAGTTTGTTTTGATGTGCTGTATATTAGCCATCTGGGGAGCGAGGTACTACTAACAGAAGAAATACAACTAAGGCTATTTAAAGAATCTCACAGCAACTACTGTAAAAGTATAAACCTGAAAGACACAGCTATTACTGTTTATTGATTCCTTACAGAAGGATTTACTCACAGTGCTTCTGAATTGAATTTCTGATTAATAAATTCCTTGGTCACACTTGCTGAACATTTCCTTACTTCCTTTTAAAGAGTTTGGCTCTCACAGCCTTGGCATTTGGGTCCATAATCATAGATTTGAGTAAAATGAATTTAATATTACATGGATTATGCTAGATTGTTATTTTTATGGTATATATGTATATTATGGAATCAGTCTTAATTAGCATTATTGCTATATGCAGAATCCTGATAGGGTGAGCAGCTCGTTCTAATAGGGACAGTAGGGGATGCTCATAAGCAAAAGATAAATCCCAGTGGAGTTACACTGCCATAGAACAGAGCAGGAGCCAGAACTTTTTTTACCAATTCATTCAGAAACATAACAGACATTTTTTGGTGAAAAAAAGGAAGAAAAAAGAGCAGGAGGATAAAAATACACTTAATGTGTCTGATCTTGTAATAAAGGCTCTTACTGAAGTCTATAGAGTTTTTCATATGGGGTCATCACCTCAGAACAGCACATTAAACTCTTCTAAGATTCAGAATGGGATATAATAAGAGGAAAGCTAGTCAAAAGACTAAGAACTTAAAAGAAGTGGCAACTGGTTATAGTGCTCTTTAGAAAGGGAATAATGCACAGAACAAAACAGGCCTGGTAGCTTTTTTGAGACGTGAAATAACCTATGAGTCTAAAGGATGGAACAGGCAAGGCACAAGAAAGTGAATTTCACTAAAAAAACCCCATATCCTTTTATTTTACAAGCAGGAGAACTTTATCTAGACATTTTCTCACGAAAACAAAAGGAAAAAGGAGCTGCAAGGAAGAGATTCACTATGGCTTCATGAACTAAAACTAGTTCATTCCCCATGGCAAGAAACAAGAAAAGTGACATAGAACAACACCTTCCTCTAAATAAAGAAAGCAAGGTTAATGCAGCTTTACTTCATCAGTTCAATTATTCAAACACAGAATTCAACAGGAATGATTTTATTTTTTTCTCATTCTCTGTCTTGCCCAAATAAAAAGCTGACATATCTCTTATTTGCAGGCTTTGTTTATATATATATATGCTCTTGTTATAAGACATGGCTAAATACAAATACAAGAAAGGTTAACACACAGATTTTAGCAAGTACAAGAATTTTCTCTTCCTGCCTTGCAGCCAGCATAAAGATTTCCTCTAAAAAATTATTTAGCCACTAAGGTTGTAGCTGTGGAATTGCAATCTATTTTTAGTTATTTTAACACATACTCTAAATTAAAAATAGCAAGGATTTTCATTCAAAAATGCCTAGTGAAGGTTACTTGCAAGTACTATATTTGCCTTGTCTTACTACTTAGTATTATTTTAGCAAACAGCTGGTGCAAACAGGAGGGAAAATAGATGTGCTTTAATGGCCTGTCTGGCTGACTGACTGGTAAGTGCTGCTGAAACACGCTGTGTTAACTTCATGAGTGAATTGAGCAAATGCAAATTGTCACATCAGTTAACATCTCCCGGTCCCATAGCTCTGACTTCCAGCCATGACAAACACTGTCACTGAGCTTTACCTTCACCTTTCCAATGAATAAGGATTACATGTCTTATTGCTCAGCCACTATGCTGTGTGTCCCTGGAACATGAGAGAAGCGTTGCTGGTGGCACAATGACCCTTGTATCTCTGTGATAGCATGCAAGTCTCAAACTCCTAACTAAAACTGGAAGTTGCTGCACAGTGAGCAGAGTGTGAAGAACTTGTGAATCTCCTGTTTCATTCTGCACAGGAGTGTCTTGCCACACTGGCAACTCGGTGCTCTCAGAAAAAGGCCTTGTTTTAGAGCAAGGCTGGAAAACAGCTATTTCTTCTTTAGAATTAGCTTCACTTGTCCCTGAAGGGAGAGTTTAAGTTCCAGAGTGTTTAAAGTTATTTTACTATGTTGTCAGTAATGGAGCTCTAAGAAGAACATGAAATCAGAAATTTAAGCATCAATATTTGAAAATATATTTGAAAACATACATGAAAAAGAGTCAAATCAGAATGTAAAGAAAATTTTACTATGCTTTATATTTACATTAGTATTTGTGTTACTGTTTTATGTCAATCTACTTTAATATTTAAAAGCCTGCTTATCCTTTTCCAGAGAAGTAATTCAATTTTATCTAACATGCTTCCTTCTTGGAAAGAAGCTTTGAAAGAAACTGATAATCAAGCTAGAGTGAAAGCCAAGATCATATCTTAAAAAAAAGAGAGCTTGAACAATAAAAAGAGAAAAATAATAGAATATAGATTTCACAGTTAAAGGATTATCTCTTTAATTAGGAAGACTAAGCCCTGTTAGATAATGGCTGGCAAAGAGAAAGTGAACAAACCACATATTACTCAGAAGTAGCCTATAAATCTGTACAGGCAAGCTGTTTGGCTGATTAATTTCTTCCCCAGCACTCTGTGTAACACTAAATAACACATAGACTTACTGCAAGCTACAGGCTTTCTTGGAATGATGCCTTGAGAGGCGACCTAGAACAGAGGCTAGACAGTGTTAAAGGAATAAAGTAGGTATTTATTAAAAGGCCTTCAAAGGATACACCTTGGACAGTACAAGAGCCTGGCCAAGGCTACGTCCAAGATGGATGATGGATCACACATTTTCACACTTTTATAAGTTTTGGTCCATTTACATATTTGAGTTAATTGTCCAATTACAGCTTCAGGTTATGAAGTCCCATCCTCCCAGTTTGCTCTCCTCAATTTGCTGTTGTTTACAGTTTTTGGGCAAGAAGGTGCAACAGTGTCCTTGTTTCTCAGGCTGGAAAAGGATTGTTTTGTCTAACTAAACAGTGAAGACAGCTTGCTAACACTTTATATGAAGTTCAAGGTTATATAATAATGCAGTACAGAATCTGGAAAATATGAAAGCTAAAACTTCATCAGGAAACTAGTAGTAGTAGTTCTACTACTATTCCATGTTTTTAATTTTGCATTACTTCTCAGATATCCTTTAAAAATTGACAGTATAACCTGTGCACTCTACTTAACACCAGAAGGGTGAGAGTAATTAAATTCAATCTTTTTCAGACAATCACTGTTGGAATACAGTCACCAAAAACCCCATCTTTTGTGTCTGAGGCTGTCTGTGAGTTGGGCTCATTTCAGTATAGCTACATTGTGGCATTCATCTATTTTATGAAATACATCTTATCATATATCTTATGAAATATATATGACTGAGCATACACTTTACAGTGCGTATTTGAACATTTCAGTAAAAGCAAATTTGCTGTGATCATCTATGACATCCAAATGCTGAGTGGAAATAAACAGGAAAAGTCTAAGAATAGTACCACATTTAAATTCATGTTTATTTTGAATGAATAATTCTTGCTACTTATCCTCTGTGCTTCAGAAATTAATCGCATCAACACACGCAAGAGCTGTTCACATGGTCAGTGATTCCAGTTACAGGTGATGCATATCTCCATTGTTCTTTGTTTTTGCATGTTAACCCTTTTGCCTGTAATGATCTTGTTTGAATGACCTAAATAATGCACACCATTGTAGTTTAATAATTGACACATGGCTAACTCAGTCCTCCTCAACTACTCTGGCACCTTTTCTATGTTACATATGCTGCTCTTTGACAGTCATGGCTCAAGTGCAAAGTACTTTGACTGAATAAGTATATGCTAATGTACAATTTTGATGTTGCAGCAGGACCAAATCTAGACATTTAAAAAAAAAATCTCTGAAACACAATGATTTTTCTTTTCTTGTCATGTACTTTAGAGTCTTCACCAGATGATGTAATATCCAGTTTTATTTCTTTGTTAAGGTCTTTTTTTTTAAATTAAGTATCTCTCTTACAGGTTTTTAATATGATGTGCATAGATAGTAATGATGTGAAGTGGTAATGAAAAAGGAAACAGTTTCATTTTTGGGACAACATTGAAGTGCCTAAAGCTCCTCTGCATTGTTCTGCTGCAAATAAAAGAGACTTAAAAACTGATAATGTACACTAATCTGTATATGAAGAACTTCATTGCTCTTTATGTGTAATTCTACCCTGCTCTTTTCCACAAGTGTTTCAAAAGGGTGATGAAAGGTTGCTCTTTTCCAGTCCTGACAGAAATATACATAGCAGATCTACAAGAGAAAGAGAATATGTTTACTTGGGGTAAAGTGAACAAACTTCATCATCTCTGGTAAAAAATCTTTAGAAGAAATTATTCATTATACATTTTAAAGTGCTGTGCTTAATATATGTGAGTAAATAGAGCCTCCTACCTCCATTCTAAAAAAACGGAGCTTGCAAAAAACCTGCACTAACCAAACAAAAAATTAGGTCAATGTAGTTTTGGGATCAAAGGGCAAAGCTGCAAACATATTTTAATTGCATGGTTTTACATTTAACTGCAACAGCAACAGAATGCAGACACTATGAAGGAGAAGACACATTTCTTTTGAGTAGTGGGTCTGTGGATATTGTTAGGTTGCAGAGTCATTCTGAAACACTATACATCAAATTGTACTGTACATCATTTATTTACTACTAACTTTGGAGATAACACAGGTAGTAGCTGAATAACCTTGTACCTTAGGTCTCATAAAGGGAAATATATTTATGGGGCCACTAAGTTTAAAAGTACAGAACACTCAGTACACAGTGGGTGATGATCACATAGGGGAAGCATGAAGAGGGTAGGTCATTAATACTCTTTTGGCACTATTAATTTTAATTTGATTCTTGGCTTTGAAAGGCAAATTGAAATGAGCACATTGGACTTTGCAAAAAGTTCCCTTGAAGTCTGAGCCTACCCAGAACAATGAACAGGGCTGAAATGCTGAATATTAAATAACTTGGAGATTTGGGCTGATACAACTCCCTGTCATTCAGCTGTATCCTGGTCTGCCCCTTTCATTAAGCGCTTGGGAACACCATTGCTTGCCGTGGCACTTCAGGAGAAACGAAAGACATTGTATGCCATATGAGCAGGAAACTCTGGGGCCAGGAGTATCTTTTTTAGAAGCAGAGCCTGAGTATTTGAGAGTATTAGTGTGTGAATTCAATTACTGGACTTCACGGGCGTAGCCCATAAGGATGATAAAGCACTGCCTACGTGTTCCTGACCAGTTGCTTTCTGCCTTCAGCACCTACTTGTTGCACGCTACTTGCATGGATAGGAAAAAAGTGTAGAAACCAGGGAGTAGGACAGGGAAGAACAATGTAGAATAGCACCTTGATTCAAGAGAACAAAATTTCCAGTCAATTGCTTATGTGGACAGTAAAGATAAAATAATTTATTCAGCCCTATAATAATCCATGTGGATAATTTTGTGTATCTAGATATTACCAGATGCATTACTCCAAATGCTAACATATGACTCTAAGGTAATTTATATACCAGCACTTTTATAACAAGAAATTAGTCTTCTAGCAATCTATTTTCCTGCCCTGTGAAAGAAGAAAGACTGATCTCGACAGTTTTGACTGATGAGTCAAATAACTGTAATGAATCAAAGTATATTTCTAGCTGCCACATATAATGTGCTAACTATAATGTTGCTGAAGATATTTTGGTAAAATACCAGCAAAAGAAGGAACTGGAGCCACTCTTTTTACCTCTTTGGGCTCATTATCACTGTCCTGGTTTCAGCTGGTGTAGAATTAAATTATTCTCAGTAACTGTTACAGTGCTGTGTTTTGGATTAGGAATGAGAATGGTATTGACAATATTTGATAAGTGGTGTTTATTGTAAGTCAAGGACTTTTTCTTTCTTGTCTCATGCTCTGCCAGTGAGGCAGTATGCAAAAAAACCAAACTGGGAGGGAACATAGCTGGGACAGGTGACCCAAACTGACCAAAGGGATATTCCAAAACATGCCCAGTATATAAGCTAGGGGGAGCTACCCAGAAGGAGGCCAATCTGGTTTTGGGAAGGGGGGTCTGGCATCAGTCAGCAGGTAATGAAAACTTGCATTGTGCATCACTTGTTTGTTACCTTTTGATTATCATCATTATTATTATTATTTACAATTATGACTATATTTTATTTTAATTTCAATTATTAAATTGTTCTTATATCAACATGAACATTTTACTTTGATTCGTCTCCTCATGCCACTGGGGAATGCATTCGAGTGTGTCTTCTAGGAGGCCTTTGGCTTCTCTGTCATACTGCAGCGCATTTTTCCTGTACCAGTCTATGTGGTATCAGGACAGACACCTATTTTCCAGTGCATGGAATCACAGCTTGGGAGAAAGGCTCTAGCTCTGCCTTAACAGGGTGAAAAGCCACTACCCAGATTGCTGCTTTTCTGTTGCTGTTTGTTACTGTGGATTATACTTCAGCTCTGAATTTCTCTTTGCACTTAATGTGCAGATTTTTTTTTTAATTTTCAAAAGACTGGATCAAAATAAGTGATGATCCTGGCCCTTTTTCATTTATGATGTCTGTTTACAGTCCTTTTTATTTTCTGAGAAAATGTGTGTACACACATCAGATGTTTTTTTGAAACAAAAAGCTTTTTCAGTTTATATCTTGCATAGATTTAATACACTCTCCAACAATAAAGTAGCTGTTGATTATTACCTTGCACAATTGCAACAGCCTCATTAGTTTCACTATGCAGCTTAGAGTAGTTTCGTGCCAAATTAAAAATACAGGTCAAAGGACTAATGTGAGATCAGCTTGTAGAAATTTAAAGCTTACCTGGATCCAGCAATTTATAAACATACAAAAAAGCGCCACTTCATACACTATCCAAAAGCAAAAAATTTACAATGGATATAATTAAGAATGTTGTTCTGTCTTAAAATTAGGCTACAGCTTATACGTACATTATCATGAAAATGAGAAAGCTGCATTTTATTATTTGCATACTATTTAAATATTGAATGCTTATCTAGGGTTACCATGATAATGGGAAATGTTAAACAATTGAAACAACTAATACTTTTAAAAACATTACTTACTGGACAATGAGTCTGTTTTGAAAGGTAATGAAAACAAGGAGTTCTTTTCATTATGTGGAATACATTATTTGACATATTCAGAGTCTAGTTTTGGGTAGGATACTACAAACAGGCACTCTCACTGTGATCATATTTTAATGAAATAAGATGGGTCCTTCCTATACCCAGGACATATTAAGTGCTGTATCAGGTGCTGATGAGTCTCCCTTTGTAGAACAAAAGAGGATGATGAGGAATAGAGAGGCTCTTGTCCAAGCAGGTTGAAACATCTTGGCCTCTTTAGCCTAGTGAAGTCTTCCAGAAGGAATTATTCTTCTTTACAGAGAAAAAAAAAAAGAATAGATTCTTTGCAAATTATTGTGCTTAGGAGCTGTGAAGTGAGACCATTGAAAGGAAGTCTCACTTCGGTTTGGAAAGCATGTATATGAAAATGTACTTCTGTCCCAGTTTGACCCCAAATCACTGAGATTAACAAGGATTCCTCATTGACTTTGGTTGCATTGGTGCTCTCCGATAATATATATACTGTTTAAATATATTAAAGATATAGCACAGTCTTAAAAAGTGGTAATAATGCTCATCACCATCACTGTAAAATAGTAAAGTACCAAAATAAAGCAGTATAAGAGTCCATAAAAAAACTAAGCATCTAAAATTTCAATAATGTTGTCATATACATAATCAGTCCTCTTCTACACTAATGCCAGACGAGTTTCCACAGTGTTGTAAGACAGAAACATATAATTTTCCCTTGCTGGAGAGTATGATTCCATAGGTGTTAAGAACTTTAACGGAGTTACACGATTTTACTTGAGGCCATTATTCATAGAATCATTAAGGTTGGAAAAGACTTCTAACATGATCAAGTCCAACCATTATTCCAACGCTGCCAAATCCACCATTAAACCATGCTTTAAGTCTGTCCAAAGTGCCCTATCTGCATGTTTTCTGAAAACTTCCAGGGATTGTTACTCTACCACTTCCCTTGGCAGCCAATGCTTGACCACCCTCTCAATGAAAAATTTTACTTCATATGTAATCTAAACCTCCCCTGGCACAGCTTGAGGCCATTTCTTCTTATCCTGTCACTTCTTACCTGGGAGAAGAGGCTGACCTCTTACCTGGCTACAACCGCCTTTCAAGTAATTACAAAGAGCAAAAAAGTTTCCCCTAAATCTCTTTTACTCCAGGCTAAACAAACTCAGCTCCCTCAGCCACTCCTCATCAGACTCCTGCTCCAACTTCTCCATCAGCTTCATTGCCCTTCTCTGATGTGCTCCAGCACGTCAATGTCCTCCTCGTAGTGAGGAGCCCAAAACTGAACACAGGATTTGAGGTGTGGCTTCACCAGTGCTGAAAACAGGAGGACGACTGCTACTCCAGTCCTGCTGGTCAGGTTATTTCTGATATACAGAACCCATCTAGCTTTAATGTTATAAGTAAAAAAAGTAAATTAAGAGAAAAATGCATTGTAAAAGGTCTCTTCCTAAGAAATCTAGGAGTTTAAAGATATTTATAGCGTAATGAAAAGGGCAAATAACACTTGGGAACATATATGTGAGGTTTTGATCCTGTGGAGAGAGTTTAGCAGAAAAGAATTTGGACTTTTCTAAATATCTCTAAATATGATATTGCAATGAGCAAAAGGTGTGATTCATATATTTGTGTACAAAATTTCCTTTCTCAAGTGTAAGATAACTAGTTTAATTCTTTCAGCATCTAGACTACATGAAATATCAGAATAATGGATTTAACAGCTTTAATAATTTTCTTCTATGTTCCAGGAAAGTGTAATCAAAAGGATACAAGAACCTTCATTAGCAGACTCAGAAAAAAATGCCAATTTAATGTAATATAAGAAAATAAAAAAATCTGTCATGTGCTGGAAGAATGAGACAGTCCTTAATAGAAGGGGAAAGACTGAAGGAAGAAACCCTGGAGGTTCATTTAAACTAAGTCATACTGCTGCCACTCTGCCATGTGTTTAAAATGCCCACCACAACTCTCCTGTTTTGTTCTGCCCTCAGGACCTCCTCTTTCTGGGCAAGGGTACAAGGTACAGATATCAATTTCTGTGACTGCAGGTTAGAATTGCCTAGATCAGGACTTCACTCATTTTTAATAATGCCCAAAGAAACAGAAACCCTGAGATACCATGGTAAGGAATTCAATATAAGGACACAGATAAGAGAAAGCTTCAGGAAATAATATGTCAATGTGGAGAAGAACTATAAATAGCCCATAGACCTCTAAACATCCTTCACTCATCACACTTTTCCATATCTCATTCAGCTGAGTGCTAGAATATTTCTTACACTGTAAATTATTTGAGAAGCTGAGCTGGTAAATTTGTTGATAAGCAGCTTGATTATTCAGAAGCAAGAGTCCTGAGAGAACTAAAACTTCATGTTCAACAGAACAGACTAGCTGGGATGCAGCAGAAGAGCTAGCACTATTGAGAGCTATCTTCACAATGAATTTCTAATTCCTTTAGTGATATTAATGAACTGTTCATCAGTCCTGAGAACAGAATATTCCATTCTATCAGAATATTAAAAAATTATGCAAATGAGATATGGAGACCTAATTAGAGTGCAGGAATTGCATGGTTCAAGGAAAGTTCACTTATGTATCAGTAATTACACAACAGCCCTTTTTCCTAACAGGCTAAACCAAGTCCATTTCATCATAATGAGTATTATAATTAAAATAGCTTTTCAAACTAATAATACATTAAAAAAAAATCTACAGGATTTTTTTAAGACCTGGGAAGCATGCAAAATAGGAAGAGAATGATTTTGATGCAGATAGTATCATAACCTATTATTTTTGGCAACAGAATGTTAATGGCAAATCCAAAATATACAGTATCAAGAAAGAATCATACTTGCAAAATTCCTGTGAGGACTAGACCCTGAAATTATCCCACATTTTCTTTCTTTTCTTTTTTCTTTCAAAGCTGTTACTGTTGACTAGGACACTATTACTGATAAGCTGAAAGGTGTTTCGTAGAACTGTGTTTTTTCAGAGAGAAGAATGCCCTTTTATAAAAAAATATTGATGGAAAAAAATACTAAGAAAATTCATATTAATGTCCTTTTCCTCATGCTGCAGAAGAAAACTGAGAAAGTAGTTAAAATCCAAGATATATACATGTTACCAGACCTTTGGGAGAATTTTTTTTGTTATGTTTGTTTGGTTGTTTTGTTTTATTTTCAATAAAACTTGTCTCCAATAAAACTTCGAGATTTTACTGCAAATCTAACAAGTATAGCTGTCTGTATAACACAAAGAGAAAAATCTTTAGGAAAAACGTGTTCTTAGGCTTCAAGATAAAGCTTGGTGTTAATAACACCAAGGTTTTGGTATCAATCCCTGTCTGGGCAATTCACTGAAGAGTTGGATTCAACAATCCTTGTGGATCCCTTCTAACTCAGAATATTCTGTGATTCTATAAATAATGGGCCCAACACATCATCTCCTTGATACTTTACTACCTCAGAAATATCTTTAACTGTGCTGAACAATTACTGAAATTATAATTCTGCAATTATTACTATGTCTAGGATTATGTATATCGTTTAAAAGTGGAAAATGACCTATTTTCTTCCCCTAACACAAATTTAGTTGTTTTGTTATTGATGGTATGTACAACTGAATTATATTTGTTATGAGGAGATGAGAGAAACTTGTAACCCAAACTACTTATGGACTGATGAGGCCAAATAATTCTATACTTATTAAGGTTTTTTAAAAAATCTTAGCTGTTCATCATGGGAATTGAATCTTAATGTCATATATTGCATTTCCTTTCAATTTCATTCCTCTTTTAAACAAATTTGTACTTTGAACTTCCAAGAAACTGCTAGCTTTGAAATGAGACGCATCCATCTGCTGTAGTTGTGTGCCATCACATCTTCACAGCATGTAAATAAGAAAACCTAACCCATTTTTTCTTATAAAATCAGTGCTTTTTGCATACTGTATGATGATAATTTCTCCTTCTAAAATGGCAGTGAACTGGAGGATTAGGATAGCAGATGACAGCATTTATTTCTGTAATTTACTGGTACCATGAGTAATGTTTGAGACCATGCCATTTCCTGATCATTTCTGACATAAAAAGTCATTTTTGCTGCAAGACTGTTATAAAATTTGGCATAATGGAGTTTGTTTTTTTCCGAGAACTATTAACTCCCCACATACCAGATTTGGAAGAAGGAGAAAAGAAGACTCCTACATTTTGCACAGAGCTTATTTACACTTCAGCTACCAAAATATAGCAGCAAAGTATCATTTGGAATATTTTCAAAGAAAATGTTTGACAATAAATATAGTTAATTTCGATGGAAAATGAAAATACATGCAAATGTTTCTAAGAAATCTGTATTTCTATATAAACTAATGTACCAATGCCCATATAAAGAAGTGTTGATCCAGGGCTCTTCCTGAAAATTCAACAGAAATGTATGACAGGCTTTGAAGAATTCAATCTATGTTTTTGTTAGAGCTCTCTGTGTTTTATCTGCATATGTGAAAGTTTCAGGTGCAAGTAACTTGACTGCTTCCTAAAAGTAAAGGATATATGGAAAAAATTTAGAGGAAGTTATACTTTTGCAGAAAAAAGTGGTCTATGTCATGTGATGTCATGGCTCTGTTGCTCAGATAGTGATTCTTGGTTATTACTCATGAACTTTTAATCCAATTTAGCCTATTCACATTAACAGAATTTCCTTTTATTTGGCTGCCTCGACTCCTTGAAGTTCATTGTTGTTTGCATATTTTGCATGATATTTATGTCAATAAAGGACCAAAGATCTTTTTAGACTAAGCATCTGAAGACCCAGGAGCTGTGCCTAATGCATATGATAGGTCATCCATAGACACGGTTTCTGTTCCTGAAGTAATGGCAAACCATTGTTCTCTGGACTCAGATTAATTTTGTCTCTATTTAGATCCTCCATGAAACATGATCTGCACGATAAATTTCTCGAACAATTTGTTACTCCCTGTCTAATCTTTTCTGGTCATACATGAAATTAGGATAGCATGGTTTTATTTCTCCTACTCTCCAGGAATTTTGTATCAAGTCAAGGGGACAGTTTCACATTTTAAATCTTGTAGCAACTCCTATGTACATTTGTGCTTAACACCTTCATCTCTGGCTCTCACAAGCCTATTTTAGTGAAATTAATCTTCAAATTTTCTTTTATGAGAGGAGCATTTTCAGATGCCTCCTCCACTCAACTGTTTTCATTCTCAGCTCAAGATATTTCTTTCCTGGATTTGTCATATTTGGCTTTTACCTTTTCATTTAAACTCCCTGTGTAACTCTTATCAAAAAGTCTGAAATCTCACATGTCTCATCTTTCCTCATCTTTATCCCCAATTCTGTCTTGGCTCAATTTATCTTTCCCACATTCTAACATTTTATCTTTAGCAGATGAATGCTAGAGATTATAATATCTTAATTAAAAAGAAATTTTACTTATAAGTCCCATTCTAAAGTCCATCCTTTGACTTTTAAAGTTCTTACATGATTATTTGATTATATCACATACATTTGCTGTTTTTTTTCATGTTTCTTCACTCATGGCCATCAGTCTTCTCATACACAAACAGCATTACTAGCATATTTCTCAGATGCATTTTCCTAGATGGAGATGGACTTTTTTTCCTTGGGTATCAAAGCACACTCCACTATTCTCTTCAATTATTTACTGTTGCAACTTATCTAGACCTGTAATCTACATGAGTAATGTGCAGAAAATAAAGGTAAATCACAGTTCATTTTAGCCCCACTGGAAAATTACTTATCAAATGCAGCAGAGACTTTTCCTAGTCTGTTCAACCATACAAAAATATTATAAAATGGTGAATATAGCAAAGGGAAAAAAATTAGTAAGAAGTTATTATTTCTTTTGTATTCTTCTGAATTGATATTTGCAGTGATTTTTCTCCAAATCTTTCAGTGAGACTGTAACCTAAAGCCTGGCATGAGGAAGGCATAATACTTTGGACTATTTTGTTTTCATGCTTTTTATGTGGGGATGTGCAGCTGTTTAGTAAGCAGCTTAGTCATATGAATCCTATTCCAAAAATCTTTTCAGAAGAAATCCTTTAAAACCTTATTGCTGTCCTCTGGAGACAAATAGTAGGGTTTCCAACATCACTCCAGTTTGGAAACCATCTAACTGTCTCCAGATCATTACATACCATTGTCACATCTGCACATTTAGCCTCACAGTTCCTGGAAAGGGGATGGAGTGCCTCGTTGTGGAGGCCATCTCTATCCTCATGGATGAGAAGAAGGTGTTTAGGAGAAGTCAGCATGGATTCACTAAAGGTAAATCATGCTTAACCAACCTGTTTACCTTCTATTATGTAACAGCTACCTGAATAGAGGATGGGACAGCAGTGGATATTGTCTATCCTGATTTCTTCAAGTCTTTCAACCCTGTCTCTCACTACATCCTCATAGGCAAACTCAGGAATTGGGGACTGGATGAGTAGGTAATGAGACTGTCTTAGGTTGCAATACAGGATGTGACCAAAAGTATGTATTCTATCCCCATCTGTTAAAATCATATGGGGCAGTCATCCTTATCTTTTCCACAACTCATCCTTCCTCCAGGAGGATATCGTCTGTTAATGGGCCATTGAGTCCCACTGAATGACTGATAAAATTACATCATCCCATTGGGAGATGCTCCACCTAGGAGAAGAAGCCAAGCCTTTCCTACCTAGATAAAAACTGAGATCTGGAACACCAAGGCAGCCTTTTTACACTGGATTCCAGAGGAAAACCAGACCTTTCCACGTCATCACTGGACCACTGGAGGAAAACTGCACCTTCTACAGGAGCACTGCTTCAACTGAGCCACATCTGTCATCCAGGAGGACTGCAGCCACCATTTATACGGACTGCTACCAACACCCTGACTGACAGGGTGTCAGGTTGTATTCTGATTCTGTCAGTGGTTTTTTTTAGGTTTGTTCTCTGTAATTCTATATTTCTATTTTAATTTTCCTAGTAAATAACTGTTATTCTAATTCCCATATCTTTGCCTGAGAAACCCATACTTTCAAAATTATAATAATTTGGAGGGAGAAGGTTTACATTCTTCATTTTAAAAATAGGCGTCTGCCTTTCTTGGCAGACACCTGTCGCTGGTGGGGTTCTTGGGGTTCTCCGTGGAACCCTGAGACTGTCTTATCAGTCCTCAGCAACAGAGCACGTTCTCAAGCCTTGCCCAGAGAGAATTTGGCTTGTGATGGCCCTCAAACCAGCAGGGTGAAGAGATTGGAATATGTAGAAAGGCACAAATCCATGGTTTATTCTATGAAGGCGTCCATTCTAGCATATACAACGGTTAGGGTTTTTCAGGGGTTTTTATATCTTTTGAGGGTTTTACACTTTGAACCAATTACTAAGGGAATTCTACATTCTAACCAATCCCCAAGGGATTTTATATTCAAAGCTAGCCTATAGATACTAAAAGGAAATGAACCACTAACATTGAAGAAAGATAACAGAGGGTCTACCAAGGGGGAGCTGGATTCCTTTTTGTATTCGTCATTTAACAAGCCATTTCTTATCTTTAAGCTATGGTTTTCCAAGGGGCCTGTTCTGGGGACACAGAGAAACTTTCTTCTTTATGAATGTTTTCTGCTCCCTCTACAGACACCTGTCTTTCAAACCAAGACAGAGGCTCATTGAGAATTGGCTGAATGGAAGATCCCAGAAGGTCTTTATTGATGGCACAGGGTCTAGCTGGAGGCCTGTCACAAGTAATGTCCCCAAGGTTCAACACTGGGCTCAGTATTGTTTGACTTATTCATCAGTGAGTTGGGTGAAGGGGCAGACGCCTCCCAGCGAGTTCCAACAAGTTGTCCATGAGCCAGCAGTGCCCTTGTAGCTAAGAAGGCCAGTGGTATCCTGGAGTGCAATTAGGAAGAGCTAGAAGTTTAGGAAGGTAATCCTGCCCTTCTACTTTTACCCTGGTATGGCACATCTGGAGTGCTGTGTCCAATTCTGCACTCAGTGCAAGAAAGACATGGAGCCGCTGGAGTGGGTGCAGTGGAAAACAACAAAGGTGATGAGGGTACCGGATCATCTGCCTTACAAGGAAAGGCTGAGGGAGCTGGACCTGTTCAACCTCAAGAAGATACAAGTGAGAGGCAGCCCCAATATCTGAAGGAAAGGTGTCAAGAGGATGGAGCTAGGCTCTTAGCTAGGCTAAGCAATAGGACAAATGGGGAGAAGCTGATGCACAGGAAGTGTCACCGAAACAAGAGGAAGAACTTCTTTACTGTTCGAGTGACTGAGCACTGGAACAGGTTGCCCAGAGCAGTGGGGATTCTCCCTCATCGGAGGTATTCAAGAACTATCTGGACCACGTGCTCTGGCATGACCCTTTCTAGAGGAGGAAGGTTGGACCAGGTAACCTGCTGTGGCCTCTTTCCTTACACACTTTGTAATTTTGTGATTCAGTTTGTGTACATATGTGTGTTTTCAGTGGGACAGAATGAGAAAGCATATGTGTGTATTTGGATATGGGAGAAGTGATAAAGCAAATAACAAACTTCTTTTTCTTAAATATCGCCTAATTCTTCTAGGGCTGTTTTCTGCTCTGAGAAGTGCCAGTAACCACTCAGCTTAATGTCAAATTTCCACTTCTGTCTCACTCTTGTTGGTCACAGAGATGAAAAGAAGTCTGTGGAAAGCAAAATAGAATAAATCTGTGCAGGACATTTTAGCATGCTGAGCAGCTGCTACTTAAAATACAGAGCAGAACTTCTTTTGGGAGAGTACCCAGTGATGGTTTTCCAGAAGCACAAGCAATATGTTTACTAATCTCTCCTGGCTAGCAGCAGTGTGTTTCATTTCCATAAGCCTGGAGGACAGTATTCCTGTGAGAACCAACAGTTGCAGAAATTCAAGCATAATAATTTTGACTTCAAATGACACTAATTCCTCAGCTTTTATACAGTTCCAGCTGCACACTTCAGCTCTGCAAGGAATACAAAAGAAGCGACATCATCAGTACCTACATAATATTTTTAGCTTATGCTAGAATGTAATACTGTTAAGGGGCTAAAATAAGAAGTGAAGTTCTAAATTCTGCAGAGTTGCAGTCATGAAACAATTACATCTGCAGTGTCCCATTAATATATGCTGTATTTTCATTAAATATCAGAGGGCATTTGTGTATCTGGCAGTTTTTTAACATCTACTGACTATAAAGAGTACAAGCACCAGAAAAAAAATTACAATGCATTGATGACAGGATTTTTCATCTTCTTTTGTCTTTTTCTGGTAGGTTTTTCTTACAAGTGTCATTTGACTTGATTTGATTTAGACTGCAGCATCTCGGTGAACACAAACACAAAATGCACCAATATATATTGTATATCTTCATAAATTCACACACACACTTTCCCCAATACACTAAGATAGGACTATTATTTCTGAAATTGCACTGGGTGCCTGTGACAATATAAGCGTGGGGGCTGTAGGTTCTACCTATGAAAGTTGTGCTGATATTTTTTGGTCTTTACTAACCTCCTCCTACATGCCTCCTCTTAGACTTTTATCCTAAGTTTTTTTTAGGGTTTTTTTTTTTTTGTCCTTACAGTCTAGTTACATTATCTTTTTCACCTTACATGCACCTACTTTTAAGTTCCTTCTCTCCAGAAAGATACAATGCAGAAGAGAGAAGTGCTATGACTAATTATCATGAGTGCTCATTAATATTTCTTGGATCTATCAGTTTCTTTTTGGTATCATTTAGTATCAAGAATGACAGGGTTTTTTTTCTTGGACTCTTGTTGGTTAAGAAAATCATGATGTTTTTGTCTCACTAAGAGATTATAGAATATTTTGCTGTTATAGTAAATTTATCTACAAATCTTTCAGGCTGGATTTTTAGAGAGCTTCATCTTTTCTTCATGTTTTGTAGGCAATCCAGAACTGCTGGAAAAGGCAGTGAGTTATAGTGAAATATGATGATAGTAACCACCTATTGTCCAGCTGTTCAATCAAATGTCATACTAAAGAATGAAACATCTATTAAATTTTTTTTTAACTTGGAAAATATATGTCTGGAGTGATTACACTGGGAAAGGTGTTTGGAGGTCTTACTGTGTTGTCTTTCTAAACACAGTATGTCATTTGACTTTTAGCCTAGAGTTTCAAGTAGTTCATTAGTGCTGAGCATTAAATGAATGTAAAAATCAGTGAAGGGTGGATTTTAGTGATGTGAGACTATGAAAGTTTGCTTTAGGAGATCTTGTTATCGTTAACTTAACTCTCAGCTCAGGGTTTGTGGACTTAAAGAATGCAGTTGCATGTGTCAAAACACCATCCCCATATGATAAGCTACCACAACAGAGCTTCAGATAAGCACAAACAGCATAGTAGGAAGGATCTAATTCCAGGCCTAACAGAGGTTTAGGTTTAGGTTTAGAATTAGCACACCAGAAAAACTGAACTCTTCAGACTGTGGGAAAGAAAACCACTGCTTACACTCATGTCACCCCAACTTGTGAGAACTTCAGTGACCACACTGAATATCCAGGGCCTGGTCTCTATAAAAGTGGTACCTCCAGAAGAACGACTCAGGGACTCCCACCCCTGAGAAGCACTAGGGTAAGGAAGGATAGATCAGCAGGACACTGCAGGAATCCACATGATAGTGCTTTTGCTTAACCTCTCTCACTCTTTCTCCCTCTCCAGCCCAAATTCCTATTTCTTCCTATCTCTCTACCTCACATTTATTGTTAAATAAAATCTGTACTATTGATTCTGGCATATGGTCTCATTTGCACATTGATTCAGGCAGAGGCATCTACTGTAATCGGATCATAACAGGGCTGACTCATGTTTTTCTGAAGATATATCAGTGGGAATAATTTTGAAAAATAAAAGCTGTTATATAACATCAATGGAAGAGAAGCTAGAGCTAGATGATCTTTAAGGTCCCTTCTAACCATAGCCATTCTACGATTCAATGATTCTATGAATATAACAACATATACATTGAACAGCTTATCTACATAAAAGAAAATGTCATTTTTTAGCTGTAACTTTGTTTTCCTGCTTGAGCATTTTAGTGTGTGTTCAAAGTACAACATTCAACATCCTGTGTTACCTGGAGTTTATATTTCAAGGCTGCCACATTTCTGATGAGAACTAATGTTAACTTAATTCAAAGAAGAAATAAAGTTTTAATGCAGAAATTTGCTAGATTCTGGAACCAGACTATGTACAAACCAGTTTAAGTAAACTTTGTGAAAGATGATGAGAGGTGCCAAGAATGAAAGAAATGACTAAGAGCTGAAATGCTAAGCAGGATTATGCTTTTCAAGTCAATATATATGACTGGTTGTACTATTACAAATGTGGGTTGAACTGCTGAATTGTATTGCATTATGTATGTCATTATGTATTGTATTATGTACAGTTCTGTCAGAAAAGGACCTGCAATTTTTCCCTTAATTTTGTACGTACCTGAATACATAAAAATGAGCAAATAATTATGTTATCCATCTTCCCTTATTAGCCTGTATCTTTCAGCAGCTCAAGGAACTTCATCAGTCATGATTTGCTTGCACTTACGTGGCCTTTTTCAGCAGCACTGCTGTGCCTGATTGAATACTTATTTTAAATTTTTAAAATGCTGGTTTGCTCTGGGAGATAGAAACTGGCTCTTAATTTTAAAGTCAAGAAACTACTTAGTATAATCTGCAGGCTTAACAATGAATCTAATTTCATGGATGTTTATTTATTACAAACATATTTATATTAAGTTCTGCTAAGTGAATTTAACCTATACTAAAGATACTAGCCTGGGAGTCCTGGGTTGCAATACCTCATATACACACCAGGGCAAGCAGCAGTACAGGTATCTCTTGTTATGATCCGATTACAGTAGATGCCTCTGCCTGAATCAATGTGCAAATGAGACCATATGCCAGAATCAATAGTACAGATTTTATTTAACAATAAATGTGAGGTAGAGAGATAGGAAGAAATAGGAATTTGGGCTGGAGAGGGAGAAAGAGTGAGAGAGGTTAAGCAAAAGCACTATCATGTGGATTCCTGCAGTGTCCTGCTGATCTATCCTTCCTTACCCTAGTGCTTCTCAGGGGTGGGAGTCCCTGAGTCGTTCTTCTGGAGGTACCACTTTTATAGAGACCAGGCCCTGGATATTCAGTGTGGTCACTGAAGTTCTCACAAGTTGGGGTGACATGAGTGTAAGCAGTGGTTTTCTTTCCCACAGTCTGAAGAGTTCAGTTTTTCTGGTGTGCTAATTCTAAACCTAAACCTCTGTTAGGCCTGGAATTAGATCCTTCCTACTATGCTGTTTGTGCTTATCTGAAGCTCTGTTGTGGTAGCTTATCATATGGGGATGGTGTTTTGACACATGCAACTGCATTCTTTAAGTCCTCACAACTTTATCCTGCATTTTAGTGCCAATTTGGAAAATTAACAATTAATATTTATAATGGAAGTGCTTCATACAAAGATGTACATAAAAGAAACCTTGGCCGCTGTGCAGAAGATTTAATTGATCCTACAAAGACCAAAACTGTGCTATGCACTTCTGTGCCATTTGCTTCACTTCATCTATCTACTAACACCAAACATAAGTACAAATGCAGCTTTATGGTATGCTCTAGAATATGGTAGCTTGAGGGAGTGCTTGGACTTTCTGCTGGAACTACAGTCGAGATGACATTAAAGGGAAAAATTCTAATGCTTGAAACTGTACCATGAACTGAGCAGAAAGCATAAGCTATCACCATGCTAGTATTATTGTTATTCTTCTTATTATCAACTCCATGAGTAGCTATAATGTTTGCATGGAATTATTTTAAATAGAAGGTAGGGTGAGAATGTGAATAAGAAACATTTTCTTCCATTCCTCTGTAAGTATGTACATGGAAAGATAGTATGTGTTACCAAAATACCTTATGGCAAAGCTAGAAGAAAGGCCGCTATTTTGAGTAAAGCATTTTAATAATAAGACTAGATATTAATTCTGACCCTAGAAACAAAATTATCAATACTTCTTTGCTGATGCCCTAAGTATTTCAGTCTCCCTGAACATCACATTTTTGGAACACACTCTAGAAAATATATTTTAAAAAATATGTGTTTTCTGAGGGTGATAAACACATAATCTAGTATACAGCTAGAAGAGCATTCCAAAATAAGAAATGGAAAACATGAAGCAATGGAGCTATACAAACCAGTAGGAACCAAGCAATGAGTTCTGCTTCCTGATTGTGAAAGCTGGCTTAGTGGCCAGTTGTCACTAAAGAGTATCTTCAAACTGCACCATGGCAATCAGATTAATGATGATTCTCCCTGTTACATTTAGTAATGAAAGAACAGGATTCTTCCCTGATATGTGGCTTGTGTAGTATAGGAATTTCAAACCCATTGAATGCAAATGTATTTTCCCAATAGTGTTCCAGTAAGATAGGTAAATGGCTTAGCATAGGTGTGAAGGACTAGCTGTCACAGAAATGACAAAGAGAAAGAGACTCACACCTGACTCCAAGGAAATTGAGCAGGAAAAGAGAGCCCTTTATTTACATTACATGTCTATTTATAGAATTCCAACAATGACCATGGATAGGACAGTGATGGTGAGACCTCTTGACTCCATTGGTTCCATCACAAGTCCATCAATCCTCTCTTCCTCCAAAGAGGAATGCAAAACAATCATTGTTTAGAAGAAAGAGTGTGAGAAACTGTAAAAGAAATCCATCAACAATCAGAAGGCTAGAATACAGGTGCAACACTAGTCATGCTGAAAATAAGGGTAATGAAACTCATATTCACAGTATCACTGAGCTGAGGGGAAATCACAGCTCAGCATGAAGAAGAGGCTTGTCCTAGGCACATTTGTACGGAGGAACTCCTGTAATGCCAACCAGACCAGTTCACAAACTGTCCTCCCCCGTGCCAGCAGTGTCTGCATGTAAGCAAACACCAGAGGAACTGGAGATCATCAGGGTGCAAGGAAATTGAAATTGCATGTCATATTCTGGTTTCAGTGGGACCGGTTTTTAAACAAGAACCAAGTTCAACCAAGTGTACATAATGGCTTTCTACAAGCACAATAAAACCACTCACTGACTAGAAGACATAGATGGGAGAACTGAAAATCCCCAACAGAAAGGTTGCAATGTGAGTGCTCATTCAGGCCATCCCAAATTCCAGCTGCTCTCCAGTCAGATATGCAAAACCTCATGGGTTGGTCAGCAGGCTTATATCCTGGCATCACCTCTCACTGAGCTGCAAGGTCAGGCACACTCAGGGAAGAGAACTGCAGCTGCAGGAGTTAGAGGGTTTGTGTACGAGGGAGCAACAAATGCTGGAGCAGAGTGATGTTACTGAGGATGCAGATTGCAGCACTTCCATGTAGCATAGTGTGTAGGATGGAAATCCATAATAAAACAGGCTTCATTAATACTCTGTTCACAATATATTTTATGTTTGATCAAACAACTCTCTAATCAATAAACATTTCATTCTATTATAAACTGAACACAGGGGGCTCACTTGGGTAAAACTTACTCAGAAGCTGATTTCTAGAGACTGTATATGTTAAGGATTATTTCCTTTCGTTTTCTCTGCTGATAAGTATTTTTCTGAATTATGTTTAGGAAAAATATTTAAAACCAAAACCAGAGTCTTCATGATATCTCAGATATACCATAAACTATTATTTAGAACTGTAAACATGCCATTTTAAACATCCATGTGTTTTATATATTTTCAATATTAATGTGAAAACCAACTTGCAGCTAGTCAGAAATCTGAAAAGTCACAAGTGATCTTTACAATCTAGTGAAGGTGCGCTTAGAAGAGAAGACAACTTCCTTGAGGAAAATTAGTGAGATCTTCCTAAGTTACTATTTTCACTGGTGTATTTTACTGTAATAGTTCTGATTTTAACAAATAGTTTGACTTTATTTGCAGGTAAAAAATAATTTTTCTTACTTACAGAAACGTGACTCTCTAGCCTGTAGCCCTTAGAGGTGAAGAACTTTTCTGATTCCATGCAAAGCTTTATTACAGAAATCTCCAAAGTGAATGGAAAGCAGCCCACACAGTATATAATAACTGCTTGTGAGTTTTCTCTGTGGGTTATTAAGATTAAAATGATTAGGTTACTGAGTGTGTAGAGGAACAATTGTTCGTTCAACTGTGCATAAATAGTTTTAAAGGTGTGAATAGGTCTTGTTGTTGAATCAAACATTTTGCAAAAAAAATCATTAGAAAGACATCTTGGTGTGGTTTTATGGGGTAATAATTTCAGTAATAGAAACGTGAACTCTGTTATACACATTATAAAAGCTTGTTACCCTGTAGAGTCCCCAGAAAGTGAGACTGCCACAACTCCTCTTTTATATTTATGCCCTTTTGCTGATGGAAAAAATCTGTAGCTAGAGGTAAATGCTAAAATATCCTGTTAGCATCCTGTTATGCCCCATCATATTGCACACTTCATGTTGGAACAGAATATATCTTGAAATATAATTTTATACAGTGTTATTAAAAAAACCTTCAAACTCAATGCACTTCTTCAAGGATGAACTAACTGTTCATATGAATTTTATACTTAATAGTCTGCAAAATATACTAAAAAGCCAGAAGTGAGGTGTAGATGGTTTATAGTTTCTGTAATTGAAATGAAAGTTTTTAAGACAGCTGAAAAAAAATTTTGTTAAATGCACTGCATTTTATGAGCTAATACTTTACAAGCTGTATTGATCAAAACTATTCTGGCAGCAGAAAAAAACCAAAATAGTAATAGCCAAGCTCAAGCTTCACGCAACCAAGTAATAACATGGAGTAGTAAATGGAAAGCAAGACAAAAAGGACCAGAGAGATCACATAAAATCTGGTATTGCAGAATATTACATCCCCTGCACATAGTAATTGGCATACAAACAAAATTAAAATAGACAGTCAGAAGCTGCAAGCTGGGAAACATAAATTTTTATCTCACTAATGTTTCCCTAATGGATAGTTCCGATGCGTGATGGGGATTTATTTTTAAACAATGTTATTTCACTGCTAGCTGACCTTACTGTCCAGTTCAATTTGCAAAAGGAACTGAGATGCTTAGAAGGTATGATTTTTTAAGAAAAAAGAAGTTTTGCAAAGTCACTCTGAAAGCCAGAATGAGAACAAGACATATTTTAACTTCAAGAAGTATTATGATAAGCAAATTCTTAAAATAGAAGCAGAGAAAACCAATTCTATTTAAATGTAATTCTGAGACCATACTACATCCCCAATCTTGGAGTGAGCTGCATTTCCTCTGAGTCTTGTGCTCCTTTGAAGCTTTAGAGGCTTTCACAGGGCTTTGGGCAATTGCAGACATCTGACCACACTGACCTTATTTAGTCAGGGGCCTAACAGTAGATTAACTATATTGGTCCATAAATATTGCACCTGTCACTTGCACAAAATAGACTGTCTGTTGTTTGCACAAATCCCCAGAGTTTCTCAGAGTAAGTTGTGGGGCAATGCGCTAATAATGCCAAAGCTTTGGGTAGTAGTAAGGATAGCCCCTGACTTTGCTCAGGTGTAGGTAATAATTGCATTGCAAGTAATTAATGATGTAACTGTTACTTCCTGTTTGCTTTACAGCAGCTCTTGTTTCCTGCAGATGTATTGCAGGGCCTTCTTGTCTTCAAAAAAAGCGTTTTTATAAGATTACAGCATGTCATCACAATGTGTGATTGAACAATCTGTTAATTCTGCTTTGTCCTGATTATTGTTGTTAGTACTTAATAATATAAAAACCTGTTCATAGATCTGACATTGTAACAGGTATGAAGTCAGTCTGTGTAGCCATACGGTGTTTATATTAGAAAATTGACCAGTGTGAGGCAACAGTCATTGTACCAGTATTAAATTGTCTGTGTTGCTGAGTTATTATTACAATTAGTACATTTTTTTTTTTTTAAGTTTCGTCTTGAGTATCTAGATGTCTCCTAAATATTTCCTGGGTACATTTTGGGAGTTATCACAGTCCATTGACTATTTCCAGTAGTAATTTTGGATTTTGTCAGTGTTTTCTGCATCTAAAGTTTGTTTTACAGTATAGGTACCAGCCTTTCTTGGTTCACTAGGTCAGAAGCATATTTAATTTATTATCATTGAAATTGCTTCACAGACTGGTAGTGCATCACAGCTGTATCTTAGCAATCAGTAGCTCTAGGGCTGAGGAAAGAAGCTTCTGAGAAAGTTTTTGAGTTGAAAATGACCATGTGAACAAACACTATTCTTTTAGGCTGGGTTTAAACCAAATATTCCGAAATGGTATAGTTTTGGATTTTCACTTTGTGTTGCAATAGCCTAGAACATCTCCTTGTAGTCTGTAAGAGCTGAGAGGTATGTGGGCAGCTGCTGTGAGTCTCCTTGCTATTGTTAGTTGACCTGTTCAGGGATAACTTTTAGCTCCTTGATTTATCTTAGAGTCTTGCATGTCAATTCCTATAGCATAAAGCACAAACTTACCATAGAAATTTACTCCACTATGGCTTGTTTACATTAGGATTCTTGTTCTGGGGACAAAATGCACGGATAATGACTGCATGGAAATTCTAAGTATTAATTTTTAAATTTTGGTTTGTGGTAAATCCAAGATAGTAGGATATGAAATTGTAAAAACCATAGATTTGTATAAAATATGGTGACTGCAATCCTAAAGGATGGAGAGAATGAGATTTCTCACCTTGAGAAAAGTCTGATAATGGCCTCCAGTGAGGCTTCAGCAAACTGAAAAATAACAGTAAAATGACTCTGATTCTCTCCTGTCACCTTGCTACCAGCATACGTCTTCTGGGAGAGAGATTAAACTTCCTTCTGACGTGGACTCTGGCCTGGAGGGCTGAGGGAGAACCATACTGGGAGACCACAGCAAGGCTGGGGAAAGTATGACCCAAGTGTTCCCTAGTAAATCCATGCTTGAGCTGTCATTCTTGTCTCCTAATCACATATAGAAGTTCTGCTTCTTTCCTTCCTTTTTTTGGCGTTTATGGAGCTGACTCCTTTTAGGAGATGATCAGGAAAATCTCAGTATTCAATTGGAAAAAAAAGACAGAAGCTGGGACTTTGAGGGAATTTTTAGCTCAGATGCATATCGCTTTTTATATGACTCTTGTATATCACTACAAAATGGCTATAAAATAAGGCAATGGCTTCTTTCCCCATTTAACAAAAACAAATAGGAAAATATTTTCACAAGAGTGACCTACTGATTACCAACCTGTAATGTAGGTTCCAAGTCTATTTTCTAGATTTATTATTTTCTGCCAAAATTGATTTGGGCAAAACCCATAGTAATTACCTAATATGTGGTTAGCAATTTTCCATCTCATTACACAATCCTTGTATCTTATTACCCATTTAAATGAATACCTGTTAAATGATCAGATCTGTACAACTCAAACAATTATTCGATCCATCAAGCCAAAACAAATAGACGACTTCAATAAAGTTTTTACAACAGAATACTACAATATAAGACAATAAAAATGGAATTTATCAGTGTAATGCATCAGCTGAATGAATATAAAACTTTATAACAGAGTCAAAATTACTTTTTGGGATGTTACATGACTATACTATAACCCTAATCTTTCAAAATCCCAAGGAGCTCTGAGGAGGCATTTTGTATCATCCACATAAGAGCTGTGCATTTTTGGGATGCATCAAAATGAAACACACCTAATACTTATACAGACATAATACATAAGTACTACTAAAAGTGCATGAAAACTTGTTATTTTCAGCTTATAATTTTTGCACTGATTTTGTGTAATCAGAGGTGCATATTGAAAATAGAATAAAAATATTCATCTCAGAGTATGTGTTGTGTTTTAAACAGTTGCTTTTCAAAGCACGTATGATGTTTGGTATTGGAAAATCAAAAAGAGCATTGACCAAATGATTCAAACTTAAAATGAACAGTTAAACATGAAGATTAGGATAATCAAATCAAATTCAATTCTGCTACAGTTCAGCATACTGGAACCTGTTTCTACCCCTTTAAAGTTTTAAAGCAGAGTAAGAGGGTATGTAAATTGACAGCTTGGTCAGTATATCCACAGGATGTAGCACTGTAGCTTTGCCTATTCTTTTGCTGCTTTATTATTTTTACATTCATAAATCAGTAATTTAAAAAGTACTACAATCACTATATATTTTACGTATAATTAGAGAAGATACTATAACAATCCCAAAATACTTCAGAAAAAAAATAAAACCACCAGAAATGGATTACAGGTGAGGTAATATTCAGGAAAAAATTCTTTCCACAAACTAAAGTGTCCTTATAATTTGTAAACAACAGGAAATGAGAAGCATTCTGTTGTGGAAACCACCTAATATTACAATTTTGCTCAATTTCTAAACTTTTCAAGTAGTCAAACTCTGGTCCAAGAATCTGGAAACCACTATAAATATTATATTCTTCCCTAGAATGAAGACTGCTTTTATTAGGCAATGAAACATAATATTTATTGAAGCTGATGTTACTCAGTTCATTAGGAATTGTACATACACAGTAATGACTAGAAATTGTCATTAGAAAAAAGCTTTTTATACAGCTTTTTTTTTTTCCATGATACTATGCATTGTTTAGCATTGATATCATGTACACAGATTTCCTCTTTAGAAAAATAGATCATCATATATACATATGTGTGTATTCATTGAACACAGTATATCAAAGCAGTCTAGAGGTCTGTTGTCTGCAGAATAATTCCTATGTTTCCTTGGAAAAGTTCTAGGCTCAGCTACCTCTCCCAAGTGGTTTCAACAGAATTGGAGCAGAGAAGTTAGCTACGTCAGAAAACCTAATCCACCAATTTCATGTGATTAATTTCTGTACTTCATCTAATCTCCTTTGCTTTCCATTATGCTACTTCTCACTGTAATCATAGTGTAGCAGATACAGAACCACAAACTCCTGCTGTTTCATAGTGATCAAAAAAACCAAATGAGAACAGAGTCAATAGAGAGGTGGAAAATGTAAATTTATGTCTTGGCTGCAGTGATTTCTTAACTGAATATAGAGTGCAGCATAATTCAAAGTGAAAAGTCTAAGGATATTGTTAAGGTCTGATTATTGAGAGACGCCTCTACAGAAGTTAAGGTGCAAATTACACCATATGCTGACGTCAATAATGTGGATTTTATTTAACAGTAAATGTGAGGTAGAGAGATAGAAAGAAATAGAAAAAAAAAAAAAAAGAGAGAGACGGAGAGAATAAGATCAAGCAGAAGATATCACCATCCATGCATCCAGAAGTATCCCATTGGTATGTGGGATAAATTTACCAGTATCCTTCTCCTAGGCTTCTTGGTGGTGGGGGGGTCCCAAGGTAGTTCAAAACTTTTTACTATTTATACATTTTAGCAAACAAAGTAAGGAATACTTATTGGCTATACAGTTATTTTATTGGTTAAATGATTCCCTCACTTCTAGTGCTAAATAGTCCTATGCTCAGTGTTTTGAGTTGGTGAGTTGTGAGTTGGTGAGTTGTGATGTGCCCATGTCAGAACTACATTTTAACTAGCCTGAGCTGATTTCAGTGCAGTTGTTGAGTTGACTTTCCTTGTGGCCATAAATTCTGCATTCTTTATGGCCATTATCAGTGATACATTCCTCTCCCCCTGCTTTGTTAACCTCCCCCTTTGTCTGAGACAAACATTAGGCAATAAAACCACCTATATCATATCCCAAACTCTCATCACGTGGCTTAATTTACAGTTCAAGCTCCGTGAAGTTCCATCTGGGGGGAAGCTTGGGTGGTCACAGATGCCACTCTGTCCCATAACTTGGGCTGATTATTGTTTGACCAGTGATACGTGTCTGAGCTGTTGCTTCTTTACATGGTTTGCCAAAGTGGGAATTTTTGTCTGGACGTGTTACCCAGGATGTGCTAACGAGGTCTTGCCTCTACCAGGCCTGGAATTAGTGCCACCCTGTCACTCCATTTTGTGCTTATCTCATGGCAAGTCCCTTCTGTGGCCTTTACAGTGTTTGACACAGACAACTGTGATCTTTAAGTCCTTACAGACAGTCATCTCAAAACAGACAATTTTTCATAATAACAATTTCCTTTAGTGATATGTGGGCATCATAGCTTCATAGTCCACTTAAAGTTCCCAGATAGGACTTGATACTGTCTCTCTGTCATGTAAAATAGTTATTCATCTATTTGAATACTCTGCAAAGTTTGATTGTCCTCAGATTCATGCTGTTGTAGAAAAGGAATAATTTCAAAAGAACACAATTCTTCTTGATCTGTATTCGTGTTTAAGCTCTGCAGACTCTTAATTCTTGACTTTTTTTAGTAACCATTTTTTTGATACACAGCTGTAGTATGGCACATTTAAAATGTTGGAGAAAACAGAGACATAGGACACAGTTCATATTAACTTGATTTGAAGAAAAAACTGTAACTTGTATAACAGGGCAAAAATATGTCCAACCTAGAGAAATGAAGAGAGTATCTGGATTTAAAGCAAAACCCAAAATATGACCCTGTGCAACAATTAGAATTATGTATTATAGGTGTCAGACCTTTTAAAGTGCATTTCCCTTGGCATTACCTAGGCATTTATGCCCTTTGTTATTAATTAATGCTCTAAAAAATTGTTATTAGAAAGACAAAAACAATACAGCCTTTGTGGGAAGCTTTTTCTTCCTCCCTATCTTTCTCTTTTTATTTCCTTAGAACTGGAACTTCAAATTTTTTTTCTGAAGGAAGTAAAGTATGTTAAAGCACAGAAGCATTGTTTTCAGAGTTAGCTGAATTTTTATTGCCTTGTGATAAATCTCAAGAAGCAAGAAATAGTTATGGAAACACTGAGATGTTTCTGCCTACATAATACAGTTACAAGGGACTGAACTGTGCATGCATGTACAGACATACTTTAAGTTAAATGCAGTCAAGCAGAATAAAATTTTCTAAGAGAGAAAGTTGAGCTAAGCTTTTTAATACAAAAAAATCAGCTTGATTAAGGAATCAGACCATCCACTGCTGGAAGAGAAATGCTGGTACCATATATGATACATTTTTGATATGCACAGGCTGATATGAAACACTGCAAGGTGGAAGTTTACTGACTGGGTTATTAAAAAATATATGCATTGACATGATGAAAAAAAGTTAAAAGTGATTTATTAATTAATTAATGAATTTACATTCTTCATAACCAAAATTTAAATCTTCCTTCAGAAGTCTTTAGTGCCTTCACATTATAATAAAGCTACTTTCATACATGATTAACTCAACCTTTATTTATTAAAGCAATCTAGAGATATGCATAACATTTAGAAATGCTTAAAAGCCTTACTGAGTTGCGGCCTACCTGTCTGATGTGAAGATCTTTCTCATCACTATGAGTCTTTCTATCAATTGGACAGAGCTCTGTGTTTATGCAGGGCTAATACTTAGGTAAAATATCACAACATGCCCCTAAATAACTATCATATCCTAAAATTAAGATGAAAGTTATCATTTGTCTTCAAAAAATAAAATTGTTTTGACTTTTTCAGCAGTTTGTATTTCATTTTGGTACTATTACCATTGCTGTATGTCAAGCATAGTTTCTGATGAAATTTAGGTGGTTTTCTCACAGAATGCTGAAATATTTTATTTGACTTCAGTATACCTGTTTGTTTGCATGGAGAAGAGCAATTTATTTGATTAAAGAATTGCACCATTAATGTTACATGAACCCAGAACACTTATAAAAATATTTCTTTTGTCCCAGAAAAGAGAGATGTGTTTGTATTGTATCAATTTCAAAACCTCACTCATTTTGTGACATAGTGTGATGTCCCCTGGGACAGTCTCTGGTATGCCTCTGCTCCACCAGACCTCATGGGCTGCAGGGACACAGCTGCCTCACAATGATTTTCATCAAAGGCTGGAGGGAAATCTCTGCTCTGGCACCTGGAGCACCTTCTCCCTCTCCTTGTTCACTGACCTGGTTGTCTGAAGAGCTGTCCCGCTTGCATATTCTCAGTTCTGTCTTCTCTGGCTGCAATTTTCTCCTGTACAATAACCTTTTCTCCATCTTAAATATGTTATCCCAGAGGCTGATGGGATCACATCCACCACTGTTGATGGACTTGGCTTTGTTCAGTTTTTAGTTTTGGTTTTGTCAGTGTCCGGTCACTCTCTGGTTCTGGGTCTGTCAAACATAGAACTTCTGGTAGCTTCTCACAGAAGTCAGCACTCTAATCCCTTTTCTACCAAAAACTTACCACACAAAAATCTTTTTCAAAACCAAAGACCCTAGATGAACACCATGAGTTATGCAGGCAATATCCTTTGGCCATGGAAATTACTTAGAGCATCAGGTAAGTCTATTGCTGAAATAGCTGATTTATTCTTACTGTAGAAGGGTCCAAGGAAGAAACTTAGAAAAACCTGGCTTTATAGCAATGTTTTTGTATTTTACTTCCAATGTTCTTTGCAACTCATCTCCATAAGTCTCAGACTCTCCTCTTCGTGATTATAATCTAGATCTCAACTCCATGCTTTCTACTTTGCTTCCTGCATAGCATGCTCTTTGGAAGCAGGACTGTTTCATACACATACACAGGAAACACATATCATCATCTAATTAATTACTGCAACAAAACTCCTTTTTGAAGCACACACATGAAATAACTCCAATCACTCACATTTTATTAGATAAGTGAGTTCTTACCTCTCCTTTGTTGCTGGACAGATACTTCAGAGCATTTGATATGTGATAGCCTGATATAGGGAAGTGTTGGATTAGTTATACTTCTGAGACTACTTAAAAGCTTAGGGTTTCAAGCATTCATTTCGACTACTTGTGCCTGAGGCTCTCACCCACACTGAGAAAAATTATCTATACCAACCATATCATCCCCATCTTATTAAAAGAGTTACTAGTGTAGCTGTCAATCAAAGACAACATCATGCCTCTGGCTGATTTACCAGTACAAGTTCTTTTGCTTTAAACTAGCCGAAGTCTTAAAAGACAAAATGACATAGGAGTGCTCACTAGGGACGCAATTAAAATTGAATTAATGTTTAATTATGTGCATTTTTGGAACAGAAGAAATACAAGTATTTTCAAGTCAAAAATGTATAGCTTCACTAACTGGCAAAGTTAATTAGAGTACATTTAGCGTTACTTCTTCAGGCCATTTTAAAATTAACAACAACAATTATCTTCTGAACCCCTCTTCCAGTCCTGAGAGGAGTATATTTAATCACCAAGTATCACATCCTCTGTCTTTAATTTTTCTTTCTGTTTGATAAATTTCCTAATTAGAAATTCAGTTTCATATTTACAGAACATAAATCTTAAACAAGAAAGCCTTTCAAAATTGAAACCTTTCAAATTGAGTACAAAACAAACTATGTCATATATGGCACCATGGACCTGAATGCAAAGCAAAAGTTTAGTGTTTTAATAGAATACAGACATTCCTTGTGACATTTAATGTACACATTAAGCACTTGCAGCAAATGGACAGCAAATACTCAGAACCTTAAAAAAGATGATTCATCTAACCCTGTTAAAAGAGCATATATTTCATTTGTCAAACATTGATGTAACTGTGAGTCTGACCCATTCTCACCACATAATCTTTTGCGTTCCCAGATATATTTCCAGGTATCTTGCCTGCTTGAATTTTTTATTTTATGTATTGATCATAGTATAGCAAGACCTGTGGAAGTCAGAGAAGAGCTTTGATGTCTATAGAGGCATTTCAATCCCTATGCAACATGATGCAACATTTAGAAATTACTATAAGTAAACATAAAATGATATAAAGGCTTGGGTTGGAAGATACCTCAAAGATCTTTTAGTTTCAACCTTCCTGCCATGGGCACATACACCTTCCACTAGAACAGATGTTGCTTAGGGCCCCATCCAACCTGGACTCGAGTATTTCACAGATGGGGCATCCAAAAGTTCTCTGGGCAAATTGTTCCAGTGCCTCACCACCTGCACAGTAATGAAATTTCTTCCAAATGTCGCATCCAAAGCTGCTGACTTTCAACTTAGAGCCATTGCCCCTTGTCCTGCCACTATGTGCTCTTGTAAATTAATTTTCTCCATTCTTCTTGTAGGCTCCTATCAGGTACTGGAAGGCCACAATTAGATCACCCCAAAGCCTTCTCTCTTCCAGGCTAAACAATCCCAGTTCTCCCAGACTTTCCCTACTAGAGAGGTGCTCCAACTCTCTAATCATCATGGTTGATGATTGATATCTTTCCTGTGATGGGGCCCCAGAGCTGGATGCAGCACTCCAGGTGGGGTCTCACCAGAAATGGAGCAGTGGGGCAGAATCTCCTCCCTTGAGCAGCTGGCCATGCTGCTCTTGATGCAGCCCAGGATACAATTGGCTTTCTGGGCTGGGAGGGCACTTTGCCTGATCAAGTCCAGCCTCTCATGCACCCCAAGTCCTTCTTGGCAGGGCTGCTCTGGATCTGTTCCTCCCTCAGCCTGTGGTGATACAGGGGTTGCCCTGACACAGCAGCAGCATCTTGCATTTGGTGCTGTTAAAACTCATGGCATTTCCACCAGCCCACTTCTTGAGCTTGTCCAGGTGTCTCTGGATGGCATCCCATTCTTCAGGTGTGTCAACTGCATCACTCAGCTTAGTGTCCTCTGCAAATCTGCCGGGGATTCACTCGAGCCCTTTGTCTATGTCATTAATGAAGATATTAAATAACACTTGTCCCAAAGCATACTCGTGAGGGACACGACTTGTCATTGATGACTCTGAGCCACTGACCACTATCCTCTGGATGTGACTGTCCATTTTTACCCATCTAACACTCCACCCATCAAATCCATCTCACTCCAGTTTAGGGAGGGATGTTGTGGAGGACAATGTTGATCATATGGTGTTTCCATGCATGTGAGGCTAAATAAATTGGATGAAAATCAGAATTATTGCCTTACAGGAATTTAGGACTAGAATGTTCTGTATTCTTACTCTTCTATCTATAGTCAGAGTATCATGGTAAAGTAATTTAACTCAAAATAATAACTTCTGGTCCTTGAAGTGAGAAATTATTGCTTCTGAAAAAAGATAGCTTTCTTTCAAGAGTTTATATTAAAATGGACTAGACTATCACAAAGAAATGGGGTATCATATTAAGCTTCTCATAGAACAATGGAATTAAAGCAAAAAAATTTAAGTGGAAAACTGCCTTTAAAATTGCATGAAGAAACAGAAATAATTTATTTTTCTCTCATCCTTACAGTACTAGTGGGTTCTACAAGGGCCAAAACCAAAGCAGACTGAATCCAGTCTAAGATTTTTCAATGCATTCAATGGTTTTTAAATGTAACTCTTTTGGATAAATTCTTTTAGAGAATATATAGAGGTTCTCCTTTATGGTAATATTGTTAGGAAAAGAATTCCTGCTTCTCTCCACGAACAAAGAAGCAAGTGTAATAACAGCAACTTGACCTATCAGTTCTTTTCAAGCAGCATTCATCCTTGTGCCATGCATAGGGCCTGAAAGGTTACAAATCAAAATTCGGTTTTACAGTACAAAATTAGAAAGTATAACATATTAAAATTCAGTGTGACCATCACATAAGAAGACATTTCCTTATTTAAGAAGATGTTTTCTTAAACTAGAGTGATTTTATTATTCTCTCTGTGCATATAACACTATTCTTTCGATCATATATATAATAGTTTTTAGATCATATACTTATGAATGTAACAATAAGTAAAGGACAGTCCCTGAACCACAGAAATCTTATCTCTTATAAGACAAAGATATACAGTGCATATACAGAATATTGCTGAATAATGAAACTCTTATTCATGTTTAATTCCATCTTAGTTTCAGTGGGATCAGTGAGAGGTATTTTTCATCACAAAAAAAGGACTGAATTAGTTGAGTAAAATTAGTAGGAAGGAGATAAAGAAGCAAAATATATAGTTAGAGATGCTGTTATTATATCTCATTTCAACTAATTACTTAAGAACAAATGCAAGGTGAGAATCCTTTTGCCTAATTTTGTTTGAAATTTTTATCATGGTTTCCCTCACACAGTTATGTAGCAGTGCTAGCTGCGTATTCTTCTATTGGTCTTCACCTAATACCTTTTCAATCAATCAGTTCGTTCAGCCAAGTACTCCAAGGAGTGTTTCTAAAGGGTGGGAGGGTTTCAGAGATGACTACATGTCCACCAGTTCTATAATAAGTAACATCTGAATGTCTGTTTAAGTGTCAAGAATGTAAGGCTTACAGCACAAGATCAATTCCTTAGAGATACAGTGGTATCCACTTTGCTGAGAAACCCTATAGACAACCCAGCTTTGGAGTAGGGGGAAAATTGAGTTGGGACTCATCCTTCCTTGGCCATCAGAGTCAGTTCATCATAAATCATACAGAGTGGAATTTACCACCTATCTGTAAATGTCTACAGTGTAGACATGTACATCTGAGCTAGTCATGCTTTTTATAGTCAGTGGGGAGTAAAAGGCACTGCAATGGGACAATTGGTCTGACCTGCTTTAGACAGCTATTTTAAGATGAGATAAAGTGTGCCCCAGAAATGCCAACTTCTCTCCATTGACTGCAAAGACATCTAAAGAAACTTACTCAAATATAGATGGTGGTTTAAATCCCAAGGTTCTTATTCCTCAGCTACTTATCGAATTTCAACTCTGAAAATGTGCCTGACTTATCTGAAAAATAATGTGGCATTTTTTAATGCAGTGAAATTTCTGGAAAAAAAAAAGAAGAGTCAATTGTGCATTCCTCACATGGGAACAAGCAGGCTGATTTCCACTTTCTGTTGAGATGGTGCTGTATGTATGCTTATGTACACACACAGTCAGTGTACAGTTTTCTCTCTTGTGGTTTGGTTGTGTGACCTTGTCATGAAGAATCTCAGCCTGAAGCATGTGCCAGGTAACAGAGCTAAAGTGATAACTTAAAGGCCACAGCTCAAACTTGCAGGTAGGAGTTATTGCCTTTGATTGAGCCTCTACAAAGCCAGAAACCCTCCCAGGCGAGTAGACTTCCCCAACAGCAGCAAAACTCTGGCAACTGCTCCCATATGGGGCCAACAGGTAGAGCTTGAATCTAACCCAAGATTAAAAGATATGTGTCCAGATGCCTGCAGTCAGGCAACAGGAAAGAGGAATGCTCTGACTCTGCATTGCAAGTGTGGGAGCTAAAGCTCTCATTTCAGGGGATGTAAGGGAGTTCTCAGTGCACAGAACTGATCTTTCAAATCCACAAACACTGAAAGTACGTGCAATATCTATTAATTATATACAAATTTATTGCTCCATTCCATTTTGCATATATACCTACCTAGGTTTAGTAAGTTATCAGATATATTATAGTAATATTAGTCAGAATCAGAGTAGGGAAATAATCTCAGTAGTTAGCACACTTTTTTTTCAAAAGCAGTATTAAAAAAAATTGTCTAATACACTTGCCTAACTAATAATTTCAGCGAATAATCTCTTGTTGCTGCTGTTTGCCTGCATGAAGTCACAGAAAGAAAACAATGAAATACCTGAATAAATCCTTCTGTTTTCTAAGAATTCTCTTAGTCTATACCCTCTAACACATGAAAGAATAGAAGCAATTTGGCTTGGTAATCTATAATAAAAGACTTATAAGAAATGCATACATAAAATGTTTGCAATTAAGAAATTTCTGCAATTCCAAATTGATTTCTCCATTCACTTTTCTTGATCTTCACCTTGGCTTTTATTTTTCCCCAGTTACCTATTTATCCCTATTTTATTAACTTTGCACTGTTTCCCTTCACATTTCATCCTGTTTAGCTTCTTCCAGAATTCATGGGGATTATTTTTCAAAGGATTACAGACTTCAACCTTCAAATTCTGAAGTGTTGTGATGTGACTGCTCTCATTCTAGGATTTTACTCCTGACAAGTGCCTTGCTCATTGAGATTAAAGAAAACACATATTACTTTGGGCTCTAACAGTGCCTTCTGTAGTTGAATGAGTGAATGGTTTTTTGGGGGGAGAGAGGCCCTTAGACACTGAAGTAATAGGTTCGACTGATAATGCCAGTGGTAATAAAGACATTTACTTTCAGGAGTAAGCTGGAAGCTCTTGCTTGTCAGCAAAATGAAAGTCATTGAAATGATTCTAAGTACTTTGCCTGGAAATATGTTTTTTCACTGGTATTTGTCTTTATGCATGTAAGACTCCACACTTGGCAATTAATTATATGGTCTATTTCCAGCTGTAGTGTTCCCTCAGAACTAGGCAAAGAACTTATAACGTTTTAATACCAGAATAGAAGAGTTTGAAACGGACACTTGAAAAATGTCATTGTATTAAATGTCTGAGGATTATTTAGGAAGGTTCCAAGACCTTTTAAAAGTTTCTTCTGCACATCCAAGTCACTTGTTTTTGAATATTCTCAATTTCTTTATTTTCTCAGCAAAATAATCTTGGGATTTTCAGCATAGCAAGAAGAGATAAAACTTGGAAAAGTTGGGAAAACATTCTCTGGAGGGCACATTTTGATTAGTTCAAGAAATTATAGATGCACCAAATGTCACAAGATGGTGGGGTTTGCTGCTTTACTGTTTCACATTTTACATGAGAAAGGCTCCTTATATGTAAATCTAATTGATAGTTTTAAGGACTTAAAATGTGCTGTTTAATCCACAGTGATTTTTTTATTTTAACATTTAAAATTTAAGTATTTAAGGTAAATATCAAAACAATTGAAATTTGCAAAGAATATTGGAAAAAGTATTTTGTTACATCTGTTTAGCTTCTTTAGCTCTAAGAACAAAACTTTTGTCAATAGTTTCAGTGCAACACAAAGAGACGAGTTCTATATGAAAGAAGTAGATGAGCTACAAATAACGTTTAACCCACTGCACTTGTTATCCCCATGCATTACTTTCCACAATCACTATGAATGAAAATTAATTTTCGTAAAGTTTTTTTTTGTGTGTGTGTAAAAGAGAGGAAGGAAAAGAAGCAATATAAAAATGCCAATATTAGAGTAAGTTTTTAAGCAATACTTAGCTATTTTATTTACTGTAATAGACAAGAAACAGCCTGTTCACAACAGGGAGTTGATGCTCTTTTACACATAAACACAGCTTCTTCAACTACTTTGCTGTACTTCAGGAATAAATGAAAAGATGAATACAGCTTCTATTAGCACAAACTCCAGGAAAATGGTAGTTACAGATCTAGCAACTAGACTGGTAGAGTGTTAATGATTAGTTACTTTTTAGTGTGTATTATTCTGACAAAAAAAAATTTCTCCAGGATTAGTGGCTAAGGTAAGCAGCTGCCATTTTTCTTTTGAAAGTGTTATTGAAATTATAAAACCAACTACAGAAGAACTGCAAATTAAGTAAGTTTTTGCTGTTGTAATTATATGTTGCATTTCTCTAGCAAATGCTTATAGATAATAGATGCATTTGTAATTTTATGGGTATGCTGAAGAAGGTATAACAAAAGATATGAGCAATAAATGTGTATGCTTTCAGCATGAAAAAAATAACATTTTTTCCAATTGCTTTGTTCTTTCAGCAGTTTTCCTGTGGATAAAAGACATTTTTACATAGCCAAAAGAATAGCCATTGATCTGTTAGCTAAGGAGTCTGTGGTTATGTGCTATCATGACCCTTATCTCCCATAGACTAGAAGTGTTACTCTCAGGAACACTGAGTAGGAGAAAGAGGGGTCTATTTTCTCATTTATTTTTGCACAATATATGTTGTAGTATTTGAATCTCCACTTCAGTGCCAGATTCCTGTTTGGGGAATGAGGGATGGCTTGCCATTTCTGCAGCTCTAACTTGCTTTCTCAGCAGATTTGCAAGCAGCCACCAGCAGATTCATATTACCAGAGGTCACTGAAGAGGCTGCTCCTGACAGTTTGTATTATAACAGAGAGTCATCACTGTTGCAACTGTAATTTTTATTAACATTACTCACAACCTGTAAATGCCAAGAGTAATTCAGGTCCAAAGCCTTTTCTCACTACCCTCCCCACAACTGTTTCCCTCCTTTCCCTGCCAGCTTTCTTCTCTTTGAAATACTGACCTACTAAATTAGAACAACAAACACAAGTAGATTTATTTAGCTTTGAAAGATTTGTGGGCAGAGTCCTTTCATTTTGTTGTGAAGTAACTACTTCTGCATTTAAAGAGCATCTTAATATAAAACTATTCTGTTCATCTCTTTTTATCATAATTACAGATTTCTTTTCTATAAAATGCAGAGCTTTATTTCATTAATTGTCATTGTGCTTACTTAGTCTACAGCATAATGAATGTTGGCTGGAGACCTCGGTGTGTTTTCCTTCCTGGTGCTCAAAATGTATTCCTATAAGCACAAAAAAAAAAAAAGTTTTTTTTATGTTCATCTTTTCTTCCAAATTGCATGAAAACGTCTTGCTTTGCTAAGCGTACTTTCACTAGTCAGGAATGGCAAAGGGAAGGCTCTTACCTTAAAAGCAGTATTCCTCAGGAACTTTGATCCTTGTCAGCTGCTAGTTCTGGCACCCTACTCCCAGTTCATCACTGTGTGATATTCCCAGTTGGCACTGGGCACATCTACATGGGTGCACTGTTTGCACTTGCCCTCTGTCCTTCTGGGAAACCAGGGCAGAAGACACTATGGCAGAGAGAAGTAGGGCTATGAAGCACAGTGATAGAGTACTTGTTTGCACAGATAAAGAAAGGACAAATGTAAGGAGCTGTATGTACTGTGAATTTATAGAAGAAAATTTGGGGACACATGTAGATGCACTAATGCAGACCCATAGCAATGGGAAACAGTGACACGGACGCCCTTATGCATCTGAAGGCAATCGCTTTATTGTAGAAACTGCAACATTTTAATAACTTTAATTTCCACCTGACATTACTAAAATCAAAGGAAGCCTAACAGAACTTAACAGAAAGGAGGCACCCATTGGCTGGCTCAGCTGCTGTGCAGCTGGCCATGCGTCCTTCCACCATCAGCTTCTCGCTCCTACGCTGTCCACACGCTCCTCCAGCCGATCACAATCTCACTTCCAGTGCTCACTCAGCTGGTTCTCTCCTAACTCAGAACTGCCTCTCACTCATTATCCGACTTCCAACCATCCAGCCTGCAGCTATGCCTTTCCCACAGGGCCTTCTGGTGAGCACTTTAACAGTTATAAACTTGTATCCTACAGTGAAGCTGGTTCCAAGCAGAAAGGTGTAGAGGGAGCCAGGTTGTGGCAGCCCTGTCTTCCCCTTGGCATGACATTTGCACATGCAGTGTGCCTGGAGCTCTAGGGGAACACAGGATTCCCACAGCCTCGCTCCCACTGCTTCTTTCTGCTTGGAGCCAGCCTCAGCCCAAGGCTGCATTTACTGTCCTGCCTAGGGTTATGGTTATGCCTAGGGTTAGGGTAATGCCTAGGGTTAGGGTTCAGAAAGCAATGCAGCCCAGAGCTCCAGGCACACTGCAGATGAAAAAGGTATGCCAAGGGTAACACAGAACCACCAAAACATGGCTTCCTGCACACCTTTCTGCTTGGCATCAGCCTCAGCCCAAAGCTGCTTTTACTGTTTCTCCTAGGGTTAGGGTTAAACCTAGGGTTAGGGTTTAGAAAGCCACAAATACAGAGCTCCAGGCAGACTGTGTGCTCAAATGGCATGCCAAGGGAACAAAGGACTGCTACAATATTGCTCCCACCACATCTTTCTGCTTGTTCACCAGCCTCACCCCCATGAATCTTTTAGTGCTCTGGCTTGGGTTGCGGTTACACCTAGGGTTAGTGTTCTGAAAACCACAAAGCCCTGAGCTCTAGGGACTTTGCAGCTGCAAAAGGCATGCCAAGGGAAACTCAGGACTGCCACAACATGCCTTCCTCCACACCTTTCTTCTTCGAACCCACCCTCAGCCCAAGGTTGTTTTTACTGCTGCACCTAGGGTCAGGGTTTTGCCTGGGGTTAGGGTTCAGAAAATTATGTGACAGCTACAGCTGGTCTGTAATTTGCGAAGTTTAGACTGGCCATAACAGACCCCAACTCCACTAATCTCGTTTGTTAAAGATTAGAAGTAAACAAGTCCCCGGGTAAAACAAGGTTGGATTAGAACTCAAACAGGAGACCCCAGGCAGTCCCATTCAAGATCGAAGACAGACATCTTATTGGCCCATGAGCTGGGCTGTGTTAAGACCTCAAACAATCAAATGTTCCAGCATGGGAATTTTGAAGCCCATATAAAAGTCCATCAATAAACTTTGGCTGCTGTCGCATGAACCCAGTGTGTTCAGTCGTGTGACTCTCTCCAAAACTTTGACGAAAGGAAGGTCTATGAACAAGAAGTATCTAAAAAGAACAGTGAAAATATTTAATTAGAGCAATTGTGACCAGAAAAGAAATATTTTCATCAGTGGACTGTCATGTAAGTCTTCTTATACAATGCTGGGTAAATAATGTCAGCTCCAGTTAGGCAGTCTAGGCACTTTATTCTAAAGTAAAATGTTGCCTTATAGTGAGTGCAAAGTCACAAATAATTAATCTGGTAGTATTGTAACTAGTATCTGGATCAAATAACTTCCTGTTAAGCTTTTAAACAATAATGTGCTTAACATGATTGATGTGATTTTTAAATTATAATTTTATGAAGGATAAAATGAAATTAACAAGCAGAGTAAAAGTCACAACCAATCTACCTTACAACATAAGCCGATGGGAGTGAGGTTCCGGCCCTCAGCCCTTGAATATGTTTAATACTAATCAAACTTTCTTAATCCAAAGTTGCTTATTTATTTATGGCATCTAGGAACTCCAAAACTCTCCTAGCATTTACTAGAAATAGCAGTTCTGCAATCCTGTAATTTATCTAAACAATTTCTGCCTATTCCGGCTGCATGACTAAATTAAACTTGCCAGTTATAATTCTGCAATTGGCTTAGCAGTACTCTGCTTATATGGATGTCTGGTTGGGTGATATCTTTTTAAGAGAAGGTTGGTGGCCTCTTCAGTATTTTAGTATGGAGACAAAACATGAGTTGACAGGAATAATGAGGATATTGGAGTTTTCACCTTATGTAATTGTGGAATAAAGGTGATCTTGCAAATCCCATTCAAGTATAGTCTCATTTATTCTTACCAAACTTCCTTGTTAGAGAGTTTTTCTGTATGTTTTTCTGACACAGAAATAAAAGTTCAGTCAATGTGAGCTATGTATTTTTTCAATTAATTGACAGGGAGGCATTTTTTTACCTGCAAGAAAATACACAGCTTTTTGTCTTCATATGGAAAAATGTGTCTCTACCAATCAACCTAAAAAGGGAGACAAAGATTGAGAAACCTTGTTGAGTCTGTCTGTCTACATGGGGTTTTGCAGACACCTGAATGTGAGCCTCATTTTCCACTCACTTGAACCTGAGTAAATGGTATGACTGTGCTGAGCCTGAAACAATATGCTGAAACACGTGTATTACCTCAAAATTGCATTATACATAGTTATTTCACATTTAGTTAAAAACAGTGAAGATAGCTTAAGATTTTGAGGATTAAGATCTTACATTTTTGCTAAAAGACTTGACTGACTGCAGCTATTTTTTCCCTAAGCATGAGTTATTCTATGGTTGTGTGCAGCCTTATGGAAGAACTTGTATCCCATTCTCATAGAGAATATTGCCCAGTACAGAACATATAGTGATGAAAAGATTGTCTTATAACAGCTTTTTGAAGATAAGTCAGTTGATAAATTTAGATTTATTTTTCACTTGTTATTAACATACTGTTTTTTAGCTTGCAATATCATTCAAGAGACAGGAAAAAAAAAACCCCAAAATATTAAAGGAAAGTGACAAGAAATGTTTTCTGGCCAGAACAGCTTCTTTTCCCATGTTAGCACTTTTTAATTCATTCAAAGATAAACCAGGTGGAGAATACTGTGTGACTCCTATTTAGAGATATTTAGACATATTTACAAATAATTTTAGTATTTGTCCAGCTGGTGGCTTGTCTGTAACTGTGTGTAAAGATCTCTCTTTTCTGCATTGTATTCTACAATGTTTATGAACAAAAACTTCATTTCCCAAGTAAAGAAGATGTAAGATGAAATCCGAGTAAGTGGATCATAAACTTTGTGAAGTAACTGTGGTGCAAAGTTGCTGTCCTTTTTCTTTTTTTTTTCCCTAAATGGAAAGTAATTAAAAGGACCTTTCTTGCTTTATAGTGCACAATTTTTTCCTATTAGGCTGTGAAATTGAACGAGTATTATCCCCATAATGCCTGGATTTGGCTTTGTTTTATTTTGCAAATTTGTCCAAAAAGGCTCAATTTTGAATTATCCTCTGAATCACCTTCGATTAGCTGCCTTTCTCCATCAACTCAGACCAACAGTGTCTTTAGCTTCTAGAGAAAAGAACATTTATGGGGAGAGAAGGATCATTTATTCTGTGAGATATTTTTGGAGAAGTTTAACGCAAATTCTGAAGAACAGTATGTACTAAGTAGCAGAGGGTACAAGAAACTTTTTCATTCCAGTCCATTTTTCTGACAATTTTCTGGTTTAAGGTCTACCAGTCATAACCACTGGAAGACAAGACCGATGGTTTCCAGGCATCATTTTCAAGGGTTATTCCTCAGGTAGGACAGGGTTGTAGAAAACATAAGAGCTGCACCTCAGACTGCTACCTTGGAGTGCACGTAGATGCATGTCTTTTCCACAGCTAAAAGTTGAAAAGCTGATTCTCATCCAAACTGCTGCTAATATTTCAGAACATTGAATTTTATGGTGCATTAAGAGCCAGAAAATGTAGTAATCTTCACTGCTGCAGAGGCCTAGTTTTGACTTTCTGTTGTCACTCAGCCCTGCAGCTCTGGCAAGAGATCAATATCAGTGTAAACTGAAGTTCTTTGTGTATACTCAGAAATAATCAATCTGGGTTTGGGTATGATATTCCTAGGTCTATATCTTTAGGTATGTATTTAATGAAGAAAAGTTACAGGAATACTGCTTAAAGATGGAAAGATATGATGAGCCACTGATAGCCCTTGGAAAAGACAAAGCAAAATCTAAAGACAAGCCTTCTTCTGAACAGTAGTCTGAGTATTATCTTCTTGTTGCATGACCTAGGTAATCTGAATTTTTTTGTGTTATTTTATCTGAGGTTTTCATACTATCTAATGATCACTGTTTGAGGTTTGAAACCTATGAAGGTGAAAGTGATGACAAAATGTTATTCCTCTTTTCTCAATAGGAAAACTGTTTTAGGAAATGGAATTTTCATGTTAACACTAAGCTAATAGTCAAACATTGGTCTTCTAATTCCTTCTTGTGTATTTAATCCATTAAAACATTATTGCTCAAATTGGGAAGGACTGAACATGAAAAATAGGACTGTTTGCAACATAAGACCTGCACATTTCTATAATGTATGTTTTTCAAAGTCAAAGGTGATCTTTAAGGATCCTACGTTAATATTTTATATCCTGAAGATAAGGTCCAAGGCAAAATATTGAAAAATACCGTGTAGGTTACACTACTTTTCTGCAAGTTTTCTGTGCAAAGCAACTGGATTATTTGATTGTCTTACAGGATCCTGAGAATTAGTTGATTGACTCTTTGAAGAAATAAAATATGTAGTAAATGCTGTAACTATGTTTCTTATAAATACATTATGGATTTCTGTGTCCCTTTCTACTTGCATATCATAAATGCCAGATGTTCTATGTGCACAAGGTGGCACTGATGTGGGGATGAAAGTAATATTGTTTCAGTGACTTTTATTGTTCATTCCTATAGTGATAGCAACGGTGGGGATTTGGTAAGTGCATTAAATTAGAATTGTTTGGCACTGGGATACTGTAGTATAATAGTTACCATTAAAGGAATTTCAAAAATTGGTTGATATAATCTTGTACTTAACCATTATAATAGGACATTAGAAGAGCAGCAATCAATATCTCGGTGTTTTACTGCTCACAGGCCCTTAAATGTAGGAGGGCTTCAAATATCAATTTTTCATTTGTAAGGAGGCTTGTTTTCAGCTCCTAGTCTCAGTTTTCTTCTTCATCATTTGGGTTAAGACAGCAGAAAAAGATTATTTTGACCTGACTGTCTTTAATAGTAGAAGAAACTCCCGCAGGAAATGAGGTGTGCCCCTCCATGCTTAATGCTATAAACGTGTTAAACAGACAGGGATCTAGGGGATCATTTCTTCTTGCTTCAGTTTTTGCTTATGAGACTGTTGTATCACCCACCATCATGTTGTGCAATACCTTTTTTCTATTTCTGTGTCTTCTCATCTCACTTCCAGACGGCTGAAATTTCTGTAGTAATTTGTTTAAGAGGTCAGTTCCTTTGATGGTAAGGATCACAATTTTTTCTTTGTGTGTATACAGTGATTAGCATAATGGAGTCTTAAAAATAAGCAGATGCACACAATATTACACCATCAAGAGTAATAACAGCCCATTTGGTTTCCACTAAACTACATTCTTAGTAAGATGTTTGAATCTGTAGAAGATGAAGTTTTATTGCTCCTGTTTCTGCTGATGTCCTTAGAAGAGTAATAAGTGCTTTCCTTTTATGCAACAGTCAAGGAGAGCACACTTGTATATTTTTTTACTTTTAGAGTTCTGATAGAGTACAGAATTTTCAGAAGTTGGCTCTATATTATAGCGGATGAATAGTGGAATCAGTAAGATTGTAAAAGACCTCTAAGGTAATTGAGTTCAACCTTTGATTAAATACCACCATGTCAATTAAACCATAGCACTAAGTGCCACGTCCAGTCGTTTCTTGAATACCTCCAGGGCTGGTGACTCCACCACCTTCCTGGGCAGGCATTCCAATGCTTGACCACCCTTTCAGTGAAGAAATCTTCCTGATGTCCAACCTAAACCTCCCCTGGTGCAGATTAACCATTAACCATTTCCTCTTTTCCTATCACTGGTTGCCCGCGAGAAAAGACAAACCTGGCCACAGCCTCCTTTCAGGTGATTATGGAGAGTGAAAAGCTGTCCCCTGAGCCTCCCTTTCTCCAGACTGATGACAACTCCCTCAACCACTTCTCATATGTCTCACACTCTAGACTTTCCACCAGCTTCATTGTCCTTCTCCAGACTTGTTCCAGCACCTCAAGGTCTTTCTTATAGTGAGGAGCCAAAACTGGACACTACATTTGAGGCGTGGCATCACCAGTGCCAAGTACAGAGTGAGCATTGCCACTCCCACACCAACTCAGTTACATCTGATTTAGACCAAAAATATTGATCTTCCCATCATGGTGCATGAAAGTGGGAAAGTGCATATATAAGAATTACAGAACATTACTGTTGATTACTTTGAAAACTTCATAGTATAACTTATGTTCCCTTGATAATACATGACTTACTTTTAAAAGAAAGTGGTAACTAACTTTCACAGAGAGAGAGAAACCATTTAAAAGTCATTGCTTGTAGTGTATTAGAGAATGGCTTTTATTAACCCTAGAGTGTACTTAGGTATTTATTCACAGAGCTGTATTTCCAGTTAATATTTAGTTGGTAGTCAGTAATGTAACAATAAAATAAATTAGTTTTTCAAGCAAAAGAACAGAATAAATGCTCACACTCTCCAGAAAAGCTATAATGCATATTTATTTTCTGAGAAGGAAGCTTAAGGATATCAGGTAGGATTAGACAAAGGATAGCAATTATGACCTACTAAATCAGTCCTCTAGATCCATTAAAGATTCCCAGTAAAATACAAACTATTTGTTTTAAGTGAGAGAAAGCAATTACTGCTCCTTCCTGTGGGCAGTTTCCCATGTGTTTTTCATGCGGGCAGAAAGACTTAAGTCTTTCTTTATTGCATTCCAAGTAAAGCAAGATTAAATTAGTGCAAATATACCGTTTGACATTTTGGTGTCCTGTGGCAAGCTGTGATCTCCAGACCTGCTGTCACTCTTGTCATGGGATGGATGCTGAAGCAATGGATTCCAGCTCTGACAGGGAGTCAGTTCTGCAGTGCTATGTTATCATGTTTAGTATGACTTTGAAGCTTGAAGCTTTTTGAAAGGTCATTTATAGTACATTAATGTTCTGAAAGGTTTTTCTGGTTATGTTATCAGTAACTTCAGAAAAGCTTGCAGGCCTGAAATAGCTATTTGCATACATGTGTCCAGCATTGATTCTACTATGTGTCAGAAAAAAAAAGGCCAAGGCCATATATTAGTTCAGATGTTCTGCACTGGGAAAAACGTGCTTAACTGAATTGTGTGGGAGACATCTTTGTGCAGAGTTTACTTCTCTGTCCTCCTTTCTCCACATTAAATTCTCCTTCCACAAAAATACTGATTTTGAAATCTCGTTTTAGTTGGAAATCTCGCTTTAGTTATAAAGATTTTTTTGTTTTTGTTTTTTTAAGGGATGATTTTTGTGGATAGCAGACTACCAGATATTAAAAGGACACTAAAGGCTTTTAGCTCATCCCCTGATTGCAATTACTAGAATTGTTTTTAATAACACACAGCAAATCTAGTAGCTGCATTTATTTTTGCTTCCTTCATATGAGGTAAGTTATGGATTGTCTGTAAAATCATATGGCCAGTGGCCAGGTGTGACTATATTAAAAGGGTAAAGGAGGGGGAAATGCACCAAGAAAACATTTCTACCAGAGTGGCAGACGTGAAATTACTGTAAAATATAGTGCCAGTTAAAAGCTCAAAATTGATTTAAAATCAAAACCACCTTGATTTACATCTTGGGTAAACACAGGGCTTGAGAAGGTTTCTGATAAGATTGTCAAATATTGAATATTTTAATTTTAAACTAAACATCTCAAGAAAAGACCTTGATAAAAAATACAGAAATGTGTTTGTCTAAGCAGGAAGACCTGTCTGTCAATGAGGTGAGAAATGAAAATTGTCAGGAAACAAACTTGACAACTGCTTTCTTGAGCTGTCTTGTTAATGACAGCCAAAAAACACTGCATGTACTCAGCTGACAAAAATAAGATGAGAGTATGTCCATGAAAAAGTCAAGAGATACCCTGAATCTAATGTGAATCTTAGAAATTGTGAAGATAATTATTCTCTTTGGCTGCAAGGACTTCTATATGTCCACAGATTACTTATATGTCTCTTGAATTATCTGATAAGAGAAACTTTACTTGAAACAGAAAATACTTATTCCTTACACCATTCAAAAGCAACTATTTTATGCTAATACATAATGTCTACTGATTTTTTGCTTTATATCCACTTTCTACACAGCAAGTATTCTTAGGGTAACACTCTTTTGAGATGCTTTTGTACTTTGTGAAGAGGAACTTTCTATATATCTCTTGGAGTAATTCTGGGAGTTATTCAAGATAAGCCTACCTTTAATTTACCAAAATTCTCTCATTGATTTAATTATTCTGCTGTACAAATTCCTGGTTAAGAATATCTTGTGAAGGGAAAAAAGAACTTGAATATAAATTGGAAATAGATATACGAAATCGGGATATATATGCGTACAGCAATACATTTTTCCTGTCTCCTGAGAAAATGATGGGTTAAGCTTAGTGGGGATGTTTGCAAATCTCAAATAGCTTTACTAGCTAACTGAAATTAAAGCTCTAGAGGGTAAAATGCAAATGATTTTATGAAGGATAGCAATTAGCTCTACTATATATTAATATTGTCTAGCATGGAGAGTTAAAAAAAATAATTGAATATTCCATATTTTGTCTATTGCATGGAAAACATTCAACACAGGATTGAGGGCTGTATTATGATAGGAATTATATGGTTTGGTATGACATGATAGGTATGACATGATAGGTAGAGTTTTCTAAGAAGCCTTCTCCACCTAAGGAACTGCATTACTGTTTAAAAGTGCAATATTAAAGAACAATTATGAAGCTGAAAATTTAAGTGTTAGAAAAAGTATAAATCTATTAAAAATGTGGCACTAGAGAAAGTAACTTTTAACATATTTTTGCTGTTGTTCTAAAACTGAAACTAAGTGGAGGTAACTGCCTATGCAATATAATTTGTAATACAGGCTTGATTTTGCTGGTATGGACAGTATCAGACCATGCCTGTGCACTTTCAGTCTTGCAGTCTATTCTCCTTAAAAGCCATCAAAATAATGTAGGTAAGATCTTACCTACAAATATTTGTGGTATTTTTATGCTAATTACTTTATTCTCATAGACAATCTTGCCTTCTATAAAGAAGAAACATACATTATTTTTGCTAATTTTAATTAACAGTAATCTTGTGTCAAATTGATGTCAATCTCTTCAGCTTCCAGTGCAACTGCTGGAGAAAGACAAAGGCTATCAGAAGACAGTTCATGTTACTAAAACTGTTGCTGAAAATAGTTGCACCCATTCTGCCAGTGTCCTTATTTCTCTGTATTGGCAAGGATTGCCGGCTTGAGCAAGATACCAAACTCTTACAGGACAAGCTGAGTGAGGGGTCGTGCGACACGTGGTGAATGAGTGACTGAGGCTGTATTGGACTGCATATGAAAGGTGGCTGACACAGCTGTTGTGGCAACAAAGCACAGAGATTTGAGGAATGTAAAATTACTATTACTGTAGGCTTCCACATCCAGACTCCCGATAGCAAAGTAGTTGTGATCTCTAACACAGAATCTTCAAATAGACAGTTGGCAAATATTTTTTTTTTACTAGGTTACACACTGAAGATACAAGGGGCTCTGAATTCCTGATAATTTTCTTTAACAGGAAAGCTATGGCAGATACCTAACAGAAAAACACCCTTACCATGGTGAGAGGGAGTTACTAGCAGCTCAAAGTCTGATGATTCTATGATTTGTTCAGGAGCTTCTTTGCCAGTATACAACATGAAAAATCAAAAAGACATTCAATATAAAACAAAGAGACGAGTCTGATAGAATTGTTTTAAAATAAAATATTAACAATATTTCTAATCTTGGCTCATTGCTCAGCCACTGTGACACAGGTCTAGTCATTTGCATTTGTTCTTACTGTAAAGCTAAACTTGAAGCAAACACAAATATTCATATTTCATATATATATATATATATATATGTATATATAACTTCCCTATTCTATGCATATAGCAAGGCATAATTCACAGCAGGATTGAAGAAATATTATCAGTATTACATAGAATGCTTTAAATCTACTGATATTTCTGTTGGATTCAGAAGGTATTTTGGCTCTTTGCTTTTCTTCCATAAAATAAATATTATTCTTTGGGTGTTATCTCTTAATTCTCTGTTTTCTGACACTGTTTTTTCTTCTGTTAGTCTTCAGCCTAATTCAATGAAATATTACCATGCTTGCATTATTATCAGGAACCAGAAAACATCATTTAAAACCAAAGTTAGAGGTGTTGATAAGTGATGGAGATTTTTGCTTTAATAAAGAAATACTTATTTAAGAGCAGTAACCTTTTCATACTAGTGAAGATTTTCAAAGGAATTATTTTCAGTCATGCTCAAGCCTTATTCTTTATTCATGTTCAAGCCTCTGTAACTCCAAAACATTCTTCATAGACAAATTTTGCTTTTCAAGCCCACATATTTCACATGCTTCTTAATGATTAATTTGTTCCTAAGTTGTCTGTTTTGGTAATGGACCTGCCATCTGATTCAGCATGGTAGGTCTTTGCTGCCAAAAATCATTCCACATTTTATTGTTGCCTTGTTTTACTTCAGGTCCTATGCTCTTTCTTGTTCTCCCACCCAGGATTTCTCCAGACTTTTACATCTTCCCTGCATAATTTCCTGCTGTGAGGAAGTCTGCTAGGCTCTGGCTGGGGCTGTGCTTTGGTGACTGTTTATTAGACAGCTGTGAGGAATTAGAATTCTCATATGAAGGAAACTGGCTTCTGTCGAACTCCTGGGTTATGAGAACCTGCCAAATTGTGGAAGTATCACTACTGAATTTGCAAGAAGTGAAAAGCATGTTCACTTCCATATGAAATTTTTTTTTTAAAATAATGCATGTTAAAATGAAGAGATGTCAAAATATATGTGTGAGGAGCTGTGTTCATTTTTATTCTTTTGAAACGAATGTGATGGTTTATTTCATTTATTATTTTGGATTTTTAAGAAAGACCTGCTCTTGCAAGCTGCCTATGGCAGCAGATTCCTAGCCTTATGTGGAGACACAACGTCAGCAGAAGTCTACCCAGTTGATTTACTGCAGAAATGTTCATCATCAAATCTTCAAGCCAAGACTTGTGCTTTTTACTTTCTGTAATAAAGAACCAAGCATATAAATGTTTCAGAATTAATAAAAATGTCAATAACTGCATAAGATTTTCATGAACAAATCCTGCCTTTCCATTTTAAAAAATGTCACAGCTAGCACAATGTTATAGGTAGTAAAGCTTTGATTGAACATGCTAATCTGAGCAGACCATGTTCAGAAGGAGTAAATTGTCTTTATATGTTGTTCTCTACTTTGTCCAGCATTGTCTTTATCATACATTAAACAAGCATTCTCTTTCCTCCTTACCTCTTTAATATCACACAGATTGCTTAAACAAATCCCAAATGTTCTTCTATTACATCTCATTTACATCTATTCTTGACAGATTTCTCATTGTTTTCCAAACTGGTAATGTAACGAAAATTACATGAGTCATGAGAAACTGGGAGAGAAGATAAAGGCAAAATGATAAAGTAAACAAAAATGAGAAAAAGTAGGGAGAGGAAGTGGGGTTTTAGTTAGAGATATTAAAAGATACATATAAAAGTTCAAAATGTCTGAATGTCTGCTCCTTAATGGCAGGTGTCTGTGCTGCTCTGTTCAGAAAACCCATGGCTGCACACTTGTTAGTGTTTGACTGTGCTGGCATACAGCAAGCAGCAGGAATACAGGAATACCAGCAAAACGGTTTATTCACTTGTGGGTTTAATTTAAACAATTCAGGAAGTAATGAAAATCAGTGCAGATTTTCAGAAAAATACTTCACCATCTTTTTCTCATACAGAATTTAAAAACATTCTAAAATTTAAAAAGTATACAAAGTGGATGAATACATTTAAATTTTTTCAGCACACAAAAAATATTCCATATTTTTGTCTTGGGTGCTGCTCTGGTTTGTGGAAACTTTCTTAAAAGCAATGACAAAATACTCTACAGCCAAAAATCCTTTTTTCTCTTATTCTTATGCTAAGTATCTTGCAAGTGCCATGTCAGTGGCCTCAGTGGAACTGCAGTTGCCTCTAGTCTCAAACTAAGATAAAATTGGCCAAATCTGCACAATCCAAAAGTCTTGCATCTTGCCTATGATGGAGACTGATAGCAGATAACTTGCAAAGAATGAACACAGAGCATAGAAAAATTGTCTTGGGGCTTTAGTGAACACCAGAAATGCTGCATTGTTTTTCCACAAATTAATCTGGGATTGGTGTACACCTTAGTTGCTACCATTGGGCTGGAGTCTGATTCAGACTATGTTGGGGGATTTTTTATCAGCCACAATTTAATTGTTAGAGAAGATGAAATTGGAGTACTAAGCAGTTTTGTGTATTGGTCTGAAAAAAAAAAGTGCAGAGCTGTATTTTTCCCAGACAGCATGGATCTGGGAAATCTTATCTCTATTTAGTCTTCTGAACAATGTTAATTTTTCAGTATTCTTCTTTGCACAGATCTCTTAGTCATTAAAGTTTATCTACCCCTTGCTATCAACTGAATATCACACTAAGTCCCATGATTAACATATAGCAAGAAAACTGTTTTGCTGTTTCTCAGGTCCATTTTATTTCTTTTTGTTTAAAGGCCATTGAACTTCTCTTTAAAACCATAATTGCAGTATTTCATAAATTTTTCTTTTGGCTGAGAGATCTAAATATTTTCATAAAAAATAAACCCCAAGCCATTTCTTTTTGTGGACCATTGGTCATTTAAAGAATTTAAATCAGGTCTTTAACCTCATCCTGTGAAATCTGATCAAACAGAGCAGTGGAATCTTTAACTAGAAATCCAGGGCGCTGGATGTTATCCAAACAAGTCTAAATCTAGACCACATCAATATTTTTTTCTACTGAAAGCTTTCTGCAAATCAAGGGAATCTAGGGAATATATCTAGGTTTTGGGGTATAAATGTATTTGAATTATTGGGTTATTATTACATCTTAATAGCTTACTTACTTGCCACAAATTTTTAAAAATAGTAGCAGAATTCAGAGAGATAAGCAGATCTGATGTTTTTAAGTGTAGGCTTCAAAGATCATCTACCCTAGTGAATCATCTTTATTAATGGCTGCATTTCTTGTCTGCCTCCTTTGCAAATCAGATTAATCCTACTGAGAGTGCCAAATGTGAATGTTAAATTGCATTCTTTCTTCTCCATATGTGCCCAGAACCGATGCTGCTGCATGGGATCTTTGATCAGTAGGAATCTGTAGATAAGCCATGCAGCAGGAGTGTGAAAAATATCTAGTGCAATTTTGCTAGGATCATTTTCAGAATGATGTAATTTCTGACATTGACCATTGAAATAGTAATGGTTGAGTTTATACTGTTGTTAACTTGTTTGCAGCCACTATAATTAAAAAAAAATCAAGTTAAATCGAGAAAAATTTACAAAACCAGACTCAAATATTTTTTGCAGTGTCATGACATAGGAGAGAAAAAGTAAATATTCAATTATGTTCTGAAATTACTAGAGTTACAAGAACTTTTGTTTTATCAATATTTCATTAATAAAGCACCGAAGACTTTATCAATACAAATGATAGAACAGTCTCCCATTCTATTTTTAGCCTTAAAATATTGTATTTATAAAACCTGTCATAATCAGTTCCAAAGCTGAATCACAGATAGCAAAGACAAAAAGGACTTTAGAAGAATGGAATCTTCTAGTTTTCTCTTGACTTTTGTGGGGACTACATCTGTGAGGATAGTTTCACTTTTTTTTCCCTCAAGAATGACAGGTTTTCCTTTTACATATCTTTCTCTGATCTTGTTTTCTCTTATTTCTAAATACTATGTCCTAGATTAAAATGAATTTGGCCCCAAGAAAACAAAGTGAACTTGGATCAAATGGTATAAATATTTGAGGCGGAACTGGCACTGTCCCTGTAATTTTTGCTGACATGTAACTGGAAATAAACAGGAATATTTTCAGTTATGGATGATGTTAGAACTAAAGAGATATTGTTCTAGTTTAACTTATTGTTCAGCATTTTTCTGACAACTAGTGCTCAAGTTTATTTATGTGAACACAATATACACAAGGTACGTAAATGACAAAGCTATGGCCAAGGCTGTAAAACAAGTTACTAGGAAGTCACGTGTTGTGAGTTCAAGTTGTGTGTTATGAGTTTACAGCACATCAGCAATGACACAGTATTTACAGATTTTTGCAGCAGAGAAACACAGAGGTAGTTTGATATCAAACAGGTAAGCTGCTTCATGTTCGTTGTAGTGCTGGGGCCTAGTACAGCTATTCTGTGGGATGGCATCCTCAGGAGACACCACTGCTGTGGAACAGCTACAGCACTAACTCACAGTATAGCTCCCCTGAAAGCTCTCATTCAGTTGTCTGCTTCCTCAACCACCATTCCATCAGCCTCTTGATAGTAATATGGAAAAGCTAGGGAAATGCCTCTCTGGACTGAAAACCATTAAGGCATTGTGCTTTCTAAAGTTTTGTTTTCTTCTCCTATGATAAATTCAATATCTAAAGTAGTGTCATTGACTGTTGGATGCTGTCTTACAGAGAAGAATCCAGCCCCTCAGCCCCAGTGCAGTAAACTGAGATAGGAAGTTTCTTAGGAAGGGGACTGTCATCTTTAAAGAGAGATGTTTATTGCCTATGTTGCTAAGTAACCTGAAATCATTACATCTTCTTAGTACTTCCTTGAGTAGAGGATAAATAAAACTGTTTTCTTAGCAAAGTTCTGTATGAGGAAAAGGCATGCTGATAAAATGCATGGTTGGGTAGAAAGGATAATACTGACTGTGATAGGAGGTTTTAATTTTAAAAGCAGCTCTATGGATGATGTTGGTAACTACTTTCCTGTGACTTATAGTAAAAGCAGAAACATCAATCACTTGACAAAATTACTCCCTCTACTTTCATTTTATTCAATAGTGTTTTGCAGTTACAATACATCAACAAATCAAAATAGCCTTTGTGGTTGCTACTGCAATTTGGGGAGGATCTACAGAAACCAAATTTTTCTTATGCCATTCTAATTTATACTGCCTGCACTGAAGAATTTATTTACAAGAAATTTATGACCTGAATAACTCCTGACTAGTACAGGTTACTATGAGTATGTGTAAATTAACATGAACAAAGAAGATGTTACATCAATCCTGGCTTCATCAAAGATAAAATTCCTGGAAATAAGAAAGATAAGTAGAAGAATTTCAAGCAGTATTTCAAGTTAGTACAGTAACAGATAATTTGAAGGTGGTTGTTGCGTTTCCTAGATACATTGTAAATTGTACATCCCGTGACCCCTGCTGTGCCCTGTATCTTGGTCCCTCTCCCCTCCTGGCCACACAGAGCTGGCTGGGATCCAATTTCTCCCCGCCCCCCCTTTCCAGACCCTAGAAAAGTCAGGACCCGCGGACCTCGCTCTCTTCCCCCGTGCTCTTACCCTCTCTCTTACCCCATCTTTTCTCTCTTATCCCGCATCTCTCTTTTTCCCCCCATTCTCTTATCCTGCACTCTTTTTTACCCCATCTTTTCTCTCTTCCCCTGCTCTTTTCCCCCACGCTCTTACCCTGTTCTTCCCCCTCTTTTCTCTCTCTTCCCCTGCTCTTTTCCCTTCCCTTTTCACTCACTACCCACGAGAAATAAACCTGTAACTTTATCAGGGGAAAGAGCCTCTTTTGATATCTTAACTACGTCTCTGTGGCTAGGGCCCAGGGGAATCTCACCCTCACACTTGAGCTAGACCGGAGGAGGGTGAAAGACCCTGTTTTGGGCCGAGAAAAGCCTTAACAGTTGGCGCTCCACGTGCGTGGTTTCTATAAAGCACCCACGTTTCGCTGTGACTCCTATTTTCGGGATTCGACCAGCATAGGAGCTGATCAACTAGCTCAAATTTCTTTAAGCTGCATTTTGTGCAGTTCGAAGACTTTTCAGCACGAACCGGCAGCCTGTCAGTCCCAGACAGGTCGGTTCAGGACGTGGATCCACTACCGTGTACACAGACGTCTCTGCCTGCAAGAGAAACGGTGAGTGAAGCATCCCTTTCCGGCGGGTAGTTCCCGGAGCTCCACGGGGGGGGGGGGGTCTCACCGGTGGCATTTTGCCGGCCCGGCGCTGTTCTCGGGAGGAGAGGAGGCGCGGGCGTGTTTGCAGCGTGTGCGCGGCTCAGCAGCTCGCGGCCACGTGGTGCGGCACGGGGGCTGGGGGGGGCTGGACGAGGCCACCTCAGGCGCGGCGCGGCAGGCAGGCAGCTTTGATCGGTTTCAAAGCTGCGGCACAGGGAGGTTTTTTGCGTTTTTGAGGTTTTTACAGGTGTTTGCTGCGGGGTCGGTCCCTACAGCGGTGCGGGCGCCACACATAGGTTTTGCTGACAAAAAACGGCGAAATTAACATCGGTTCCGCATCTAGTAAAGCCTGAAAACCGTGGTGTACCTAGCACGTCTTAACAACTAACTCCTTTCCTGTGTTTTAACTGTAGTGGGGTAGATATAGTGCAAATTGCTAACACTATGGGGATACAGCAATCTGCCTTACAAAAGAATATAACAAAACAACTCAAAGAAATACTAAGTTCAGGAAATGTTTTAATATCTAATAAAAAACTAGCCCGTTTTGCCAGCTGGCTGTCTGTTGAAATATCTGACCTTGAATTGCAAAATATAAATTCGATTTCATTTTGGGATGAAATAGGAAATTTATTGACTTTAAAAGTAGAAAATGGAGATAAAACTGCCTCTGTATTCCTTCCGATATTTTTACAAATTCGGAAAGTTTTAATTCAGACAGAAAACAACAGACAGCAGCAGCAAAATGATTCAAGCTCACCTTCCCTTTCCAAAAATCCCTATAACCATAACCTGGAAAGCACCCCAGGGTCTCCCTTGGGAATGCAGCATGCTCAGCACGGCTGTAACTGTGCTGAAACCCCAAATCCTCCCCAGTATCCCGGTTCTGACAATTTTTCTAAAATTATCAGCTCTCCTTCCTTGTTCCCTTCCCCTCCGGGCCACGGACACGTGGCCGTACCTGGACAGGTCAGGATTGGGGTCCCAGATAGCATTGGACATGCGGTTCAGGGAGTGGGGGGGGGCCGATATGGTGACAGCCACGTGTCTCCTCCTTCATCCCGCAACCCCCTTCACCCTCCGGTCCCAGCCCCTAAGCCTGTCCCGTCCCATAACTCCTCCCTGCCCTCGGCTCCACCGCCCCCTCCCCCCTCCAAGACCCTGTCCTGCACTGTACCTGGCGACCCCGCCCACAGGTGTTGCAACCCTGGATTCCACCACCCCTCCCCCTCTCCGGTTTCACATTCCTTCCCTCCAAGCTGCTGCAGGGTGGGGGAGGGCAATGTAGCCCCTGCTAGTTTCAGTGCCGGTGGGGGTGGGGGTGGGGAGGGATCAGCTCACAGCCCCTGGGGGATGGATGGTGCTCCCGTGGTGGGGGGGGGGGGGGGGGGGGTGGGCAGCCTCCCGGGCCCGGTGGGGGGGGGATGCCTAACCCTGAAAGTCAGCACCAGGAGAAAGAGTATGTACCATCAGTTGCTCCTGTAGTTTATCTTGGTAGGAGAAACGGAAAAAGAAGTTATCAACCTTTGTCCTACCAAGATAAAAAAGAAATTTGTAAAGTACAAAGAGAATTTGGTAGGAATAGTGAAATCTTTAAAGGCATGATGAGAGCCACCTTTAACTCAAACGAACTGGTTCCATATGATATCAAAGAGCTTTTCCGGTGCCTGTTAACTCCTTCAGAATATGATCTATGGGAAAGCCTATGGAAAAGATCTTTAAAAGTGCTTTTACAAGAGCTTTTAAAAAGCTCAGATAATGCAAAAGATGCTGATAATAATGATATCACATATGAACACCTATGTGGAGAAAAAAATTGGCATTGCCCTGAAAACCAAACCAGAGTACTATCTAAGTCTGTCTTAGATAAAATATGCAATGCTGCAGAAAAAGCCTTTAATCAATTACCAACAGTAGATACTAAAGGCAGTTATATTAACATTAAACAGTTTACTTCTGAGAGTTTCTTACAGTTTGTGGACCGCCTTCGTATGCAAGTAGAAAGACAAGTGTCTGATCCAGTATTACAAGCTGAATTAATTAAAGAAATGGCTCAGAGGAATGCTAATGAAACCTGCCGTAGGGTTATCCTTGGCCTTCCCCTGGAGCCAGCACCTAGCTTAGCACAGATGATTGAAGCCTGCACCAGGAAAGCAGAACTGCTCAGTGGACACGAAAGAAATCCAGGACTGGCACACCCAAGAACCGTGGCAGCTGTGACACCGGAAGCCAAGAAGCAGCCAATGTCACCAGAGCAACTGCAGCACATCATCTGCTTCCAGTGCAAGCAGCCAGGACACTTCGCCAGGGACTGTCCACACAACCAGAAACAGAAGAAAACCAACAAACAAAAAACCTAACTTTACAGCGCGTACCCGCCATTAACACCATAGCGCGCTCGGCTATAAATACTGCGGGCTCCACACTCGCAAAAGACTCTCTCTTAACAAACAAAAAGGGGGAGGATGGGATAGAGGGTGTGGGGATGTATGGCAATGAAAATATCAAAGGTTCAGTTAACAAGGTTTGGAAGCCACTAGGCCGTTTTAGGCTTGTGACTACCAGAGGTTTTCATTTCAGGTCACCTGATTGGACAGTCATAACAGTGGACTTACCTAACAGTACACAGGACGTGACGTTAAACCACATGAAACTAGACAGTGAGTACTTTGTTGTCGGTGACACAGCACACACAGCCCTAGAGATTGAGGTGGTTCCCATGACCATCAAGGGAAGCATAACTAGCCTCATTCTCCTGGCACGATGTCCTCTACCACCATATTACCTGGCTGAGGGACAAATCCTTGCCCAGGCCATTCCTGTTCCACAGGAGGTCCCAGTAGATGGAAAATCACCTGAAGTCTACTGGGCAGAAGTGGTGGGTGAGGACAAACCTTCTCTGGCATGCAACCTAACCCGTGGATCAGATGGCCTCCATGTGGAGGGGGTACTGGACACGGGTGCTGATGTGACTATCATACCCGAAAGGATGTGGCCGTCACATTGGGAACTTCAGCCTGTGGCAGGCAGAATCCAGGGTGTAGGAGGAGTCAAATTGGCAAAAATATCAAAAAACATAGTACAAATTGAGGGGCCGGATGGAAAATTGGCTAGCATCCGTCCATTTGTTACAGATTATAAATGCCCCCTATGGGGGAGAGACACCATGTCCCAGTGGGGGGTGAAATTAATTATTCCTAAAACTCCTCGGGATTTTTAGAAGCGGCCACTGTGGGGCGCCCTACCCAAAAGTTGAAATGGCTAGATGATACCCCAAAGTGGGTAGCACAGTGGCCGATGAGTAAGGAGAAGCTCAGGGCGCTTGAGGAGCTTGTGGAGGAACAATTGGCTAAAGGCCACATAGAAGAGACCACAAGTGCGTGGAATTTCCCGATTTTTGTGGTAAAGAAACCAGGGAAAGACAAGTGGAGGCTGCTCCACGACCTCCGGGAAATAAACAAAGTAATTGAAGACATGGGGTCTCTCCAACCTGGAATGCCTTCTCCAACAATGCTTCCCAGAGATTGGCAATTGGCTGTTCTAGACATCAAGGATTGTTTCTTTCATATCCCCCTACACCCAGAGGATGCCCCACGGTTTGCCTTCTCGGTTCCTACCATCAATCGAGAGGCCCCAATGAAGCGCTACCACTGGAGAGTTCTGCCCCAGGGAATGAAATGTAGTCCCTCCATCTGCCAGTGGTATGTGGCCTCATTGCTGTCCCAGGTGCGTGCCCAGAGAGGGGAGGCCATCATCCTTCATTACATGGATGATGTGCTAGTGTGTGCACCCGATAACTCTCTACTCCAGGACACACTTGACCTAGTGGTTAAAGTTTTAACCTCTGCTGGATTTGAATTGCAAGAGGACAAAGTCCAAATGATGCCATCTTGGAAGTACCTGGGCCTGGAAATTATTGCACGGACCATTGTTCCGCAGAAATTGGAAATTAATTGTAATCCAAAAACCTTAGCAGATCTCCATTCCCTGTGTGGGTCATTGAATTGGGTTAGGCCCTGGCTAGGCCTCACTAATGAGGACCTAGAACCTCTCTTCAATTTATTGAAAGGGGAGAGAGAGCTGCTTTCTCCCAGGGAACTGACCCCAGAGGCAAAGACTGCAATTGAAAAGGTACAAAAGACCTTAGGAGAGAGGCAAGCTCACCGTTACCAGCCCGAGCTGCCCTTCAAATTCATTGTCCTAGGAAAACTGCCACACTTACATGGGTTAATATTCCAATGGATCAAGGAGCAGAGAGAGTCACTCTTAATCATAGAGTGGGTCTTCCTCTCCCACCAAAGATCCAAAACCATCACTAAGCCACAAGAGTTAATAGCACAGCTGATTCGGAAAGCAAGGATCAGACTGTATGAACTAGCTGGTTGTGACTTCACATGTATTCACCTCCCTGTTAAACTGTCTGAGGAGGGAAAGAACTCTCCTGACAAATTGACTAAAGAGATGTTTGAGCATTTGCTCCAGAGCAATGCCAGTCTCCAATTAGCCCTGGACAGCTACAGAGGACAAATATCAGTCCATGCCCCGTCTCACAAGCTGTTTAATGAGGAATTCCACCTCATTCCTCGTGAGAAGAGGAGTCGGGGACCACTCAAAGCTCTCACAGTGTTCACAGGTGCATCTGGGGCATCCCACAAGTCGGTGATGACTTGGAGAGATCCTCAGACTCAGCATTGGGAAGCTGATGTTGAGTTTGTGGAAGGGTCACCCCAGGTAGCTGAACTGGCAGCGGTCGTGAGAGCCTTTGAAAAGTTCTCAGAGCCAATAAACTTGGTGACAGACTCAGCCTATGTAGCGGGGATAGTGTCCAGGGCAGAGCAGGCAGTGCTCAGAAACATCGAAAATGAGCAGCTTTTCAGGTTGCTTTCCAAACTAATTTATTTGATTTCTCATAGAGAACACCCGTTCTATGTGATGCATGTGAGATCACACACAGATTTGCCAGGGGAAATTGCAGAAGGGAACCGTCAGGCAGACTCCCTTGCAACCCCAGCAGAACAAGTAACCCCAGCAGAACAAGCACGCCTTCCTGACATCTTCCAACAGGCAAAGCTGAGCCACCAGCAGTATCACCAGAATACACCAGGTCTAATGCGTCAGTTCCAGCTAACACGGAGCCAGGCTCGAGCCATTGTGGCCACCTGTCCCAACTGTCAGCTGCACACCATGCCCTCAATAGGCATGGGGGTTAACCCCCGAGGTCTTGGCAGTTGTGAGGTATGGCAAACAGACATCACACACATTCCTAGTTTTGGTCGCCTCAAATATGTTCATGTAAGCACTGACACATATTCAGGTGCAGTCTATGCCTCTGCCCATGCAGGAGAAAGGGCCATGCATGCCAAACAACACCTAGTGCAAGCCTTTTCAGTGTTGGGGATCCCTAAGGAAATCAAAACTGATCAGGGCGCAGCGTATAAGTCCAAGGAGTTCCTGGAATTCGTCCAGCAGTGGGGAGTGGAACATAAAACTGGCACCTCCCACTCCCCCACAGGCCAAGGTATAGTGGAGCGAGCCAATCAGACGCTCAAGCAGGTTTTGGCTAAACAGAGTAGTTCAACTGTGTGGATGTCTCCACAGCAGAAGCTCTGCAAAGCCATGTTTACTATCAATTTCCTGAATTGTTCATTTGAAAACATGAGTCCACCTGTGGTACGTCACTTTAACAGTAGTAAACAATTCAAGTTATCCCAACATCCTCCAGTTTTGATTAGGGACCCAGAAACCTGGGAAATCAAAGGTCCCTATGAGCTTGTTACCTGGGGGCGTGGCTATGCATGTGTATCCACTCCCTCAGGCCCTCGGTGGATTCCCCAAAAGTGGGTGAAACCGTTTGTTCCCAAACATCCTGCTCCAACTGAGGAGAACGAGGAGCAGGTAGCAGTGGCTTCAAAAAGAAGACGCCGCAGAAAAAAAGGAAAAGAAATCCTCATAGAAGGTGACATTCTGGCAAATAGAGACTTTTAATAGGTTTTATAATGTTTGTTTTTCCTTCTAGAGAAAAACTTCTCTTCTCTCAGTCCCGTGATGAACCCCATCCAAGCTGTCTTCCTGCTAACACTGAACAGTCTAGCAGCTGCATGGATCGTCCCTCAGCCACGTCAGAACGTCTGTGTGACCCTGGCACAGACGCTCCAACAAGAAAATAGATTTTCTCTTTCTACTGCACGGACATGAGTGCCAGGAATTTGAAGGACTTTGCTGTATGGACCTGACCTCGAAAGCTCCTAACATCCATGCTGCCCTCCGAAACATGAACAACTTGATCGGACAAGTGAAGCAAGAATCTGAAGATTGGTTCAATGGACTGTTCAAAGGCTGGGGACTCACAGGGTGGTGGACATCTATAGTCAAAACAATTATGTTAATTTTTGTTATTCTTTTCCTTGTAATAATGGCATTCGGGATCCTACGTCACTTGGTTTTCAAGGCTATTCATAGTCTCATTCCCTCTACCTCAGTAGTCAATCACATAGAAATGAAAGACTTGAAACAATCTAACCCTCCCACCAGCTACAAGTGGTGGGCAAAATCGTAATTTGAATGATACCAATATCCTTCTTTCAACTTTGTTAAACAAAAAACGGGGAGATGTTGCGTTTCCTAGATACATTGTAAATGGTACATCCCGTGACCCCTGCTGTGCCCTGTATCTTGGTCCCTCTCCCCTCCTGGCCACACAGAGCTGGCTGGGATCCAATTTCTCCCCGCCCCCCCTTTCCAGACCCTAGAAAAGGTCAGGACCCGCGGACCTCGCTCTCTTCCCCCGTGCTCTTACCCTCTCTCTTACCCCGTCTTTTCTCTCTTATCCTGCATCTCTCTTTTTCCCCTCAATCTCTTATCCTGCACTCTTTTTTACCCTGTCTTTTCTCTCTTCCCCCGTGCCTCCCCTTTTCCCCCCACTCTCTTCCCCCGCGCTTTTTCTCTTCCCCCGTTCTCTTTCCCCCCCCCACGCTTTTACCCTGTCCTTCCCCCTCTTTTCTCTCTCTTCCCCCGCTCTTTTCCCTTCCCTTTTCACTCACTACCCACGAGAAATAAACCTGTAACTTTACCAGGGGAAAGAGCCTCTTTTGATATCTTAACTACGTATCTGTGGCTAGGGCCCAGGGGAATCTCACCCTAACACTTGAGCTAGACCGGAGGAGGGTGAAAGACCCTGTTTTGGGCCGGGAAAAAGCCGTAACAGGTGGTTTCATGTTTCATAATATCCTTTAAAACAACTGCTTTTAAAAATTTTATTTTCCATGCTCACATTTCTCTACTTGACTTAGATTTTTTGTTATTTAAATGTGAAGTGATGAACTATAGTTAAAAATGAAACTTCTGAGTTACATATTTTTAAAAACAGAAGACAAAGAAATCTAGCATTTTCGAGATTTATCACTGTACGATTTTGACAAATCTTGAACCATATTAGGAACACAACTTTAGACTGGAAATTAACACTTGGGGGGAAGATTTGAACCAGGCTTTTATGATTGTTGGTGCTCAGCAAATTCTAACAAGCATGAGACACAGCCACCATCCATTTTAAAACAGAGCACAACCTGAAGCTCCTGGGAAAAGGTGAGAGGACCTGATCTGACATATGCTGGTCAGAATTGCAAGCATCAAAAGTACATATAGCATAGACAGGAGGTTGTTGATAGCTTTGATGAAACCCTTCATATAATCTTTGTGACAGAAAGTAGACTGTTCACCTCTGGGAAAACTGGACATTCATTATTTTAATATGGAAACTGATACCTGGATATTTCAGCAAGCACTAAGATTAGGCACATAGGTCATGAAGGTAAATTCAGAAAAAGGAGTCATGAGCTGAGGAAAAGCCAGACAGTGCTTTTCAAGAGACACTTATCCTAACAATGAGGGAGAACTGAAGACCCAGTTCCTCCCATCATCTATGAGTTTAAACAATCTTCACTTACTCTATGGGGGAAATTAAAATAATTATGACTACAAGGGTTATATTACAACATTTTTGGGTTTGGTCACTTCAGAAAAATAGAAATAAAAAAGGCAAGAGAAACCATTCACTTACATTTTAGTCAAGGCAATGTAAATGAATATATGAATATATATTTATTAACCTTAGTGGGGAAATATTGTGAGACAATTTTGATGCCAAATAATTTTTATGCTTTATTAACGAACACCGTCTGATAGAGAGCCCTAGACAAATTTACACATTTATAAACATTTATACTTCGAGTTTTCCTTGAACTTAAATCTTAGCTGTGCTCACTTTGTGTTTTAGAAAAATCTAAGTAATTTTAGGGATAAAAGTACCAGTTTACATAAATTACCTTTTATTCCAGAGGAAAGTAGATAAGCATGACCAGAAAACCCTAAAGAGTAGATTGAATCATAATTGTTGGTTAAAGATAAACTACTATAGGTACTATGTACAGAATGAAAATGGTATAGCTGGAACAGGAGACAAGATATTCAAATGCATTTCTCTCACATGCACTGCAATGACTTAACGGGCATGAAAGGGAAAAAATATTTGTCAGTGGGAAGATTCAAAAATTTACATTTGTACTCAGTGTATGTAATGAGCTACGATTTTAATGTCTACATGTCTACAATTATATCTAATTTGTGTAAGGGCTAAGGTAAGTAACTAAAATAAGGACTGAGAAACTGAGATTGGTACTTTTGGATACCCAATTCCTGAAGCAGGAAAATAGTACACACAAAAATTAGGTTGTCCACAGATGTTTTAAAGGCAGATATTTGACTTTTTTTTTCAAATAGCACAAACAAATGTCTTACACCTCATAACATAAGCTTGGTATCAGTATGGTCCCACAGAGAAGTAAACTTCAGAATTAATATGTGGTTATGAAAAGATTCTTTCTTGAAATATGCTGAAATGCACCACAGAGTAGCTACAGATGCTAAAAGGAAGCTGGAGTATCCCCTTTTCTCATGAATACAAATTTTATTTCTCTGTATAACTTACGATTTGCTATATACATTTCCAGGTATTTTCAGGTATTAATTTCAGTGCACTTTGCTGATTGCAGCTGCTGACTGAAATATTTGTCAAATTTTAATAGAGTACAGGGCAGATCTAGGCAATCAATGTATTGATCTGAGTTTTTAAAAGACTACTTCTAGGCAAAATGTGGACTATATTAGCCAGAGTAGAAGTGTCAGAGGGCATGAAGGATTTTAAACCACAACAGGGAGAGCATATTTCCAGACTCTCTCCCAGCCAGGTAGGAAGCTGTCCAAGGTAAATATTTGTTAACAAGTAGGATAGAAATTCAGAAAATGTGATACAAGAACCACCACCTCTGTTTGGACCTGAAAAATGTGAGAGTAGGGTAACTTACACCTAGATTTGAGCTAGCTTTGACCACCTACCTGAGAGCAATATCTGTCTGGAGGGTTTAATTCAGGATGTGTGAATTTAAATGACTTGCACTTAAGATTAGTTTCATAGAAACAATCAGAGACTGGATAAGAGTTCACATTTGATACAAGAATCGCTGATGAACCAAAGGCACTTAATCTTTTCTGTGTGGCTGAGTAGCATGTGAGGGGGAGACTAGTAAGTTTTATATGAAATATATGATTCTATGTACTTAAACTATGACTTATTTGAACATAGTGCTTCCAGGCAGAAGATAATGGTTTTTCCTCACAATAAACTAGTCACTGGAGAATAGTTAAGGACAAAGTCAGTCAAAGTCAGTCAGGTGAAGACAGCCAGATCCCTAATTTTCCATTGCCAAAACAAATGATTTTTACTTCTGCCAGAAGTAGTTCCTATGTTTCAAGGGAAAACATGAGGCAAAGCAAGCATGCAAGCCATGCCAGAAGACAATTGGCTATATTTTGTCAGTCTACTAAGGACTGTTTCAGCGCCTGGAAGAGCATTTCACATAAAAGTAGCAGGAAAGATATAAGAAACTTTTCTTGGGGAAGTATGTCTGTCACTAACAAGCTCAGCTTTAGGAAAAAAGGTGCTGGAGGAAGGGTGTGAAAAGATCAAGGCCCCTTAGGCAGTTAAGTCTGAGTTGATTTCTCAGTGGGAAAGTGTTAGCCAAACATCCTGAACACCATATTTGTTCCTGCATTAGCTTCAAAATCCTTCTTTTTCAATTTTCTCTAGGAAGTGAAATTTTATTTTGGTTTTATTATCAATATTATTCCTATGGAGAATCTGTCTCCAGGGCAATTATATCTTCTGTATTATTTCACTAGCACTCTTAAATGGATAATATTCCTTAATCTATCTTCCCCTTCATTATACTCACAAGTTTGCTTAGTTAATTACTACCTGTAATAATGATGTAACAATGCAGTCTTTCCTCCTCTTTGAGCAGGAGTATAGAATCACTAAATCAGAATGGACCTATTTCCAAACTTCAGAGGCACAGGAGAACTCACCTAAAACTGTGGGAAGATAGTTTCTAATAGTGCAGATGGCGATTTTCCTCAATGAATTACAGCTGTATTGATTACCAAGGAGTAGAAACAGCCTTGCTTGTCCAGTGAGGATGAGTGTTATAACAGAGTGGGCCAGCTGGCTGAGAGTTCCTTGGAGTTGGAGCTTGGGAGACATAGTCTGCTGTAGTTTGGGATGGAGTGCTAACTGTTTTGTGAGGAGGTAAGGGACAGATAATGTAAGAGGTTGTGTGAGGGACAGACAGGGTTAGGCTGCCGTGTAAGGGACAGGTTTGGGTTAGCCATTCATACAGAAGGAAGAAAACTTGAGAGAAAAGGAGTCAGTGCTGTGTGTAGTTGCCTGAGGGAATTCCACTGACAGAAAGCACAAAAAGTTTTTAATAAGAGACTGGTGATGGTACCAGTCATGTCTGTCTCAACATAATTATTACATAAAGCAATCTTCTTTCATTTAAAATTACCTTGCATCAACTGTCTTTGAACCACTACATATATTACAGTATACTTTTTTTTTGGTGTAATTTTGTTTAATTCTTTAAGTCTAATTTTGTGACACATTGTGTAAAATGCCTTTATTTTCCTTTGTTAACTGAAATGTAATCTTATTCAAAGCAATTTAAATTTACTTCCATTTTTATACTTCAAAAATTTGCACTGGTTATTCTTGACTTTGTTTTTAACCTTTGAATGCTCATAGATCTTAATTTCTTATATTTGTTTCAGTATTTTGTTAGGAAGATAATTTCTCAATCTGTTCTTTGTCCTGTTTGCTCTCTGCCTGATGTTTTTTTTTTCTCTCATAGTGACTGTTTAATGCTTTTCTTTCCTGTAGTGAATTCTGCCTGGAGACATAGGGACCAAACCTCAGAGCAGACTTTGCACAGCTTTGCAGAATCTAGCAAAAAAGTGGTGACAAAATCTCCATCATGTGAAGTCCTAGAATAGAGTATAAAAAAATTATACTGCAAAGCAGCCTGATTTTGGACTGGGTCATCAGCATCTCTACAATTTGATCAGCAAGCCAGCACAGAGGAGTATGTCCATCCTGACAGAGGGACAGTGTGAGAATGTGCCTTGTACAATGCGGTGGAAAAGGGACGTCTTAGTCTCTTCTAGACAGACAATTTTGCTCTCAGTTCACTGAAAGGTGCAACTTAACATCCTTTCCATGGAAATATGGGATGTACATCACAGTCTTTTCTATGAGTATTACGCAAATACAGTTGTCAAATTAACCTTGACTTATTGGGTATTGTGCTGAATGGCAAAGTAAACCAAGTCTTGTTTTCATACTTGTGTTCACTTCAAAGTTCCTCTACTGCCTCTATCCCTGAGTCTAAAATATACTTTGTGCTCTAGGACTGTTTAGATCATGCTGGAGACAAGACTTGCATGGCCTGCTGTTATTTTCAATATTCAACATTCCTAAAAAGCTATTGCATGTTTCTAAGAGTTGATGGGTATGTGATTGCATTGTTGTGTCCTTCAAAGACCTTGAGAAACTACTGAGAATAGGGAGGTTAACAGTTTAAATTTTGTTTTAATGAGATACTGAAGTCTTGAGAAGCTAGGGAGATAAGGAGAGAAATAACTACATGATAAATGAGAAAAAGCAGATATGTAACAGAGAACTAGGAGATACAAGACTCTTTATAAATGAAAGGTTTGAGGAATATGCCGTGGGAAATAAAATAAGGAACACTGAAAAGGGAAGATCTCATCTTTATATTATGCATTTCTATTTTTGTAAGTCAGTGATAGTCATAAGAAAACTGAATTGAGATCACCGTCTGGTTCTGAGATCAGATTATGGTAATGCAAAGTGGATTGCTGTTCAAGACTGGGTAAATGACTTGAAAATATGCTGAGCTGTTGCTGCATGACTCTCCAAAGTCAAAATCAGATTATTAGAGGTAGAAAGGAAACTGTGCAAGAGTTGGCTCTCCTGGGGTTACTGCAAGCAGGTTCCACAAGATTTTATCACTAGTTTGTGAAGGTGCTCTTGTTTTCAAAAGAGATAATTGAGGAATGAGTTTAATTTGTTTTGCAACAGTTTAAAATAAAGAACAGCATGACAAGACTACTAATTTTGATTTTTGGAAATGTTGGGTTTGTCTGCCCAAAACTGCACTTTTAAAAAATTGTCATTCTGAGATTGACACGTCTGTGCCCAACACCTGCTTCTCAGGAAACTAATACTGCAAGATTTTTGAGCACCTCATTTGAAAGTGCTACAATTCTATAGTAAGCTTAGGAGAAAAATCAGGAAAGACTTATTAAAATAACTGAAATTTATTGTCAAAGACTTAAAAATGTCAGGATGATTTCTGAGTTAGTTCCTCAGAAAGCAAGTATAACTATTATATAATGTAAAATATTTACACCAGTTCTTGGCACAGAAAACTGTTTTCCTGTGTAATTGTTTATGTTAATAAATAAAACTGATTTCAACAGAATTGGATGATTTTTAGATTGTTAATGCAAAATCTTTTTACTGTAGGTGCAAAACTGTAAAAATTTACCTTTACCCTGGGCAGACCCTTTCTGCTTTCCCTAAGGAGACTGTATTTTCTCAAAAGTGAGGTTTTCCCTTGTGTTTTATTTTTAATATAGATTAGTTTCTTTAACAAAGTAAAGTTTCAAACAAAATAACTTGTTATTATCAAATAACAAACCCGAAATAATTTGCTAATGAGAGTAATAGCCAGCCTTTGAGGGTAGAGAACTTTGCTCCCTGCAAGAAATTGTGTTGAAAATATCCCACTGTAGGTGCAAATTTTCTTGTTCCAGAGGCAAAATATTTGATTTTATGCCTGCTGAGTCAAATTTGCTAGAGATGATTTAATGGAATCAAATAGAGGGCAAAAGGGAAACTGCTTAACTGCATTCTTGTTTTGATTGCAGCATGGTAGCAAAAAGCCCTCCAGCACACGTTGTTCTGTCTCTCTAGGCAAATGCAGCTGTGAACAGGGATCCCAGATCCAACTGGGACTGAGATGTGAATGGGAGACAAGAGCAGGTTTGCCTGGAATCGGCTTTCTGATCTGCAGCTTCTGCAGCCTGACTCCCGCTTTCTCAGGAGGTGCTGATATTCTGCGACACTGCCAGCTTTCCCAGGAACGTTAAAAACTCCTCTCCAGCTATGTGCTTCTATATTACAATGACCTCAAATCTGCCAAAAAAAGGAGAAATTTGTAATCTCTATCTGTAAATCACCAGAGTGTTTTTTACAAAAAGTATAAATAACTTTGACTTGTTATCTTAACACTGTGGAGGTGGAAAGCTCCACAACTAAAGGGCCTAGCTCTCTCCCCTGGAGGGAAAGCCCTTAAGGCACTTCCTCATTATTTTGTGAACTGTTACTTTGCTCCGGGCACGCTTTTCTGTTACACGTTAATTTGTTGTACTCCATTAGCCCTTCTCCCTTTGTACCGCCCCTGAGCCCTCAGACCATTCGCTGTTGCTCTACCCCACCCCTCTGGCTATCCTATATCTGCCTTGCTCACTCCTACCCTGTGAGCCAGTTCGTTCCTGGACACTTTGAGGAAGAGGAGAAAATCTCCCCTTGGAACCCCACACGCGGCTCCTGTCCCTTCCTTCCTTGCACCGGCTGAAGTGGGATTCACAAAAAAGCTGAAATCACTCGCGGAGGACATGCCTGTGCCGCAGGAACGTCCTCTAAGGGCGCTTCTCTGGAAGATCTCGGCACTCCAATACTGCCCTAGGGCCAGCCACGACATCCCACTTAGAAAGATTCAATATAATGTACTTTGACAGTAAAAAGCCCCAGCTATTACAGGAATTTGAGAAGAAAATAGATTTAAACATGCTAGAATTAAAAGAATTAATACAGAGTAAAAATGAGAGAGTTAAGAGAAATAGATGGTTATAGCTGGGTGAAATTAGATCAATAAACAAGAAATTTACTTAAAATGCACAACTGAGATCCAAAAATTCATGAAGTGTTTCATTCATAAAACAGGGAGATATGTAAGTGATGAGTTTCAAAATCAGTCTAGAATGTAAAACAGATATTAATTAATAGCGCACTTATTAAGTTGTGTTTAACACGAAGACATCTTCGTGTTCATGGGAGTCTTGGGAAATTCAAAATAAAGCTGGATTTTGGGGCTTTTGCTGGCTTATCTTTTGTGAAAAAAATTAAGCATAATTTTTCAGGTCCTCTGGAAAAAGATTCCCCCCCCCCAGTTTTAAGTTGACCAACCTACCTGAAAGTCCATTTTACATGTCACTCTTGCTGCTTTTAAAAGTGTTTTTCTACCATGAAAGCATGTTCTGCTGTTCCTTTTTCTGCTTCATCTTCCTTTATCTTTCTAAATGCCTCCTACTGAGTTCCACTTTGTCTGATATCTCCCTTAGCAAACTTCTCTAGTGATCAAAGCCTTTAATCTGGTGATCTTAGTTGTATCCTCCTAAAATAAAAATTAGAAGACCCTGCCTTGCTTTGGGAGATCTACCATTCAAAGCTGCTCCATTTGAATAGATGACGGTTAAAGATTAGTAATCCTCACTGTGCAGCGTTTCCACTGAATTGGAGGTAGTATCACCTCCTCTAGAATTACCTCTTTATGGAAAGGTTAAAACAGGATGAGATTAAATTATACATCCAAAATCTTCCTGAAGTCTTTCTCACATTTACAAAGTTAAATTCTAAATGAAATCAAAAGAATAATTTTTGGATTTTTAATTTCTGTAAATTGTAATATAAATTTATGTCCAGAGCTCTTCTATACAAGAATTAACACACTTCAAATGTTTCTCTCCATGTTTTTATTTCCACTCTAAACAAATTTGCTATTTAATACAGATTTTAGAAATGCAAATTTTTTAAATTCATAACAATAGGGAAAGATTTTTATATAATAGTGAAGTATTTTTCTATAGTTTAGTTTTGCTTTTTTTCTTTAATCTTTTTATTCTGCATGTGGGATTTAAGACTTTTGATTATTCAGTGTATTCATAAATTGTGCTTTGATGGTTAAGTATGTCTTTCCATATCTAGCACAGATGACAGCAAATTACTGAAGATCCTTTATGGCATTGTTCCCAAAGGAAAACAAAATGACATTTCCAATAGACTCTTCTATCCCCACAGTAATAAATTAAAAAGAAAAATATTTTACAATTCCAGGTTTTTTTCCTTTAATCTGTTACTTGCATATTCATTTTGTAGATTATGTTGATATTGTGGTGTTTTTCTTCTTCACAGATAGTTTCTGGCATTAATGTTGGCTTCACAGTGTCTCTCTGAGTTGGTAATCCATTGCTTCAGATGTCACTCTTGCTTTCCACAAGAGATTTCCAGAGAAGGAGTTGGGGCTGTATGTATACATCAGTGCAATTTTATTTGCTTCTCAGTGGTATTGGCCAGTTGGTGGATCCAGTTGATGGATCAACTGAAGTGTATGTGCATTGTGGGAAAAGTAAGTGAAGAAAATGCAGTTGAAGGTAGTCTCGTATCTATCCTTGCAATATTTTATTAGTCTAAATACAGTATTAAATAAACTTACTTGCCCAGGAAAAGGGGAATACATTCTTTATACTGGCATAGCAAGAGGTAATCAAGAATTTAGCTCATGAACACCTGGTGGAAATAAAAGCAATCCTTAAACTTGAAAATATTGTTCCTGCTCTGCCTTGAAATTGCAGAGCAAAAGATATTCAAGTGGCTCAGTAGGACTAATACATATGCAAAGTTTGCCTTTAATTTGTTGACTTCAGATTAGAAAAAGTCGGCAAAGATCTGTAATGAATGGTCAGGAAAAGCTGTGCTGGGTTTATGCAGACTAGCTATACACCACTTGGCAGTCTTTTTCTTTTTTTAAAGCAATGTGCATGACAGAGTGGTGTAATGGAAATCTTAAACCAGCTTTTGCTCGTGGAGATTATTTTCATCCCATACCTTTGAACATATCTTGCACTCACTACCGTTTTTAACTCTTATGGATTTTTCCATTGTCACCATTGATATTTTTGATAAACCTTGCTGGACATACAGGATTTGGTACAGTAGAATTGCCAGAGAAAACTATTTCAGCATTCAGATCTGAATGAGTGCTCTTTTTGATCAGATCAAAATGGCTGATCAAGAGTTGGTCTAAACTGTACTAAACAACTCCCATCACATTCTTGTTAAGCACCTTTCATGCAAAAAAAAAAAAAAAAGTTTTCTGATTATATTTTTACTTCCTGAGAGCAATAATCTTTACACTTGCACTGATCCTAATTAAGCAGAATTGCACTGAGACAGTAGAAGCATCTTTGTAAGCCACCTGAGATCACAATCAGGACTTCACTACTGGAAATCATGGACGTTTCTTTAGATCAGTGGAGTATCTTTGAGCAGCCTAGTGATGCTGGATTTGGCTAATTGTGCAGATCTCTTCAGGTGGCTCCAGAAAGCTGTATGCTCTCACATATTAACTAAATAAACTTATTGACTATAAAAATTACTATCAATTTTTATTTAAATAAAAACCTCTTCAGATTGCCAGGAGAAGACATCCATCAAATTATGTAATTAGAAATATTTCTTTGGCCTTCTTGCCACTAGACTTCGAAAGACTTTCTAGAACTAATTTCAGGGTTTCTATAACACTTTACCTTCAAAAGAAAGTATAATTCTGAATTATTCAATAAATATCTCAATTTTAAAAGTAACATAATACTGAGTCAAATAAAGAATATTTCCTACTTCATTTTCTGCCATACTGCAATCTACTAGTTCATAAAACTGTGATCCCTAGCTCATCGTTGAATAGAATATCACTCTGTTAGGGAAATGGTTTAGTGGTGGACTTAGCAGTACCAGATTAATGTTTGGACTTTATGATCTCAGATATCTTTTCCAACCTAAACAATTCTGTATCAATATCTCCATGTAGGCTATTAAGGTAGGCAGAAACTCCCCATCCTATTTTTATGTCTCTAATGACTATAAATAAAGCTAAGGAAGTTATGCTGGACTAAGAATCTCAACTTTTAGACAGCTAATAGAAATTAAGATATAAGAATTTTCATTGTGTTTCAGATGTTTAGGCTACTTCTGCTTGAAATATGTGGCCAGCATCTGAGTCTTCAGAAGCAAATTTATCTGCCTATTCAGGTGTTTGTTTTAGGATGGGATGAATCATCTTCACTAGTTGTTCACTATGTTTCATTTTAAAAAGGTAATGTTTTAATTTATACAAAATATCTAACTTTTAGATTGCCAGTTATATGAAATGGGTCCTACCGAAGCATTTCTGCCTTGGTTAAAAAGACAAGGAATAAAACTTCAGACATCGATTCTCATAGTACTTTATTGAGCTTTATTTTTAGTCTTGTAACATGCTTTTAGTGGTTTTTAGCTTAAATTTCATACCTTGGTGTAGATAAATCACAGTCACATTTGACAATAATAGTTGAAATATGGGCAAAAGCATGCTCTCAAGTGGCTTGGCTATTTGGAGACTATGATAAATTTGGTTTACATATGAAAATGATTTAAAGCTGAGGAAATCATCCTTGCTGGTGCTAGTGCTTAAAGCAATGGAATTTGTCCACTGACTTGATTACAGAAAATAAATTTTGTTCCAGTAAGTATGCCAGGACCCAAACAAAGAAATATAAAGAGATTTGCACCATTTTAATGAAGGCATGGTCCATAAAACCACCTAAGTTCTATTGTAAGCCTTATTATGGTGCAGAAAACTGTAAATATTATAAGTTAAAGTGATGATTTCTGCCATGCAATATTTCCAGCAAACAGCAGATGTTTAGAAAAATAGAGATTTTCTTTGGATTGCAGAGGAGCATATGCTTTTATAACTCTGCTTTCCATAAATCATGTATGTTCATGATAATCTATAATTTCAAATCTTTATAAAAATGACAAGGTTGATGCTCATGCTAAGATTTATTCTTAGTAAAAGATATAATACTGTACAATTTTGCATAAAAACTATGTACCTGCAAAACACAAAAGCATACCAACCTGATAGATTTCTATATATTTTTGTCTAATAGATACATAGTAAATGCATTTGTAAGAAAATTACTGACTCTTGAAGGATGGAGAGATCTAGATTATTTGGAGCATTGGTCGATAATTGACTGGATGCAATTTAGCAAGTCCAAATGTCAGATTCTGCGCCTGGGATGGAGCAATGCCAGGCACAAGGAGAGCAGCCCTGCAGAGAGGGATCTAGGGGTGCTGGCTGACAGCAGGATCAACGTAAGTCAGCTGTGTGTGCCCAGGCAGCCAAGAGAGCAGATCCCATCCTGGGCTGATCAAACACAGCAGCAGCTGGGCAAAAAGGGTGATTATCCCACTCTATTCAGCTTTGCAGCAGCCTCACTGGGAGGGCTGGGTGCAGTTCTGGGCTCCACAGTTTAAGAAGGATGCGAAGGTGAGTCAATCTAGAGGAGGACAACAAAGCTGGTGAAAGGGGTCGAGGGAATGTCCTGTGAGGAGGGGCAAGGACTCTAGGTCAGTCAGATTTGGAGAAAAGGGGACTGAAGGGTGGCCTGATTTCCCTGTACAGCTTCCCGAGGAGGGAAGGGATACTCTCTCTCCCTGAGATCCAGTTAGAGGATACACAGGAATGGTTCAAAGCTGCACCAGGGGAGGAAGAGACTGGATATTAGGGAGCATTTCTTTACTAAAATGGTGGTCTAACACTGGAACAGTGAGGTGGTCAATGCCTGTCAGTATTTGGGAGGCATTTGGACAATAATGCCCTTAATAATGTGCCTGAACTTTTGGTCAGTCCCAAAGCAGTCAAACAGTGGGACTAGATGATTGTTATGGATTCCATACAACAGAAATATTTTGTTCTAGATACAAGTACAAATTAACATAATGATATTAACAGAATGCTGCAAAATCCAAGAAAACAATTTCCCATTTGGGGAATACTAAATTATTATTGCTGAATTCATTGTAATAAATATACCAAACAAGACTCTGATGTATGGCTTGAATGGATTTCTTAAAGTTTTATGTCAGCCATTTTTATGAGATCAGTGCAGGAATATTTTGCAAAATTTAGTGGTTGCTGTGGTTCACAAGGTCAGGTTAATGTTTGTAACAATTTCATCTGACCTTATAAGTGTCAAACATAAATTCTGTGAATAGCTTTATTTTGATAGTAGTAGACAGTAATCATTACACATTCTTTATACCATCTTGCAAGTCTGTCTTTAAAAGTATACAAGATACTCTTAAATCAATAAGCTTCTTCATTTATTCCACAGGCAAACTAAAACAAAAGCTTAAACGTTGCCCCCCCTCGATTTAACGAGCAATATATTAATTTAAAATGCCTTTTTTATTTTCACATTTGAAGAGTTCCAAAAGGCTAGTTTTGATTCCTGTCTATGGAAAGCAGTAATAGTTTGTTGCACAATAAATAATGTAGGTATGAAAGAGCTTAGCTTTATGTGATATTAAGTATGTTAGACTACTGTAGTTAAGTTTTTATTCCACTTCTAGTTTATCTGAACAGCTTCAAGATTTTGAGATTGTTAGGTGACTTAACTCATGTAATTTAGCAATGGCCTGAGTGGCTCACTCAATCTTGTACTGTTCTGAATTTTGTTGAAGGTACTGGCTGCTGTCATAACACCAACATAGTATATTATTTCTTGCTGTTTGTCTTTGAAATCATAAACAAGTAAATGACATTTCTCATTAAGACTACTTTTATATACTTGAAATGCTCTCAATTTATCAAGTAATCAAAATCTGGTACATGTCTCTTGTTCTGCATAAGAACCGTCCTGCTGCCTCTGATATATATTTTTCCTGTATTCTGCCCTGCTACTGGTATTTCAGTGATTTTTTTGTTAATTAAACCCTTTCCTAGTCTGAGAATATATAAAACATCTATGTGAATATCTTAAAAGCAATGAACTACAAATCATCCTGGGAAATATTTGGCTACTGGCTCAATGGATGTCTTAGAAGAAAATAATAGGAAATAATTAACCTGCATGTTCAAAATGGGTGTGTGTTTAAGTTGGTTTGTTTTTGTCAGATCATTTCTAGAACTCTTTCACAAAATTTACAAACTCACTTTTCAAAAATAGGTTTCTACAATCTTTTCAGTAAGGCTGTTTATTTGAATCATGTAAATGTTTAGTCTGCTAACCTATGCGCATATCTGAAATAAAATGTGATTATGGATTCAAGTCAGTCATTTTTCTCTAAGATGCTTCAGCTTTAAATACACATACATAGATAAAAACTCAGGCCCTCACAGACACAGACAAATTATTTCTAATCTCAAAGTAGCATGAATATAGATAGAAAAAAAACCCTATGCGTTTCTTATGTTTCATGAGGAAAGTTCTACAAAGATAATTCAGGTGTAATATGTATTTGACATAGTTGATATGTATTGAAGTTGTTGGTTTTATTTCACGTGTCCTGAAGGTTTAAGTCACTGCTTACTTAGACTAAATGGAGTAGGTGGTGTTTCTATTAAAACCACTATTGTAATAACTTACAGGTGCTGGTTAAGTATATACTGCCTTAATGCAGCCTAATACATATATAGTCCTATTAGGCTTTAAAAAGATGACCCAAAGCAATCTGGCTGGGGCAGATTGCTCAGACCTGATAAAGGCTTATTGACTCTATTGAGAATAAGAGACAGCAGGCAAACTCAGGGAAAGAAACAGGGAAGCAGTGTAAGATCAGCAGCCTAAGGTTTTTACAGGAAGCATGACAAAAGAGTAGTTTTGCCATGAGACAAGATGTTTGTGCTGAGATTTTACCAAGTGAAAAGGCACACAGAAGATTTCTAAGGGTTGTTGGAGACTGGAATCACAGCCTGAGGATAGCGGGGATTTAGCCAGCCAGCTGATGGTAGTTGATATGAGATGCTAAAGGAACTTGGTCTTTTTAGTCTACTTAAGGAAAAGTTAAGAAAAATGAGAAATTGATATTTAAAGATGAAATTAGTGAGAAAGCTATAGAAAAACTTAGTGCCTTGAAGCTGAAAACATATCCACTCTCAGACTGGAGATGAAGTATATTTTTAATTTTGAGAAGAATTAACAACTTCCAATTTATAGTAGACTCCATCAGCGACTGAAAAGCAGCTAAGAGTTTATGATATGGGTGAAAACCTGCTCTTTCCACCTGTAGCTAGAAGCTGTAAGGTAGGTGGCTAATTCAGCAGAGAGACACAGAACAATATGTTATGTAGGTAGAAACTGAGCTGGATGCAATGTAGACTAACTTGCACTAGGAAGGTCCATTCCTAATTATGGTGTTAGGTCACATTAAGGTAGCTATAGAGCTTCAGGTTGAAAACTGGTTAGTATTTAATACCTTGAGAAAATAATAGAATGTGTATCCAACTCACCATGTACAGGTATTTTTGGGGAAATTCTGTAAAGAAAAGGCAGATGTCACCAGTGACTACCTAGAATAAGTGGATGAAGTTCCTTGAGTGGTGCTATTTAGTAGATAAGCCCACGTTAACGTGAACCTCTTTGGCCACTAAAATCTATTACTCTAGGTGAAAGCAAATGAAAAATAAGAGTGCTTGATAATGAGGAATGCATGAAATGTTATTATTTGAATGGCTACATCTGCTATTTGTTACTGTATTTAAAATTATTTCCACCAGCAGGATGATCGCTGTGCCTTGCCTCAGCTGGTTGTTTGTTTCAGTCTTGTCATATTTTGATTTGTGTTTGCATGGAAATAAGCAAATCTGTTATTGCCACAGTTTGACAGTGTGTGACAAAATGAAATGCCATAAATTATTTATCCCTTATTCATTATTCTTAGGCCCATCATGTTTATGAACATTTCTCTCTAAAAATTTTAATTCATTTATTCATTTAAATGTGTCCCTCAAGAATTTTTTTAGGAATGAAAGAATGAAGATTATGTAAAGCTGAAGTAGCTCTCTCTGGAGAAGTTGAGCAAATGGTCAGAGGGTATAATAAAATTTAGCATTAAGTATAATTTTTCACAGAACCTATTGAGGTTTGTAAATATAATTCATACTTCTATTTTCTGTATTAGTCCATGTTTGATGCAATAAATCAATCCTTATTTACCTTTCTTAGAAGTGATTGATATACTTATTTTAAAATAGTTTTAACAAGGTTTGTGTCTTGCTTTAATGATACTAGATAGAAAATATCATGTATGCTATTGCACAGAAGAAATGATTATTCAAGAATTGTGACACTGTGTTGTAATCTAGTTGCTGGAAAGCATTTTAGAGGTAATTTTTATTTGCATAGATTCTCATTTGCTCTTGTGGGTATTCTGAGATCTAAGAAGACGTAAGAAAAACTGGTTTGAACACAAGTTGCTGTTTGCATTGGTTTGATAATTCTTTCCTTTCCCTACCACTATAGTCCTACACTGTAGAAAATTTGCAAATTCCAAGTTGCTGGACAACATCTGACTGTGCTCTGTATGTCAGTCTGTTTTTTTTTTTTTACTTTGCCTCCCACCTATACCATGAATATGTAACTAGGTCATGGGAAGTAGGACAACTTGAAGAGGAGAGTTTTACATCCACCCACCACTAGACATATTTTGACCACTTTGGTGTCTTATTTTCTTATAAAGAAATTAATTTCTGAAGGCAAAATTCCTAAGTTTTGGAAAGAATTAACTGCTTCTAATCTTTCCCATGACATTGTTCTTTCTTAATAGTCTGGTATGAAGCATACTACTTTTTTATTTGAATCAGGACTTAAGGTGACTTATGTCAGCTTTGCTGATATTAATAACTTACTTTTATGCCTGATTTATTAGCAGAGAATACATAGCTAGTCAGTGGGCCAAAGGGAAAAACCCAATATTTAGTCCACCAGCATGGTGCTTTCAGCTGAAGGAACAAAGGAGAATTGTGCTGATTTTTTAATAGGCAAGTAATTAATGAAAACTTAGTTTTCAAGAACCACAAGAGTTACTTTTTCCTATTATGTCTCTGTACTGGCTCTGGTTGTGATGCAGTTAATTTTCTTCTAGGGGCCTATATAGTTCTGTATTTTGGATTTGTGGCTAAAACAGTTGATAACAAACTAATACATTGCTTGTTGATCAGCAGTGCTTGCGCAGGTTCAAATCTTTCTCCCACTCTGTCCATCCTCACCTTCCAAGGAGGCTGAAGGTGGTGAAGAAGCTGGGAAGCAGCACTGATGGGACTGTAGAATAGCCGAAGGCATGTTTCTACCATATAATGTCTTGGTCAGCAACAGACCTGTATACTGTATTCTGCATTCAATTAGAACCGTAGAGGAAGAAGGGGATGAGGTGATTTCTTACTTCCAAGGTGGTTATTGCTCAAAAAGCACGGGGACTGTCTACTGGTGGGAGATGGTGAATGATTTCTTTTAAAAAGTAGTATTGTCTCCCCTTGATAATGCTTATGTTCTGTAAGAAGACAGCTGCGTGCAAACTGTACTTACAGGAACAGATATAATCCTATTGATGTTTTTCTTCTCCTTGTCTGGCCCAATGAATATCTAAATGGACTGAAAAAAGAACAAATTCAAGGTGTTTGTTTGTCTCTCCAAGTGTTATGATTCAGTTCCTGGTTTCTACAGTTAACCTGAAAAATAAGATATTAAGGCTGGAATATCTTAAAGTAGGAAAAAATTTCTTATACAGTTCTTATACAAATTTTAGCAGCTTTCCATGATGAAAAGTGGTACAGATAAATGGAAAAAAAAAGTGAAGGGATATAAATATCATCTAAGACTTCTAAAATAAGAGAGTTAAAGACAGAAGGACCTATTTCCAAAACTTAAGATTGTGAATTCTTAGTAGAAAGAGACATTTCCAGTGATAACTAATAAGCTATCTTAAGTGTAAGTTCAGGCTTTTTTCTCTGAATTCTCTTTTGCTTACTGAAGGTAATGTGGCAATTAATAATCATAATTGGTAGTTATCAGCCAATTTATGAGGACTCTTAATTTCCTCATAGGTAGCCTAGATGCTTAGCTCAAGATTTTATATTTTATTGCATTGAACCCAAGCCTTGATTCATCCTATCATTGAACTTCACAAATGTAATTGAAACATTTAAGTAATAGTTTTACTAAACTCCCTACAAAGTGGCTAGGCAGGACACAATTTCACTGGGAGAAGGTTTGTACATGTGAGATCTGAATCACTTTGGAGACCCATACATCTTTTGACTACTTTTGGAAGGACCCGTGGGTTTTTGTTTCTATGATAGAAATACTGCTGCTTGAAAGAAGTCTCTGGGCCCAGAGACAAAAGCCATTTTGTGGACACAAATCCTTGACTTAGTTTTTAGAAGGGGGTCATCTGATATGTGTGGTTACTGTGCCAGAGAGAGAGAGAGACAGCAAGAACAGCAACACTCATGGGCCTCTTTAGGGAAAAAAGACCAACTTTACTGAACCTGTATTTAAAGCATGTTACAGAGAGCTAAAACAGGACAGTAGCTTGTTGGATAATTGGGAAAAATATCCGTGAGACTAGAATGTACCACAGTTAGAATGTGTCCCACAGAAAAACACCAGGTGTTAATCTTTATTGTGAATTTCATTCTGTTTTGACCAGATTATCATCCTGGGAGAATTTCTCCCCAACTGAAGTTAAACCAGCTTATTAGCCTGGGAATGGAGCTGAGAAACTCTGGCCTGGAAGTAACTTTCCAGGCTGTAATTTTCTTAGCTTTCTAACAGTGTGTCCACAGCTATGGAGGACTCTAAAGCACGAGTGTTGTAGTAAAATGTGAATGCAGGATTAATCATCATGTGTGTAAAAACTGTGAAACAAGTTATTTGTAACCTAAATAGTTATTTTTCTTATTCATTTTTAAACCTTAATCCTGTTCCCACCGAAGAATAGAGTTTCACCAATAAGATTTCAGTTACTTTAATTCACAAATGTACTTAGTGTAAAACTGCATTTTCCCAGAGGTATGAGTCAGCAATTTTTCCTTCTTTTGTCTCTAGGAGCTTAAAAATAATCATCCTTCTTTCCCCAATTTACCCAGCTCCTGCAAAAAAAAAAAGTAATTATGCTTTGTTGAGAAACTGTCTTCCTTGTAACAGTTTTCATTCTTTAAATGAAAATAAAAACAAACGTAGTTCAGATGCCAGTAATTTCCGTTGATTTCTTTCCTAGTGTTAGACACTGTCAAGTGCTGTAGCAATGTGTGATTCTTCCCTGCTGTTGTTTTTCTGTAGGACTAAAAATCTTCCATAATTCATCCACTTACACTATTTTAAGGTTAATCTTTTTCTAATTCAACATTCATTGATTTATTTCCTTTTTTTTTTTTGAATATGCATAAAATGCACTTAGGAATAATCCCTAAAACTGGATCACACGGAAACACGTCTTTTAAGTCTTACATTTTATCTATTTTCTTTTCTTCTTGGTCTTTTTTTTAGGGGTTGCTTTATGAATAATGTTTAACTTTCAGAAGTGTAATTCATCTGCATCACATCCAGTGAGCAATTTTTTCCTTATCTCAGCTTTCAGGACCTCATGACCAGTCTCTCAGACACAACACCAGAGAATCTTCTGCATCAATAAATTCTCACATTTGGCTTCTTAATATCTCTCATCTTGCAGTAACAGGAACTGATGGAGGCTGATTTGGTGCATGAAAACAAGCTGGTAATTAACGTGCAGATGGTGAAGTAAAGCAGTGTCACTTGGATCTTGATGCTGATAATCAGTACCTTTCCCCTCCATGGGAATAAAGTGTGGCTGACAGCTTTACTCAGATGCAGAGGTGGTGCACAGGCATTGCCTGTGTGCAGGGCAGAAATTGCCCTATCACTCATCAGACTTCCAGGGACTGTGGATTTGTGAGATGAGGAAAAAGGACATTTCTCGCTCATATTTACATGAAAATAAGAGTAACTGAGGTAACTCTAGGAAGGGTCTTCACTGAAGCAGAACTGAAGCAATGACTGTCGTATTGCCATAATTTGAATGTAACCCTGAGTATTATTTATACCCTATTTATCCCCAGTTTCAAATGCACACTTCAGAGTGTATAAAGACTAACTATGCCACTACATTTTTTTTCAGAAATGGTGCCTGACATGTTATCTAGGGTTTATATTTCATTATGCAGTATTTATCTGATGACTTAAGACAAAACATGCAGTCATTTTTATCCTTGCTGTTCCATTGGTATATTTTTTTTCCCACCCAAGAAAAATAATTTTAGAAAACTTATTCCAAATGTTCTCGAATTGTTTCTTGTTTCAAATTGTCAAAATGCAATTTCCATAATAATACCTGTATTTTGTGTGGAAATCCAGTCTGATGCCATCCTGTGAGACAGACAGGTTCATTTGCTGCAGTGTTTGTTTCAATTCCATTATCTGCAGAACCCCGGGCAAATAGGTTACAGTGTAAATAGTATCCCAGAGCCAAGCAAAGGCTGTCATGTCTGGTGATGTTTGACAGTTTGCAGAGATTGCTCAGCGGGCAGGATCTTCTTGTAACTAATAAGGCCAGTATGTTCTCAGATTATCAGGTTCACACTTTATAATGATTTCTTCTCAGTTTTGCTATACCACAATGGCAGGCTGGAAAGTTGTTTGGTGAGCACCAGCTAAACATATGCAGCATAGCCATTTCTGACACATGTAATTTTAATACATGCTGGCCACTCAGACTGACATAATCAAAAAAGGCATCTATTTGGGGACTTCGTATTCTGGCTTTCAGTCAAGTGTGAAATTGAAGTTGTTCTCTATGATGAAATATTGCTGTCTTGCACTGACATGGAGAGCCAAAATGTCCTTGTAGTCAGTTCACCACATTTCTTAGCAGTCCTCTGCACTGAATATCTGTGGAAACACATACCAGAAATGCACTGCTAACTCAGTGTGGCATTTTGCTTTCTGCTGCTGGGCCACAAATAATATTCTGAACCTGCCAAACCAGTGGCAAACAGCTTTTCCATGAGTTCCTCCCTACTTATCAGTGATTTACAAAGCCTTTCATTTTCACTGTGTCAATCCTGGTAATCCCAGTGGTCCAAATGACCAATTAGTGACATAGTAGCAAAGGCACTTCAGCTGTTTTGGTTTAGAGATGAATTTAACTTGTATCTAGGCTTGTTAACAGCCTCATAATTAGATTTATTTCTAAACTTATCCTGGATTCTATAAAAGATCCCAGAAGCTTATGACCAAGCAATCATTCTGCTAGAATTGCAGCCATGTCCTTAATCCTGCTTGGCTTTTAACTGCCATATTTTTTTTTTCTGTGCTGCTTCCTTATCTCTGCTTTTATTCCTGGAGTTCTGGAGACTGAGGGCTGTGCTCTAGCTCAGATCATGCATTGCTTTCCACCATTTTGATGCACTCCAACTTCCTATGCAGTAAAAATTGATAAGCATAAGCATTTCCATTCCTCGTGGGATGCCAGGGAAAGGAAATAGGCTGAGTGCAGCAGAGTGTGATGAAAGGAGAAAAGGAGTGTTGTTCAGTTGAAATGTTTTTCTCTCTTCCTTTTCTCATCGGCAGTTCTCCATCATACATGTGATGTGCCGTTTCCTCCCCTCAGTATGACCAGAGCCAGCTGTGCATCAATAACCAGTAAATGGCTGCTGTGTAGTTAGGGAGACATTTCTACAAGGAATTGGTGCAATACGAGGGAAGAACTCTGCCATAGGTGACAGCAACTCATGTCACAGCATTCAAAAGGAGATGTGCTCTTGACACACAAGAGTGTTGAAGTGCTGAGGCATTACGCTTTGGGGCCTGTGCAAGGACTAGTCAGCCTTCATTGACCTATTTCACCCATGCTAAGAGCACATTATGTAACAGCAGCTGCTGTGGCTACTGCAGCCTCAGGACTGAAGCAGCTTCCATCGTTTTCTTTGTTCCAGGTTGTGAGGGCTAGTGGACTGAATCTGTTGCCCTTCTGCAAAAAAGTGATATTCATTTCTATGCATGCATCTAAAGTTCTATAGAAATCCAGACATAAATGTGCATAAGAACCTCTGTCTACAAAATTTTACATTTGGGAATGTAAAGCCATATATTTATAAAAGTCTAAGTACTCTATAAATAATCCCCATTCACTAGACAAATTAAAGCAAGGAAGGCAGCAATAAAATGTAAATAACACGTATTTTGAAATGCATAGTAATTGTATCTGGCTATGAAGAACAACAAATCAAAATATACTTTATGTCTGAAACACCATAATAAACCCAAGCAAATAGTTTGTGTCTCAGCAGTTTTGCAAGGCAAACAGAGATGGAAGATTTGGGGACCTTTATGTAATTGTAATTTTTTTCCTAATTTTGTTTAATAAAGTCGTTTCCCCCCCAAAAATTGTTCCATTAAACATAGGCTGATCTTAAACATTTGAAATAAAATAAAATAAGCCCTTTAAAATGTTTAGATTTTCCAACCGGTTCTTATTTTCCAACTAGTATTATGCAGCCTGAAACTTCTCTTAATTTGCTTTATAAGGTTTAATATTTAGCTGCCAGAAAAAAAAATTCTCTGCAATTCTTGCTAAATAAACCAAATTTATTTCTCTGGGATTATGGCTCCGGAAGGCAACTCTCTGGCCTGCAGAACTAAGGTTGATGAGCAGTTTCTAATCCATGCAGAGCCAGCCTTAATTTCCTTACTTCAGCTTGGAGCTTCTCCAAGTTATACTATTTATAATTCTTGTTCTCACCACTCATAAATAAAGGCAGGGACAATTAAAGTGCTGAACCCCACCCCCCCAAATTATTTTAGAATCCTGAGCAGGATTTCATGAAGAGAAACTATAGCAGAACTGATAAGCATAAATAGAGAGACAAACACTGGGGCAACATAAACGCACTCAGTAGTCCTATGGAACTGTTTATACCACAACATTCTACCACGGTGTATACCCAGGGAGCTCCATGCTGACTGATAAAGTGGGAACATATCCAGAAGAGGGCAAATTTCTGGTCTCCACTGACAGTTCCAAGTCTACTCCATTTATTGCTAAATTATCTCTGGCTAATACAGAAGCAAACAGTGCCTCTTTCTTCAGACTCTGGCTTTGGAAATTATCCTCTCTGCCTCTTTTTTTCCACAAGGATCTTCATAGTATGATTTTCTGGTTGCATTCCATCTTTGTTAGAAAAATTTCTTACCTCTCTCCTGCCTAATCTTAAACCTGCAACACAGTCTGTAATGTGGGCATCAGAAGGGGAACATGCAGATCAGATTTATCCAGAAAACATACACTGGCAACATTTTTAAATCAACCTTCTTATAGATATTGCATATTGAAGGCTTTTAGTACACAACTGGTTTTCTGAACTGAGAACTTGAATTTAGTTTCTTGTAACCAGTTTCATTGACTATGCTTAGGGTCGTGAATTTCCAACACTGAGTTCCTGGTTCTCAGCATGAGTGATTCACATCCTTGGTTCCTGGGTGTTTATTTTATTGCACTTGTGAAATTGTCTCCTGTTTACCAAATAATTAGTCTGCTCTTTAGTTCCTCTTTTTTTAGCTCTTCATCCACCTTTGCATGTAAGTTTTATGAACAAATATTTGATAGAGTTTTTCCCCTATTTTTTGTCACTGGATCATTGATATTAACTTAAAAGGCTCACACAGAAATCTGCATGTATATCAGGATAAGAGGCTAATCTCTTATGTCTTTTGTATAATGCATATCTCCTCTTGTCATGAGACTAAAGGAGACCAGCTAAATGAGATTACTTAATAGTCCATTTTTACAACTGTTTTGAAAACATTTAAGATTGCATATTTTCAAGATAAAAATGAAATTTTGGAATAATAATGAATATGGAGATGGGTGTGCAAATCCTTGTGCATATGTTTGCTATATAGGCATATACTGATTACTAAGGGGCTTTTTAATGCTGAATCACACCAGCAGAATTTATATTTATGAGTTTTTATTAGAGATTGGAGGACCTACATTTACAGCACTGTCTTATAAACTGAAATCTGACTTTCTGTAATATTTCACCATGTCATTTGAAACCATCTAACCGGTTTCATCTTAGAATGCAAGAAGAGCTCTTATGTGCATTGAAATTAATTTTGAAAGTGCAGTTAATAAGGTAGCTTGTCCTGACCAGTGGTTATTAAGTGTTGTACAATATCACTCAGATGTTGTACATTAATTCATGACAGAATATGAATGTGTAATATAATATTCTATCAGATGTGAAGCTAAAAAATAATTGAAATTATTGTACAAAGGAATAATTTTACATAGGTATCACTTATTAGTGGATTTTAATAAGATAGGATGCTGAAGTGTTACCTGTTATTGCTATTGTATTTGTATAAAAATCATATGTACCTATGAACAAATTATAAAATGCTTTTATGGACAATTCAACAAACACAACATAGATTGCAAGCAATACCAGAGAAGCTATTTTACCATCTTATATCAGTTTTCTGAAAATGCAATACTGAGAATGCTAACTCAAAAGCACTGGGGAGACTTCCACCAGTCTGACTCTGGGCTGGGGAACTTTTGTAAGAGGGTTGTTCATCTGCAAAATGAGTTGTTCCCAAATCGTTCCTTTTCGGCTGCTGGTGTTCTCTGTATAAATGTTACAGTGAAGAAAATATTTGATAAAATTCAGATTCTTTTATTTCTTGTTTTCTGCAGTTTCGCTTCTGAGACAAACAACAAGCATGGGAAGGTTCAAGCTAGAAAACACAGACTTCAGATCTAAAATATGAGTGTTGAAGCCAATATCACAAGGCAATTGGCCAGCCTTGGGTGGACCTCCAGTCCTGTGTTCAGTTGTCAGGCATACCTGCAGACTGGTTGTTATTTATTCATACATGATATCAACTTGTGTCAGCCATTCTGTGATGTTAGTGACACTTTTCACACAAACTGAACATGGGTGTGTTGGTTTGAAAGTAAAACCAGTGCAAGACTCCAAGTCAGTAATACAATTTAATAGGAAAAAAGAGAAAAAATAAAATACATGCAGTAGTATAAAAGAAAAAACACCGACAAAATCAGAAATACAACCTGACACCCTGTCAGTCAGGGTGTTGGTAGCAGTCTGTATAAATGGTGGCTGCAGTCCTCCTGGATGACAGATATGATTCAGTTGAAGCAGTGCTCCTGTAGAAGGTGCAGTTTTCCTCCAAAGATCCAGCGATGATGTGGAAATGGTCCGACTTCCCTCTGGGATCCAGTGGAAAGGACTGACTTCGTGTCCCAAACCCCAGTTTTTTATCTAGGTAGGAAAGGCTTGGCTCCTGCCCCTGGCTGGGGCATCTCCCAATGGGATGATGTAATCTTATCAGTCACACAAGAGGACTTAATGGCCCATTAACAGAAGATATCTTCTGGAGGAAGGATGAGTTGTGAAAAGATAACGATGATCATCCCCCTGATCTTATCAGATGGCACATCAGCAGAGGATATCTCCCACAGAGAAAAGGATCACCACCCCTCCTACATTTTAACAGATGGTGATAGAATACACATTTTTGCATTGTTCCCCAAGACAATGGGAAATCTGGGATTTTCAATAATCACCACACTTAAAATAGAAATATCTTCTCTCCATTTAGAACAAGTCTGTCCAGTAGACACCATGGGAATGGTGAGATCTCTGAGCTAACTTTCATTTAAAGTACTATCATCATGATAGCATACACTTCTACACAGATTAATTTTCCTGCTTGTCTGAGCTAATTAGCTTGAGTGTGCTCAGTACATGAGCTAAATATTTTAAAGCTTGTCCGTTTTTCCCATTATAGAGCTATGGTCTTGAATACATTTCAATTAGAGAGGCAAAATCATATTTTGGTTTTGAAAAATTCTCCAGGAGCCAGAATGTTTTACAATTTCTGTGCCATGTAAACCTGACTTCCATTTAAAATAATGTCGATCAGACACGATGGTAACTCTATAAATTTGGATAGAGCTATTGACCAAAGAACAGGAAACAAATCATCCAGCTCAAACAGGATTTATGTAGTATCTTATTACTTACTTCTCTATAAGTAATTTTTCACTGCAATGTTTCTGTATAGGAAACATAACCAGTGAGGTGGTGAAAATCATCAGGAAAGTTTTTAATTTATAGCTTCCATACTGTCACTGAGGTTGAGAAACTTTTATTATTACAAGAAAAGAGGCTTTTAAAATGTTTAAAGTCCTTCAGCTTGTTCAGGTTGCTATGAAATTATAGACACAGGGGGAAGTAGATATTTCAGTGTGGGATTATCAACTGTGAACCCTCATATCTTAACAAGCACACACATTCCCACCTGCCATCAAATCTCTTCTAGCTCATTCATCCCAAATTATTTTGTGCATTTTGACCATCTCTGGAATTATACCTTCCCTGTGACTAATCTTAGTCACTCAGCATTTATACCAGATGATGTCAGTTTCTGTGGAAAAACAGTGTTGGAAACATTAGGAAGGGAAGAGTCCGGCTCCATAAATCATCATTGCTGGAAACACATCTTTGAAAACAAGGACTAATTTGCAAGTTGTGTGGTGATGAATAGAAAAAAATGCTTGATTAATATGGTCTAACCAGAATTAAAAAGAAGTAACTACACATAATTAACTAGCAATCAGAAAACTATGCATCCAGGATCAATTCAGCAATACAACTGAAAAAAAATGCACTAGTGGACACCTAAAAAAAGTTATCAAACAACTAAAATTTTCTAAACACTCTTCTGTCACTATTCCCATGAAGTTCTTACCTCAATACAATTATATACATGTTACATCCCCAGATGTCCTTTGTCCCACACCTCTTGGCACCTGGATTTTAAGCATGTACACCTTCCCTGGGAGCACTCATTCCCCTATTTAGATAACTGTGTTCAAGATATGAGTGCTTTATTGTTATGTGTGCACTGTTCCTTCTGCTAATGCAGGTCATGGAGAAAGCTCTTCATGAGGTCGCATAAGAATACCCCACATGTGGGACTCTACATGTTGCCCCCATGCTGTTCATCCTCTAGTTGGACAGATACAAGCTCCTTTGTAGTGCTTGATGGGTGGTCTTGCTCTGAGCAGAATTTTATGTCAGAATTTTTTATGCTTCTTTTAAACTTCTTGTTTTCCCAAGAGTCTCCCTGCCATGCAGTGTTTAAAGATGGCTGTCTTAAACAAACTGCATTATTGGGAATTTTCTTGTGGTGTTAACAGGTTGCTTTTTTTTTGGCAAATATCCTCTCAGTGGACAGTTTGGGACAATGTATTTAGAAAGTCAATTTATAATCACATTCTTGCCATTGTCTGTTCTGAACCATGTCACCCGGGAGAGGCCCTGTGGATTCATTCCCTCGCAGTGTGGGAAAGAAGAAAAGGGAGTTATTCCTTAGTGAATGGATAGAGATGAACAAATGAGAGACACAAATTGCCACTTAGTGAAAGAGGATGATGAGTAGATTTGAAGTGCTGTTTCCCCATTTCTTTAAAAAGGTGGGCCCATTTTCCAGATTGTGGAAAGAGATTCGGGTCTTAGGTGAGGACAGAAGCCTCATCTTTTACTTTCCCCCCACTCTGTTTTCCCACCAAATCAGATATTAAACAGAAAAGTATGAAGAACAACTGCAAGCGAGTTTTTTTCCCCTTGTAACCAGGTACTTAGCACAGTCTTCATTAGATATTAGGTTATTTTTTAATCTCTCTCCCTTGAGATATAAGCAAACCAGCCTGGCTAAAGCCCACAGAAGGTAGAAGGCTGTCCTAACTCATAGCTTTACTAAGAGGTACACACCCGAACTAGAGGAACTTTCATTTGTTCCCAGTATGTCTGGGTCATGAGTGTCATATAAATCAAATATAATTTAGCCAAATTTTTGTTATATTTCTCTTATAAGTCAATTTGTTAGTAAACATATTTGTGAAATAAATTTTCTACATGCTGAGATTGAGAGATACTAAAGTATCTTACTAAAACTGAAGGGTCCTGTATCAAACACAATCATTTTGATTGACCACATAAAAATCATATTTTTTGGGCACAAGGAAGGCCCCAGATTCTCCCAGGGGTGACATTGCCACAATGAAATCTCTGCAATGAGAGTCCTACGGATTCTTTCATTACAGAGCTATAGCTTAATAAATGTATCTGTGTAAAGGCAGAGATCTTTTGTGACTATCCCATCTCCAAATGAACATGTTATCTACATATGCTTCAATACATTCTTCTTTTTATCCTCAGTACATCTTGCTGAGGCAACAAAAGAATGAAACTTTGTTAGCAAATTTTAAGTGAGCTTTCAGCAGTTGATAACAGACCATTAGCTGGCAGAGAGCCATCCTAACTTTTAGAAAGTTCTTTGCCGATTTTTCTTTGCACCAATTAAATACATCATTATACAACTTCAATACTATTACAGGAATGTATTTCTTCTTGAGAAATAAAAGATCTGACCTCTAAGGCAAGAGAGGGTATTGTTTTCAACACTCACAGTTTTGTAAGTAGACCTGCAGCCCAGTATTTTGGAATGCAATCCTGGCAGATTACATTAGTAACTCAAATTAAAAGCTCCTTAACAAAGTATATATGCATCACTAATAGAACTGCTATAGAAAACATCAGAAAGAAAACAATGCAAGTTATGTTGCAATAGGATTGCTCTAATTAAATGCATTTTCAAGTGTGACTCTAGCTTATTCTTTGTTTACCTTTTAATGATTAACTAGCAATAGCAGATGAATTATAGGAGAAAGAAAAAGAACAGAAAATCACTTATTTTCTATTGATTTACGTCCCTGACACTTTCCCCTCTAAGACAGATAAAATAGCTTTGGATTTGATCTGTGTAAAATATTGTTAAACATTCCAAATGTCGAGCTTTAACACTGAGCAATAATTTGAAATTATTTTACTTGAAAAAATTTAAGAAATAAAAAAATTTAAAAGATAATTTAGGGATGAAGACAGCAATATATGAAAACTTACACTCCACTAAACTTGTGGAAGAAAGACACTGACCTGTTTAGAAAGACTCAGAAATAAATGGTCCACTTCACTAAACTTACGGTAAGACATGAGTTACAAAACAAAAACAATACCCCACACAACCAAATACTAATGATGTGCTAGCATTTTTAGACCAAATATATCCAGGCCTTTATAAGAAAGAGCATGAACAAATTGTCAGCCTTCCACAGCAGATGGAGGTATTCACAGAGATGTTTCTGAAATAAAATTCTAGCAGGCTGTGAATAAGTGATTGATAAAGTAAATATAAGAAAAGATCATTAATTGATGACTTAAATTCTTCAGGTTGTTAGATAAAAGACCCATTGCCACAGACTGACTCACATATAGAATAATCAAGAACAACCTCAAGGTGTTGTCAGAGATGACAGTATCCCCAAAAACAGACAGCTCAGCAAATTATTTGCTTTTTTCCTTTACCGGTGAAGCAGTCTAGGGAGAATCCTACACGTGATGCACTTTTTTTTGGTAACAGGTCAGAGGAGTTAGATTAGTTTGAAACAAATATGCAAAAAGTATGAGACCAAACAGATTTTCATGTGAGATCTTAGCAAATCAGTAGGATTGGATAATATTCAACAATATGAATATTCACCAATGTGAAATTGCAGAACAGTAGACCAAGAGTGTAACATTTCATCATAAGCAGCAACTGTGTCAGCATATTGGCGAGCTGCCAGTATAACTCCCAGGCACAGGTTTCAGGGGAAATCATAAACACTACATCCTGGTAAGTCTGACTTCTGCCTCTGGTTAGATGATATAGTCTATTATAAAGATTATGGCAGCAGAATGCATGAATAAATTTTTTTCTGAGAAAAGGGTCATCACAGCTGAGTTAACAGAAAGAAATCTTGCTTCACTGATCTACTGGAGTTCTTCAAAAGTGTCGCAGAATGTAAACAAAGAGGAACCATGTATGCAATACATCTGAATTTTCAAAAAGCCTTTGACGAGTTTGTAGGCTAAAGGTTATTACACACTCTGAAGAAAACATTCAGAAATGGAATTCAAGAATCCATACTCAATGGTTCTCCAAGTTTATGCATTAATCCATTCCTTGGTACTCTACACATTCCAGCTCACTCTCACCAAGACAAGTTTGCTATAGTAAATACTAGATCTAAGTATTTTAATTTGCTTGGTTTCAGGATCCAGCTCGGTCCTCCTTTTTTATTAGTAGAAGAGGTGTATTCCATATTTTATAGGATTTGAAGATACTTTTAGTAGGGATTATGCTGGAAATAGGATCATAATTTTACAAGGTGCACATAGATAAAGCTTGATTGGCAGAAACACATCTTGGAGTAACTTCTAAGTGGTAAGTGCCAAGATCTATACTTTTTGAGTGTGTCAGAAAGTGCAGGTAAGGCCTGGCTTTTAATGGGATGTATAAAACAAACACTGAAGAGAGCTGTCCAGACCTAATCTGATAAAAGATGACACCTTGCTTAAATCACAGAGATCCCAGATTCCATGCTAATGTCAGGAAATATGACCTCTGCCCCATTTTTTACTGCAAGGGAGTCATATTGCTTTGGTTTTTGAAGTAAGTAGGACTTATGGTTCAGGATTCAGACACAGGGCTAATATCCCAAAACTTTAATGATCCCAAAACTCTCTTTAGAGGAATTATATTGTACATGCTTTCAAAAATCCTCCTCATCCTACAGTGTAAGATATTTTTAAATACCAGTGTGACCTTAGTGTCCTGTGTCCATCCATTACTGCTTAGTAAACTACCATATGCAAAGTAAGTAAATTAGGCATTTTTTTTCCTCAGACATTGACTGAGGTGGCTAGCAAGTGGGTACAAATCATGACTGCATGGCATAGGTTCACTAGTTTCTTAAACTCCTCACAACTTCCACTTCAGTAATTATTAAATATAAACATTAAAAGTTCAATAAATTACTGTTAAGACATGGCTACAATCACCATTGTCAATCATAAAAAAAATTGCATAAACCAGCTAAAAATCCTGAAGACTAATTACTTGATAGTTAATTGGCTGAATCTGTTATGATTAAAAAAAATCTGACATTTCTTTTGTGAGTAATCAAAAAATAGAGTTAGATGATACTGTCATTAGGGCACTGTGACCATGTGAATGACAAATGCTCCATTCAGTACACACATGCAGGGCCTGACATTTTCCCAGCACCAGTAATTGTCTATCATTTTTCTTCTATGCTTTAACAGCTCCTTAAATATGTCAAGACTAGACATGCTTACCCTGAGCAAACATTTCTCTGAATTGATGGATATAAAACATGTACAACACACTGACACTCAAAACTTTGCAGATTTCCTAAAGCAACAAAGCTGTTAAAGGTAGGGCAGAGTTGATTAAGTGCAGAAGCATTAAACATTTAATGATGTCTCATTGATACCCTGCATAATTGTTGCTATATTCAGTAGCTGTCTTTGTAAGTGCTCTTTCATTATTCAACAGGCCAAGGCACTTTGTGGCTGCCATCAAAATCAATTCCAGTTTGGCTACTTTGGGGGGGCCAATGGGGCAAAGAATTAACCTCCAACTAATTTCCAAAGTAATTTGCTCACTGATAGCTTAGCACATACAGGCAATGTATGTTGCAGAACATTATGAAAATAGACTTTGAAATAAGGTATGCGAAGAAAATGATCTGAAGAGTAATAGGGAAACTGTTGGGATAGTTGTTAAGGTGTGAACATTCCAAATAAATGTTGCAGATTGAAGATTTCAAATATGAGATTTAATCTGCTAGACACCTTTTCATTCACTTTTTAAAAGTCAGCGAACTGGTTGTCTCAGCTGAAAACATTCATAATTACTTACAAGACATGTTCATCCAGTTATCCAATGAAATACATTACTGTTGAATATTGTAACAGGACTTAATCAAAGTTACAGTATGGAAGGAGAGAGATTGTGAATTAGAGAATTGCTTAGAAGATGCTTGCTTCCACCAAGCTTCAAAGGGCTTTCTTAGGCAATCATTTAATTCATCTTAATGTGAGCATCTTAGAGAAAGGGCAAAATGATAATCTGGAAAGGCAATCTTCTTTTTCCTCCCTGAAGAAGCTGACTATACAGTCTGTGGAACATCTATGACATTTAGACAAATGACTGCAATACCCTTAGGAAACATTTTTTTCATTAAGTTCTTCTATTAAAAACACACCTCAACTCAGGGTCCTACTGCTTCTCTGAGAGAATAAAAGTATGGAACAAATGCTTAGGTTTAGGGTTTATAGACTGACTTTATGCACTAGAAAAAATCAGTGTAAATACACTGTATATGTGACCTATACTTTTAAAGAAATGCAAGTTATTTCTACTAATACACAGGCACATTTTCTACATTGACTCTGGCAATAACATTGGTGAAGACTGTATGTCAGCAATAGTATCTAAATTATGAAAATAGGAATTAGCCTTCTCCACAGGAAGTGAAAAAAGAACAGGATGGGAACAAATATCTGTGCAGTAAAAAATGCACCTGCTGTTTTGTGGTCAGTGATGATGAATGAAAATGTGATTTTTCATACTGTGGAAAATGTTGCCAGAGCAACTAGCCTGACACCTTTCTCAGTAGCCACTGTTTGCACCACAAAAAAACTAAAAAGATCCTATTTTCTGTAATCACTCTCAGAACCACTGTACTGAGGCTCTCTTGTGCTCCCATTATGGTCTTCTTGGTGGAACCATCCTGACTGTCAAACACAACAGGTCATATATGTGTTTCAATGCAAATTTTTCTTGAAACACAAAGAGATGGTATCTCAATCATTTCTGGGCACAGAAGGGCTTGCTGCTTCAGACTGAACATAACTATGGCATATATCAGCACACAAAAATCCTTTATAATGTACAATGTACAAATTTCCATGCAGTCAGGGTCCCACAAACTGGGCACCCCTTGCAACACTTGAAAAGCACAGTGGTCTTCAGAAAGAATGACATGCCCAAATGCCAATGACATGTTCCAGTGCTTCTGATGCACATATCGAAGTGTAGTCCATTGGATAGGGTTTAGGAATATTACAGTCAGAGAAAATGTTATTCCATAATGCTGCAAGATCTCATCCATCACCATGGAATCTTCATGAACACTAGTCAGTCTGACTATATGATGCCTGCATGTTTCAGAATGACAGTAACTTCCCCTTTAAACAATCTGCCACCTATCCAACTTCATGATACAAAGATTACTGAGGTTATCTACCATTCTCTTCTTGCTATAGTAACTTATGCAATACAGAGCCTCTGAACATATTCTTCAGTCCTGCCAGCATCCGCTGGCTTTACTTCCACATGCTGAAACATTATAGTTTCTTGCCATCAGCTATAATCTTAATGGAAGAGTGGCATCAACTAAACATTTGGAAATGCACCACTGTTATGATATCCAGAGATGAAGAAAATAAAAATGCTTGCTAAAAGTAGTAAATACAAAATAAATTGGGTTGTGGAAAGACAAACGTTTTCTTAAAATAAAGAAACATTTCACATTTGTTTTCTTTGAAAACAAGTAAAATATGTTTATATTTATTTGTGTGGTTGGCAGCTACATTATGTGGATAGCAAGTGTGTTTATAAATAAATGATGAGAGACAAACTTGGTCTAATAGATTTTCTAACCATAGTAAAAGGCTTTGATTTCAACATCACAGGAAGACTTATAGAATTGGAACCTTATAACTGGAATCAAATAATTGCACCACTTAAGCTTGAATTATTTGTGCTTGCTTCATACCATTGTGACAGAACTTTTGATAGTGCTTTTACCAGGATTAAAGCACTCTTATGGCCTTCAGAGGGTTTGAAGGGGATGACCTGCACCATATATGTTCTACAAAGTTTGTATGGAGAAACATAAACTTCAAAATAATGAAACAGAGTTTTTAACATCAGTTAAACACATCAGTTTCAAATAGGTGAGCAACCTTGATTTTCGTTGCACTCACCTAAAGGTGAAAGTACTCAGAGCTTACATAGATGAACATAAATTCAACACCACAAGAAAATAAATGACAGATGCTGGGAAAATGCCTGTCTTTGGCTTAAAACACATGCCCAAAAATCACAGAAGCATACATGTTCAGGGAAGGAGAAAGACTTAATAATTTCTTAACAAGGGCTTCTGGGCCTGCTAAAACATTTTGTACTAAACCTGTATTGAACAACTTTCATAAACAAGGCATTGACTGTACTTTGTCAGATGAGTGGCTTCATCAGTCATGCACATACTCAATTTCATTTTTTTCAGTCTCTGAGAAGTTTGAATATTTAGCTTCATCCTCTTTAGAGTAGAATAGATGTTCTCTTTTTCTCTAGTGTAGTAGATTAGATATCTTTCTTTTTTTTCTTCCTTTTCTTTTTGGAAATGAGAATTTAGTTTTATATACTTCGAAGGCTTTCTCTAAGTGGATGACTTGTGTTTCTAAATCCGGAAGAGGCTAAGAATGCCAGTCTCCAATAAGATTGCAAATCAGCTAGAAGCCAACTTGTGTCAGCTGGCTTGTGTCTTCAAGCCCAGTTCTACATGTCCAGTTCTCTCTTTGAATAACATCCACATCTCAGGGATCCAACTTGCAGTGGTAAACAAATTCTGCTCCTGAAGATGTATGAATAAAATTATTTTTGGGAACAACCAGCTTTAGCACACTCAAGTTGTTTTGTGGAGCTGAGGAAAGAAAAAAGACATTTTATTGCTGTTTCTGCCAGATGATAGTAAGTGAAACAAAATCATATGCAGCTGTAGAGAAAGCTTTGGAAAAAAAAACTCTCGTGAATGAATGTGGTTTATTTCATGAAACCATTCCCAAGAGTACCACTGCTTCTTTTCCCTGGAGGCAGGATGGAGGCTTGTTAATTGAACTCAATCTGTTTAGTTTATCTAAGAGAGAGTTAAAGGGTGACTTGATTGTGCTATTTAAGTAACTGTACAGGAAAGACATTTCTGGTGGTAGATGCATTTTTAATCTAATAGGGAAAGGTGTAATGAGATCCAGTGATTAGTAGATGAGGCCAGACAAATTTGAACGAGAAATAAATCAGAAATTTTATTCGTGAGAATAATTAATCACTGGGAAAACTCAACAAGGGATGAGATGAATTCTTCATCATGTGAAGAAGTAAGATTTAAAAACTTCCTTAAAAATATTGTGAAAGTCAAACAGAGATTAATAATATAGAAATTGCCCACTAGAACTCCTTGCCCTGCATCATTTGAGAGGTCAGACTAGATCATCTTTATGATACCTTTTATATTTAAAATACATGAATCAATAGATCACAGAAGTTATCTGTTACATCTGTTACTTCAGACCTCTTACTCCATACACTCACATGGTCTGAAGAGAGCAGCTGGGACAGAAACTACTGCCCAAACTGAAAAGATGATAACTCACAGAGCAGGAGGTTTTGTGAAAGTGCAGATGTAAAGGTCCTTGCAAAACTTTGTCCATCCACAGGCTTTGACAATATCTTAACAGGTATTTAAAAGCTCAGAATCTTCCTATTCAGGTAAATGCTTACACTGTTTTAAATTTAGGCTGAAATATCTGCCAGCTGCAATCTTTTCCCCCACTGCTAAGGAGACAAAATATACAGGGAATGATGACAACCCATATGTGGGCTAGAACAAGAGCACAGGCTGCCTTATCACTACATCTCCAGAATGGAGACAATCTACAGGGAAGCTGAAAATATCCTGACCTCTGCAGAAGACATAGCTATTGCTGTATTAAACAGAAAGGGATATTACTGACAAGTTACATTAATATTAGGTGGTGTGATATGGCTTCTGGAAATAACCATTTCTTATTTCATTTGTCCAGAAAAAGCCAGATGAATTCTTTCAGCCACTCTTCAAACCTGATAAAAAGAACATATTTAAAATATGTTTTAATCTTTTTCCATTTGCAAATATTGAGTCAAAGGATTTATGTGAAAATAAATTTAAGGGGATAAAGGATAGATGAATAAAGAAAAACATTAATATTGGAGAAAGGCAATTTCTACATAAGCAATGTATTTATCATTAGGTCCTTCTAGGTGTCCTGGTAAGGGTCTAACCTTAGTTATCCTTGTTGTCCATACCTCTTAAAGCTGCTCAGTCTGGGGTACCTTTTTCCTCTTCCTTTTAGCTCATATTGGTTTTCTCAGCTGAGCCATCCCTTATAGTTATGGTGTTTCAGGAGCAAGAAGAGATGAGAATTTGCACACATGCAGCTCTAGCATTTCAGGTCTCTTCACCAATTATGCAATTTTTTTGTTCATCCAGCCCACTTGCCTCCATACCATTAATCCCTGCTCGTTGTCTTCTTGCTGCTGGCTCTTTCAGAAAGAGAACAGCACTATGTAAGGTGTACAATAGGGGATGAATGTGCTGCTCAGAACAGAAAAAATGTTATCACTTAACAGAGCAACAGGTTATGGTGTTACTAAAATGCCCCGTGTGACTTTTAGCTCCCTGCTTTTCAACATCATTATAGCAGTTCAGTCAATTATGGCACCTAGCATTTGAGGTTATCATGCTGCTCAGAGCTAACCCCATCATTTGTTCATGGGGATAGGTTGTTTGAAAGTTTTTCTAGGCTAAAGAGCTTACAATCAAATGTATTATTTCATTAAAAGGGACAAAGAATTGCAGAACTCTACATTGCAGTGTATCACTTAACAGCTTTACAGTGTTATGTGGGCAAGAGGGATATTTTAAGTAAGGCACTCTGTTTTAACTCACTAGATGTATTGAAAATGTAGATTCCGTGACCCCTGCAATGTCCTGTGGCCTGGTCCCTCTCCCCTCTGGCCGTGCCCAGTTGGCCGAGATCCAATTTCTTCCCACCCCCTTACAGACCCTAGAAAAGACCTGTGCCCCCTGACCTCGCCGTCTTTTCTCTCCTGGAGGACCACAAGAAATAAACCTCAGATTCTCCCCAGGGCGGGAAAGAACCTCTTTTGTTATCTTTTATTCAGGTCCATGTTGCTGATCCCAGAGGCTTCATCCCAACATCTGAGCTAGTCGGGAACAAGGGTGAAGTCTCCCGGGAGCTAGCCACAGCGCTCTATTAATACAAGAAAAATCATGATATTCTTAATGTCTTTACAGGTCTAAATTATAATTTAACTTGCTCTGTAGAAGTGTCACATCCACATGATTATGCTTCCCATGTATTTACAGGGTAGGTTTTTACTCTGCTGACAAGCATGTCTAGCTCTGGTGGCTCTTGATAGGAAAATAATGACGATGTGAAATAGATTTAATTCCTTCTTGTGAATTATCTATACAACAATTACTTGTAACATTTTAAAAATTAAAATTTAAAGAAGATATCATTAGTAGCAGCACATATTTAGAAACCAGCTTGATTTTTAGATTCTCAGGTAAGTGACATGACTAATTATTTGACAAACACATACACCTGTTCTAGGTTTTATTTTTACAAAGTTTATTTGTTATGGAGTGTAGGTGCATCAGTGAAATGCAAAAATCCCACAGAATCCCACAAGGTTGCTTCAATAGAGGAAATCGCTAATATAACAAACTGCAGAGATATTAATTGGATTACATGAAAACTCGCTGCTGCATCTTGAAATTCTGATTTGAGGGATACCAGGATCTGCAGCCTAGCTACTATGTCATCAACCATTTTCTACAGCTAAAATGCTTTTCTTGGATAGTAGATATGCATCAAAAAATGAGTAGACAGCCTTGTGTGCCTTGAATATAATCATTGATGATGATTAATTTCTGCTGTATCAGAGGTTTTTAGGGGACTGATTGGACTATTTTTCTGCAACAGTCCTTTATACAAGATAATCTGAGAAATTACCTTTTTTTTTTTTCTTTAAGAACTAAAGGTAGCTGTTTTGCACCTAAAAATTGAAGAGCCTTTTTTCCATCATCCTTGAATGTTACTGATGAATTATTTTTTTGTTGTTAGATGATATTGGATGGATGAATTCATCATTTCTATCTTTTCATCTGATTTATAATGGAAGAAGTAAAGAACAGGATCTAATAATAATTATCTTTTCAATGCTTTCTAGTTGCTTCTTATTACGTTTTCAATTAAAACAAATCACAATTGAAAAGTTTAATTCTTGATTTAGTCAAAACACTACGCAGGGATATTTTCAGCCCAGCAGCACTGGTTTTTGAAACTTTTAAAATGTGTAAATGGCTTTCACTGCATAAGGGTAGTTAACAGGACATTAAAATATTTATACAGCTAACAGAACACATGCTATTGAAAGTAAGTCAAAGCTCAGAACATTTGTACTATAATAAGCAGTAACTTCTAGATGTATAAGATTTCTTAAGATAAAATTACAATGTTCAGATTCTTACCTTAAAAATGTTCTTTTTTACTTTTAAGACAATCTCTCAAGTGTTGATGTAATTTTATTAGCCATCATTTGGAGCGTGGCAGACAGCCAGAGAAGCACTCAATAGTATTTCCTGTTCACCTTACCAGTCCCTTGCAAAATGAAGAGCTGATATACATAAAGCTAGAAAATTAATCATTCGTAGAATCTGTTTGCTCTGAATTTGCCTACTACTCTATACCTCCAAATGGTAAACAAAAATATCTTTGGATTTGCTGTGTTTTGGACACTGTGTATCTGTATCTTTGAAACTGGCAGTATCTCTCTCTTCTGCCTTTGCAATCATTTAATTTTAAAGATATTAACTTCCCTTTTTAAGGATAATTTACTTCACAACAATCTTCTATTCTGAGCAACACAATGTTCTTACCTTAATTAGTACCATTGGAAAGTACTATTCCTTCAAAAAAATTATTTGTAAAGCCTGTAGTTATATGTGAATTTCAGTAATAGCACTGCAAGCACTGATACATAGTGTTTTCTGGATCGTTAAAACTACAAAATGATAAATATTCATTGCTGTGGGTATTTATTAAAGTAACATGTATAGTACTGGCTGCTAACAAAACTTAATTTCCAGTGAATATCAGAAATTTTTCAGGAAAGGATTTATGTCAGAGTCTTTCTGGATTAAACTACTTACTATTTGAAGTAACCATCTCGGTTTTTTTCCTAGTTTTCCTTTTTGTACTTATTATTGTTTCATATACAGCTGATAAAAACTTTATTTTTTACACTATCACTGTTTAGCTAGCAAAAGGTGTTATTCTAAGAAATATTCATGGAACATCCTTAAATGTGCAGTCAGCTGACCGTGCTTCATCATTGCAGAGATTTCATACCGACATGTTCTTCAGGGACAAGCTGTCTTCTATGGAATTCCTGCAGGCTTTGACCAAGGCACTTAATTTCTCTGTTTTCTTTCTGTAAAATTCTCATAGTAGTGCTGCTTATTCTTAGTCTGCTGGAGTTGTTTGTGACAAAATCTGCATTCACAGTATTTACTGCTGTAAATATCATGCCCCGTGTGAGAGGAAGTTTGGTTTTGACTGAGGCGTCAAAGGGTTTCTGCAATAAATGAACAAGAATAACCCTACACATAGATATATGTAGACAAACTAAAATTATATAGTTACTCAACTGTAAAATGCATTCTGTATGAATCCAGGACATCATTACATGAAATATATTCTCATGAGTTTGGGTTCCTACCTCTTTGCTCTATCTTTTGAAATTCACCAGTAGTCATGGTCAGCATGGGGAAATACCTCCATGTTGTGCTGTATATATTTACTGTATTTTTGTACATTTACTGTACAGATCCTGTCAGCTGTCCTCAGCAGACTCTGTGACAAAACCACCATCTAGACATGAAAACAGGTGCATGCATTAGAAGAAAGGGATAGTGTTTAGTAGACAAAGAAACCATCCATGCAGCTGAAAAGAGACATTGGAAGGAGAAGATTATCCACCGGTAAGGAAGGAGAGAGATTTAAATTAGTTTCTTTCACTGGGAAGTTTTTGAGACTGGTTCTTAATTTTTTGTGTTTCATCCACTAGAGGCTTATGTCTTGGAGAAAGGCTGTTGCACACTGCCCTATATTGTGGAGGATGAACAAACCTTTGTTTGAGAGTAGAGTTAAACCTTTCACTTTGTTCTGCAAAATTTCTAATTTCATCTGTTTTAAAGGCAGGCTATGATACCAGAGAGGATTGAATTAAAGATATGATTCCTATTTACAGCATGCTCCCTCTGGACATTGGCTTGATAATTTACACCACTGTCAAATTTTGTGCACGCGCTCCAATTCCCAGAATAAATAATTCTTTCCCTTGAATATAATCTGCCTGCTTTAGCTAAAAGTTATCACTACCATAAATAAATCCAGGAGCATTTTTAAGAAAAGATTACAGGGAAGGGTGTCCATTTACATTTTTTGTATCCCTTATTATTATTTTAATTTAACTTCTTTATTTACGTAGTAAAGCACAATGTACAGTAATTTCATCACCTAATTTTTTGTGATTAAAAAATTCTATATATATTTAGGGTGCAATTTTGTAATTTTTGTGTGTTTCAACATGTGGTACAATTTTTGATGGAAAGAAACAGATTTTAATGTTTCAAGATCAAGTCCCAGTGCTTTTTGCCTATCAGGCAAATATGCACTTGCCTTTTTCTAAAAAAAGTTTCTGATTGTGATTAGTGTTTTTTTCTTTTTTTGCAAAATTTAAAGCCACTACAAAAGGAAATAGTTAGTTAGTATATTCTATAGAAACATAAGTATAGCCGACATTTTAATTACCTTTCATAAAGCGTTCCTGTAAATCATAAAGAAAATCAAACAAAACACTGTTCCATTTAACATTTCAGGCAGTACAATTAATGAGTAACTTCAAGTTCCTAGCTCTTCACAAAAATTTTGCCTTAAAAAACGGAACATTTTTATATAAGATCATTCTTTAAAGATAAAATTAAGGTTCTTCAATTAGCGTTCTGGTATTCCAAGGGACAAGAAACATTTTGGTGTAAGGCAATGCACTCACACTGTACATTTAAGACTGTGACAGACTGTAAGAGTTTATAGCTTCCTGAAGATACTGTGATTCATGTTCCAGTTCAATCAAAAATTATTCAAAATGGTAGATATATGAACAAGTCCAAAGTGTTTTTGGCCTGGCTTTTTCCAGAACAAGAAGAAAGAGGGAAGAAAGAAAAAAGTGCAAGTAAACATTAATCTAACTAAAAAAGTCAAAATCACTTGGATGAAAATTACTTGGCGTGACCTTCAGTTCAGCACGTAATTCTAATGTCATCAAAGTTCAAGGCTTTTCCTCAACTGTCCTATATAAAAGTAGAATAAATGCTTTCACCTGTATGCATCAAGTTGTCATAGGAGGGCCTACAGAGTTAGTAGGTATACTAATAAATTACTGTAATATTTTGCTATTTTTCTCAGTCTGTTTTAGTGTACCACAAGAGCAGATGTGTGTTCATGATGGCATAGATGTATCAATTATATCTTTATGGCATGTGCCTGCTTCCCCAGAATGCCATCTATCCAATGAGTACTGCTGAGCTGTGTGTGAGAAGCTGAGGTATTGCCCAATCTCTTCTATGCTGGAAATCCCTCTACTTTGGGAAAATAAGGAAGCCATCCAAACAGTTGAATAGATTGAGTGCTGAGGTGGAATATTAAGGAAGTTTAGATCTGTTGAGCTTTCTGAATGCCTATGTTGATGCAATTTTCTGAGTGCAAATGTGCTCATCTAAAGTTGTTGGCCTAAAATCTGGAATATAGTCTAAGGTGATCCTGCAAAAAATAGAGGATGTATTTGATCTTGTATAACCTACACTTATCCCAAGCTCAATTTCATTTTAAGCATGCAGTTATGTCCCCTTCAAGAGATTACTTCCATGTGTGTGAAATGGTTCCATATCCCTTGTTCATGTCAGTTTGCATCAGTGCCACTACTGACTAATATTAGGATCTATTTGAGTCTTTGATTTTTTCATTTCTTAAGTATGAGCTGGAAAGCTCCCCAGAAGCTGATTTTGAGGAAAACACAAACTTTTAATGAAAATACCAGAGTGATGCACTGGTTCATTCTGTCCAGGACAGAGTTAATTCTTTCAGTGTTGGGAGGGGACGGTGGGTTGAGGGCTGTGGCTCAGAGATGGTTCTATTCCATCTCACATCATTGCCGGGGCAGGAGTAAGGGGCTCTCACTTCCCTGGAGGAGGGTGTTCCTTCAGGTGGGGAGAAAACATAGCGGGGGTGGGGGGAACAGTAAATCAACTACTCTCACAGGCTTTCCGTGTAAATTGTCTCATTTTATACCTTTTGATATTAATTTATTGCTATTACTGTTTATCTTCTTATCTCTTTGCTGTTTCTAATATCAACCCATGATCTCAACCCATGATCTTAGACTTTTGTGGTTCCAATTGGAGGAGGAGGGGGAAGAAATGAGTGGCATCGTTTTAGTGGGATTACTGAATTGAATACCATTTGTAAACCACGACAAGCAGATATAGTAACATGCAAGCAAAAATCTATAAGAATAAACCTTTTCATTTTTATAGACGTAAAGTGAGCTTATTCCTAGCATCCTTGAGTAACTTCCTTATTCATTTACTGACAAACCTGGAAATTATGTTAGATGCCCATTCAAAAGGTTCCCACGCAATTCCAATTTAAATGTAGGGGATGGTATAATAAATATGAATGCCAAATAATAAATGGTGAAGACCATGAAGAAGGAAGGAGGTTATTGTGACTGGAGCTGGCTGTGCGTACATCTGGGAGCTGTTCAAGCACGTTGTAACAGCTGACGTCACTAGATGGCAATGTTATATATGTTACATACATAATGCTTTCCATTAGAATGCAAGTAAGTGTTCAGTCTCTGAAGAAATGCTATATGGTTCCAACTGCTGTTGTACAACTGTTTTTGAAAAGTACCCAAGTCTACTTTTCTCCCCACTTTAATTTCTCTATTTGGCAACGAGAAACAAACATGATTTGTCAGCTCATATTTCTGGAGAAATGCAGGTTAGACTGCTTTTTAGGATGGGTTTCATTCCATACATGTGGAGGGCATGAGGAAAGCACACCCAGGCAAATTTCTGCTTAGCTGGATAAACCGGCTTATGAGAATTCTGCTACCACATTGCAGGGGACCAGTGAAGGTATCAGAAGCAAGGTACTCTTTGGGAAGCAACAGCATTACTTATCTCCTTATCTCTCAACCTGCCATTTACCTAGGAATGAGACCCAATTCCTCCCAGCTGGCTAAGACATTGCCAGAAGCACTATTCCTGCACAATCACCCCTACCATTCTCCCTTTGGTAAACAGAAAATGAAGTACCTCCAGAGAGTGAATCACACCATTGATGGGCTCTCAAAGTGTCTCTTTAGCTCTTTGGCTATACAAAGATTATCTGAAGACACCGATCCTAACTGAAGCATTTCACAGAAGTGCACAAGGGCAGTTCTGGGCTATAATAACTACCTTTTTACAGAAGTGTATATAGTAAAAAAAATATTTAATTTTCAATTAAATTCTGATTACCAGACAGACTTTTTAGGGATAAATAGAATAAAGATTGGAAGATTATGGGGACAAGAAGGAATGAAACACTACAGAAAGACAAGACGGAGGATCAGTGAGAAAACAAAAAGCTGAAGTAGCCTGAAGTCTGTGAATATATACAAAAAGCAGAAGGAAAGCTTCTGCCATGAGTCTGGCAATGTTCTGTGTTTGAGCTCTTAGTTTGCTCTAAGCAGTAATGATTATTTCTTTACTTTAGTCTGCTTTTTTCAAAAGCCACCAGAAAACAGACAGAAAAAAAAAGTTAAACAGAAAAAGTATATGCATGTGAGCTTATGGGGAAGGATAGATCCCTGAAGCACTATTATCCAAATTACAATATTCTGAATATCAAGAAGGAATAAATAGAAGCAGGTACATTCCTTAATATAATGTTATAGAATAACAGAACTCAGCTTCCTCCTAGAGGAATGATGGATGGCTGTGTCTGTTAGGTGAGCTAACCACAAGTCTCATGCAGTCAATACAAATTCAGAGCCATGCTGGACAGGTGTTGGCACCTTTGAAAACATCTTTTACATATATTAGACAGCTGTAGCTTGCAAGGAGATTTTCTACTTCCAAAGGATTAGATCTGGATCCTGTGACAGACTGGTGCAAAGCCTGAGAGAATTAGAATTCCTTAAAGATGAAAAGGCAGAGAATATTGTTATCTAGATAGAGGTAGTATCATGAGCAAAACAACAAGGTCATCTGAATCTCATTCCTTCTTCTTTGACTATGAGAATTATTAACTTTCTGTGAGTCATTTGCCTGCTCCTTTTGTTACGTAGTTAGCTGAGGAAAATCCCTTTTTCCTCTCTGGTCCTCTGGCTATCTCTGGACTAGAGAGGGATGGGAAATCCTAACAGACAAAGGCAAAAAAACAAAGAAGGCTCTTTTCTCCTGTGGGAAGGTGATCCACAGTTTATTCTGTCCACATGGTGAAAGGAGAAAGAGAAAGAAGATGGTGGGCACTTTTAAACTCAGGGAAAGGGGCGGGGAGGAACAGACCCACCATCAATGGGACATTGCCGATGGGGAGGGGCTAAGGGAGTGCTGAACCAACTTCACAAGCCCTGGGGAGATATAGGGCAAACCATTTTCTCAGTGCAATATATAAACATAACAGTGCAATATAAAACCATGAACAGTGCAACTTACAAAACAAACAGTGCAATACAACATCTCCCCCTTTTTTGTTACATAAAGTTAAAAGAAAGATGTTGGACTTATTCTGATTCAGAATATGGATTTGCCCACCACTTATGATTTGTGGGCAAGTTAGACTGTTTACAGTTTGTTAACTCCATGTTGTTGACTTCTGAGGTAGCAGAAATGATGCCATTGATTGCTTTGAAAATTAAGCAATGTAGAATTCCAAACACCAAAGCTATAAGGAAAAGAGCAACCAAAAAATGACAAAATTGTTTTAACTATTGAAGTCCACCACCCCGTGAGTCCCCAGCCTTGGAAGTGTTCACTGAACCAATCCTCAGATTCTTGCTTCACTTGTCCAATCAAGCTTTTCATGTCTCAGAGGGCTGCGTGGATGTTGGGAGCTTATGACGTCAAGTTCATGCAACAAAATCCTTCAAATTCCTGGCATTGGAGCGTCTGTGCCAGGGTCACCCAGATATTTTGGCGTGGCTGAAGGATGATCCACGCAGCTGTCGGACTGCTCAATGAGAATAGGATCCACAACTTGGATAGTGCTCATCATGAGATTGGGTGGGAGATAGATTTATTCTAAAAAGCAAAACCAAACATTTTAAAGCATATTAAAAGTCAGGGTGTCTGCTGGAATGGAGCCAGATCTCAGGAAGGTTTTCTCTCCTCCTTCGAGCAGCGTCTTCTTTTTGAAGCAACTGCTACTTGCTTCTCATTCTCTTCTGCTGGAGCTGGATTTTTGGGGACAAAAATACCACTTTTGGGGTATCCAGCATGGCCCTGAGGAGGTGGATACACATGTGTGGCCACGCCCCCAGTTAACAAGTTCATTAGGGCCCTTGGTATCCAAGTTTCTGGGTCTCTAATTAGGACAGGTGGACCCCAGGACAACTTAAACTGCTCACTGCTGTTTAAGTGAGGTACCACTGGAAGACTCATATTTTCAAATGAACAATTTAGAAAACTGATGGCAAACATGGCAAACATGGTGACATCCACACTGTTGAATTGCTCTGTCTAGCTAGGACTTCCTTGAGTGCCTGATGGGCATGCTCAACCTCACCTGGCCTGTGGGGCAGTGGGAGTTGCCGGCTTTATTTTCCACTCCCCACTGCTGGACAAACTCTAGGAATTCCTTGGATGTATATGCTGGGCCATTATCAATCTTGATTTCCCTAGGGATCCCCAGCACTGAAAAGGCTTGCACTAGGTGTTGTTTGGCATGCACAGCCCTTTCTCCTGCGTGGGCAGAGGCATAAACTGCACCTGAATATGTGTCAATGCTTGTATGTACATATTTGAGGCAACCAAAACTGGGAATGTTTGTTACGTCTGTCTGCCACACTTCGCAGTTCCCAAGGCCTCGGGGGTTAACCCCAACACCCAGTGATGGCATGGCCTGGAGCTGGCAACTGGGACAGGCAGCCACAATGGCCTGGGGCCGACTTTGTGTTAGTTGGAGCTGACGGATCAGACATGGCACATTCTGATGGTATTGCTGGTGAATCAGCTTTGCCTGTTGAAAGATGCTTTTCCAGTTGGGGCAGCAAGGGAGTCTGCTTTATGATTCCCTTCTGTGATTTCGCCTGGCAATTTGGTATGTTACCTCACATATATCACATAGAACAAATGCTTTCTATGTGAAAGTAAATAAATTCGTTTCGAGAGCAACCTGAAGAGGTGTTTGTTCTCAATGTCTTTCAGAACTGCCTGCTGTGCCCTGGACACTACCACTGCCATGTGGACTAAGTCAGTTACCAAATTAATTGGCTCCGAGAACTTCTCAAAGGCTCTCACAACAGCGACCAGTTTGGCTACCTGGGGCGACCCCTCCACAAACTCAACATCAGTTCCCCAACGCTGAGTCTGAGGATTTCTCCAAGTCTTCACTGATTTGTGGGATGCCCTGGACACGTCAGTGAACACTGTGAGAGCTTTGAGTGGCCTACGGCTCCTTTTTTCACGAGGAATGAGGTGGAATTCCTCATTAAACAGCTTGTGTGACGGGACACGGACTGATATTTGTCCACTGTAGCTGTCCAGAGATAACTGGAGGTTGGCATTGCTCTGGAGCAGGTGCTCAAACTGCTCCTTGGTCAACTTCTCAGGAGAGTTCTTCCATTCCTTAGAAAGTTTGACCGGGAGGTGAATACACACAAAGTCACAACCAGCCAGCTCATGCAGTCTTATCTGGGCTTTCCTGATCAGCTGAGCTATCAGCTCTTGTGGCTTGGTGATGTCCTTGGATCATGATGGGAGAAGAAAACCCACTCTATGATTAAGAGTGGATCTTTCTGCCCTTTGACTCATTAGAATATTAAACTATGCAAGTGTGGCAGCTTTCCCAGGACAATGAATTTGAAAGGCAGCTCTGGCTGATAACGGTGAGCCTGCCTCTCAGCCAAGGCCTTCTGTGCCTTTTGGATTGCTGTTTTTGCCTCTGGGGTCAGTTCCCTGGGAGAGACCAGCTCTCTCTCCCATCAATAAATTGAGGAGACGGCTTAGATCCTCACTGGTGAGGCCTAGCCAGGGCCTGACCCAGTTCAAAGACCCACACAGGGAGTGGAAATCTGCTAGGGTTTTGGGATCACTAATGATTTCCAATTTCTGTGGAACAACGGCCAACGCAGTTATCTCCAAGCCCAGCTACTTCCAAGGTGGCATCCTTTGGACCTTGTCTTCCTGCAGTTGGAATCCAGCAGAAGTTAAAACGTTAACCACTAGGTCAAGTGTGTGTTGGAGTAATAGAGTCATCGGGTGCACACACAAGCACATCATCCATGTAGTGGAGGATGACGGCCTCCCTTTTTTGGGAGCACACTGGGGACAGCAATGAGGCCACGTACCACTGGCAGATGAAAGGACTACACTTTATGCCTTACGGCAATACTCTCCAGTGGTAGCGCGTCATTGGAGCTTCTTGATTGATGGTAGGAACCGAGAAGGCAAACTGTGGGGCATCTTCTGGGTGTAGGGGAATTTGGAGAAAACAGTCCTTGATGTCCAGGACAGCCAATTAATTCCCAGTTTCTGGGAAGCATTACTGGGGAAGTCATCCCAGGTTGGAGGGACCTCATGTTCTCAGTTACTTTGTTTATTTCCTGGAGGTCATGGAGGACCTGCCACTTATCCTTTCCTGGCTTCTTAAACACGAATACTAGGAAATTCCAAGAACTAGTTGTCTCTTCTATGTGGCCTTTGGCTAATTGCTCCTCCACAAGCTCCTTGAGCGCCTTAAGCTTTTCCTTACTTAATGGCCACTGACCTACCCATCTTGGAATGTCATCCAGCCATGTTAACTTGTGGGTAGGGCGCTCCACAGTGGCCACCTCTAAAAATCCTGGAGAGTCTTAGGGATAACTAATTTGACCGCCCACTGGGACATGGTGTCTCTCCCCCACAGGGGACACTTGTAGTCAGTGACAAACAGACGGCCACTGGCAAATTTTCCATCTGGCACTTCAATTTGTACGATGCTTTTTGAAATCTTTGCCAATTTGACCTCTCCTACACCTTGGATTTTGCCAGCCATGGGTTGCAATTCCCAATGTGACGTCCTCATCCTTTCAGGTATGATTGTCACATCTGCCCCCATGTCAAGCAACTCTTCCACATGGAGATGGTCTGACCCATGGGTTAGGTTGCATGCCATAGAGGGTTTGTCCTCGCCAACTACTTCTGCCCAGTAGACTTCAGGTGATTTTTCATCTACCTCCGCTGGAATGGGAATGGCCTGGGCAAGGATTTGCCCCTTGGCCAAATAGAAGGGTGTCTGAAGGCAGTGCTCCAGGAGAATGAGGTGAGTTATGCCTCCTTTGATGGTCATGGTAGCCACTTCGATCTCCAGGGGTGTGTGTGCAGTGTCCCTGATAATAAAATACTCACTGCTGTCCAGTCCTGTGTGGTTTATTGTCACGTCCTGTGAGTTGTCCGGCAGGTCCACTGCAATGACCGTCCAACCAGTAGATCTGAAAAGAAAAGCTTTCGAAGTCATGAGCCTGAAATGCCCGAGGCTGCCAAACTTTGTTAAGCAAATGTTTGCCATTTTTATTTTCCAGCTGTCCTGTATCCTGCTTCCCTTCCTCCCCCTTTTTTGTTAAGAGAGAGGCTTTCCCCACTGGGGAGCCCGCTGTATTTATATCATGGCGCTGGGCAGGTCTGCACTCAGGTCTTAATTTCTTTGTTTGTTGGTGTCTCTTTTTCTTTGATTTTTCTTCCTGTATTGCTGGCTTTCAGAGCAGTCTCTGGCAAAATGTCCTGGCTTCTTGCACTGGAAGCAGATGACATGTTGGAGCTGCTCTGGTGACATCGGTTGCCTCTTCACTCCTGATGTTACAGCTGCTGCAGTCTTTGGGTTTGCCAGTCCCAGCCTTTTCTCTGGTGCACAGAAGAGTTCTGCTTTCTTAGCACAGGCTTTGATTATTTGTGCTAGTGTGGGTGGAGGATTGATAGGCAGACTTAGGATTATCCTATGGCAGGCTTCGTTGGCATTTTTCTGAGCCATCTCTTTAATAAGTTCTGCCTGTGCTACTGGAGCATCTACTTGTCTTTCCACCTGTGCATGAAGGCAAAAATTGCAAGAAACTTTCTGAGGAATATTGTTTAATATTAATAAAACTACCTTTAGTTTCAAGCACTGGTAATTGGTTAAAAACCTTTTCTGCCACCCCACAGATTTTATCCAGAATGAATTTGGGTAACACCTGAGCTTGGTCCTCAGGGTTAGCCTACTCCCCTTCACTGCACAGATGTTCATAGGTGATGTTATTCCCATCAGCATTTGTTGCACCCTGGGTGCTTTGCTTAAGTTCCCCCAGGAGTCCTTTCAGAGATCGCTTCCAAGTGTTTTCCCAGAAGTCAAACTCAGAGGGGGTTAGGAGACACTGGAAGAGATCTCAGAGGTTGGCCAGGACTAATTCGTGAGATATTAGGGTAGCTTTCAACAGTCCTTAAAGATCCCACTACCTCGGCCAAACTCCCTTTGTATCTTACAAATATCCTTTTTATTTTTGGTAGGAAAAAGGCTGATAGGTTCTAATTGAATTTCTCCTACCAATATATATGACAAGAGCAGCTGAGGGCATGGCTTCTATCTGGTTTTGATCCCCAGGATACCTCCCCCTGGGGTCCACCCCCCCCCGCCCCACCACTGTGGGGACCAGGAAGGGGCCTACATACCCCCTCCGCCGGAATGGGGAGGTGGCTCCACCTCCACCCCGTGGGAAAAGGTAGGCACCCCGCCCCTCCATCCCCTATGGGAACCCAGAAATGGGGCACTGGGAGGAGGCCCACCTCTCCCTGTGCTGGGATTGGGAAAGGGTCCACCCCACCCTCCACTGGGACTGGTCAGCACACTACTCCCCCCTGCAAGGGAGACGGGAGGCAGGCCCCCACCCCCTCGCTGTTGGGACCGAGGGGCAGGGCATCGCCCCCCCGGCAGAGGAACCGGGCGAGGTCCTGCCCCAGCCCCCCCCCCCCCAGTCCGAGTGGCCATCGGGAGGGAGACCATTCCCCCTGACATGGGAATTGGGAGGCACTCCATCCCCCCATCCCGTGTGGGAACTGGGAGGTGGAGCCCTGCACCCCCCATCCCCACTTCTGTGGCAGCCCAGAGGCGGGGCATGGGAAATTGGAACATGAGAGAGGGTGGAGCCACCCGGGAGGGAGGGGCAACCGTGGGAACCAGGATTGCACCACATGGCGTGGGGTTGCAGGATGACATCATGCAGGGTGGGAACATGGAGGAGGGAGGGGGAGTGTCTGAAGGGAGGAAGGGGTTATGGGAGGGGAAAGGGTTGGGGGCAGGGACAAGTGGGTAAAAGAGATTGTTGGAAGAAGAAAGGTAAGATGGAGGATCGGCCACATGGCTGCCACCATTTTGGACCCCCGCCATGCAGTCTCTGGCATGCGGGAAGGGGGGTTCATCTTTATGCTGAAGCTGTGGTGTGGGAACTGGGGTAGAGGGGTGCAGGGAAGGTACTCTGTTAGTCTGCAGACAACTACCAGAGTCAGGGTGCTGGCTGGGAGGTGAGGGGCCAGGGAAGCTCTGGCTATGCTGGGTTCCCTTCATTTCTCGGGGTGCCCCGCATGTCTCTTCCAGCTCAGGGGCTGAGGGTTTGGGAGGAGGGTTAGGGGAAACCAGGGTTGTTTGCTGTGCTGTTTTGTTATTTCCCTTTTTATCAATTCGTTTCAAATTAAAATGAAAAAAGGAAAAAATTTGAATACTGTTTTTTCTTCCTGTTCTACTTTGAGAGTTAAGAAGTTTCCAATTTCATCCCATGAAGAGATAGAATCTACATTTTGCAGAGTATCTTGAGGAAAATGAAGAGATAACCAGCACACAAATAGCTTTAACTGTTTCTTTTAGATGGTAACATTCCCACTTTTTAAGATCTGAACTTGGGAATATATGCTTCTTTGTCGTGTAGAAAGTTGACAGCCCATTTTGATGTTAAAAACAAGCTACATAATCTGGTTTACCTTTCTTTGCAATACAAGAGGGGCAAGGACGGGTCCGCCGCCTTCCCCTCCCGGCATGACGCTGGGCTAGGATGAAAAACCGTGCTGACATGCTGCACGCCTTTTAAACTGGCAGTGGCAGAGCCACATGCCACCCAGGCTGATCCACACTGCTCTGCTGACCCTCTTGCGGCACCTGCACAGCCGCTCTGCCACCTGTATCGGCCTCTCCGTGCGCACCGCTGCGTCCGCGCTGGCTGCCCTGTGCCGCCCATGTTCCACCCCCAAACTTTCACCGCTCCTTCGTCCCCCATGTCGCTCTGGCCACGTGGTGCTGCGCTGAACTTGCAGCACTGCCCTGGAATCTCCACGAACTCCGAGGGCTACTTACCCCTCTCCTGGGGGCCTTGCCTGGCTGTGACTGCTGCAGAGAAAGTCCTCCGTCCTGACCGACCTGCCTCTGGGCTCAGGTGAGCTACCAGTCTGTCTCTGTTGGCTACTGCTGCATAAAAAAAGGGCAGTTCGTGCCGTTAGAGTAGCTGTACGATCCAAAGGCTTATAATTCACTAGTGGAATTCAATCTTTACCGTGGGGGCCTCTAACTGTATGGGAAGCCCCACACTGGGCGCCAGCTGAGGAAAATCCCTTTTTCCTCTCTGGTCCTCTGGCTATCTCTGGACTAGAGAGGGATGGGAAATCCTCATAGACAAAGGCAAAAAAACAAAGAAGGCTCTTTTCTCCTGTGGGAAGGTGATCCACAGTTTATTCTGTCCACATGGTGAAAGGAGAAAGAGAGAGAGAAAATGGTGGGCACTTTTAAACTCAGGGAAAGGGGCGGGGAGGAACAGACCCACCATCAATGGGACATTGCCGATGGGGAGGGGCTAAGGGAGGGCTAAACCAACTTCACAAGCCCTGGGGAGATATAGGGCAAACCATTTTCTCAGTGCAATATATAAACATAACAGTGCAATATAAATCCATGAACAGTGCAACTTACAAAATAAACAGTGCAATATAACAGTTAGACTTCACTTAAAGTATAAAATTAAGCCATTAATCCATTGCTTAGTTCTGTCTAAGGTTAAGACCATGTGCCATGATGGGCAATATTCAGATCCTATCAGCCTGGAAATTTAGGATGCCACTGACCTTACACAATCAAATTGTAAGTTATTGTTCATCTATTGACTGAGTGTCCACTTAGTGATACATTAAAGAAACAGATTAGTAGATTCCATAATAGACTGCAAATCAGACATAAGATAATTAATATTTGGAACAACTTAATATTACACTTTGTTGCTGTAGACCAATGCAGTGATTTCAGTAGCACATTCTTTTAAAGGTGTGCTTCTGTCATTATAATGAAATGAAGATAGGAAATGAATAGAGATATTTAAATGACTGATGTAAGATTATAGCCTAATGGAATTCCAGTGGCTGGTAATATTTACGCCATGTCTTAAAACTTATATATTTCTACATAATGTCTGAAAAAGAAGCTTTAAAGAATCCGCTTTTCTGAATGACGATAGGATAAGAAACCCTGTTTAGTTTTTGTCAGATTATGTCTAAGTAAAAATGCAGGTAAACAAATTACAAACACTGGAGTCAATGACAGTTTCATAAGTCTAAATTGTTAATCAAATGACTATTGCATTTTGCCTTCATACAGAAGTACACGAATTCGAGGTATATGATAGGTTGTACATAAGCAACCTTGCAAAAAAAGAGCCCTGCCTATATACAAAATTAATAAGAAAGCACTGCAGCATTTTTATTTAATGCTATAATTTAGTAGGTGCTTGAAATTATTTCAATTGAATTGTGAAACATGATTTCAGATGTGGAATATTTTAATGGTCTTGTGATATAAATTAGCCTAGGAGGATTCCTAAAAACTATTGATTTTTTTTTGTTGCTGTTTGTTACAGTGTTACATAAGCAATAAAGTTCAGAACCTGTTAGAACTTCCATTTGCTCTCTGACTGCTGTCACTCTAGCATTCTGAAAAGCTCACTGTAATAGCTGAAGTGTTCCATGTTTGTTTTTTTCCCCCTCTGTCATACATTTGAAGGTTTATAGAAAAAAAAAAAGAAGTTTAAAAGAAGAAGATGATGAAGTTTAACATTTTAAGTTGAAACACCAAGACTTATAAATGGTGAAGATTTACTGCAAACATTTCAGTTATGTCAGAAAAACAATGGGTTGTATCTATGTGTCTGAATACATGGATAAATATCGATATATCATTTACCATATGCATGTTATTCTAAAAGTCTACTTTTTACAGATTACAATGATCTTTGTGGTTCTGAGTAACTGCTTTAGAATTCTGAGAGAAGCCAACTTGATAGTGGCAGCTACCTAGCTGAGCATGATAATACCTCTATTTCCATGTATCTGCAGCTAATTACTTTTCAACTGCAACTGGTACAGAGGTATATTATTTTAGCAGCAAATCTTACTTTTCAGTCGTTCCACCTGTCCTCTCAGAGACTTTTAGGCTCCAGCCCTGTTGTACAGTTCTACTGCTTATGTCTGGCTTGCTGTCAAACACAAATAACTCTTCTGACTACAAGAGCAAAAACTACAGGGCTAAATTCTTCTTTGGCTCATGCTGTGTGCAAATACACTTAGCTACATATATTGTTGGCAACTCTCATTGTCATGTGAAAGGGGAGATTTCCTCAAAACATTTCATGTTTGATTACTCTGTCAGTGCCTCAGGAAAACCAAGAACCAGTCTGTCAATGTCCTGTTATGGAGACTCTCCACTGAGAAATCTGCTGGATTGGAGAGAAGGGTGACTTTAAGGGACACAGACCAACAGAGTAAGACATACCCCCTTGTGGATCTCCACACTTTTATTTGAGTATGTTACTGCTGCCAGTGACTGCCAGTGCCCTTGAAGGACTCACGCTAATAATTTACAGAGTAAATTATTTTTATTAATAAAAATATTTATTAATAACATTGTGACACGTTGAGGTTCAAAGATCGCTAGTGATAGTGTCTAACTGCAAAAACATATTCAAAGCAATATACAGACATGCCCTTATCACTAATCATTCATCATACATGAGTATGGGTCTTACCCAATAGGTGTCCCTATGGTGGAGAAGACAGGTTCAGCCTGCTGATAAATCCCAGAAGTTACAATAAACTCTTCTCTAACTTCTCCCCATTCTTAACTTACTTTTATTCTGTATCTTTAGGCGGAACTTGAGTGGCTCTACTCATGCATCATATTCAGTGAGAGGCAATTGTACCTTGGAGGTAGGTAATCTTGGGATGGAGGTGTGCATCTTACATTTGAGGTAACTTTGGAATGGAGATGGGTATCCATCTTAGATCTGAGGAGAGTGATTTTGCCAGTTTGGTGCAGAGCTGCTATAATTTATATGACGAAAATTTATACCTATTTTGACCTTATGCAAAAAGCCTTTAACAGATTTAATCTGAAGATTTTTATCCATTTTTAACTAATGTTTCTCTGCTTTGTTTCTTACCAAAAGTCAAACTTTGGTATAAATTGACAGATACGTAGGTCTGCTTAGGTTTACCTATGTGTACTACTATATAAATTATCAGTAACAGTCTGAGGTAAATCTTTTCATGCCAAGGGATTGTAATTTCAGAGTGAGAAACCTAGTACCATATGCTGAAATGTTTGCTTTGTTTGGTTGTTTTTTTTTTTAAATAATTTAATTAGAAAAACAGTAAGCTGATTCAGTGCTATGGGAAAGATTTGCTCAGACAAATTCTTGCTTATGGAGGAAACTGTTGACCACAAATCATCCTTTTCATGAGAAAATTACTGAGGAAAGAAAACTTAATGTTGTTCCCCAAATACATGTATGTTAGAGGAGGCCTAGTGCATTAGGTCAGATTTGAATAGCTGTAACACCATTATTGTGTGCAATGGCAGCTTTAGTGAAACATGACGTGCTCTTGTGATGTCCAATGCAACAAACAAGGTGGAAGTTCAGGATCTGAATGCAGTATGCTAAAATTAATGTTTTTACCCTTTTCTTCATCATTCAGAAAACACTGGCTACAATGAAGTGGTATTTGGTCTCTCTACTTGGCAGCTGTCAACTGCACTGTGGCAATGAAGATAGCTTTGAGATTACATTGAAAGAGATACCTATAACTAAAAATGTACTTGAATCAAACTGTATCTATGGGGAAGTAAACAATCTAAAAATGTTAAATAAAAATGTTACAGAAAATGTTTACAGAGGATGTTACAAAAGAGATCTTTTTCTCGGATAAGTGAGAAATTTCATTGAAAATTCAAGCTGTCAGACATGATGAACATTTTGTATATGTTTCTGGATAAAGACCACAATCATACTATCTTGTCTTGAGTTTCATTAGTGGACAGGATCAGCCCAAGGAGACACATTTTTACTGATGGTCTCCAAAGCACATTTCAATGTTCCTGCAGTTGATAGAAGCTAATAGTCCTGAAAACAGAACAGAAAGTGTTATGTCTTACAAATCAGAGAAAAACTCTGCCCTGCCCCAAAATAATGGGAGCCATATGAGCAAGTAAGTAAAGGATCAAGTTCTTCAAGTGAATGCTTCAGAATTAGAATGCAGAGTTCATTTTATAGAGACAACTCTAACTAAATGTCTTTCTCTTCAGGGATTCTTTCTTGAAGCCATGGTGATGTCTATTACTTATTACTGTTCCTTCAGTATTTAATTTTTATTTTCTTGTGTGAAGCAATTTTCAGGAATATGATCTGTACTAAACATTGCCATCTGATTTGACATCTTTTACAATGTCAGTTAGATAATGTTATTGTGAAACTTGGAATGGAAATGACTTGGATGACTGGAAGCTACATTAAATTCAATTGGAGTTAAATAGGCTATTAATCAACACTTGGTCACTAGTTCTCCTTAGTGAATAGGTTTGAAAAATGTTATGGTGATACAAATAGAAGATATTTCAGTATTAAACTAACCTTGATAACATTGATATGATTTTGTTATTGCTATTATTTTTCCAGTATTAGTTCAAGGGTCTTTATAACCAAGTCATATATGGATATTTAATTCATGATTCTGAGCCAGATTCTGTCTTTTGATTTTCATAGAGGTGCCCACAGGTTTACTTACCTGTAGTTAATAGAAGAGTGTAGGCTTTAAGTGTGTTCATATTTTCTAATTTGCAATGTTCTGTACTGTTGTGTCCAGAGATAACCAATACAGAAGACTGCAGCTAAAGCTTCAGTGAGTTTGAGTTTATAAAGATTTATTTCCTGCATGTGGGAACACCTTTATTGAGGTAAGCATGTTTAAAGATTATTTTAAAATATTTTGTTGTCTTCAGAAGTTTTATTAGCAATCCAAGTGTTAAATAGATTTGTTTCTCTAACACATCTTCAGTTATATTTTATGATCCAGCAACAGAATCCTGGAGTGTCTACAAAAGCAATGTGACCCTATCTGTATAGTAGAATATAGTTAAAGTCAATAGCTCATGACATAGTCTTGCAACACTTAATTTTTTCACATTTTATGGATAAAATTAAATTTGTATTTCACTTCTGCAAATAGATAATTTAAAAGTAGAAGCTAATAAAAAATTAAAATAAATGATCATTTGACGAGGTTCCCTCCTAATGCGCCCACTCCTCTCGGGCTCCCAGCTTGCTCTGGGGAACCACGTCAAGGTGTGGCCTCTCCCCAGCACCACTCTGGGAGCCGCAGGAGAGGTACAGCGCTCATGCTGTAGCTAGGGCGGTCTGTCAGGGCGAGACAAAAGGCTGCGTGAGAAACTTCTCACAGTTCTGAAGAGGAGGTTTTATTAGGGAGATGGGACGAGGCCCGAAGTTGAGGAGAGGGAACTGCAAAAAGGCGGTTTGACAGGGTTTGCACGAGCTTAAATACAGGGGAGGTGCAAGGGGAGGGTACATAACTTTGGCCAATTGCGGTGAACAAGGGGAGGCACCGAAGGCGGGGAAAAGGATACATCAAACCAATAGGGGAATATGTGGGCGTCAACCGGGGTACAACAGCCAATGGTCCAACAGAGTAGGGAAAACTTTCCAGAACTTGGAGCAGGGTCCAAGGAGGATTGACAGTGCTAGGGGCAGGGATTAAGGTGAGGGACAGGGAAGAATCTGGGAACTGGGAGTGGTTTAGGGTTGAAGGACAGGGGGATAGGCGGGTAAGGGCTAAACCATTATACACATAACCTAGGGGAACGAACCAGGGACAAACCATTAACATATGAAAAAGATTAACATTAAATAACACAACACAACAATCATTGACTTGAATGTTGGCTTCTAAGTGTCTAACATGCAGATTCTATTTCACGAGGGTGCATTCAGCCCTTGTTTGATGTGCAGACAGCTAAGGTTGTCTCAGATTACCCATTCTAAAACACAAACCTCTTTGAATATTTTAGAAAATGTAGTTCTGAGAGTTAAAAAAAAGGCAATCTTTTTGTGTACTAATTTTTATAGAATGACCTCTGTGTTGAGTGTAAGAGCCTGACGGAGAGATGGAGGCTTTCAGCCGGATCCTAAAATGCTGTTTATTGCAGAGACAAGGTTACAGCAGTTGAGGGTCGTGGGTGAGCCGTGGGCAAGCCATGTGTCCTGAAGCCTGATTCTATTTCTGGTTAAAATGAATCATATACTTTTCATTACAGAGCATCTTTAATACATGACTACCAATCAACATCATACACAATACCTTTTACATTTACACATAACCTATCAAAACTGCTAAAATTACTATATTATGTTAGTGACAAGCCAATCACCTGAGTTAGTAGTTACATGTTAAACTTTGGGACTTGTTTTGTAGTGGATATTTCTTCTAGTTTTGGTAAAAAACATATTTCTGTTTGCCTATGCTTTTTTTGCTTGGTACAAAACATGCCTTATTTGAAGAAGACGTATCCTTTTGTTTGAAGGCCACTCAGTCTTTGGACTTTAGTCATAAAACTCCTTCCAACTCGACTAAACCTTTGTTCTCTCAGCTGTTTCAGCAACAACTGGCCCTAAAAGCATCTTCTATATGTCAAACTTGCTTTCATTTCTATAGAATTTTCTGTATATCTGTAATACTTTTCTGTTAAAATTTCGTCCTTCCCAGCAGTTGAGAATTTCATTTAAAAATCTGTATTAATAGTGAAAGTAACCTAGTGAGAGGTGTTCAAGTGAGTGATAGATGGGGTTTAAAGTATTTCTTACAAATGTTACTATCTTCAGGAATATGTATCCAAAGACACTGGAAATCTTACCTACATGAAAGCTGTCAATTTCCTTTCAAAACAAGTTGGTGGATAACTTGTTAAAAAAATTCTTATTGCACATTCCCAAATACAAATAAGTTAGAATCTTAGATATCTTCCCAATGCTTGGGAAGACATGCTCTTAGACAAGAACTTGTCTATTCCAATCTGAGATCTAACTTATTAGGAAAATTAAGGTGGGAGGAAACTTATGAATGAAAAATTCTTAAAGTCTGGTTCAGCAAATCTCAGTAAAATACAGTCAATTTAGAATGCTGGTCTACTTGATTTTAGTAGAAGATTTGAAAAATCTGATTTCTCTCTTAAAAAGCTTCTTCTAGGCATATATGTATATTTATAATGATATTTCCCTGAACATTAAAAGAACTCAAAAGTATTAAACTGTGGCTATTCTGACTTCTGTAATAAGATATCCTAAGTATGACAAAAGATGTGATTCTGCTATTGGCTTTTGGACTCTAAACTTTCTAAGGAGAAAATTTGTCACTATATGTTTTCTCAGTGGGGCCTTGGTTCCTTATTTTAAAGAACCATTTGTAAATGAAATGGAAGTATTAAATAACATATGCTCCTACACTGTCTTTTCACAGTTTCATAAACAAAAACATATAATGGTAAAACTGTCTATTCATCTTGGAAAGTTGTTCATCTAAAAATGATTTTAAAATTAAGTTTTCTACAGTATCATCTAATTAGCATTTTCTCCTTATTGTCTTATTGTTCAATATGTTGAGGAGATTAAAACTCAACTGGAATCACAGTGTTTTTAAAAGCTGCCTGGTGTTTCAAGTTATTATTTCCACCACCACCACCACCCTCCCCCATTCTTAACAAAGAATAAAAAGTAGTATGCTCAAAGCCTGTTAAAATTATTACCTTCTTACTGAAAACTCATCTTTTAAAGATTATTTTTGCTTACAGACTTTTCATTTAGGATATGGAATATTGTGGTTGGTGCAAAAATACTGAAGTTTTATTCATTTGGAGTGGGATTTAACTTATATATTAATACCTATAGGTGTGTATGTTAGCTTATAGATGTCTAAATGTGAGGTATATGGCTTGTACACTCCTTTTGCTTTGCTCCTAGATGCAACTAGGTTTCAACTGCCAGCAAGATTGACTTGCTGGTGAGGTGAAACTGCAGCTGGTGTTGGCATAATGGAAACTTGTAGAAATGAAAGGAATATTTAATTAAAAAATAAATATTTGCTAAATTTATGAAACTAAATGATAAGCAGAAATTGAAAGTTTTGAAGTATCTGAATAATAATTTACTGGTGAATATTTAAAATTATAATGACAGTCTGGATTTGATTTTTCTTTCAATTTTGTTCCTACATAATAAGACTTTTACAGGAAATATTCCTAGAAAATACATTAAAATTTTATTTGGAGTTATTTTTATTTTTCATCAGGTTTCATTTTTCTGTTGCTATTAGTACATGCACTGAAAATGCGACAGTGAGAGTACATAAAAATCATTCTAGTTGATCAGATCAAGCCCCCTCCAAGCAAAGCTACTATTTGGTGCTTTGTTAAAAACACAGGAAACAAACAAATAAATCCCCAAAAACTATGAGAAACAGGTTAAATACTAATAACTCCTTTATTTCAACTTCCATTTTTTGGCAATCAGGAAGTTAAGGATTTCTAAAGACAGATTTTCTTCTCCAGGAATGTGTCAAATATTCATTGGTGCTTCTATGGGTTCTTCCATTAAGACCCTATCATTAACGCAAAAAACCCCAAAACAACTTACACTCCATGTCTGTTCTTCTAGAAGGTATCTCAGGATGTGAACTTCAGTCAGACTTGACAAATTAATTGAAAACATCCCATAGCATTTATTTGGATTCAGTTCTGAAAGCGTTAGATATTCCTGCAAGTTTCTTGGTTTTACTGAAACCAAGGAAATGAAGGTAACAGCTTTCAGAATAAATTACTCAGTGTATTTTCGTTTGAGTAAGTGTCTAAAGGCAAACAGTTGTCATTCAGTGGCAAAGCACAAAAAGCTAAGACAACTACTTAACAACAAAAGTTGTCATATTTTGTGACATCCAATCTAAGCAGAGATAGCGCTTTAAAGATTGCTTACCTACTCCTCTTTTATTACTTGCAAAGCACAAAGCAACAATTTTTTTCTACTTCTCTTTCGTATTACTGCGTTGTATTAAGAGATTGTTGTATTATCAACTTCTAAGCAACACTGAAAAAAGATAAATTGATGAAAATACATTTGCTAATTAAGGAAATTACTCTGAAAAAGCAATTTGAAAATTATTGTGAAAAGTCATGCTTATGTGTTTTTGTGGATACTAATCTTCATTAAAAAATAATTCCCACTTTTCATTTTGTACTAAAAAGGCAATTTATTTATGATATCTAAATGAGAAAAATGAGGTTCACATGAATAAAGTATTTTATTGTTATTCTCTTTGACTTGCAAGGGAAAATAATGGTAAAAAGACAATTGCCATGAATTGCCAATTTTTATCGTAGATGAAACTGGTGATTGCAAGTTCCAAATGCTTTGAGTAAAAAGTAAATAGGATGTGGGCTTTTTATCATTGGTTGGGTGACAGGTGCCTTGCATATTGAAAGACAGATGTGCTATTCTAACTGAAAATTTCCCCCTTTCAGCTCAGCAGCTTGCAATCTTTTACTACTGAAATATGATCATGTATGTTTTATTTCAGAACTGTTTTCAACAATTCGCATGGTCTCCTGAGCAATCTCTGGCTAAGACAATGTAAACCAATATAATACAACTGAATATCACTTTTTCATTGATGGTGAATGACAGTGTTAAATATTACATGTTACAATCCCAGATTTGCTGCATCTGTGTTTGCATCACAGTTTGAGCTATCAGTCTGCCTGCAGGTAAGCATTCAATTCAATTCTATGTAGGAAGAAGCATTACTATTATTATTACTATTATTATTACTATTATCACTACTATATTATTATTACTACGATTATATTATTATTATTATTATTATTATTATTATTATTATTATTATTATTATTATTATTATTATTATTATTATTATTATTACCAACAATGTCAACCTAGGGTTTGTGAGCAAATATATTCAGTCATGAAAGGCAGGTACACCTGAGAAATTGGTTGTGCTTTATACTGCAATAACTTTCAGAGTAGAGCAAGAGAGGAAAAACAAATCTCATCTGAATTCAGTGGGTTTCTCATTGCAAAATAAGTCTGAATTATCTTCAGATGGGCAGGAGGATTATGGCAATTTCATATAGGAATAGACTCATAAAGTGGTTTGGGTTAGGGGGAACTTCCTGACAGGGCCTGGTAAAATGTTCTCTCTCCTTCTTAAAGCTCCCTTTGTATATTGAAAAGTTTAACTAAGGTCCCTCTGGAGCCCTCTCTTCTCTAGGTTCAACAACCTCAACTCAGCCTTTCTTCATAGGAGAGTTGTTCCAGCCTTATGACCATTTTTGTGGCCCTTCTCTGGATCCACTCTAGCAGGTCCATTCATTTTTTTCAGGTACCATGGATCCCAGAGCTGGATGCTGTACTCCAGGTGAGGTCTTGCAAGAGTGGAGTAGAGGAGGAAAATCACACAGCTGGACACAGGTTTGATGCAGTTGGCTTTCTGTTCTGAAGGTGCCCATTGCCAGCTTGTGTCCAAATTTTCCTCCACCATATGCCCAAGTCCTTCTCTTGGGGATTATTCTCAACCTGTTCATCCCCCAGTCTCTGGTGACAATGGGGATTGCCCTGACTCCACTGCAGGACCTTGCACTTGGTCTTGTAGAATTGCATGAGATTCATATGTCCCCACTTCTCAAGGCTGCCAAGGTCCTCCTGGATGGCAACCCTTTCCCCAAGAATACCTTCCTCAAGAGTACCTTCCAGCTTTGTGTCATCTGCAATCTTGCTGACTCAGACCCATTACCTATATTACAGATGAAGATATTACATAGTATTGATCCCAGTATGGACCCTTGAGGGACACCACTCATTACTGATTTCAACTTGGACATTGAGCCACTGACTTTAACTCTTTGGACACAGCCATCCAATTGATTCCTTACTCATCTCACAGTGCATCCCTCAAACCCTTATCTCTCCGGTTTATCAGTTGGGATGCTGTCAGGGAACCTATAAAAGAACTTGCAGAAATGCAGGTAGATGACATTTGTAGTTCTTCCTTTTTCTACTGATACAGCCACTTTATAGTAGAAGGCCCTTAAGTTAGTCAGGTATGACTTGCCCTTAGCTCTCTAATCACCTCCCTCTCTCTCATACACTTCAATATGAGAAATCTGATACATGATCTTACCAGGCAAAGAGGTGACACTGATGCCAGTGTCATGTGCATGGCAGTGAAACATACAACTTTTGATGGCATTCAAATACGAGCTGGATGGCTTAAAACAGTAAGTGGAAGGAAACATGAGTGATTTCTAAAATTTAAGATTACTTGAAATATTTTTATAAATCTACTGTCTTTCTAGCTTCAAGGAAAAAAGCCAATGGGACAGAGAATTTAAGTGACTTGAATGGCAGATACTAATTAATTAGAAAGCTGTTTTTGAGCATATGGGCCTTGTCTTTGTTTCTGAGCATGTGAAAAAATATTTTACGGTGCTGCATAAGTAAATGGGGAGAAAAATATTAAGGATATTGTGATGAATTTGGAAGACAAGATGCAGTCTTTGTCTTACCCTGTTGTTTTATTGTTACCATATTGTTCTACTTCACTTAAGCTGCCACTTAATAAGATGAACAGTTACATGGCAGTTGTTTGGGAAGTTGAAATTGGGCCAATGCCTTGAAAATATGAAACATCCTAGTGCTCAAGGTTTTGTCCTATGAGACAGATAATATAAAAGATCCTAGAAGTATTGCAGAACAGGCTCCTCACTTTTGTTACCAAACAAAGAAGGATAATGACATGGAAGGGTCCACTTTTGGTCACATTTTTGTTTACTGAATACAATTTAAGTCCATGACACCTAAAAGCAACATTTGTACATCTAAAAATATTTCCAGTGTATTCTGCCAACCCTAATAGTTGGGGTTTTTTAGTTTGTTTGGTTTATCTCTGCAATTAAGGGTTGATGCTGCTAATACTGCTACTACTACACCTTCTAATACTACAATTAGTGAACTATGAGGGTTTTTTCCCATAGTTTACTAATTGAGAAGAGAAACATTTTGAAGGTTCTCAGGTTAAAAATAGCTATCAACACTTGCCTTCTACTTGTTAGTAGATGTGCCTAAATTCCAGTGATAACACTTTATTTGTCACAGGATTCAGAATCTAAACCTGTCAGAGCTAATCACCCAATTCAGTCATTAAATATGAATTACTTAGATGTGAAAGAGATTAACAGAACCAAATCACCATGAAAGGGCATCTTATTGATTTCAAACTGCAGGATCAATTATTCAAATATTGCTCTCATGAAGGTCGATGATGGGCTTTTTTTCTGACTATAGATGGAAATTGAAGTCCATATTGTAACAATTCCATTTTTCTGTAGATTTGCTTTTGTGGATGTCATAGTTTTGTAATTGCAGAATTCTTTGTTCCACATTTTTTATTAGATATTAATTATTAATTTTCAGGTCTCAGAAGGGCATAACAAAACTAACTGTGGCTTTATAAACTAGATAAAAAGGACAGCTATTGCAATTGTGTCAGAAAGTTGTTGTGAGCCATCTGGGATACAGTCCAAAATTTCTTCTTCCCAATTATAATGAAAGCCTATACAGTATGTTACACCTCATATTTGTGGTAATCTTTATTATGAGAATAAGGGGGCACAATTTTAGTAAGTGTTAGAGAATACAAAATACAGTGGTCTAATATGTCTATTAGTGGGTTTAGCTATTCACACATAGAATAGTTCAGTATTCCACAGCCATCAACAGGTAAACATACTTTTAAAATTTCATGAGGTATTGATTTTATTTCTTTGACAAAAGATGTAATGAGAGCACAGCATGTCACAAGAGGAATCTGTCCTTGTGACAATGATTGCAACAAGAATAGAAATCTAAACTTGAAGTCCGTACCACTTACCAAAGACAAGAATATTCTAGTTTCACTACTTTTTTGTTCATTACTTTCCCCTTTTGTATAAAATCTTGTGTTGCAGCAAGCCAGTTTTATTCTTAAGCCATGTAGATGAGTCATTTTCAAATAGGGGGAATCCAAATGTGGTAAGAGATGATCTGATCCTGTTTTTCTTATTGAATATATTGAGTAGGTTACTTAGTCTCTCTGATTCTCCCCTTGTTCCATTTCTCCAGTAAAGCATCATACTAACCACCATAATGAATCGTCATTAGACCGAATATCAATGGATATAGTTAGTATTTATATAGGCATACACATACACATGTGTATGTAAGTATTTATATATTATTTATTCTTTGTTTTATCTTCCATGTACTGCTTACTTTCTCCGTTTGGCCCCTTCTCTGGATAAGCACACAGCATGCTATGAGTGAGAGCACACTTCAAATAGGCAATGGTAATAACTTGTTTGCTTTAAAAGTGTCGACTTTTAGTTCTTTGGAATTTTTAAATTTATAGCCAAAAGATGGGTTTTTCCTTATTTTCATATTTTGACGTGCACTGTCTCTTGCAGAGGTGTGGGTATAGTATCTGTTCTGAATCTGTTGAAATGACGGAATAGAAGGTTTAAAAAGGATATTTTTCACAGATGTTTCCCTTAGTATACTTTGATGTATAAGATGTTCATGGGTTCTTTTTTCAGTAGTGCTTTTTGTTGGATTGTCTTTTCCTCTCTCTTTCCACATTACTGTCTCTTTCTACACACCTTTGATTCCTTTTGGCCGCTCATTAATTCAACTATTTTTCTGTCAAACATTCTTTTACTTTGTGCTTCTACATTTTCTTTATTCATCTTGGGCTGCATCATCTCCCCTCTGTAGTTACAGAAATATATTGTACAGCTCATTTTGCACAAAGTCAAAACTAAACGTTTTCTAAAATCCTTCCTAATTTTTTACCACATTACTATCTTTGACATTTGTTACCAAGCTGACCAATTTTCTCTATCTTGCATATCTCCAATTTTGTGTTCTGTTATCTATTTGCTAAAAACTGGGGTATACATTTCAGTCACATGCTGACTTTATTTAATATTTTAATTTAATATTCTCACCATTTCTGATAAAGGGCCATGGATCTAATTACTAACTCCTCTAGTAATCTCGATTACTAATATGAGAATTTTGAAGGCTTAATGGAAAAATAGTATTCTTCATCTAATCTCATTGATGCTGGTTGGCTTTTGGATGCAAAAATGAAAAGAGGATTTGGAACAACTGTTTTCAGAGATACAGCATAATTCCAGGTGACTAAACTTTAGCTATTGATTTTGTGATGATTTATTTAATTTTTCTTTATCTTCAGTATCCATTTGCCAAAAAGTTTGGTAAAAGAAATGCGTGTATATATTTGTCAAGCACAGACTCATGAAATATACCCAGGACAAGTTACAGCTGAACAAGAAGCAGGACTACTGTAAAATTTTCAGTGATTATATGACACAGTTCCTTAGTAGCTACTCTGTGCTAAGTGAAAAACATAGATAAGTGTTGTGAAACTCTAATCATAAACCCATAAACAAACTCTGCAATCAAAAGAAAACATGGGTGAATGTGAAACAGGGTGAGGAAAACGCTGCAGTCAGTCTTTGTGATATTTCATATTAAGTAGGCTGATAATTGATAATTTGCTATGACTTCTCACATCTTCCTGTTACACAAAGCTTGTGCTGGCAACATTTTATTTACATTGCTTTGGTTACTCAGCTTTGGGGGGAAACCCTCACTTAGCCCAGGAGACCATATTGACTTTTCCTTGAGTTTTAAACTATTTGTATCCTTGTTCATGTATGATTCAGTTGTAGTTGTGATTACAATATATAGGGTCAAGGATCTTTCCACAGAAATTTTGTTCAAGCCAGAACAAAATCTTTGTGTTATAGCAAGGAAGTTTAAGAGCAGCCTGATTAAAAAAAAAAAAAAAAAGAAAAAAAAAAAAAAAGAAAAAAAAATAGAAGTATTTTCTCATTCCTTTCTAGAAAAAGATTTCTCATGAGGAGGCCATAGCGGAGTTCTTTGTCCAGTTTGGGGCTCCCTGGTATGACAGGGACATGAATGTATTGGAATCCAGCACAGGGCTACAAAGACTAAATAACTTGCAGCATTTGAGTTATGAAGAGAGGATGAGAGAGTTGGTACTATTCAGCTTGGGAAGAGAATGCTCAGAAGATCTCTGATAATCTTGGGAAAGGAGCAAAGAAGACAGAGAAAGACTTTTTGTGGTGCCTTGTGGAATACCAAGAGGCAGTGCCAAACTGAAATACAGGAAATTTCACTCAAATACAAAGTAAAAGTTTTTTATTGTGAAAGTTATCATACACAGAACATATTGGAGAGGCTACATAGTCTCCATCCCTAGAGATAGTGAATTATATCCTTTATGGACATAGACTTGAGTAACCTGCTGTGGTGACAATACTTCAAAGAGTGATGTTGGACTAGATAATCTGCTGAGGTCCTTTCCAACAGGGCAGTCATTCTGCAGTTATGCTGAATTACTTCTAAATTGTTTTCTGCAGATTAAGTAAGGACCCTTAATAAATTTAAAGCATTCCATCTTGTTATATTGATTCCCTTTCTTATTTTCATGAAATGTTATGTATATCTTTCCCAATCCCTTTAAAAAGTAGCAGATCATTAAGTAAGTTTTTGAAAGAAAGTTCAGAAACACAATGAAAACGCTTTCATATAGCCCAAGAAACTTAACAATAATGACTAAAGGTATATAGTAACACATAGTATATAATACCATTTTTACTATGCTCATTTTACAAATAAAGAATTTGAATTGGATAGACTTCAGTTTTAAATGAGTCTGTGTAATATCAATTTGTCATGTATTCACCCTACTACTCACAAAAGAAAATCAAGAAAATCTGTTTGATTTACTTGTCCTTGTGAAAAACAAGACTATGATCCTTAATTTACATTCCATTCTCAAATATCCAGTTATTGTTTCAGTTTAAATTGATGCTAATTACCTTCCTAGAGCATTTAGTCTTTCTAACGGCTGTAATTTTCAATAGGATTTTCAGATTTCATTTGGATGTTGGACACCTAAGTCATTTAAGTACTGAGAAAATACAGCCTTTCGTTTCCTTGTATATTACAGAAACACTATTTGATGTTAAAAAAGCTTTTTATCTCCTACTAAATAGTCTTACTTCAAATGTCAAGCTCCTAATGCGAATTAAGTATTTTTCTATTAATTCAGGATGGAGTAGAATAGTGAGTTGAAATAATGAGATTAAAGAAAATTATTAAAACATATTCTGCTGCAAAACTCCCTTATTTATTAGTGTTTATCATACGTATAAAACACATAGATTTAGGAAATGGACTGCTAAGTTTGGAGCACTGTGAAAGAGAAAGTGAATACTTCAAAGGCCTGCTGAGGGCCACCCCGTCTTCCAAGTTCCTGGTCCCGTATGACATCAGAGATGTATTTGCTCGCCTCCTTCCCTCAGCAGAATACATGCTGTGGGAGGGGGCATGGAAAAAGTCGCTGAGGGCCATTTGCTCTGAGTTTTTACAAAGTTCAGACAGCACACTTGATGCCTCTGGCAATGTTATTATGATGGACAACCTGAGCTGTGAGGGGGCATGGGCTCAAGCTAAAACCAGGTTAAGGCCTTGAACCAAGTCATCCTTGAGAAAATAAGGAGAGCTGCAGAGAAGGCTTTCAACTCCCTACCAACATGTGAGTCCCAAATCAGTTTTTCTAACCTTAAGCAGCTGGCCAACAAAACATTTGTTAATTTTATTAAGAGATTAAAAACTCAAATTGAAAAACAAGTTGAAGACCTGAGCCTGCATCCCACCTTGTTATTAGAATTAGCAAAAGCCAATGCTAATCCAGTTTGTCCAAGTATCATTTTAGGGATGCCTCTCAATCCACCACACACTTTGACGGACATCATAGAAGCGTGCACCAAGAAAGCTGCTGTTTTAAGGCCCAAGAACAGAAAACAACCATTCACAGACAGGACAGTAGCCGCAGCAGCACCCAGCATCCCACACCTGTGACCCGCCGAGAGCCACCAGTGTGTTTCCGCTGCAGCCAATGGGGACATGTTGCCAGATTTTGCCCAGCATCAAGTCCCTGCAGGCCAGGGCAACTGGAACAAATGGGGGGTGAAACACCTAATAATAATAATAATAATAATAATAATAATAATAATAATAATAATAATAATAATAATAATAATAATAATACCACCTAAGGGAGCAGCACAAGCCTGCTCTGCGTGCTGATAAAAATGGAGCAGGTTTTGCAGGGGAAGGGGGAACTGAGCAAGATAACTCAATCAAACATGACAAAACACACTGGACTGACACCCAAAAGCAAACTGATAATAAAATATGGTCTCTTCAATTGCTGTTCTTGTTAAAAAGATCATTTTTTCAGGTCCCAGAACAGGACTGTGATTGCTGTGGACCCACTGGGTGGATGATGGATGCCTCCGAGACCTGATTGTAAATACTTTGTCATCAAAAACACAAAGTATACACCCGCGGAGATTGAGATCTCCCTGGTCACCCTTCCAGGTGGTATGGAAAAACTCATTCTCTTGGCGCACTGCATCCACATACCCTTCTACATGGGTAAGGGCCGAGTCATTGCCCAAACCATCCCCATACCATTGGGAATCTCAGCAGATGACCATTCACCAGAAGTCTACTGGGCAGGAGTAGTAGGTGAAGAGAAGCCCATCACTTCCTGCTACCTCCAACAGGGTCCTTAAATTAAGGGCTTGCTGGATACAGGGGCAGATGTGATGATCATCCCCAAAAGAAGGTGGCCATCACATTGGGAATTGTAACCCATAGCAAGCAAGATACGGGGCATAGGGGGTGCCCAATTGGCTAGAATTTCAAAGAGCATCATACAAATTTAGGGGCCAGACGGGCAATTGCCTACTGTACATCTGTTCATTGCAGATTATAAGGCTCCCTTGTGGGGAGGGACACCTTGTTTCAATGAAATCCCAAAAACCCCTCGGGATGTTTAATAGTGGCCACTATTAAAGCGCCCTACCCAAGAACTAGATTGGACTACTGATGCACCAGTGTGGGTAGATCATGGCTGCTGAACAAAGAAAAATTAAAGGTGCTCAACGAGCTTGTGGAGGAGCAATTAGCTCGAGAGAACATCGAGCCCGCTTTTAGGCCTTGAGACTCCCTGATCTTTGTCATAAAAAAGCTGGGGAAGGCTCCTCCACAACCTCCATGAAATAAATAAGATTATTGTTGACATGGGGCACCTCCAACCAGGAATGCCTTCCCCTGTGATGCTCCCCCAAAATTGGAATCTGGCTGTTGTAGACATCAAAGATTGTTTTTTTCAAAGTTCCCGTTGATGCCCCACGGTTTGCCTTCTTGGTACCAGCCACCAACTGAGAAGCCCCAATGAGGAGATTCCACTGGAGAGCTCTTCCCCAAGGAATGAAGAACTCCCCCACTATCTGCCAGTGGTATATCACCTCATTGCTGTCCCCAGTGTGCACCAAAGAGGGGGAAGCCATCATACTGCACTACATGGATGATGTGCTTGTGTGTGCTTCCTATGACAATGTACTCCAGCACGTGCTTGACCAAGTGGTTAATGTTTTGACATCTGCAGGTTTCTCTTTGCAGGAATAAAAAGTTCAAAGGATGTCTCCTTGGAAGTATTTGGGCCTGGAGATCAGTGTGAAGGCCATTGTTCCTAAAAAATTGGCCTTTAACAGTGATCCCAAGACTTTAGTGGACCTGCACTCCCTATGTGGAACTTTGAGTCAGGTCTTGGCTAGGCATTACAACTGATGACTTAGCTCCCCTTTTCAATTTATTGAAAGGGGGAGAGGAGCTAAGTTCTCCAAGGTCCCTGACTCCAGAGGCAAAGATCACCTTAAAAAAAGTTGAGACTGCACTGGCAGAGAGACAATCCCACTGGTGCAAGCTGGATGTGCCTTTCAAATTTATAGTATTGGGGAAGTTGCCATACTTCCACGAGTTCATTTTTCAATGGGACCAGGACCAGAGGGACCCTCTCTTAATCATAGAGTGGGTTTTCCTTAGTCACTATTGGTCCAAAAATATCACCAAGCCACAGGAATTGATGGCACAGCTGGTCAGAAAAGCTACAGCAAGGCTTCGGGAACTGGCCAGTTGTGATTTTACATGCACACACCTGCCAATTAGTCTGTCTGGGGATAAAACATCTCCTGAGAAGTTGACAAATGAAATGTTTGAGCATCTCCTGAGGAACAATGCAACCTTACAATTGCTTTAGAAGCCTACAGTGGACAGGTTTCAGTCTACACCCCTATCCATAAATTGTTTGCTTCTAAATTCTAATTGGTACCTAAAGAAAAAAGGAGCTGAACACCATTCAAAGTTCTGATAGTTTTCACTGATGTGTCTGGAGCATCCTGCAGGTCAGTAATGACCTGGAAGGATCCTCAGACTCAGCAGTGGGAGACAGATGTTGAATGGTTCCCCTCAAATTGCTGAGTTTGCCACAGCAGTCAGAGCTTTTAAGAAATTTTTGGAGCCGTTTAATTTGGTTACAGATTCAGCATATGTCGCAGGAGTGGTGTCAAGGGCAGAAAATGCCCTTCTCAAGGAGATCTCGAACAAGACTCTTCTTGAATTGCTCTCAAAATTAATCTATGCTGTTTCCCACCGAGAGCATTCTTATTTTGTAATGCATGTGAGGTCACACACTGATTAGCCTGGCCCAATAGCTGAAGGGAATCAACATTCCCTAGCATTCCCTAGCAGTAGCCGCCGAATTGGCAAGGCTTCCAGACATTTTCCAACCAGCAAAGCTGAGCCATCAAATGTTCCATCAGAATGTGCCTGGTCTGGTTAAGCAGTTCCATCTGAAGTGAGACCAGGCCAGAGCCATTGTGGCCACATGTCCTCATTGCCAGCATTCAGCCATACCGTCTCTGGGCACTGGAATCAGCCCTCAAGGGTTGAAGAGCTGTGAAGTGTGGCTAACTGACATCACACATGTCCCTGAATTTGGACGAATGAAGTATGTGCATGTCTCCATCGACACTTTTTCTGGAGCAGTCTGTGCTTCTGCCCATGCAGGGGAAGAATGTGAGCATGCAATTAAACATCTGCTGCAAGCCTTTTAAGTGCTTGGGGTCCCTAAAGAAATCAAAACTGATTATATTTCCAAGGCTTTCCAGCTTATATTTCCAAGGCTTTCAACGAATTCCTGCAGAACTGGGGAGTTGTGCATAACTATGGAATTCCTCACTCTTCCACTGGTCAGGCTGTGGTTGAGCGAGCCCACCAATCACTCAAGTGGGTCTTGGAACATCAATGGGAGAGAAGCAGAGGGCTGACACTGCAGGGGAGATTGTGCAAAGCCCTCTGCACCATCAACTTTTTAAATTGCTCTTTGGATAACATGAACCTCCCAATGGTCAGGCACTTCTCCTCTCATGGCAATCACAGGCTCCAAGAACATCCACCAGTGTTAATCCAGGATCCTGAAAGTAGGCAGATTGAGGTACAAACTAGTGACATGGGGTTGTGGGTACTTGTGTGTATCCACACCCCGGAGACTGTGGTGGATCCCACACAAGTGGATAAAACTGTATGTCTCCAAACATCCTAGTAGCCACCAGAAAACAAAAAAGAGGTGTCAGCAGTGAGCCAAGGAAGGAAGCAGCTCCTCGGTGGAGAAGGAAACCCACATTCCCCCTTTTACCCTGATTTCCTCCTCAGGATGTTCGTTGATGATTTTATATAAACTGTTCTTTTGTTCGTCACAGTTATTATCATAAGTTTAATTATGTTTTAAATTTTGAAAAAATGTTGTTTGTCCGCCACTACACAAATTACTTCTTCTTCCCCTAATGTTAATATCACTGAATCCTCTACCTCCCAACTTCCCCCCCACTTGGTTTCATGACCTGTACCCCAATTCCAAATACCGTACCGACCCTTCTTTTAGAAAAAGAAAGGGGGAGATGTTGTGGCACCTGTTTATTTTATTCAGTTTATTGTTATAATGGTTTGCTCCTATGTACCCCTATGTTTTCCCCAGTTGGTTTGTCCCCAAGTTGTATCCACTCCTAAAACTACCTTGTTTGGCATTCTTCGCCCCTTGTCCATCATTGTAACCCTGCCCCTTTTTCCAGTCCCTTCCTGGTCTATCATTGTAATCCCGCCCCTTGTTCCAGCACCTGCCTTGTCAGTCTTACCCTGGGCCAATCCCTAGTTGTTCCCCTCCTTTGGAAATGCCCTAGTACTCGACTCCCCATTGGTCTATGTGACTCTTTCTCCTCCCCCTGCTTCCCTCATTGGTTGTAACCCTGTAAGACCCTGCCCTCCACTCCTCCCCTAAGGACCCTTTATTGGTCAATTGTTTGTACCCACCCCCTGGTGTGCCCCCATATTTAATCCCGAGCACAGCAGTGCTTGGGGTTCTTTGCCTGTGGACCCTCCACCTTAATAAACTCTTTGCAACCTCAGCAGCTGAGAGCCGCCCTCACCTCCTTTGCCCAGTCCCAGACATTGAGCACACTGAAGAGCAACTAGCTCTAAAGGTTCTGCCTCCAGTAGATCTTACCCTCAGGCAGTTCCCCATGCCTAGCATGGCACTGGTATGCCTCTAAAGAGCTAGCCCAGGCTCTGGTGGGCCATTGTCAGAGTGTTTGGAGTGTGTTGTCAGCTTTTAAGGGAGGATTAAAATAAAAATGGTATGGAGGACTTAAATATTTACCTTTGTTATACGTGAATATAGAATTTTATGACCAAGTGTTGGTGGAACTTTCAGAAGGATTAAATATGTAGAAAAAAATAACCTAAAGAGGTGGGAAGGGCTGGAGAGAAAACTCAGAAGTTTGTTTAATACTCTTTTTTATATTTGAGTGTCAATCATGTTTCTGTCACAAGAAGACATTTGGGGAGTGATGTTGCAGCATACAAAGACAACAAGAATCATCTGACTATAGAGAAGGATTCTACAAATTTTTATACTACTGTGATCAATGTCTAAAACGGTATTCATTCTTAATAGTTTTTTCGGAAGGATTAAGATACAATTTTTAATTTTAAATTTTTTTTTTAATATGTGAGTTTACAAAATTTGCTGGTTATTCTACTTATTCCAATTTGTTCAAGGCTGGGTTATGCTAATATGGTGCAATTCTGAATAGCAAATGATAATAGAAGACTTAAAATGAGTTTTACACTTAATATTTGTATTGTTCATGTCTGCTTTTTACTGTTACCAGATTTTAAAACAAGCAGATAAACAGCTAGAATATTGATTCTGGATTTTCAAGATGCAGTAGAGCAACAGGAAGTGGTGATGCTGGAAAAAAGGCTATGTCGTACATGTCATCCTTTTACCCTTGCAAGCAGAAGCACAGGCAGAGGAATTGGGGGATTAAACTAAGCATTGGACTTGTTATTTTTGTTAGTATTCTAAACAGGAATTGGTAACATCAGTAAATAATAAATCTCTAGTGAAGAAGGTGCTGTCACCAAGTAATAATAAATATTGCATTAACATCTTACATTGGAGCCTCTTACTTGGAGTGTAAAGAGGTTAAATATAGCAATTATACCACTGAATAAGTATTTGGATGTTATATAGCAATTTGGAGCAATTTGTTGTCAATTATTAAAATAAAAGGAAATTAGTACATTGCATTTTCATTGGCTAAACTATTAATGCTATTTGCTGATGCCTTTTCTCTTCCTTCAGGTCACAGACAGTACTACTTACAGTGATAAGCATATATCATTTTTTTTCTATTTCAATTATATTTGATTAATATATTTATTGAGGATTAATCTTTCGTAGCATTAACATTCAGAGTCTGGATGTAGCTGTTGCCTGCTTAGTTCAGTTATGCTCAGTTCAGGAATGCTGGCATTTCCTATCAACATAAGGAGCTTAGGCACCCAATGCAGCTTAAATATAACAGCACTTCTGAAGTGTAAGACAAAAATTCTCTAAAATAATTCTAACCTCTCATGTGTTTGAAGAACTGTAGAGTCTGCATATGAATGTCACTGTGGTACTAAATAGTACTAAATTGTGCTAAATGGTACTAAAATGCTGCACTGTGCATCCCAGCTGAACTGGCTTTCATAGCACCTTAAAAAAACCTGAATTGATTTGAAATTCATAAATACAACTTGTTGTGACTGTGAAATCAGGCTCCTCATTCAGGGAGCTTATTTGAGTCTACCTACACTACTGAGTACCATGTAAAGAAGAATGTACATATGCTTTCTGGGTTTTGGCTCATGCTAAAATAATGATTATTTTTTTGCATTCATTATTAATACTTGTGAAAAATATATGATCATTAGAACAGTTACTAGATACCAGAATGATCCTTCACAACTTTTGTTGAGCTCTTTCATTTTCTTTTTATTCCCATTCTCGAATCTTGTATTTTTGGCTGAAGACTCTTTCATAGAAAATGCACTAAAACGGAAGCCTCTTTAAGGTGCTCAGGATATTCTGCTGAGAAGGAAGCTTTTGAAACCATTTAGACTTAGAAAAAAAGAAATCCATTCAAATTTCTCATTTCTGAGAGAAAATAGGCACTTGCCTATCCTATAAATGTCACTACTTGCAAGTTGAATAAATATTTTTTATAAAGGGTCTGCTTTGAAACTAAATGTTTGAGTGAGTGAAGGTAATTCCAAATCAGTCTGAGGTAAGCAAAAACCCCCAAAATTTTAACACAAATCTCTTTTAATCTCTTTTCATGCATTATTGTTCTCTTTTCTTTTTATTTCTTTTTCATGTTTTTCTTCTTTTGTTTAGGTATTTTCATTATTCTTGCATTATTTTCCTAGGTTTCTTCACTGTGGAAGGAATATGAGTATCTCAGGACTAAATTGGAGTCTGGCACCATAAAATGGTATTTTCTGTTGTTTTGTGGATGCTAAAAGCTCGATGTAATTTGAACTTACAGGCTGACCCAAAATGTTTGTCATATCCACCAGCTAAGAAAAATACATATGTTCATATTAACAATAGCAAACTCAAATCTACTTGCCAAATGTCTAGCTATGTTTCTAAAACAAAACTTAACAACATTAGAATGGCAGAGAGAAACATAGATTTCTCATAGATTTTTGTCTATATATTTATATAAATTTTATATATTTAACACAGAGGTTTCTCATAGATTTTTATTTTCCACTTCAAGGCATGGCCTTATTCCTTTTGCTGTCAGTGCAAACACTGACTGCTCTATTGCAGAAGTGATTGTCTCAACCATACAGTTGTAAACCAAATAGGAACTGTTTTGAGATCTTAACATATGTAGAATGAGATCTCAAGAATGTAGGCATTTAAATAAGAGGGAGTGGCATACTTTTTTTTGCTGAAGCTTTACAAATCAGTTCTGGAATCCATAGGCACAATAGCAGGCAAAGCAAAGGCCAAGAAAGCATTGACCCCAGGGTGTTTTGTTCAGTCTTTGGTCCTTCTGCATTTAGAGGAGTGCAACACAGATATCAACGATGCTACTAGTTTAATAGTGTTTTGGGGCCAAATGGCATGCTGCCCCACTTATACGTTTAATTTTCTTCCCCTCACCTCCCAAAAGATAGACCTTGATAAATATCCCTTGGAAATACTTCCTGACATTTATTATCTGCCCAGTTAAAGCACCATATGAGATTGTTAGCTCTGAGCAATTAAACATTGTCAGTAATTTCTGACTAATGTTCAATCTCCTGCCCTGACTTTGCTATATTTGTGGGTAAATTCAATAGTTGCATATAGATAACTGTCTGCTACAGTAGCCTGCCCCTGAATGGTACAAAAAACACTTAAAAACTGAACTTCTTTTTCAGAATTCTCAGTATTTCTATACCTATATACTATGAAGAATCTTTCAATGGCCCTGTTGTACATTTTCATAGGAGAAATTTTACTGCATCCAAGAGGAAGATTTTTTGAGTTTGAAGTATATTTATATATTCACATCAAATCATAGTTATCAGAATGTTTAGAAATGCATTAACTGCATTCAGAATATTTGTAATAGGTGGCTCGTTCCTCTTTTGAAATAAAGGAAGTTATATTTTGTGTAGCAGTGACTTGAAAGATCTTCTAAAATGTCTTAATATTTTTGCATGCATCTGTGTTCCAATATGTATATGTTTAATTGAAATTTTTCCTAATATTTACAAAAACATATGGTAAAATTTGCAAGAGCTAGTGATTTTGGTAAGTTTATTTCAGACCTATCTTTGGAAAAAGTTGTCCTACCACAGATGAAAATTTCCTTTTGGGAAAATGATTGTACTGTGCCTGAAACACTTCATCCTTAATATCTAGTTATCTTTCAGCTACCATTAGCACAACCATTGTGTGTATATACTATTGAAAAAATACATGCCAAAGTTTATAGAAAAATGAGTAAAGGAAAGTTGTCATTATTTCTTTCCTATTCTGAAGCGTCAGCATCATAAGCATATTAAAGAATAGCAATCTGAAGGTAAAATTTTCCCACTAAAGACCTTCATTGCTGTTTTACACATACATAAAAAAGAGCAGTTACAAATGTCCATCAGAGTGAGACCTGGAGTTCTACACTGCATTGCAAAGTTTATTTTCCATCTTTAGCATTAATTCAAGAGTTGAAGAGATAAATTTGAAATGTCTATTGATGTGCTTATTATTTAACATATTTCATATTTAACATACCTCAACCTTAACATATCTCAAGCCATAAGAAATTGCCTTAACCTGACATTGCTTCACCTGAATAGCACATTTATCACATTGTTTTTTCAGAAATGAATGCATAGCTTGTTCAGAACATGCTTCAGTGAATCTTCTGGTAGCAAAGATTCCATGGCATTATTTGACTGTTAGGAACACCCCTAAACTGATCAATGCACTCAGAAACTTGTAAATTAGAAGTCAGATAGACTTGTTGAGATAAACACTCCTATGTTATTTTTTTTTTCTTTTTTTGGACAGTAAATAATTGTCCTTTGGTACAACTTTATTTTCTGTTGTTTCTTTTTTCCTAACCTATTAACTAAACTCTAGAAATAATTGTGAAGATAGAAGAGAGGCAAAAAATGAAACAAACACTTTGAACCATAGGAAATGTCTCATAGTTTCCAAAGTATCTGCAGAATTGTTCATCAACTGTTTCTTTCGTACAATGTCCAGCAGAAATAAACTTGTGATTTACTGTGACAGAACAAAACACAGGTTTGGAGCCCTCTGCAGTCCAGTATGCTGCTAAAAGTGCTATGTAGGGCATGACATGGATAAGAGCCTAGAAATAACATCTGGGCAGTATGAATTATGAATTTTTTTTTCTAGTTAATTGAATTATGATATTTTGCATCAGCTGAGAGATTGTCTCCTGACATTGATAGAAACAGGATCAGAATGGGGAGTTTTAGGAGCACACACCCAAGAATAAACAGGTAATTTTTTCATATTTAGAAATTAATACATACAAGGGCATTGCTTTGACAAAATATTTAAATACTAAACACTTCTGAAAATATTAGAAGAGAAAATATTAACAAGTAAGTCAGGAAAATTACTGAATTTGGTGCCAGTTGGCAAAATACAAATGTATACAGTGTTATAAAATGAATGGATAAGAAATCAGTGCACAGATGAGAGACTTCAGATTATACTGTACTACTACTGTATGTGGGGGTACAATTCTTGTTGAAAATGTTTGGAGATATTTTTAAAGCACTTACTATTTTTAACATTTTAACTTTGGCATTTCAAAGTCTTTGTGGCTGAAACAGGTTATGTGTACAAATCATAGCTCAATACCTGAAATCCCCTCTGTTTTCATATTAAGTACATACATATTCAAGGGGCAAAAGGTAAAAATAGAGACCATATTTAGCACTTTCCAGGACGTGGGTGCAAAAGCTACATTATTCATGCCACTGCTGTGATTGGTTCAAATTTGATGTCACTCCTGCAGGCTAAATAGATATCACACAAGCGGATGCATACTCAAGTTCATAAGTAGAGTTGAGGTAATCTTTTTTAAAAGGAATACTAATAGAAATTTGTCATGAGAATAAAACAAAAAAAAAGCAAGATGAAAGGTATGCCTATGCTTATGTAACTGTAAAAGGAGGAGATTTAAAGCAGATGCATGGGAATTTACTAGAATTTTTATCCTCAATCTATTCCATATACACACAAACCAAAAATTAATGATCAACTTGTGAAAAATAATTAGTGAATTCACTTTTGGTGAGTTCACTATTCTGATGAAATGGAAGCTTGATTCTGTTTTTACTTTGTATCCAGACTGAAATTACCAGTACAATGTCATTAAGCGTTGCAGTGAATTTTATTATTGTGAGGAGTCTTGATATGGAAAGTTTCTGTAAAGTGTTATGAATGGTACAACTCTGGCTTAATTTTATGTATAATTCACAGACATTAGCACCGTTGAAGAAACGGGTTCTTTCATTAATGTATTAGGACTCCATTATTTTTTTGACATACAAAGAGTAGAAACTACATTTAGGTGTTAGCTCAGTGGAAACAGGATCTCATGGGAAATTAAATAAAACAATCATACAAAGCTAAACCATCTCAGTAATTCCAATATGTATCTCTTTTGACAGGCATAATATTAAGCTTGTTACTATATTTTATGTCTTTAGACATTTTCCATTATAAAGCTATGCTTTCAACTACTTTGAAATTTTCCAAACTGTTATCTTATTAAATTTAAACTAACTTTCAGTGGACTAAGGTTACTGAAAAGTAAGTTTATTTGATTGTGTTGCCCCTTCATGATTGCTTTCATCAAGAACTAACATATCTAGATTTTGAAGTAGGTGTAATTTTTTTGTGACGATTGAAAAAAAGCTTTGTAGAAAAAAGAAATCTATGAAAATTCACAGAAAGTCTTCAGTTTTCAAGAATTTTTATTCGCTCATGCTTACTTCATATTTGGTTAGTCTGAATGTTGAAACATCCATGTGAGGAAAATATGTTCAGATATTTCTGTCTTGAAGAGTCACCTTTTACTGCTCATGAAGAATGATGTGCAAAATTGTCAGGATCTAAAGAATGAAATAAATTGTCTCCAATACTGAAAGATTGAAGTTTCCAGAAGATAAGCTACCACAGAAAAACAGATTGCAAACAGAAAGGTGTTAATTTCAGGCCTACAGAGAAGTGAAAGGTTTGGAATTAGCATACCAGACAAGATTCCACTGTGCAAACTGTGGGGAAAGTGTGGACACAACAACAGGAAAATGCCAGGCCTGGTGAAGTAGATTTGCATAACCTCCATGGGCAAAAATTAGCACCATGACAAACTGAGGGAAAGGAAGTAACTGCTTACATGACATGGTTTGCTGATTGCCCACTCCAGCTAGGGTGGCCCCACTAGCTCAGGGGTGAGCCCACGCTGAGAGTGGCCTCTCTTCAGGATTCCAGGAAACCCAAAGTGTAGAGGTGTGGAGCTCCAAGCTCCTGGTCAAGCAATACCTGTCCGAGGAAGAATAGAGAGTGCGAGAGAGTCCTTTTGTAGGTCCAAGGAAAGGGTTTATTGGATAGGGTCAGGGAAACCAACTGAGGTAGGGGAGGATGAACCACAAAAGGCAGGGAAAGTAGGCTTACACAAACTTAAGTAAGGGTCCTCCCCCATGGGAGGGTACAACTGGCTGACCAATGAGCACAACCAGGGGATGTAACATAAGGTGGGGCCCCAGCTGTACATAACCAATCAGGGAAATACATAGGCGGAGACACTGAAACATAACCAATGGGATACATAGGAAGGAATGACAGACATCGAACATTCTAGAAGAATGGGAGGGGCTATGAGGGATTGACAACCTTATGGGATGATTTTGGGGTAACAGACAGGGGAAACTCTGGAAACCTGCGAGGGGTTTGGGATAATGGACAAGGGTTGAGGTGGGAAGGGGAAAAACCATAACACATTGAACCAGGGGGTACAACACAGGAATGAACCATTACAACAAAGGGGATAACAAAGTTATAACAACGGAAAACAACGAACCACAACCCTTACACACATGCCATCCCAAAATGTGTGGGATGACACATGATTTAAGTAATTGAGAGAGATTGAGATATCAACTTGAATTAAAAGGAGAAAGAGCATTTGGGAGCTGACACTAACTGGAGAAACAAGAATGAAATGTGGCATGGGACATCTCCGGAAAAAGGAATAAAGGAAAACCTGTGCCTAAGAATTCTGTGAAGGTGGAAACCATGGCAAAGAAAAAAGCAGGAAGTCACTCCGTAGTACAGTTCAGAATAATTTCAGATGAAGATTCAGAATCATCACATCTTTCAGAAAGACAACATACTGATGGATAAGTAAATCTACTGGTAAAGCAGATATCTCATTTTCCTGTAAAATCTTCCCTGGAGAGTAGCAACGTCACTGAGGATGTTATAAAATTTAATAAAATAAGAAGGATCTATAGTCTAAAGATTGTCAACTCACTAAAAGGAAGAGCTCATACAATATGTGAGATGAAAGCTCTTTTTTCCCTTTACACTGTTTTTTAAAATCTAGCAAATTGCTTGAAAAATACTTAAAATATTCCAGTTGTAAAGAAAGACCTCTGAAATGTTAGGAAATTCTACCACTAAAGTTGCCATTGAATATATAAACAATTATAGTGGACTATTTGCAATGAATGATTGGAAGTGCTTTGTGCTAAATGAACAAGAGTTAGCTTTGAATATTACATAGATAGACTGGTACAAATGAGTCACTTGGGCAAATCTATTGAAATGAAATAATTCTTGCAGAGAAAGAATATGGCTAATTTTTTGCAAGAAATTTTTTTTTGCTTATATTACAAAAGAAAACCTATAGCAATTATAGATATGTTACGAAAATGTGATAGTGTATCTTAACTTTTTAGGTAACTCAAAAACCCTTGGGCTGCTTTCTTTTACTCCTTTGACTTTATTTTCCATATGACTCTTAGTCTTTCTTGTAGCCACCTCTTTCACACATGCTATGTTGGTAAATTCATTAAAAATTATGAGTTGTTTTGAGAACACGACAATGGTGGAATGTATTGGATACCTAATGTTGTGGTTTGACACTGACCCAATGCCAGGCACCCATGAGTGCTGCACAAGCACCCTACCCTGCCACAGCTGGGCAGAGGAGAGGAAAAAAAAATTTAACAAAGGGCTCATGAGTTAAGGAGAAAACACTCCAAGGGCAAAACAGGCCTGGCTTGAAGTTATAAAGTGACTTTATTACTAACAGAATCAGAGGAGGATAATGAGAAGTAAAATAAGCCCTTAAAGAACACCTTTTCTTTCCCTGACCCTTCGCTCCTTCCCACCAGCAGCACAGGGAGACAGGGCCTGGGGGTGTGGTCCCTTCATCACCTGAGGTTTTCTTCTGCTGCTCAGGGAGAGGAGTCTTTCCCCTATGAAGCCATGGGGTCCCTCCCATGGGAGAGAGTTCTCCATTAACTTCTCCAGTGTGTCTCCAAATCTCCAAATCTCATGAGTCCTGCCAAAACTGGTGCAATATGAGTCCCTCCCACGGGCAGGCAGTCCTCCCAAAACATGCTGTGACATGGGTCTCTCTTTCCATGGGGTGCAGCCCTCTGAGGACAGGCTACTCCAGCCTGGAAGCTTGGCCCTCTCTCCACTGGGTCTCCCACTGTATCACAGCCTCCTCCAGGCATCACCTGCTCCAGTGTGGGCACCTCCCCTATGGGCTGTGCTTAGATTTCTGAATCCCTCATGGATCCCCATGGGCTGTGGGTGCATCTGTGCATTCCCTGTGGATCCCCATGGGCTGTAGGTTGACGCGGCTCGCTACCTGCCCACTCCAACAGGGCCTCCCAGCTAGCTCTGGGCGAGCCCACGCCAAGAGTGGCTTCTCTTCGGGATCCGGGAGAACCCAAAGTAGAAGTGTAGCTCCCAGCTACTGCTTCAGTGATGCGTCTGGAGGAGAACAAAAAGAGCAGGAGAGTCCTTTTATGGGTCCAAGGGAAAGGTTTTTTGGATAGGGTTAGGGTGTCCAACTGGGATCAGGGAGGAAGAACCACAAAAGGCAGGGAGAGCTGCCTGATACAAACTTAAATAGGGGGCCTCCCCCATGGGAGGGTACGTCCAGTTAACCAATCAGCTTAAACAGAGGGCGTGACATCAGGAGGGGCTTCTCACATCCTTAACCAATAGGGGGAAACATAGGCGGGGAAACATACACAACTGCAAATCATATTACAAGGAAGGGATGATTAACACAGAACTCTCTGGAACAAAGGGAGGAGTAGAAGGGGATTGACAACTTGGTAGGACGGGTTTAAGGTTATAAACAGGGAAGGCTCCAGAAGTATAGGAGAGGCTTAGGGTAATGGACAGGGGTTGAGGTGGGAAAGGGACAAACCATAAAATATAGAACTAGGGGAGTACAACATGGGCATGAACAATTTTGACAGAGGAGATGACAAGACTGTAATATGAACTGCAACATTAGGTGGATCTCTGTATCCCCTATGGATCCTCAGGGGCTGTGCATGGATCTCTACATTGCCCGTGGATCCCCATGGGCTATGGGTGGATCTCTGCATCCCCCATGGATCCCCATGGGCTGCAGGGGCACCTGCATGTGTGGTCTCACTATGGGCTGCAGAGGAATCTCAGCTCTGGCACCTGAAGCACCTCCTGCACCTCCTTCTCCACTGACCTTAATGTCTCCATGTTGTTTCCCTCACATGTTCTCACCTCCTCCTCTTCTCTGACTAGAAAAAACTGTGCCCACTTTGTTTTGATCTTCTTCTTAAATATTACAGAGGCGTTACCAGCCTCTCTCACTGACCCAGTTTTGGCCAGTGGCATGTCCATCTTCAGAGCCATCAGCCATTGGCTCTGCCAGACATGGTAGAAGCTTCCAGCAGCTTTCATAGAGGAGCTCCATGGCCCTCCTGCCAAAAACCCAAGACATACAAAACCAACACAACTAGTAATACATCTTTCCTGTAGATTGATTTATCCTGGTCTTTGGGCTTACCTTGTCCTAGTTTTTAGATGGGAGTGGTTTCTTCCCCTGCTAATTTTTGAGTGCATTTTCTCTCTTATTTAAAAACTGAAGCATTGGAAAGTAACTGAAGTTTCCATATTCAGTGATACCCATCAAGCTGGATAGTAGGAAGTTATTTCAGAAGCGTATTTAAAAATCGTCCCCTACATGCTACAAAAATTGACAACAGAGTACTTCAGATACTTTTGGAAAGTGCATAAGAATGGAAAGTAAATCTGTGAAAACTCCTTCAAGTAAGGAAACTAAGGTAGTAAAACTTCACAAATGCGAAGTTAAAAAAGGATAGAATAAACAGCTTCTGTAATGCTATTTTAAAAGAAAATATTTTTTGATACAAAGGCACAGGAGTCTATTCAGATGTTTTCTTTATGCTCACAGCATTGGACCATAGTATGTGGTATCTCTTTTTTATCTACACAGAACATGAATTAATGTGACATATAATTGTGAAGTAATGGGATAATAATACACTACTGCTTCCCATATATCCTGTGTTCATGCTGATTGAAGTAATTTTTATACTGTTCCTTTGCTAATTAGTAATTTCAATCTGAGGTTCAGAAAATGGACGACAGGTTGGTGGATGTTAAAGTACACTCACCTTCATGTCACTTTTTCTTATCAAAGATTGTCTGTCAGACTGCTTTTTCCAGTCACCTTTCAGATCTCTCCCCATTTATTTGCAGCTAGCCTACAAAAATTTAGACAAAAAAGGGGCAGTCTTCTGAGGTTTAAGAGTATTTTATTGAAATAATTCCTTCCAACTGCCATTCTTGTCTTGTCATGAGCCACAACCTCCTTTTGCATATTTGACTCTATCTTCATTTTTGCTCTCTTTTCATGCCTGTTCTCAAAAGTATATTTTAAGAATACATTCCAAAGGACAGTAAAATAGACTTTTCCTCATTCTGTTCCCAATTTAGTTAGCTTCATTATGTTGTACCTTCTATATGCTCTAGACATGAGTGTGTTACTAATGGGATTCCAGATGATCTTTAATGTTAATGAGAAAATTGTCACTCTGGGGGATTCGTTTATGGTTCCACTTGCTAAGCAAGATTGACACACTCTGAGTCACCGGTTTCTGTAAAGATATTTCATTGAAAGAGGTAGCAGCCAGCTTATCTCTCATTACCCACCCATTTCTTAAAGTCTTTGGAAGAATTAGTGGCACATACCTTTCTTAAATGCTGTTTTAGTACTGTTGCTTGTCACTTAGAAACCACTGTTCTGGATTTACTTCTTGGTGCTAATATAATACAGCAGTTGAAAAGAAAATGTTATTTAGCCTGTACACTGTAGAGATTAAATATTCTTTCCTAGACCTTGATGTTGAGTGTGTGTGTGTCTGTGTATAAAAATAAAAGTATGTATTTCTAGAACTTGGACAATAGCAGCAAAAAAATTTAGCCTTTCTAGCAGATGCATGATACTTCAATAGGAAAAAGCAGCATCAGCAGTATGATTCTTCAATTCTCAGCATAAGCTGCTCACTGGCAAAAATGAAAGTTCTAATTAGAGATTGGAGCAATGGTAGAGATTTTTTGTAGTTTTATATTTTGCCTTACTGCTGGAAGGCACAAGACAAGTGTGACGTAGTCAAGAGTAAGCTCTTGACCAGGTGCTAGAAGTAGGACACAGTGATTATGTAGATTATTATGATTAGATTTATTGCTAATACATCCTAAATAACAATTCTACTGTCTATTACAATGGATTATAAAATAATAAGGCTGTGGTCTTTTGTGTTGAGTCTTGTGCTTCAGTTGAGACTCTGTTTCTCTCTAAACTTCTCAGAAAACTCTAGGTGTGCCTCGGTCTACTTAGTCTCAGATTTGGTCAACAGTCTACATCTAAAGGGCTATAAAATAAGCAAATATTTCTAGAAACGTACAGACTTGGTCTTTGGCCTTGCATAATTCACAATTACAAACCATACACACATGTAGCTTCTTCAGAACTTTATTTCTATATTTAACCAGATCTTAGCACTTTTACACACTCACCCTAAAAAAAGTGTTCCTTGTCTTCATGCTTTATGTACCCTGCAGATATCCCTGACAGAGTGCAGAGTGGGTATGAGGGATGTTGGTTCACACAATGCTGTCTGCAACCTCTGGAGACAAGTTACCCCAGCTGGCCAGACTGCACCAGTATTTTATATGCTTATGCATGTGCACCAAAGTCAATCAAAACCAACTCAGCTCCCCATCTCTGAAATACATTAATTATGTAAACATCCAGACAGTTCCTCCTGCAATACCTACCCGGTATTCTTATCTTAGGACAAACTACATTGCTCAGCAGAGAGGCTACAAAGGAAGAGTGTATAATATGGACACACATAGGAAGACTCAACTATCTTTTGTCACAAAAAGAAAAGACATACAGGGTGCAGCCTCTGATCTCCTGAAATGTACTTTTTTTTTCCGCCTCTTAAAGTTGCAACAAATAAAATCCTGCTGCCACTTTTTTCTCCTGCAGGTTATCTCTTCAAAGTTTTGTTTTCTTCTACATGTGTCTCCTTTTGTTGTTATTTCTTACTTTCATATATAGTAAATTTTTATGCAGTGACTAATGTAACTAAACTTCTTTACACAACATATTATTCCCTGGAAATCGTCCACAGGATAATTCCATTAATCATTTTTATTTTTTTTCTGTGATGTCTGAAATCCTATTTTTTTTTGCACTCTTTCTTACCTAGACACATCAAAACATATGCTACACACATATCAATCAAATTCTTATCTGTCTTACACTGTTACCACATCTTTTTATTTTAAGCATGAATTGAAAAGTAAAAGATGACATGAGAACACCAGGTAATAGATTTATCAGGTCAATATCTATAATGAAAATGCAAAATCATTCAACAGGTTAGTGAATTTGGCTCTTAACTTTGGGGAAAATAATGAAGATGGGTGTACACTGGCAGCTGGTTCCAGGGTCATTTTGGTTATTGAGGAATGCTGGCTTCTGTAATCAAATGAGAAAGAGAGGCACTGCCAGAGGGATAGTCCCCTGTCTGAAATGGAAGAAGTCTTTTTCCATGACTAGAAGCTTAGATTAATCTTTCAGAATTTGAAGTGCATAAGTATGTTGAATTAATCAAATACTCCAAAAGGAAGTGTAAATTGGAAGTACAAAAGAAATAGGAAGGCATGAAGAACCAGAAGAGGTTTTTTTTCTTAGGCAGTTAACTAAATTGGTCATGAAAAGGCCAGCACTGTGTTGGTCTAGGAGTTCAATATCAGCCTGGTACTTCATGTGGATAAATGAACAAAGGGAGAAAAGAAAGTTATGTATAATGCCTTCCCTTCTGCTGCAGATAAGGAGAGACAAGAACAATCTGTCTCAGAGTGTGATGCATTTCAAATACATGTGATAGAGTACACAGCATTTAAAATAGCTACTCAAAACCTAAAGCAAAAGTTGTTATACTGCTTTGTGCAAATTCTTCTGGGAGAGACTCAAAGAGAAGCTTTAATTTTAACACAGAAATTTAAAGTGATAAAAATTGGGAAATATTATTGCAACAGTGGCATATCATTTTGCATGTAGAGTATTCAACAGTGAGTTACATGGGAGTATCTAAACACCAGCATAGAGCCAGAAGGTCTGGGCATGGAACAATGGGGTCCAGGCTGAAATTGGCACTAGACACCTAGAAAGTATCTGTTATACTCAGCGGTTTGTGACTGATCCCACTCAACTAAGCAGAAAATCTTTCTTTTAACTGTAGTGGCCTTTTAGATCAGACCTGCTTTTCCCAGATAGTGATGGCAGGACTGTCTGATAGATGGCTGTCTTCCATAAGCCTATTTCTCCTCTCCCTGATGTAATATAATTATCTGCATTGTAACTCTAACCAATCTGTTGTGTATATTCATGTATAAACTGTTTGATATCAAAAAACCAAAAAGACCAACAAAAACATACCCCATGAATCAGAAAAATAAAATGCAGAACTTCCTAGTACAGCTTCTTAATATACTGCAGAGAAAGAATCTGTCTAAAATAAAGACCAATTCAGGAAAGAAAAAAACAAAACAAACCCACTTGAAAAAAACACAAACACCCCTCCCCCCCAAAAAAAAAAAGTTTGAAAATGCTCATAATAAGGAAATGCTTCATAATAAGGAAACTGGAAATAATGAAACTGAGAATTCCTGGAACTATAATTTAGCAAGAAATATTGTTATATACTCATGTTGCAATACCAGAGGAACCTATTGAGCCACTTAAGTGAGTTGGCAAATCTTGAGACAGTTTATGTTCAATTAGTTAAAAGAATGGGTGATTTTCACATAATACACGGCATAATCTTTGCAAAAGAAGTTATAATGAAAACAATATCCTAACTCTAATATATAATCTAGAAATATAAAGTTGTTAAAGTTATGCTGTCTATTAATTTTGTTCTTCCTTGGTGAGAATTTTGGTTTAAATAAATTAGCCATTTCTCCACAGGTATTTATTAAATACTTTCCCATCACTTGACATTTTCAAGAAAATCTTTAGTTGGGAATTAAACATTATAGTGAAGAGTCACAGACATTCATTAGTGTATCAAAGATATAAAGATCTTCATCTTGGGGAATCTGAGTTTTCAGAAATCTATATTTTAAAACAGGGAATAAATAATGAAGGTACAATGCTAAACAAAACTAATAATTCTGTATTCTGTGCTTATTTTGTTATAGCTGTTAACAAATGCCTGTGCAAATTCCATCTACACAAAAGCGAGAACAGATTGAAATCTATTTTGTTCACCATCTGAATTCTATTTATTCAGCACTTCACAGGAGGAAGTCTCTGAATAACAAGACAACCTGTCTTACAAGCATGGCTGTCCAAGGGATCATTTCCCCGCCAAAATTGCACCGATCTATAGCATAGTTTTCTCCTTCTGTCAACTCTAACCTGATTTCACCCAGAGTATAGCATTTTGTCACATTGTCCCATAGGACCGTCTTTCCTGCTCTGATTACTCCAGCTGAAGTTCCAACCTTTCTCATTTCTCTGTTCTAACATTAATCTTGAAATTCTGCTTGCTTTCTGAGTAAAATAAGCCCAACTGTAGCAGGGGTACTGCCAGAAAGCTAGGGCAGACAAAGTAACCGTTACATCAAAAAATTAATGGATATAAGATTTCTAGGATTGCATATGTATGAATATCAGGGTTTTGGTTAGATTAGGAAAAGGAGAAATCCAGGAGTTCAGTGTGGGACTGATTTGAAAAGTCAGTGCCAAAGGAGTTCTGTCCAAGGAATCTACAGTCTGGGGAAAGTCTAGGGTGTTTAGGAAGAAACCCAGAGCTCTGGTGAGAGTAAAACAGAAAAAAGGCCCCCAAAATAACATGAGGAATAATAAGGTATTCTTTTCTTCCTAAGGAAAATTTCATTATTGAAATGTCTAGACCTACAGATCAGGCACAGGTTTGTGTTTTAATTAAAGCTAGGATTATGGCTAGGATTCAGATTGTAAAAAAAACCCAAGAACTACAGTTGTATTTGATGCAGAAACAGCTACCAAATGAAACTGTTGGCTACAAAAACATCACCCTCAAGAATTCTTCACTGTGGAATTCAGCTGTGGCTTTTGTGAGGCTGAGCATGGTATTAAATGTAGAATTACAACTGGGATGAAGAGCAAGCCCTGGGTTCCTATAGCCGTGGAAAGGGGTATTAACCCTTTAGATGCAGCAGAAATAAGACACACAGCTACATGGTCATCTTTCATGATAGGAAATAGACAAGTTTTATTCAGAAACATCCATGCTTAAGTAGAACGACTGACAACTCCAAGGGCAGAACAAAGATGATTGGTTCAGAGAGAAGACACCCCTTTCCCAGGCCTAGTCACACACCGAAACAGGTGTTTTACCTTTGTTATTAATTCCTCTCTATTTTGACCAAGTTATCATCCTGGGAAAAATTCTCCCTAACTGAAACTGAACCAGCTTATCAACCTGGGAAGCTGAGAAGCTCTAGCCTGGAAGATTTTCCAGGCTAGCTCTCTTAAGCGAGTGTCCACAGGTTCCAGTTGTTGTGGTATTGAAAGATTTCTACCAGAGGTGAAATAGGACTGCCAATTATGTGAGAACTACTTTTAAAATTTTTTTATGCTTTATCTGCTTATTGTATTACTCTGTTAACCACTTTCTAACGACCTCGATTTTGCTCCCCAATAATATTGACTTAAAAAATACAATTAAACTAATTTCTTTGCAATTGAAATTCATCTGTCTAATTTGTCCTATCCAATTTAAATAAAAATGTGCAAACTGCAGGGAAATCAGATTTTTTAAAAGCAAGATGTAATTTAGGTAATTACCTTAATTTTATTGTGTGTATATTTATGTATGTTTACAGTAATACATCTGCAGAGTGATACTGAATTGCTAAACTGAGGTTTAACTTCTTGTTAAAGTTTTACTTATTAAAGTGAGAATCTAATAGAGATTTGTTTTTACCATAGACTAATAGCAGCTAATCAATCCTATGTATGCTTCAGTGACAGCTGTGTCCTCTTCATGGATATTTTTATACCATCCAATTATCAGAGTGTTTCTTTAGTCTCAGTAGCAATGACTGCTCATGTAAAGGAATCAGAGGGAAATCTGATTTGTCAAGATTTGTCTTTGGAGTTTCATGGAACACAAATCTCAAGTAGCCAGGGTCTCTGCATTTACATTAATACAAATGAGGCTGGACTCTGAATTCTTTATTTATTGTGTTTGCAGGAAGTTCTGTAAAAGGACATTTTTTTCTACTTTCATGAAACTTTTATTTTCTGATGCAAGATAGACAAAAATATAAAATGGGATGGTCTAAGGTATCTCCTGAAAGAGCATAACTTTCTTTATTGACTGCATGAAGGATTGCAGTATGATGCAGGTTGGAATGGATCCCAGGAGGTCTCTAGGGCAGGATCCTTCACAAGAGGAGGTTTGCCTTGAGGTCAGACCAGGGTATTCGGGGCTTTAGCTAGCATAGCCTTGAAGGATGTCGTCTTCACAACTTAGCAACCTATCTCACTGCTTGGCTTTTTCAGAGTGAAAATGGTTCTTCCAACACTCCTTCAGAACCTTCTCTGTTCTTTTTGGTATCCCCTGCTTCTTGTATTCTCACCACAGATTCCTGCAAAATGCCTGTCTGGACTCTTCCTCAGAATCACCAGGATTATAGAAAGGCTGCTGTTAATTTCCTCTTAAACCACCTCTCCTCTAGGCTGAATAAGCCAAGTTTCCTCAGTCTTTCATCACAGGGCAAGTGCTCCTGTCTCTGACCAGCTTTGTGATGTGATTGATCAGTTGGGAAGCCAACCTGGACACTAGATGTGTGCTGTAGATGTGGTCATATGAACATTGTGTTGAAGGGGGAAATAATTTCCTTTATTATCTGTTTGGCAACACAGGAATCTGCTGACATTTTCTGGAGCTCTTTTGATATTCTCTCTCCAGTTCAGGTCAGAAGATACTGATTGTAACACAGATTGCTAAGGTATCAGGTATAATTTGCAAGCCCTTGTGAAAGGATTCCCAAAGGATAGACTGTTATTTGCTGGTTTTAATGTGCTATGTTTTTTCTGTTTGTTGCCTTCTAAATCCATCTTAAGATGGAACACTGAAATTGGCATAATACCTTTTGAGTGGGCAGTATGCCATGCTAACAGATGGCTATGCTAGTGGACAAGTTATGTGCATCAATTTTGATTAGGATGGGCAGGAATCCTGAAACAGCCATCACAGTAGAGCTTCTGAGCCTGTTGTAACAGACGTAAGTCATCACTGCTGCTGCTCAGAGATGCAACTCTGAATATCCCAGAATAGCATGTGTCTCCATGTAAAGCGTTTCTGCTTCAGTGGATCAGATTAATTTTGAGATAGAGTAATAGTATAAAAGAATCTAACTTCCCTCAGATTATCATGGCTACCAGGAAACACATTTCTTCTCACTCATACCTCCTATGTCTCACACAAATCCTTATTTGTCTTCTTTTTCAGAAAATCAGCCTTGTCCTTACTTCAGCAGTATTTTTAACAGGCAGATTTGCCCAAGTAGGTAGATATGCAGCTAAATACATTGATCCTTCTGTTTGAAAATCTGAGAGCACAGCTCTTTGTAGGAGCCGCTTAAAACTTTTGGTATGCTGTCCCTAAGTAGTTTTAGTACTTTGAATCCTAAATTGTACCTTCTCTTGCTATTTCAATGACAACCAATATTTTTTTTTTAAATCAACATTTGTTGCATGGTAAATCTATTTTTCCTCACAATTTTGGATGAGAAAATTATTGTCTATGGTGATTATGTCTCTATTCAGAGATTTCATGTGGGTACAGTGTCTTCTGAATTACTTTAAAACAGGAAAGCTAATCTTGCACTGTCAAAATAAATTACTTTTTGAAAAAACAATACTATGAAGGTGTATTGCACCTTGTACTGCACTTTACTTTGTGGTTTTAAAGTTTTATCTCCCTTTTAACCATAATCTGTACCAGACACTTTATTTTTATAAATATAAAAATTAAATTTAAAAATAATTTGGAATATCTTCTGAGATGATTTGATGAAAAATGTAGTGAAAACAGATTTTGCATCTAATAGCAAGTGATAAGAATTATGTTCATATTGATTGCATTATCTTAATCTCTACATCCACTCTCTTTCTTAGATAACATTATGATATTAATAAGTGTATTATCCTGATAGAGTAAGAAAGTGTGGGACAGTGCTCTTTATTACTGCTGTATTTCAGAGTTTTTATCCAACCATGAAAGCTAGCCAGTAAGCACTGAGAAAGTATCACCTTTTGGAAGCTGATTACTGCTGCATTGTCAATATGCAGCAAAGTCACATACATCACTGTCAATGATATTGGATTGAAAATGATCAGAACTCCATGAAAATTGACCTATGAAAAAGGATTTGAGCTTTTTAGTCTATAAAAAAGAAGGCTGAGAGGACATATAGAAGCCATCTTCAAAGACAAAAAAGGTGGCAGGAAGAAAAGGAATAATCAATTCCTCTTGTTCTCTGCAGATATAGTGATGAGTAACAGGCTTTCACTGAAGTAAGTAGGAGGTAAGGAAGACATCAGGTAGAAGTATTTTAAAGCTGAGAATGGTTGAGCACAGGAATGTGGAGAGTTTTGTGGAAGACTGGCTACATGAGAAAGGACATGATGAGATTCCACTAGTCAGGAAATAAGGCCTTGGGCAAGAACATTGTGCCTTTGAGCAAGGAGCAAGGCAATCACGGGATGTCAAAATAAGAATTAGCTTTTGTTAAAACAAGAACTAGCTGTTGCAGTAAATCGACCATAGCCATCCGGAGTATGTAACAATATGTGCAAAGATGACGCTTAGTAAGGCCAGAGCACAGAACCAATGATGAGCTTATCTTGTGCAATATGTATGAGCTTTATTATCGTGTCTGTATAACTGTAGCCTTCTGATTAATAAACTTGAGGCTTGCTGATCATCATTGGATGTGTCTCCTGTCGTCTCCGACACAGGAATAGATTACCTGAATAAGTAGTGCAGCATCTGTAATTGACAGGTAAGAACTGGTTACCTTAATAAAACAGAAAGCGTGCTGAGACCTCAGTTGGGGTGGATTACTTTATCTGTCAAGATTTCCTCCAAACTGTTTATTCTACTTTTATTGAATGCCTTGTCATCACAGAGAATTCCATACTTGTTTTAGCTTGCAATGGTATTCTTTATGGAATGAGACTGTCTAATTAAAAGAAAAGCTATTCGACACCTGTTAAAATATATGTAAACACTTGAAGCATTTAAATACAAAAAACTCTTAATGAACATCCTAGTTTTGCTTTCAGGTGCTGAGAAAGGGCAGACTCTAGAGCCTTGTGGGTGTAGCTTGGTTGCTGTTCTATGCCAAACATGATATCACTGGCTGGTCCTGGCTTCAGGGGGAAGAAAAAGGTGAACGTAGATGAGAACAGGTTCATTTTACTCCACTTCTTCCTCGGGGACCAACACCACGGACTCTGCCCCTCTTCTGCCTTTGCCTGTCCCATCCCACCCCACAGGAGAATGCAATTCCAAGCAGAGAACCCAGCCTAGATGTGGGCACTGACCTGAAAGGATCTGAGTTGAGTCATGCCCAGCCAAGCCCAGCTGAATACTGTAGGCCAGAACCAAGCCCAGTGGAATGAGTGCTCCAGGAGCAGACAGCAAGGTGCAGTGCAGACTGCTGTGGTGCGCTGTTTTGTCTTAGTGTTCTCCTTTAAGTTAAATGGCTTGTTCTCGTGTTTGCACCCCTATGTTGCTGTAATATGGTTCAGTCCCTTCTCGCCTCCCCCATTATCCCTCAACCCTATACAACACCTACTTTCCAGAATGTTCCCTGTTTGTCTCCTGAGTCTCCTCCCAAAGCCCTGTCAGTCCTCACTATCTCCTTCCATCATTCGAGAATGTTCCATGTTTGTTACTCCCTCCTTGTTACGTGATTTGATGTTGTACCCGAGTTACTACCCATGTTTCTCCTCATTGGTTTGCTGTTTGCTTTTCCCTGCCTTAGATACCTCCCCTCATTGATCGCAATTGGCCAGAGGTCTGTACCCTCCCCTTGTACCGCCCCTGTATTTAAGTTCATGCACAGCCTGTTTCACTGCCTTTTGCTATTCCCTCTCCCAGACCCCAGACCTCTGTTTCATCCCTTCAATAAACCTCCATTCCTGGAACCGTGAAAGGTCTCTCCTGCGACTTTTTATCTCTCCCGGACAGATTGCCCAGCTATAGCAAAAGCTATACCTCTTCTGCAGCTCCCAGAGCGGTGCCAAAGAAAGGCCACTCCTTGATGCGGGCTTCTTGGAGCTAGCCTGGAGCCCAGGCGGAGTGGGCCCTTTGGGGAAGACGTGTCAGATTGGCGCCCAACGTGGGGCCATTTCACTAGTGACCCTACGAAGAGCCTCTAGGATCCGAGGATCAGAGGTGTTGGGCATCAACTACCCTGGTTGGAGCAGGCCAGGTCGGCAGCGCTCCCGGGGAGAAGGTGGCAAATCTCTGCGCCCGGAGGACCGCTTTCAAGGGAGAGACCTTCCGCTGTGGCACCAGTCCCAGGAGCCAATGGACCCTGTAAGTATTCCCCAAAGGGTGAGGGGGGCTTGCCAGAAGGCAGGGTGGGGTGCACAGCCCTAGGTGTGGGGGCCCCTGAGCCAAAAGGCCGCTTGTCAGCTGTGGGAAAGCACCCCGGCCTTTAGTCCCCGAGGGGTGGGGACTCACTGGCCCTGGGACCCTTATTTTTAGTTTTTTAAGTTCTCCTTTGCAGCAGCCAGAGAGTGCATTTGCTGTGCAGGCGCTAGGCATACCACCATGGGTGCAAGGCTGTCGGCACAGCTGCGGGGGATATTTGTCCAAGTTGTGGGTGCCCTGGAGGGTGGGAAGAAGAAGTTTTCAAAGGGTTTGTTGAAAGAGTTCATTCGGTGGCTTGCTTCCCAATTTCCCGGGTTGTCGCCCCAGCAGCTGGACTCGGTCCGGTTCTGGAAGTCCATTGGGCAGAGGTTGATCAGTCTGAGTGCCCAGGGCGACACCTCCGTAGACATATTTTTTGGATGCAGACTCTGTCGGGGTGAAGATTACTTCTACCTCAACAGACTCTTCGACACAGGAGCGGATGTGACAACAGAGAATTGTCTGTCACATTGGGAGTTGCAACCCGTGGCAGGCAGAATACAAGGAGTTGGGGGGGCCCAATTGGCCCAGCAGTCCAAGAGTGTGATTAAAATTGAGGGACCGGAGGGGCAGATGGCGAATGTTCGCTCTTTTGTCATGGAGTATAACGCTCCCCTGTGCGGTAGAGATGCCATGTCACAGTGGGGGGGTGCGTATTTGTCTTGGTTTGAAAGACAGGTATGGTCTAAGGAAAGGCAGGAGCCCCTTTTCTGCGATGCAGAGTGCAACCCCCCTCCCTTTTAATTATTTTAGGTCCAATTCAGACGCCTTCAGGCAGGAGATATGGGGATAAGAATAACAGTTCTTTACTGGTATCTAACAAGGCAGAAAACAACAACAGCTATAAAAATTGGCAACAGAACAGTCTAGCTCCTCTCCAGTCCCTTCTGGCCGCAGGCCGTCTCCCTGTGCTGTTACCGGTGCTGTGGGGGCAGGGCAGGTCCCGCGCAGTTGAAGAGGGCTGGGTGATGGCGGCTGCGGCCCAGGGGTGAGAGGGGATGGGGAAAGTGACTCCCCCTCACGGTGTCGGTCGTGGTGCTCAGCAGAGTGTCCGGAGATAGTAGGGTGAGATGGGAGAACAGCAGAGCGATGTCCAAAGGCAGGGAGCGTGGATCTCAGTGCTGGGATGGCAGGGGAAGATGCCAGAGCGGAGCCCAGGTTGTCTTCCCACTCCAACGAGCCAAGCGAGAGAGAGAGAGAGCCCCGCTCCAGACCCCCTGTCCCACCTTTCCTTTTCTGGTTCCCCCCCCTCCCCCTCCAGTCACCCCCCTACGAGAGAACATTATCTGTCGTTTCAAGGTGTAGCCACAATTACTTAGCATAACAATGGGAGAAAATTCCACTGAAAGAAAAGGGAATAGTTCAACCTCCAACAGTATTGAAATCCCAAAATCCCTGTGGGATTTTTGCTAGCGGCCACTGTGGAGTGCCCTGTCCAAAAGCTGAATTGGCTATCTGATGATCCAGTTTGGATAGATCAGTGGCCGCTCAACAAACAAAAATTAAAGGTGCTCAGCAAACTTGTGGAGGAGCAGTTGGCCAAAGGTAACATAGAGCCAACCTGGAGCCCTTGGAAGTCTCCCATGTTTGTCATCAAAAAGCCGGGGAAGGACAAGTGGCGGCTCTTTCACGACCTTCGTGAAATCAACAAGAAGATAGAAGACATGGGGTCTCTGCAGCCAGGCATGCCCTCGCCCTCAATGCTGCTGCAAAATTGGAATCTGGCAGTTATTGATATAAAAGATTGTTTCTTCCAAATTCCCCTCGACCCTGAAGACACATCACAGTTTGCCTCCTCAGTTCCCTCCATCAACCGGGAAGCCCCAATGAGGCGCTTCCATTGGCGGGTACTGCTTCAGGGCATGAAGAACAGCCCCAGTATCTGTCAATGGTACATGTCCTCATTGCTGTCTCCTGTCTGTGCCAAGGCAAGGGAGGCCGTCATCCTGCACTATATGGATGACGTGCTGATTTGTGCCCCCATGGACAACCTGCTGCAGCTTGTCCTTGACTTAGTCATTGTAGTTTTGATCTCTGCAGGGTTTGAACTCCAGAAGGAGAAAGTTCAGAGGATGCCCCTGTGGAAGTATCTTGGGCTCCAAATTACCAACCAGACCATTGTTCTGCAAAAATTGGCCATTAACACCAAACCAAAAACCCTTGCGGATTTCCACCAACTGTGTGGGTCCTTGAACTGGGTCAGACCCTGGCTAGGCTTAACCACCAAGGACCTCGCCCCCCTTTCCAATTTATTGAAAGAGGGAGATGAGTTAGTTTCTCCTAGGGTACTGACTCCAGAGGCCAAAGCCGCACTGGAAAAGGTAGAGAAGGTGATGGGGTTGAGACAGGGCCATTGATACCTGCCGAACTTGCAGTTCAAGTTCATCATCCTGGGAAAGCTGCCGCATCTCCATGGCCTCATTTATCAGTGGGACCAGGACCAGAGGGACCCCCGTCTTGATTATAGAGTGGGTGTTCCTCAGTCACCAATGGTCCAAAAGTATCACCAGGCCACAGAAGCTGATGGCGCAGCTGATCAGGAAGGCCAGGACCCATCTGCGAGAGCTGGCGGGTTGTGATTTTGCATGCATTCAAGTACCGCTTGCCCTGTCATCGGGCAAGTTGACCAAGGAGGTTTTGGAGCATTTGCTCAAGGAGTATGAGACTCTCCTGTTTGCTCTTGATAGCTACACCGGACAAACATCCGTCCATCACCAGAGCCACAAATTATTCAATTCAAATTTCAATTTGGTCCCTAGGGATAAATTGAGCCAAGTACCGCTCGAAGCTCTGACTGTGTTCACAGATGCATCTGGGGCTTCTCACAAGTCAGTCATGACTTGGAAGAACCCCCAAACTCAGCAGTGGGAGGCAGAGGTTAAGATCGTTGAGGGTTCCCCTCAAATTGCTGAGTTGGATGCTGTCATTAGAGCTTTTGAGAGGTTCTCTGAGCCACTCAATCTGGTAACAGATTCGGCCTATGTGGAGGGTGTAGTATCTAGAGCAGAGAACTCAGTCTTAAAGGAAGTCTCAAATCCGAACTTCCACCGGTTGCTCTCGAAGTTAATCTATGCTGTCTCCCACGGAGAGCACCCCTACTTCGTTATGCATGTGAGATCACATACAGACCTGCCAGGCTTCATCGCAGAGGGGAATCAAAGAGCGGATGCCCTGGCCGAGGCCAGCCGAGACGGCTAGGCTCCCTGATGTTTACCAACAGGCAAAGCTGAGCCACCAGAAGTTCCACCAGAATGCGCCTGGCTTGGTATGGCAGTTCCAACTGAGCCGTGACCAGGCCAGGGACATTGTGGCCACATGTCCCCAGTGCCAGAAGCTTGGAGTATCAACCCTGAGCTCTGGCGTGAACCCTAGAGGCCTGGAGAGTTGTGAACTGTGGCAGATCGATGTCACCCATGTCCTGCAGTTCGGCAGGTTAAAGTACGTGCACGTGAGTGTGGACACCTTTTCCGGGGCAGTCTTCGCTTCTGCCCACACAGGGGAGAAGGCCAAAGATGTACAGAAACACCTTGTACAGGCCTTCTCTGTGATGGGGATCCCCAAGGAAATTAAGTCGGACAATGGCCCAGCCTATGCTTCCATGGCCTTCCGGGAGTTCCTGCAGAGGTGGGGAATCAAACATAAGACTGGCATCCCGTATTCCCCTGCAGGTCAGGGCATGGTAGAGCGTGCCCACCAAACGCTCAAACGGGTCCTGGAGCAGCATCAGGGCGACACCCAATTTGACACACCTCACACCAAATTACACAAAGCCCTATTTACCACTAATTTTCTGAACTGCTCCTTCGAAGTGATGAGTCCTCCCATTGTGAGGCACTTTGCAAACTCTTCACCATTACACCTGAGAAAACACCCTCCCGTAATGGTGAAGAACCCGGAGACTGGAAGAATGGAGGGCCCACATGAGTTAGTCACCTGGGGACATGGGTATGCTTGTGTGTCCACGCCCCTAGGTTTGAGATGGGTCACTCAAAGGTGGGTCCGGCCCTACACTGCCAGCTGAGGGCCTCTGTCAGGGCCGACCCCTGACAAAGTAAAGTATGCAGTGCTACGCTGTCGCCGGCACCCCTCCCAAGAATATCGGGAGTCCCCCAGTGGGCAGGACAGCCCTACCCCAGATCTGTTTCCTCCCCCAGAAGTTTGTGAGTTGTTTGGTTAATCCCCATCCACTTGTTTTATTTTAGATGACCACGCGGAGCCCCAGCATGTGGCGCCTCGCAGTCATCATCCTTGTGTGCCTCAACCATCATTCCTTGGAGTGGATCATCCCACAGCCTCAGAAGAACGTGTGGGTGACCCTCGCCCAGGCAGTGAGCCAGGACCATCTATGCTTGTCAATGGCCTCAGCGCAAGACCCGCTGTCGACCTGCCTGGTGGGGATCCCATTCAAGCTCCAAGAGTTTCCAGCATCGATCATCATGCTGAAAGATCAGGATAATTCCTGGAAGTTCCGACGCAGCTGGCCTCCCTCTCCCACTTTCCCCACGGTGAACACCCTCTTCTTGTGGTGGGAATGGGCTAAGGACCTTCCCAAAGCAAAGGAGGATCCCCAGGAGTTTGAATTGTTAGGTTCGTCCCCTGCCTCATTTTGTGTACATTTTGCTTACAAACCCTCATCCTACCCTGAATGTTACCCCAGAGTCATCCAATATTCCCTCGACTATCAAGCAGCCACGTGGTGCAACCGAACAGCCCAGGTTGAGGGGGCCCCCATTGAAGAACCATGTCAGCTAGACAAGGGGGTCTTCCTCATCTGCAGCAACTGGGCGTGGGCAGTCATCCCCTTTCGCCTTCTCGGAGGGCAGTGTACTTTGGGGTGGTTGACCTTGTTTTCCCCCAACAAGACCCAAATTGCCAATTGGAAAAGTAAAGACAACTCATTGGCTGTCCAAAAAAGAGAATACAAAAATTTGAACCCAAACTGCAATTCTGAAATTTTTCATTGGGAAAAATCTAAGAGTTGCTGTGTCAGTTTTTCTACCTTGGGTAGCTGCAGCAAAAGCTCTAGGAGAATTGGGCCACCTAGAGTGTTGGCTGGCTAAACAAGTCAATCTTACATCTTCCGCCCTCAGCGACCTCCTAGCAGACAAGGATATAACCAGGAAGGCAACCCTGCAGAACAGGGCGGCCATTGACTTCCCGCTATTAGCTCATGGCCATGGCTGTGAGGAATTTGAGGGGCTCTGTTGCTTCAATTTAATATCGAGAAGCCAGAGCATCCACTCCAAGATCAGAGAGCTTCAAGGACTCATCACCTCCATGAAGCAGGAAGCTGAAGGATGGCTTGACAAGCTGTTTAAAGGCTGGGGACTCTCGTCGTGGTTGGCATCTATTGTTAAGACTGTCTTGTTAATTATCCTTGTGTTGATATTGATCTCGGTTGCCTTATCAATTTTCAAATGTATTATCACCCGCAACGTCTCCCTGGGTGTGTCGGTCAACCGTGCTGAAGTGACATCGAATCAAGATTGGCTGGCTGACGAAGACCCCCCAGCTGACAACGAGTCAAATCCTGAAGCAGCATCCGAATCTTAAAAAGAAAAGGGGGAGATGTTGCGTTGTGCTATTTTGTCTTAATGTTCTCCTTTAAGTTAAATGGTTTGTTCTTGTGTTTGCACCCCTAGGTTGCTGTAATATGGTTCAGTCCCTTCCCACCAGAAGGGGTGGGGGAAAGGGGAGCCATTTTCTTGGAGTTCAATTTCCAGCCGGTTTTAAACAACCATGTGCAAATTAAAGATTGAAAGAATAATTTTTCATTTTGCTTTTTCACATGGCAAAATCATAAGTATATTTTCAAATGTCAAAATATACTGGGCATATCACAGTGCTGAATTCAAGGTATGGATTGGAGAAAATTAATTACTAGATTTCTGACACTGCAAAAATTTTATTGGAGCTCGGCTGCATTTTTCAGGAGAAGTGTGACCTTAAAACATTTTCTATCCTGCATCCCTGGGACTGCAAATGGCTGAAGTCCTTATTTCCCCAAAAGGAAGTCAAAAGTAGGAGATGAGGGAATTCAGCAATTACAGAATCAAACATTTTTATTTCTTCAATTAAAGCTAATACAGATAAAATAAACTTCAGTTTAAAAAATGTGATACGTTTGTGGTCTGTGCATCTTGTAACAGCAAACATTTTTCTAAAGAATTAACATCCTAATAATAAGCAAAAGGAAAATTGAATGTATAGAATATAGTATATATAGTATAATATTTCTTACCATGGTACTGTGCGGCAAGTGTCAAAGCAATCCATGTAATTATATACATATTATAGGCTTCTTGCATCAAGGGCTTCTCAGTCTTACTGTCAGCTGTTACTTCACTATAAAAAGCTTCTGTACTGTCTTTGGTAGAAGCAGAGTTGGCTCTGAATGAGTTTAATTATGCTTTCTCAGACTAGTAGGATTCAGGAGTTGTTACTAAAGATTCTCAGAGGTATGCTGGCAGGCCACATTGTGTAATGAGATCTGTCAGAGCATTTCCTCCACAACCTTTTTCAGGCTCTTGGAAATCCAGTAATGGAAATTGTGGTGGAAAGCATTAAGTGAGCATCTGACAGTGAAAACAAGACTGAGTGGTAACTGTGGGATTCAGCCTATAATAAACATGTCATAAGTATGTATGTCCATGCTCCATGTGAGCAGCAAACAGGATCCTGGCTGTAGACTATGAAAACTAAAAGCAGAGAAGCAGCAGCCTGCAACCATATCCAAACTGCTTTCTTACTATTGTCAGTTCAGATTTCTTTTCAGAAAGAGTATTCAGGGCTGCAGATATAATTTATCTGTGCCTCCATAACGCCTTTGACACAACCCCCTATGACATTCTTCTCTCTAAACTGGAGAGAAATGCATTCGATAGGTGGAGTGTCAGATGGCTAAGAAATTGATTGGACAGTCATATCCAGTGGTCAATGACTCAGATCACGAAGATCACTTGTCAGGGACAAGTGGTGTCACAAGTTGTCAGGGGAGGGGATTCTGGCACACTGCTCCACTCTGGTGAGATCCCACTGGAGTGCTGCATCCAGCTCTGGGACTCCATCTGAGATTGTTTAGCCTGAAAGAGGGAAGGCTTTGGGGTGACCTAATTGTGGCCTTCCAGTACCCAATAGGAACCTACAAGAAGGATGGAGGAGACTTTTTACAAGAGCATGTAGTGACACGTCAAAGGGAAATGACTTCAAATTTAAAGAGAGTAGGTTTATATTAGAGATTAGAAATTAATTTTTACTATGTGTATAGTGAGGCATTGGAAGAGGTTACCTAGAGAAATTTTGAATGCCCCATCCCAGAACGTGTTCAAGGCCAAGTTGAATGTAATTCCAAGCAAAGTGGTCTAGTGGAAGGTGCTCCTGTCCATGTTGGAACCAGATGATCTTTAAGGCCCCTTCCAAGCCAAGCCATTCTATGATTTTGCCATTCTAAGCCTGGCATTTATGGTTTTATTATATTGAATTTCACAAAGATTAAGACTGACAGCTACAATGGGCTATTTTTGGTCACAAGTATACTAATCTAGCTAAGCTGTCAGGCTGCAGTCATACCTGACAGACGAAAGAATGAAATTATACCATCCTAAGGAGTTTCTCAGGAGGGTGTTATGAAGACGATAATCAAATTTAATTATCTTGGCTGATGCACTTACATTCCTAAAGCCTGACAACATCTTTGTGTCTGCTCTGTTTGAAGTGCTGCTTTCTACTCACCAAAATTATCAGCTTTTGAAATTTGCTGATCTGATGGTAGAAACACTAGATTTTCAGTGATAGTATGAAACAGATTTGGATCTAAGTGTATACAGCAGTAATGACTCCACACTTGTACAAACAAGTTGTAAATTGTCAGCTTCTCAAATCCTCCATTTTGACAGATGTGTTCAGTAGAGCAAAATTTTTCATTGGTATTTCATTTCAGGATGAGGGATGTGTTGGAAGTTACTATGATCTTCATAATGTTACAGAACATTTTGAATTTTGTAGGTTAAATCTTGGGTATTTTAAATCTTTTAGAAAGTATTTCTACTTTCAAGTTTCAGTTTAATGTTTTTAATGCTAACAAATCCTCCCTGTATTACTGTGAAATCACTGAGATCAGTGCTAAGTATAATTCTTGTCAAAGAACTGGATTCTATACTAAATTAAATTTTATATATGTTTTTAAATTTTTCCCCTTTGCAACACTGAAGTATTTGAAATGGGGCCATATGAATAACACAGAAAAAATTATGCATGACATGTAGTGGATAATCCTGTTAACACATTATTTTGAAAGCAGTCATTCCCAAGCATATCAAGAGATGCTCAGGAAGAATTTTAATCTTAGCATTGATAACTTGGAAGAGAAGCAAAAAATACTTAAAAGAAGGAAACTTAATTTCTCCCTTCTATGATCTTAATCATTGAGTCATGTAGCAGAAACAAAGCTGGTAAATTAGTTATCTGCTGAGAACAGAAAAGAAATAATAAAAAATAACTCCCTTATTTATAATTATTTTATTTCCTGAAACAGACCTGGTATCAATTTTTTATAAAATTCAGTAATTTATCTTCAGAAAATCTATACTATACAACTACATTTGGCTAAAAATCTAGGTATATTTCCACCTAAGTGAGAAATGTAAATAAGTGTCTCTGAACACAGATTCTTTTTTTTACCCATGAAACTATTCAGTGATGCTTCCAGTTACTTGATCATACATAATTTTGGTTTATATGGATGTGCTCTGAGACATATACATAGACTATGAAGGAAAATGCTACTTCTCAGAGATTCAGAATATGTAATACCACATGTCATGGACCTCCAAACCCTTTCAATAAATTTTAAAATACTAATGCAATATTTGCAAGGACTGGACAGAAGAAGCAGCACTGATGCAATTAATGGAAAAGTAGAAGTGTGAAAGTTGCTGTTCCAGAGATTTAGCTTAAAACAAAAAAAATGCAAAAACAATCTTTTGGAGAAATGGGAAAACCAAGCCAGTAGAAAGTTCTGTTTTAAAGCTGTGCAAAAAAAACCCCAAATCAAACAAATTTATTCCTCTAAATACAGTTTAAAGGGAAATAATATTCAGCCTAATTTCATTTCACTGAATTCTCACCAGTAAAAGACTACTCTGAACATTTAATATGCTGCATGGATCTTATCAGCTGCAGAGCTGGGTATTGATCAGCCTTTGCAAAAGTCAGCTGCGCTAAGAAATGATCTTTCAAGAAATGGCTGGATTAGAATTCCCTGGGAGATGAAATAGAGGATATATCTTCAAAAAGGACAGACTAACAGTCTTACCTGAATCTCCAGACATTCTCTAGCCAAAAATTACATGGAAAAGTTTATTTTTGAGAAAGGCATAGCTCCCTGTCTATGCACTTGTTTTTCACTCGGACAAATTTAGACAATTTATCAAAAAAACCCCAAAGCTTCTGCAAGAAGAGGAAAAGTTTTCCATACCATACGGTTAAACTTAAATTTGAATATCTTACAAAACACATCCAGTCTTCTGCCACATATTGAATTATTTATTTGTAGAGTGCACAAAGAAGTGTAAAAACTCTGCCAGACAGACTGCAATGCCTTTAAGGCAAAAGAAAGCAAAGCAAATTATTTGTTCTTGTACTTGAATATGTAATCATAAAAATGTCTTATGTTTTTGCTAAAAGCACTGTATATATATTGTATCATTGTATGCATGCTGTAGCACTATAGGCTGTGAAGTAGAAAATTACCTCAGTTATTTTCAAATATGAATGCTTCTTGAGCAAGGAATAAACTAGGAATACATTACAGAACTGGCTTCTGGCAGAGTCGACATGTCAAATTTTGATGGTAAGACCATACTCAGTTGTGAGGTTTCAGGGAACCTCCAGGTGCTTCTTGTGCACCCACACTGTTGGGCCTATTCTTCTTCCTTTGTGTAAAAAGCAAAGTGGCTAATAGTTGCTATAAAGTTATTTATTGCAGAAGCACATCAGTCTCAAAAGCAAGAACAAAGCAAAGCAAAGGCATAAAGCAATGGCAAAGCTGCAGTGGCAAAATGCAATGGCAAAATGCACATGGCATAAAGCCATGGCATAGAGCACCAGCTCTCCCTGATGCATGTTCTTTTATAGAAACTTTCCAGCTAGCTAAGACACAAACTCGGACCACTATTCCTTAACCTATTAGAATTCTAGTTTCTTAGCACGCCAGGCTACGTATAGACTACGTACATGGCCTATCTTGTTCTAACTGAGAAATGTAAGCAATATTCTTAACTCTAACTCTATTATGTCTGAAGCTAGGTTCTTGGAGCCTCTAAGAAAACACTAGCATGTTTTTCAACCTTCACTGGAACATGTACTACTTCTCAGGCATCTAAGACCTTTTGCTTACTAAAAACACCTAAAACTTATTCCATTTACTTACTTATTTTCTCTCTCTTATGTTACAACCTAAATTTTCACCTCTGCTTTATAAGTGAGAGGCCTAATATACTTCAATTCATCTAAAGCTTTCAACTTAATCCCTGCATTCTGAATTCTTTTTGAAGAAATCAGAGAGACTCCTGACTTACTGACTCCAACACTCAGTGACCACATTAATAAACAAGAGATGGTGAATTTAACAACAAAAAGGGTATAAACTCTAGATTTGATAGGGACAAGAAGGCATATTTCAGTTGAAGATTTTTATTCCTCCAGAGTCTCTGAAAATATTTATAAAGATTTCTATTACATTGAAAGATGGTGCTGCCTTTTGAAACTATGTTATATGTTCCACTTTAGAAAAGAGAAGGTAGCTGTCTGGGCTACAAAAATGATATTAAATACACACCTGCTGTGTTTATCAGCAAGGCTGTTGACTCTCAACCCCCTGCTTACCCCCATTTCCCTACCTAGATGATATTGCTCAGGAAAGCAATAACAAATAAACATAGGCAGATGTGAGCCACCTGGCAATTTTGAATATGACTCAGGAATTCACAAAAATCCCAGACTGTGTATCTGTACAACTGTGAATACTAGAGAGGATATATCCAGGGCAGAAATGCTCTTTATTACCTTCCCAAATTTACCCTGGCACAAGGGTTATTTCCTTATAAAAAGCACGTAACAGGAATTATTATTATTATTAGCATCAGCATTGATGACAAAATGAAGGTGGAGGGGTAAGCAAATCAAGCCATACTGCTCGAGCACAGAGTGTTTTGACAGAAACTCTAAACGTACATTTGTTGTGGGCTGTACTGTCTTTTATGCTTTTTCTAGTCTGTGCTTGAGCTAGGTAATAGAAGTCTTGCTACCCTATGTGATAAACGTGACTTGTGCTAATTAAATTGTAACTATATTAGCAAAATTGTATTTAGATCAATAGAAGACAATTGTTACAGAGTGAGGGGGGAGATGGGTGAGACAGGACAAAGAACATCTTCCAGATGTTGGGAGTCAAAGAACGATGTTGCAAGAGAATAGTAAAAGGACGTAGGTCTGACAAGCAGCATCTAGAAAGTTTTGACCTTGAAATGGGCCAAAATGGGACGATTCCAAGCATGGGACTTAATTAAAGTCTTGTAATGGAACACATCTGCTCAGTCACACAGGGCGCCTGCGCTACCTGCGGGTCACACCTCAGTCACTGAGGAAGACGACGAGCCTTCATGGGAAATAAGACCCTCAAAAGGATGAGAGACCCCCCTAACCCATTAGTAGAGCATGCGCCGTACACACAGTGACATAGATTTTAGGAATAGAAACTAGGAGGAGCTTTCTAGAAACTTCTGTAGCCTACAGTATATAAGTGGGATTGTTAGCCTGGATGCTTTGATACGTGAGGAATGGCGAGCCACTCCCCGTATCCCTGGTCGGGGGGGGCCCTCCCTGGTCGGTTTTGCTTATGCTTTATACAAACCTCAATTATACTAAATTACTTACTGCCAAATTTTCTATATTCTCAAATATATGCACTTTGATTGTATTCATCTCAAATACTTTAATTGTATACATTCATAATGGTTACTATCAAAAATTTGCTGCTACATTTAATCTTGTTGCTTGATAAATTGGAAAAATAGAACATCATGCATAACACCTATTTCTTGAATTGGCATTTTTCATTCCTGTCTTCATAAGTTATTTTTAGTTTTCCCACACAGCTTTAATAAGAATTGAGGACATATCGAAACCACAGATCCAAACCAGGTTTTTGCCAATGTTATTAGCAAAAAGGTTGCAGCAGAAAGTTTAGAAATACTAGTCACAGTGCAAAATGTAATGTATTCTGCATACATCCACTGCAGAGAAATACTTGGCATTTTCTAAATCTCATAATTTCTGGACCAAACAAATGTACAACATTTAGAACAACAACATTAAATTCTAAAAACAGGAGTCTAAAAAAACAATGATAACACATTTCATTCTGGACACAGATTCTACCTCACATTAAGTGTAAGTTTTTTGATGGTTACTTTTCTCATCCTGGACCTAATATATACTGCAGAATCCTGATTCAGCTGGGGTAGAGTTTATTTTTTTTCCTGGTAGGTGGTTTTGGATTTGTATTTTCCCTTTTGTTTTCTGTCCTGTTAAACTCTCTTCATTTCAAGCCATGAGTTTTAGTTTTTTCCCAGTTCTTTTCCCTGTCATGTTGGGGGAGAGTGAGCAAATAGCTGTGTGGTGTTTAGCTGCTTGCCAGGTGTTGGAGGTTGGGTGTTCCCCTTTTTCCTCTGTGGAATTTTCCCCATCATTATGCTGAGACTCTGTAGCTACCCCCTAGCTCAGGCGGCGAGTTTCTCTAGCGGGGAGGAGGGGGGAAACACGGCGATATCCAGGGGGCAGGTAAAGGAGAAGTTTAGGCAGTCGTTGGCTCTCTTGCTCATCCGGCTCGGAGAAGGACGGTCGCTAGAAACTCCGCTCTGCCATCCCGATGCGGGGGAGCTGCCTTCCTCGGCTGTGGGATCCCACAATCTCCCTGCTGGGACGTCCTCCTGCATCTTCTGCTGACTCCAAGCCTCCTGTTTGGCACACTGGGACTGACACTGCCCCGGGACCTGTAAGCAGCGTCTGCCTCCTCCACCCCTCCCATCTGGGACCCAGCTGCCATCACCTCAGCGCCCCTGCAGCCACGTGGGATCCTGGCATCTCGTCCCTGCTCACAGGGAGCTGGCCTGTGCTTCCTGCCAGCTGGGACAGAAACTGCACCACAGGGAAAAGGTGTCCACAACTGAGAGAACTGTTGCTGTGTTTCTCCTCTGTTGTTGTTAATTTCATAGTTATTGTTATCGTGGCTTGTTTGCCTTGTTTTATATATATATATGTTTCAGTAAAGAACTGTTATTCCTACCCCCCATATCTACTTAAGAGCCTCTTAATTTCAAAATCATAGTAAATTAAAGGGAAGGGGGGACTTTATCATCTCCATTTCAAAGAGAGGCTCCAGTCCTGTTAGTGTTTGACACAGCTCGCCCCTTTGCCCACTCAGGCAGGACACCCTGGCTTCCGGGTGAGCCTGTGCCTCGAGTGGCCTCTCTCTGGAATCTCCACCGAGAATCCGAGGTAGAGGTGTGTAGCTTTCGCTACCAGGCTGTCAGCTGGTCCAAGGGAGAATGAAGAGCTTGAGGGAAACCTTCTGTGGATCCAAAACAGGGTTTATTGGAGAAGCATAGGGTACAGGTCCAGGGTCAAGGAGGAGGAACCACAGAAGGCACCAAAAACCACCCGTGCACGAACTTAAATCTGGGTGAGGTTCTAGGGGAGGGTACAGAACATCAACCAATTGGGGTAACTCAGGGGAGGTACACAAGGCGGGGAAAAGTATACAGGAAACCAATACACGGGTGGAAACACTGTTACAGCAACGAATCATACATCCAAGAATGGATAACTGACATGGAACATTCCAGAAATATAGGAGGGGCTAAAGAGGATTGACAAAGGCCTGGGAGGGGATTAGGGAGAAGGACAGGGAACAATCTGGAAAGTGGGTTGGGACTCAGGGTGATGGACTGGGGAAAGGCGGGAAGGGAACAAACCATTTGATCCTTAACTCGGGGGTGTAACTTGGGGATAAACCACTTAACTTTAAAACAATCTTAAACTAAACTGCGTACCGCAACAAGTGTTGGAACACATAATCACAGAATGATTATATGCAGATGCTTTATTGAAGAGCTCTGGGAATCAGGGGTGCAGACCCAAATCTGACTCCAACATGAATCCGAGATGAACGTGTTTTTATACCCTTTTCGTTATATAACTATATATTAATTATTAAACTCATATTGTTGTATTGTATACATTGATCTTATCCAAGCATGAATTCTTGTAATTTTCATTAGACCCCCCCCAAATATTTTTCTCAAGATTCTTGTTACGATTACATAATTTCTCATGATTCTTACTACAATTAAACAATAATCATATTCAATTACCAAACATTGATTGTTACATTTAACAATCATGTAATTTATCATATGATGATTATGCAGGTGTAGCTTCACATGATGTGGAAAAAACAAAGCTCAATATTTGTTCCCAGGGCCTAGTTCTCTTTCCCTGGCCTACCCTCTGAATGCATTGTATGCAGTTCCTATGATTTTCAGAAATATTTTAACCCTATGCTTTCAGTCTCTTTTAGTAAATACCTATCTTTCAAGCCAAGACACCAGATTAAACCATAACACACAGTCATTCAATGCATAAAGTCAAGAAAGACATTTCTATCATTGCCTGACCCCTGTAAAAAGGATAGTGCCTTTGTTTTCCTATCCATCCCTACTCCAGTTGAAAGTTCAGACACTGAACTTTCAATATAGACTGTAAAATTAATTCTCTCTTGCCCTACACAGGTCCAGAAATGTAGACTAAATAGTAGTTTCTTTTTTCTTTCACTGTTTTTGAAGCCTGTAAGTGGCCTGGATAGTCATTCCCAATGTGCTCAACTTTGAGTTCTATTTTATGAAACTTGTGCTGTAAAGCAAAATTTCTATAGCAACCTTATTTTTTTGCATTATCCTGTCTGTCATGAAAACCATTCATTTGGAGATTTAGTCTACCTTAGCATTGCTAAGGCCACAAGTCGACCATCAAATTTGAACTGTGACCTGCAAGACAGCACAGTATCTTTGGATATTTTAAAATGAAACAGCACTCTTAAGGTAATTCAGAGGAAGGACTGTGAAATTAATTTTTCCAATAAATTATTGTAATTTATGTGTGCTTTCAAGTTTGGACTTTGACCTCCTGTGTAACTAGTCACCTTATTTAGCAATACTTTATAATATCTGTGCACAATAAAAGCATTCATTACCGTATCAGCAGTGAGAGGACTACACTACAAATAGCTGGTTTGCACTCAAAGATCCCATTTGGCCTACTGAGTTAAAATTTCTTCTTTGTAATAAAGGGTAAGAGGTGATAACTTTAAATAACTTTAAAGCAGTAAGAGGAGTTACAACATTTATGAAGGAAATTCAATAGCAATATAATATGTAGCCATTCTGGAATATAAAGCATTTTCAGATATTTGCTTCATGCTTTCAGAATAACTGAAATACTAATTATACCAGAACAGCATATGACTGTTCATCTTTCTCTCTCAAATATGCACACTCTATTAAGAAAAAAAAAAATTAAAAAAAAACAAACCAAAAGAAAAGAAGACCAAAAAAAGAGGACAAGCATGTTGTCAGTGCTAAATATAGGAATTGTTTTCAGATACTGCATTATATGAAATAGAGAATGAGACTGACACAAGTGTTCATTGAATACTATGAAATTTTTAAATCACAATTTTGATTGTCCTGATTTATGTTAGGACTTCTTAAAACAGATCAAACATGAAATCCAGTGAAAGTTTACTTGAATTATGATATGCTGGTTATTTATGTAAAAGATATCAGCATTTGCCATTGCATTGTTAAAGTACAGCTAAATCTGTTCTCTTGCCAGCAGCTGTTTGCAATTAGACAGATGCACCAATTGGAAAAACAGTATAAAGAAAGAAGTAAGAAAGCAGAGATATGACAAAGGTTAGGCCTTGACCCCTTTGTTACTGTCCTTAGTATTCAATGTTTGACCTACCTACCACGCACTATTATTCAATATTTCTTTTGCATTTGCATGTAATTGTTTATAATCACCGTCCGTATTTAGTGTTTAATGTTTTGTTTAAAGTGTCATCTATATTTTTTAATCTTTACCTCCCAAACCACTATTTTATCTTGTTCTATCTCAGAATTAAACAGCTACCAAATATTCTTGCAAAAAACCCCAAAACCCAACCCAAACCAAAACACAAAGCTCATTTAAAAGATATTAGAACAATATTAAAATACATCTAAGTTAGTGTTTACATTATGCAGAAAGTATAAATGCTGCATTTGCACAAAATAACTTGTTATTTATGTTTTATGAATCACCCCCTTAGGCAACTTTTCATTATGAAGACTGAAGTGAAAAAAGGTCTTTGAAAAATAAAATGATTGCTGATACTGGCATTATTTCCAGGGAAACTTCAACATGCAAAGCTAACTTCCTCACATGCTGAACACACAAAAATAAAATATTGTCCCATTTTGTACAAACCCTTCTCAGACTAAAAAAATGTCCTGTAAATCTCTTTGTGTTATGTTCATCCCCTTACCAAATGCAACAAACATTACTTGGCTATGGCTTTCATCTGTATTTTACTGTATTATTCCATATTTGATGTAATTTAATCATACTTAAATGCTTCTAAAAATATTTTTAAAGTCACATACATTGATTTAAATGCAGCGATTATATTTGCTTTCTTACATACTTACTTTATGATCTTTCATCCAAATAATTAATTATTTGAACTGCATAAGTACTTGTTTGGTGACTTTCAGATTTATGTTGTCATTCTAAAAGTTAAGTATTCTTTGGCAACATCCATAGACTGCGTGAAATTGCTCCCTTTGCAAGTGGACCAAATGCTGTTCCATAGGTGTGCCAGTTACAGCAGAAGCTACTGTATGGTGGGAACATTGTCATTTGTGTGATGTGTGCCTACCTTGAAGCAGCTCCTTGGGTCCCTCCACAGAACAAGAACAGATTGTGAATTTCACTGATCAGTGCATAATCCATAGATAGCTAGCTGTTTGGCTTTAAAACATCAGAGTTTTGGTGAGTTAACCCCCTCTTGATTGTAAAGGCAAAGGAAGAATAATTCTGACAAAGACACACAGCAAGAAAAATAGTAAAGCATTCCACTTAAACTGAAGGTTAAGGCTACTGGATATTTGCAGCAGAGATCCAAGAAGGAATGCACCGAATTTTCCCTCTCACAATTTTCTTTCTTCCATCTCACTTTCACGTTCCAAATTCCACAGAAGTTTCCTAACTTTGCTCCTTCTGTGACTATCTTGAAAAAAAAATTCAGTCTTCTCCTTTAGATAGTATGAGTCCAGGATTCTGTAATATTTCCAAAATTCCTTGATTTTACTTACCTGAGAACTTCCTCTGTCCACCATGTAAGGTTACCTTCTATGCATTTGAACACAGCAAATTTCCAAGCTCTACCTCATAGAAACAACATAATGCCTTCTCTGTCTTGCTTTCTCCAGAACTTTCTTTGCCAGTCATATTACTCAATAATGTGTCTCCATGTTGTGGTCAATGGAAGATTTGAGTTGGAAATGGGATATCTCTTGAGGCAAGGTTCACAAATTATTCACCACAGCTCCATCAGCTACACTTTGGGCAAAGAAGAAGCTTTGAGGACTAGTCATGAAAAATAATCGAGAAATTGATCAGTCTGTTTCCAGTTGAAGTAATTGCCAGCAGTCCTTTGCTCACTAAGGAGGTGGCTGTCAGGTGATGGGATGGACAATTGACTGCAGCAACAACAACAAAGACAGCACTTTTGTGGGCCAGGAGAGAATAGCTTACATTGCTTTGTTTCAAACTTCCAAAAAGTTAATATATGCACTTCAAACAGTATTACAAAGGTAAATGTTTTCCTTCAGCACAGTGGAAGAAGGCTATACTTCAGCAAAATTGATGCCAGGAAAATGAAGTTTTTCAGCAGCATATCCTTTTTTGTCTTTCAACCTTTTGCTCTTTGCTTGTTTGGTTTGTGACTTTTCAGTGCTTATTTATAGTGCAAAGTCTCTTTGATGTTGGGCTGTTAGATTAAGTGAACTAATAAAATCATTATATGTTAATACATCCCTACATCCCTAGTCAACAAGGATGCCTTTTTTCAGGGAGATAGATAATTAAATTACCCATTCCCCAGGTAATCAAACTTTTTGATCAAGTAAGACTTCTCAATAGCTTTTGAAATGAGTGGTGTGTTGTCTCCTAGTAAGTTGTCACTGTCTTTAATGACTTCTCATTCTGAAGTGACTTTCTGATGTAGTTAATTTAGCTTACTACTTAGTATGGATTTATGAAGGATTGTTTAGAGAAGACAGGAAAGTTTATCATAATAGTTTGACTCAGCATTAGTAGTTTGTAGGGTTTTTTTTTAGTTTTAGATTATTTAATGTTAATTAGAGATGGCAGATTACAATAATATAATTGAAGACTTCTGTTAAAAGAATGGTAAGCAAGGACCTCATTGCTTTGCTCACTCTTGACCAAAACAGAGCTGGAAGATATCTGCGAACAAAATGCTACATGGGAGTCCAACCTAGTTTACTCCAGCACATTCTGATGAGCAGGGTGAAGAAATTTTCTATTTCTGAGGTATTCTTTTAGTGTGAATATAGGGATGTGATTGAGTGATTGATTTTTTAAAAGGCCAAATATTGATAACATGTCTTGAAAAGTGATACATCAAAAAGAGTATGTAAGATACTGAGTCACAGTAAAGAAGATTATCCTCAAGAAGATTATCCTGGGAGATATTGAAAAACAAATGAAGGACAATGGTCACTGGTCACAGCCAACATGGCTTCATAAGGGGAAAGTTCTGCTTGTCAAACTTTATTTTCTTTTATGATAAGGTAACTCACCTAGTTGATCAAAGGAAAGCAGCTGATGTAATACTTTTAGATTTCAGTAAGACTTTTGATACTGCATCTGTAGTATCCTTCTGGACAAAATATCCAGCACTCAACTGGGTTAATACATCATACACATGAGCAATGGGCTTATGGGTCAGGCATAAAGGGTTGTAGTGAATGGGGTGACATCTGACTGGTGACCTGTCACTAGTTGTGAAACTCCCTCACCCTGGGAAGGCCACATACACATGGGACATTCACATGAGAGGCAGCTGAGGAGGTGTCATAAATCATCAAAGACCCCTGATGTGCCCCCCTGACTCATTCCTGAGGCCTTTCACCAGAGCACTGCATGTGATGTTAAGTGATGCAACAGATCCAGAGTCTGTTGCAAAAGACAACACAAAACTGTTCCCCCCTGTGAGGTTTCAGGGGGGACCTCCAGGTGCCTCCTGTGCACCCACACTGTCGGGCTTATTCTTTTGTGTTAAAAGCGAAGCAGTTAATAGTTGCTATAAAGTTATTTATTGCAGAAGCACATCAGTCTCAAAAGCAAATACGAAGCAAGGCAAAGCAATGGCTAAAAGCAATGGCAAAGCTGCAGTGGCAAAATGCAATGGCAAAATGCACATGGCATAAAGCCATGGCATAGAGCCCCAGCTCTCCCTGATGCATGTTCTTTTATAGAAACTTTCCCGCTAGCTAAGACACAAACTCGGACCACTATTCCTTAACCTATTAGAATTCTAGTTTCTTAGCATGCAAGGCTACGTATAGACTACGTTCATGGCCTATCTTGTTCTAACTGAGAAATGTAAGCAATATTCTTAACTCTATTATGTCTGAAGCTAGGTTCTTGGAGCCTCTAAGAAAACACTAGCATGTTTTTCAACCTTCACTAGAACATGTAGTACTTCTCAGGCATTTAAGACCTTTTACTCACTAAAAGCACTTAAAACTTATTCCATTTACTTACTTATTTTCTCTCTCTTATGTTACAGCCTAAATCTTCACCTCTGCCTTATAGGTGAGAGGCCTAATATACTTCAATTCATCTAAAGGTTTCAATTCAGTCTCTGCATTCTGATTTCTCTCTGAAGAAATCAGAAAGACGCCTGACTTACTGACTCCAACACCCCCTCCAGGGGAAGTACCTTGGCATTCCTACCTGGCCCAGATGTATCCATTGAACTCTATATTTTGTGTGACTCTTACCACCAAGACCAGCAGAAGAGGATCAACTGGATTCCATGGGGATCCATAGAGTGGTGATATTTTCTACTTAATCTGTCTCTGTGAATCCTTTTCTCCCTTCCTTCACCTTCTCTATTTATTTCTATCTTTCTCTGTCTACTTCATATTAACTGGTGACTTCAGCATATGGTCTCATTTGCACCTTAATTTGGGCAGAGGTATCTCTAACAATTTTAATAACCTCATTGTAACAGGTACCCTGTATCAAAGGACAGTGTGTGTGTATAAAAGTGTGTGTAGGTCACGGGAAGATTGGCAAAGTACCTGAAAGAGGATTATACTGTGGGTCACAAAATAGGCAAATCACAAATATCACGCAAATCACATGGCTCAGCAAAGTCCCTGGGCTGAAATACCAGAAAATGACAGGTAAATTACTCCAGGGAAATGTCATATAAACTGGTACTGGTTTCGTTCTTTTCTAGAAGTCCATTTATGTCTACTGGGTTGAATCTGGACTGAACTGACTGCAGACTAAATCATATATCACATGGACCCATGATCTGACCTCTGGTGTGCTATATTATCTTTTTGTATTTTTAAAATAAATTTTAAATGCTGAGCTTTACAGAGTATTTGCTATGGTATACTTAGTCTATTCTACCAATATGTTCAGTTGCAAATAGATATGTTGGAAGAAAAAAAAGTTTTGCACTGGAAATTCTAGGCAGTGTTATATATACTTCCTGAGAATCATACTAAAGGTATGAGTTTTTAATATATTGCTGTTTGGTTCAAATGGCAAGGTTTTGGTACTGGGGGGCTTCAGGTGTGGCTTTTGTGAGAAGTCACCAGAAGTTGTCTGTGTTGGACAGAGCCATTTCCAGCTGGCTTCAAGATAGACTTACCCCTTGCCAAAGGTGAGCATATCAGTGACATATGTAGAACTTCTGTGATAACACATTTAAGAAGGGTAAAATAACACTGCACAACAGAAAGGACTGAGAATATGTGAGCTCTGACAACATCGAGGTCAGAGAAGAAGTGGGGAGGAGGTGCTCAAGGAGCTGGGGAAGAGTTTCGCACCTGAGCCTGTGATGAAGACTGTGGTGACTGAAGCGTGTTGGCCCTTTGCAGCTCGTGGAGGTCCACAGTGGAAGAGATATCCATACTGCAGTCTGTGGAAGCCTTCATGCCAGAGCAGCTCTGAAAGAAATTGCAGCTCAGGGGAAACCCATGCTGGAGCAGGATACTGAGAGGACCTGTGGTCCATGGAGAAAGGCACCCATGCAGAAACAGCTTTTCTGTAAGGACCTGCAGCCCTATGGGGTACTCACATATGACCATTCCATTCCTGAAAGACTGTATCCCATGAAAAGGACCCATGCTGTACCAGTTCATGAAGAAAGGCAGCCTGTGGAAAGGACTCTTATTGGAAGTCATGAATGTCTGTATTCCTTGGGAGGAATCCCAAGGTAGAGCAGGGAAAACGTATGAGGAGGAAGGAGTGTCAGAGAGAAGGTATAATGATCTGACCACACTCTCATTCCCCACCTCACTGCACTGCTCAGGTGGAAGATGAATATAGAAAAGTTGTGAGTGAAGGTGTGTCTGTGAAAAAGGGAGACATGGGTTTAAGGAATTTTTAGATTTGTTTTTATTATACTGCTCTACTTAATTGCCAATAAATTAATTAATTTTCATCAAGTCTGTTTTGCCTATGTTGGTAATTGGTATGTGGTGTCCTTGTCTTGAACTCAACCAATAACCTTTTTGTTATTTTTTTATCTTGCATTGTCTTGTTGATGGAGGGAAAGTGATAAAGCAGCTTGGTGGGCACTTGGTCACCAGTCAAGGTCAACTCACAACAACAAATAGTCATGATAACAAACAGGAACATAAAAGCAAACCTAACAAAAAGTGCCCGGGTCAACAGATGCAGAATTTTCTATAAGTTATTGTCAAAAGATATAACTGAAAAAGTAAATTTTTATTTTGGACTGTTAACTGGACCTTACTTGTTTTTTGTATTTTTTTTCATGACCCCCTTTTTAAGGACAAAGTAATTTTATGCTCTAGATAATTTACAGATACCCAAAATCTTACTTGTACATGCCAGTGGTCTTGAGGTACAGTGTATTCTCAAATCACAGCAGAAGGTACCATAAGATTTATGACCAAGGAAAGAAGAAAATGAGCAGATGAGAAAAAAATGGGCTGATTTCATTCAGTTGAGCTGCTCCACAATATTTTGTTAATTCATATAAGTAACTATAGCCCTGTTAAGCTTGATTGTCAGGGGAAACTTGGACACCTTTGATTTAGGAAATACAATATTCACAGCAGTGGACTGAACTCATCCTAAGAAATTAACAGTCTGACTGAACAAAATTGTTTTAGGTGTAAAAGCTGTTAAACAGACAGGTGGGAAAAAGGCAAATGTAAGTCCCAAAATTTACTTTGGACTTAGAAGAGAATAAAGGACATAAAACCAAAGGTAAATAAATTAGTAGGGGAAAAAAGTGAGCAAGTATTGGAAATAGAAGGAATCTAATGAAAAAGTTTGTGTAAGGTGTAAGGAAAAGGACTGAAAGCAGTATCAAATCAAAATAGCAACAAAGAAAGTCTGAAGGAGTTGGATATGTCTTTGAGGATGTCCCTTGCTAGGCTGGGTTTTTTGGCAAAATTTTCCCTAAATGGAGGAAATAAATGATCTAGCTTCTGGGTCCCCATCATTTGCTCTCAGGATTCCCAGTTACACAACTGTGTTTCCATAAAAACTAAGATAGAATATCCCTTTAAAGCCCCTATTTTATTGTCTGCTTTTAGAAAGGTAAACAGTGAAGTTAAGCATGGACTTCAGACTTAGTAGGTTTTCTATGTATCATTAATCTGGAGTTTGATATACATTGCATTTTGAGTGAATAAACTAAGTGACAGTCTTTTATTATTTATCAATAAAACAATAACATTCTGGTTGTTTTCTGAGCTCTTAATATGGAAGGTGGTCATACGGGTGAGATTTGAGAAGAGCAGAAAGGATTTTCTTAGTCATCTTGACAACTTCCTTCCAGTTCTTACACAAACATATTTTATGTACTTGTCCTGTCTCACTTTTAAACTAGTAAGATTTGCTCTTCCAGAACCTCACTCTTTCTTCTAATCTGCAGCCTAAATTTTCCCATTTATACCCATTTGTTCTTGTGTCAACCTTGTCTTTTAGTTTAAATAGCTTTCTCCTTCTTTAGCATTTATCTACCTCAGAAGTATTTATAGAGAGGAATGATATATCCTATCAGACTCCATTAAATTATTTTAGTCTACTCTTACAAGATAAGCTCTTTTTTCCCTGATCATCTTAGCAGCTTGTCTCTGCAACTATTGCAGTTTAATTAATCTTTCTTAAACATGGGCTATCAGAACAGTGAGTGCATTATTGCAGAGGAAGTCTTACCAGTGCCTCTTCTAATTGCTCTAACACTTTCTTATCTCTAGCAGTAATACTTCCCTTCATACATTCTAGGATTTCATTTGCTTTATTGTGATCACATGCTGTATTCTTTCTGATTAACCTACAGCTGAAAATTACATATCTAATTTTTTAGTTTGTGTACTTCCACCTATGTTTTAAACATAAGCAAATCGGACCTAACAACAGGACAATGAAATGAAAAACTTTTATGGAGAAATGTCCATATTGCATAGTTCCATGGTCTGTGTCTACCCCTGTATCTGCTGCAATTTTAGGAAATGTTTACACATTCTTATTCCACTCTCCACAACAAAAAGCCAACAATATAGCCAAGTAATTATGTTTTTTCAGTCCTGACTTACAAATTAATATGAAAGGATTATTTTTAAAAATTGTTCTTTAGGGCAATTTTTGTAATGGGGTCTTTATTGGTCAGCACACATGGCTCGATTAAACTGTACATACCAAGAGATCTTACTATGTAAATCTGTATTTCTGAGGCATATTGTTGACATAGGACATTACTTCTAATTACACTGAGACTCAATTACTAGCTATCATGACAGATATGAAATTAACCCCTGTCGGAAGTGTTTGTGATGTCAGAAGTGTACGAGCGGCCCATGGTTTCAATCTTACTATTAAAATTACCACGAAGAAATTAGCTTCCTGTGTCTTGATCCTGTGGTTTCCATGAACTTTACATCTTTCTTTATAGCTATTAAATAGTTGGAATTCATAGCTGTCTTAGTTAAATCTGTCAACAGAATGGACTCACAAATTGGGCTATTTATACTTCACACAAACAAGTAGAGAACTATTTTATTTGATACTACTAGAACTTAGACTGAGAGCTGGTAATGGGAAAGAATTTGGTATCTGCAGTTTTAGGACTGCAACAGCCCTTTGTGAAATCCATGAGTTGCTCCATACTTAACCTGCAGTCTTTCTTGTGCTTGATGACTTATCTAACAACCTTCAATGTGCTCCAGTATTACAGCTGACATGTGGGGAATTCTTATCAATTACATGAGTGGTTATTAATAGCAGCACAAATATATGCATATACTTAAGGAGATGAAAAGAGGACAAGTAGAAAGGTATTTATCTAAACCAATCTAAGACACTCCAGCTGGAAGCACCAGGTTGAAATACTTCCAATTAAACCCATCAAGAACAGCTACAGAGATAGTCTTACAATTGGTATTGTGAGAATTTCAGCAAAATAGAAATGCACACTTTTATGTCTTTTGCTGAAAAAAATTACATGGAGGAGGAAAGGGAAGAGATGCATCTAACCCAGAGAGGCAAAACTATAGGAGGTTTTTCAATGGACTCTCAATATAGGTTTGGGGAATTATTCTGAGTGTACAAAAAACAAACAGGAAAGTGCTCTCTTTCTTCACTGGGGAGAGAGCATGTAGTAAAAACGCTTAAAGAGCAGCTGGACACATTTGATTTTACACAAGCAAAGCTTTGCAACTAGAAAGGACAGAGAAGCAGGAGACTAGCTTGACTGAGAGTCCAGTCTTAGGATGCATTTAGGAAGAACTGAGCCAAGTGATGTTAGTGAGGACCAAGCTGCCTTTCTTTTATCCTTGAGGGTGAGAATAAACTAGAAGAACTTCTGAGGGTCTGTGTAGGAGACCACAAAACTTTTAATGAAATCACCGCCTTTTCTTGTTTGCTCACAGTAAAGCGTTTGCTTAAGTTTCTATATTTATAAATTGTAGATTTTAAAATTCTTTCAAAATCATGGTGATGTGCTTAACATTTTTTCTGCTTTGGAGGTAGCTAATGGTATTTGTTTTGAAATCTAAACTTTGTGTTGATTTTTGTTGTATGAACCTCATTACATGCTCTGATCTATGGGCAACTGAACTGAGCCTTCCACTGATATCAAATTGTTCAACTGCTGCCTCCAAGTGACATCAAAAGGATTGAAAGCTGTTACAATATTTTGCAAGACATCAAGTCAAACTAACTATTAATAAAGAGAAACCAACTATAGAAAATAGAAGAGCTTTCTCCATCAAACAGAGAAGGGGGGATAAAGTCACTCTAGCGAAGAGGAGCTCTTTTGCACATACATCTTGGGAAAAATGGTTATGCAGTTCTGAAGTAGAAATTGGACTAATACTAGCAGTGCCACATTTCTTATGCACGGGTTCTGTGTCATTTCTAGTTCTGATTGGATCTGAGAGAAACACTGACTGGATCGATTTCTGGAAGGAAATGACAGAAAAAAAGACTTTCTTGTTGCTTTGCCCTTTTGTTTGTCCTTTCATTAAAGAAAACAGATTTTCTGCAAGGGAAAAAAGGGTTGAAGAAACACTAATAACTGGAGTGCAAACTGGCAACAGCGGAGACTAAATATGTCCCTCCATTCCTAAAGAGACAGCAACTGAAATCTGTTCTCATCCAACTAAAAAAAAAGGAATCCTGTGTGCCATGGTGAGAAAGTCCAATTGAAGCTGAATTTAATGTGGGAAGCTGTTATTTGAAGCAATTACTTTTCAATTGCATGTATGTGTTAATAAAGAAGCCTAAAGGGCCAAAATTTTGCCAGCTAATGTCTTTTTTTAAAGCTACTTGGGATGAAATAAAGAATTCTCTTCTATGTATGTTGTCTTCCTAATAGTCTTTATTTCAGAATAGGATTAAACAAACCAAAACAGAATTCAGTGCTTCTTTTCTTTGGTCTACATAATGCCATTCATCCTGATTCACAGAACCCTCAAGATGATCAGGTGGATGCCTGAGCCAAATTATTGCCATGCATTTTAAACTTCTTTTGTTGACTCTATGCCTGCATCAGTGTAGAAGAAATATGAGTATATACTCAAGATACTGTGTCAAGTAAAATGTCTCCTACTTGAAAAGAAGCATTCAGGGAAACTAGAAAAGAGTTAAGATGACGAAAAATGTTTTTCTTCCTAGATCTTTTCTGCTTCGAGCTCTAAACATTGCAATACCTACATCCATTGAAATTTTTTCATATATATTTAACACATAAATTTGAGTTTTCGAATAAGTTTTAAAAAACAAAAAATTGTTTTATTTTAGTTTCTGACATGAGTAAAGAACAGCTACTTGTATAGCCTTCTTATGAAATAAGATTAGTTGAAGCCTTGATAAAAATGGAACAAAATCTGCAAGATAACAAGATAACAAAATGTAGAGTTTTGTCTATGCTCTGCCTAGACAAGCCAGTAACAGCCAAATTGCCAGCAATTACTGAATACTGACATGTTTTGGGAAGACCACTTTAAATGGAGAGACATGACTGCACACTTTCTATTACAGTGAGCAAATCAAAAATACTATCAAAGCACTAATCAGGCAGCAGGCATCCATGTGGCCAGATGGATAGGCAGTCTCTGTCAAGAGAAATATAAGCCTGCTATTTGCTGAATAGCAGCCAGTACTAATTCATTGTGTTTATGCAGAAAAGAAGTTTAGTTTATTTCTAATTTCTGATTAATGTTCTGTGAATGGTTCTTTGGCTAGTGTGCTTTGAATCACATGTGGCCATAAGGCTATAAACCTTTGAATGCCTTGCATATGGATCTCATTAAGAACTAGTGAAAGACATTATTTGCAAAATGCACAAAGAAATAAACTGGCCGAAAATTAAAAAACCTTGTCCTCTGATAGCAGAGACAAAAACTAGGAAGCAGACCCCATGCTGGACATGTAGTCAGCTGCTTAGTTTTCCTCTTACACCAGCAAAATTAGTGATTAGTGACAAAAACTGGATCCTTGGTATGTAGACATCACTTAACAAAAATGTTCCGTGCCTTAACATATGGATCATGTAACTGCCAAGAACACCTCCTGTCTGGATTTGGTGCGTGAACATCTGATGACGGAGACAGAGAGCCTGCTGAAGAACACCAGAAAGAGGAAAAGGCAGTACAGTTGTTAGCAAAATTGCACTCCAGATACCTCTATGCACAGTAATTGTGTTGACCTTTAAGAGAAACAAAAAAAGAAAAGTGCTAATAGAAATATAATTTTAAAATTTGTCTTAGTATTTATAGTGGCTTTATATGAAAATTAGGTGGAAGCTCTGTCTATTTTTGCTAAAGAATTTTCAGCACATATTTAAGTATTTGTGAAGGAAAGAGGTGGATTCTTCAGATGATAGCAAAGTCCTACCTTTCTGAAGACAGAAAATGAACTAATTATGAGATTTATCCTTTTCATAGAAACTATAACCAGAATGGAAAATGGATATCATTGTGTATAATTCAATACAACTAAATAATGTGGGCTTTTTTTTAAGGAGAGAATCAATTGTAAAGAATGAAATTTCTTAATACATGTAACAATTTCTAAAGTTCAATATATATTGTTTTATTATTTTGTTATTTGTATGCATCTTTTTATAGTATTTATAGGCTTTTTAGCAGAGCATGATCATCTTGAATTAGAGTCATGCAGTCCGAAGTGCCAGAAGGAGACTCATCTTAGTGGTCTATATTTACTGAGTGCTAATGAGCATTTTGCTTTGGATTTCATGTGTCAGGTCACTTTCTGCTGACAAATTATAGTTACTGGTTACATTTGCAGCTGCTGAACCAATTGTAGTTGCAATTGCCAATGAAAAGAAGTTGACACATAAATAGCTGGTACATGCAGTTTCGATATTAAGATAAAAATCCTGTAACCCTTACTCCTGTTGAATGAGGTTGTCTCATACCTTGCAGAAGAAATGAACTTCTGGCAGCTCTTCTCAGTGTAGTGTTGGTCACACAACAGAAATACCTACTCCCCATTCTGAGCATTCATGCCTTCATCCATACTCAGGCTTGTTTCTTACCCTTGGATCAAGATCAGAGACAGGTTTGAAGAGACTCACAGGCAATTCTGGGGGACAAAAATTGGACCTTGATCCTAGTCAGTGTGGATCCAGCCTGTCTATAGGTTGTATAGTCCAGTCACACCACAGTGTATCCCATCTGTTTTGGTACAGACATCTGGTGAGGACATGTTCAAAGGAGTGGCAGATGGAAGATGTAGGTAGTTTGAAATGTACCCATGTTCTTGTTTATAGGCAGCAGCATCTGAAATGGAATTGGAAACATCTTACAGGCAGACAGATGTGAATGCATTCAGACAGGTCAGGAAGCCCTGTTGTTTGGCCAAGGCTACTAAGCACAATGCACACTCAATCTAATTATTCAAAAATGAAGTAAGAATATCCTTTGTGCATCAAACTGCTGTCTATAAAAGCCTAGTTTAAATCAAGAAAAAGGACTCTTGGCATTAGATAATTTGTCACATCTCTGCAATTGATGTCATGAAGCACTATGGACTTAGCCTTTGAACTGGTTTCTCTGAAGCACCTCTAGAAGTTAAAAACTTCTAAAACATTTTTAAAAATTGCTAGTGAATTCTAGTATTTGGTGCAGTAACAGAGATGCTAATAATCTTACATCAGAAATTAATTATTTTAGTTCTTGGGATTTTTTGGTACTTTGACTAAAATGTAACTAGTCACATAATTTAGAAAGAACAAAAGAAGGAGCAGATGGCAGAATTACTTATTTCTTCCATCATATTTTTTTGACAAGAATAATTTTTTTAAATCAATGCATTTAGTGTATACATCTGATGCAAACATATATTTATGTATATAATAAATCCTAGGTATGTGCAAATGTGTGCATATCTGTATTTATGATTTATTCACAAGAGGTTATTTCATCTATGATTTATTCACAGAATGTTACCTCAGAATGTCTACAGGTTGACAGTTTATTAATATTAATATATTCCAATTGCTTCAGATTATTCTGTTTATTGAACAAGGAGAAAAAAATTAATATTAATAAATTCCAAAGAGACAAACAAAATTACTATTGCTGTTTTAAATGAAAACCTGCAAAATGTGCTATGGGAACTGTTTTGCACAGAGGAAAAAGCATAGATCTTTACTACTCCATGACAAGCAACAAACTTGTCACTTACTTTAAACAAGACAGTCTTGCCTGGGACCAAAAAAATAGACTTAGCTACACAAATAAAGAGGACTTTAAGAGTCATATAAAATGTCCTCTTATCTTAATGATACAAAATTATTTAAAACTCCATACATGCCATAAGTAAGAAATTGCGCAAGCAAAGATAAGACGATTAAAAAAACTAGTAACCTCTGAATTTCTTACAAATATGTACTGAATTTAGCCCTTTGTTAGTTTATACATTTATTCTACTTAGTGGAACTAGATGAATTCAGTGGTGAGACCATGCCTGAAGTTCTGTGCCCATTTCTGGGTCCATCACTACAAGGAAGACATTGAGAGGCTGGAGAGTATTCAGAGAAGGGCAAAGAGGCTGATGAAGTGTCTAGAGTGAGTCATAGGAGGAGTGGCTGGGTCAGTTGGGGTTGTTTAGCCTGGAGAAAAGAAGGCTCAGGAGAGACCTGATCACCCCCTGTAATCATGTGAAAGGAGGTTGTAGCCAGGTGGGGGCTGGCTTCTTCTCATCGGCCACCATTGACAGGACATGAGGAAATGGCCTCAAGATGCTCCAAGGGGGTTTCAGTTTGGACATCAGGAAGAATTTCTTCATGAAAAGTGTTGTTAAACATTAGGATGGGCTATCCATGGTGGAGTCACCATCCCTGGCAGAGGTTCAAGAAATTACTAAATAACCATTAGTGCTATGGTCTGGTTGACAAGTTGGTAACTGGCCTTGGAGATCTTTTTCAACCTAAATATTTCTGTGATTCTGAGAATTTTTATTTTATTGTGTATTGATCTGTTGTGCATTTTCTATGTTACATGTATATAAAGAAGTATAAATCATTGGTGTTAGTGTAATAAATGTAGCCTTCAAGGAAATAAAGAGCTTGCACAAGTAGTTTTCTAACATGATATGTATGTAGAAATTTTATTGAAACATAATTTTAGCTAAATGAATTCTTTTAAATGAGTCATTTTGTCTGCATAGTATTGCATGAGTAGTTGAAGTTGCTGAAGCCTTAGTCCACAAGCTTCAAACTCCCACTTAACATACTATGAACTGTTGCTTAGTTCTGTAAGGGGAGGCCCTGTGACCAAAGCAAGCTGGAAGATATGAAAGCCATCACTGTCTGTAGAAGCTGAAACCTGTCCAGATAAGCAACATATAATGGCCTGCCAGGATATAGAGAAAGAATCCAGTCAGGAACAAAAATTATTCCAGAACAAAAATCAACACTGGACCAACAGTGCAAGGTGCATGAAGAGCTTGTGAGGATTGGAAGTACAGTTGTAAGGTTGTAAAGGCCCAAGGATTTCCTTTTTCTGGGTCGCTAACCAGCTTCCTCAAAAAAAGATGTTTAGTTTGACAGGTACTTGAGCTTTTTGATAAAATCAGAGAACCATAGAGTCATTTAGGTGGGTATGGTGGGGTGACCTCGGCTGGATGCCATGTGCCCACCAAGTGGCTCTATCATTTCCCTTCCCATCTGGACAGGGGAGAGAAAATAACATGGAAAATGTCTTGGAGGTTGAGATAAGTAAAGAAAGGTGAAGTTCTAAAATTTCTTTACTAAAGAGATTAGTAAAGAAAAAGTGAAAGTTTGCATGTGCAGAAGCAAAGATAGGAAAAACAGGTTTATTTTCTACATGTCAGGATCCATCAGTAACTAGAGCATAGCCTCTTTCATTCCCTGATAACTCATTGTTTGGGGGTGCTTCTTGGGCTCTTGCCACCTTCTCAGGCAATGCTGCAGAATCTCTGGCTTCTAGCCAGTCCATCTCTTCCAGGACTCCTGAGCAATTTGGTTTCCCCATCCAGGCTTGTTGTGTAATCAATCTTATTTATTTACTCCATCTAGCATGGGTTGCATGATGGGGAAGTTGCTTTTGAAAATCCAGTCTAGTACCAGCTATTGTGGTACCAAGAGGAGACATGCTTCTGTCTCTACAACTTCTGAGACAGCTTGAACCCTCTCATAGGCGGCTAATATCTCTTTTTCTGTTGGATTTTAGTGGGCTTCTGATCCTCAATCAGTGCAGCTCCGAAACCCTAATGGTTGACTGTGGAGGGAGCAGAAAATATTCATAAAGTCCTTCTGCATCCTCAGAACAAGCCCCTTGGAAAACCATAGCTTAAAGGTAAGAAATGGCTTGTTAAATGACGAATACAAAAAGGAATCCAGCTCCCCCCCTTAGTAGACCCTCTTATCTATCTTTAATATTAGTGGCTCATTTTCTTTCAGTATCCTTAGGCTAGCTTTGAATGTAAAATCTCTTGGGGATTGGTTAGAATGTAGAATTCCCTTGGTAATTGGTGCAAACTGCAAAACCCTCAAAAGATATAAAAACCCCTGTAAAACCCTAACCGTTGTATATGCTAGATTGGATGCCTTCATAGAATAAACCATGGATTTGTGTCTTTCTACACATTCCGGTCTCTTCACCCTGCTGGTCTGAGAGCTCGCCATGAGCCGAAATTCTATCTGGGCAAGGCTCGGGAACTTGCTCCATCACTGAGGACTGCAGAAGCAGTCTTAGGGATCCCAAAGGGACCCCAAAAAACCCACCAGCGGCAGTTGACCTCAAGTTTCTCCTGACGTCCTTTACTAGAGGTTCCACATGAGCTCCTACTTCCCAGCTGTGGCGCAGAGTGTATTTTTCACATCCGGTCCTGCCTGAACAGGCCCAAGCAGTACCACACAAGCTGTTTCCTGTCTGGTCTGCTTAAAGGCCTGCTGTTGCTCAAGGTCCCACTTGAAGTGGGTCTTCTTCTAGGTCATTCAGTAGAGGTGACAAGCTGACTATAATCTGGAATATGCATTCTCTAGAACAACTCAAGGCCTAAAAAAGCTTGTTTCCTTCTTGTTAGCTAGAGGAGACGCATTTCTATTTTGTTGATTGCAACCATATGTACATGATGATGGTCCATGCTACTGTTTTACTTCCAAGAAATAAATCTCCCATGCAGGTCTCTTTGCCTTACTTTCTTTAGTGGCTAAACTAGCTTTCAGAAGAAATTTCGTCCTGTTCCTTTGCAGCCTGGATCAGTCCATGGCAGACTGTGGGGCTGTGTTTCCACCCCTGGGGCAATTTGTTCCGGGTGTACTGAACGCCCCTCTAAATGAAAGCAAACTGTGGCCTGAACTCTGCTGCCAGAAGGATCAAGAAAAATGTACTGGCAATGTCAGTTGTCACATAACACTTTGCTGCCTTGGACTCCAGCTTATATTGAAGTTCCTTCATGTCTGTCAAACCAGTACGCAGAGGTTGCATGACCCCATTCAGGCCACAGTAATCTGTCAGCCTCCATTCTCCATTGGACCTTTGCACTGGCCGTATGGGGCTGTTAAAGGGTGAGTGGGTGATCACCTGCTCACTCCTTGGCTCTCCAGTCAATGAATTAGTTCATGTATGTGAGATACTGAGTTTTGGTTGGTGCACTGTTGCTGTTGGGGCACTGTCCTGGTAACAATTAGCACTTGCCAGTTGTCAATTTGCAGCAGTCCCACAAGAAGAGAACTCATTCTGGAGAGGCCAGGTAGAGTGGATAACTGTTTGATCTTCTCTGTATTCAAATAGCTCCACCAAAAGCTCATTGATACCCATTTGGATCCGTGAAGTACAGGACAGGTCCTGAGGTACTTCCAAGGATACAATGGGCCTCTGGGCCAGTCACTTTTCCCTCTTGTCTCTTGTTAAAACTCACCTGAGCCTCTAATACAGACAACTCTTGGCATCTCCCTGTGCCTCCAGAGTTCCAGAAAGATTCTCCACCGTTGTGTCTTGATGGCATCAGTGTGCCTTGTGTACCAATATCTACTAAAGCTGTATACTTTTGTAGATCTCACATGCCAAGCCATCAAATCCACACAGTCCAGTATGCCCAGTCATCCCTTTCCTCCTCCTGGCCAAAGGCAGGCACCGTCTATTCCTACTCCTGGTCAAAGTATTCATGTCTGATCTTTTTAATGCCAGCCCAGATGTCCCCTCACTGGGATCAAAGGAGATGATTTTGGTTCTTTGTCTGGGAGATCATTGATTGATTATGTTCTTGTGTTTCTGTGGCAGCTACACTGACAGCCTTCTTGGGTGACCCCTTAACAGCTCTCTTCCCTCTGAGTTCAGTACATGGGCTTCCAGCTTAAAGGTGAGTTTACCATACCACTTCCTCATGTCTTCCCCCAGTCACACAGAAAGAATCAAAGTGTGCACATGACCTTGGCCTGGGTCTTCTTTTCCCTCTGACTGGGCAGGAGAGGACCAATCTCTTGGACTGCCCCTGAGAGCTGAGGTGCTGGCCCATAGGAATGTGGAAGTACACAGAGTTTCTTCTGTGTTTCAGAGCCAGGAGGATGCCACCTTTATATCTGGTGTACCTATTTCTGGGTAATATGTTTGCTACCAAGCTGCAGGGGCATTTTGAATCACCTTCCTCCACATGGCCATTGAGCAATAGACATCCTCTGCATGTTTAGGGCTGTTATCACTTTTTTGTCTGCTGTACATGACTTTCAGCACTGCTAATACACTCAACCAGTGTTTACCTTAATGTGCAATGGTCCACTTGCCTAGGAAGTTCACATGATCTTCCCTAAATGGATATCCTGCCCTAACGCATTAGAGGGCATGTCTCCAAAATCTACAAATTACTTCTCTTTATTTCAATTCCTATTTTGATTTCTAGCGAGAGATCCTAGCTGTTTGGCTTCATGACCTTCCAATTGCTGATTGTCAGTGCCATTAACCAGCACTGAAGCAGCCAGGCAGAAGTCCACTCACCTGATTAGAGGCTGTAATCTTTTCACAAATCTCAAATTTGTAATGAGGTTAGGGTTGGTGTCCTGTTTGATTTGTCTCACTCCTTTCAATTTATTTGTTGAAGGACCAACTCTGACCTCTCCTATTCAGATTCTCCTGCTTCTTCTCCATTTCTAATGGATGATGTGGACCTCCTGTAGCTTGCCTTATCTATTTCTTCTTTACCACTACTGGGGCAATTACTGTCATTGTTTGAATACCTATCTCAGCTAGCGTCCTCAAATGCAGCTCCGATTCCTAATTCAAGTACAGTCCTCTGAGACTACTGAACTGTGGCTCGATAGGCACAGCGCAGGCCGCAGTACAGGGAGAAAAGTTGCTGGTTTTGGTTGGGATAGACAAGGTACCCTTCTATCAGGTGATGCCTCAATTTTTCAGGACTGATTACCTCTTCAGATATAAAGTCCCAGGTAATGGGAGGTGATGACTGCCCTAAGAATCTGCCAAATCTTATCACAGACCCTGCCATCCAGGAACTGAACACCTCAGGGAACATTTCAATATCACCACACCTAAAGTTTGTTTTCTCTTACACCAGATTCCACAAGCCACATAGTGTGCCAACAATATTAGTTAATATTTTTACCAGTATTAGGCAGCTTAAGGATGAGCTATGACCATGGGACCCTGCATTATAAAACTATTCACATCAATCTCAGGTAGGGGGAGGGAGGTGTCTTCCATCACTGTCCACAGAAGATAGCTCTCCCAGCACAGCAAGGCTTTTGGTCCAAGGAAAAAGCACAGAGCTATTGTTTGTATTAGTATGTTCCCAAACTCAGCAAAATAAAGAGGCAAATGGTACAGCTGATAAACTCTGTGTCACACACAGGAGCTTGCTACTCAGTGACTATATATATATGTATATATATATATATATATATATATATAAATATATATATGTATATACATACATATTTGTGTGTGTGTGTGTGTGTGTAGTTAGATTTAAGGTAGTTTGACTTTAAGTCCCCACTATGTGATACTGATGAATGTGATATGTCTCTCCAACATAGATTGGTTGTCTGTTGTTGCACGAGATAGGACCAAATAAGAATTAATGAAAAAAGTTAATTCTTTGTGCAGTCATCTATTGTGATAGTTAACACAGCTGTCCAGAGGAATAAAGCAATTTGTAAATAAAATTCATAAACAAAAAAGCTACCTTGTAAATGATGTCATGTGTCTTTTACTTTCATATTTGTTTGCTACTGGGGTGCCATCCTGGAAACTTTCTTTTGCCCCTCTCATTTTTGTGCTTTCTTCCATGCTCATATATGGTAAGTAGTGACTTCCCTCTGTCCTGTGCCAAATCTGTATTTTCTGTTCATTCATATTCTTCTAAAAATGCATTGCTCTCAATGAACCACTAAAGCCTTCTCTATCACATTGATATGCTAGATCTGAATTTATTTAAGAATAAATTATAGTCAGAAAACCTAAATTTCTTCCTCCCTCTGATCCTTGCAGTACATTTTCAACCTTCCAACTTCTTGTTCTTTCCCATAATTTCAAACAGATATCACAACAACAATTATGAAATTAAAATCACTGGAGTTCTGGCAGCACTAGCATTTGAGATATCTTATATTCTTTGAAGATTTGAATCTACTCTCATTTTCCTTTTTCATGCTCCTTTAAAAGGCTGAAGCGTTTTGTAGGGGCATGTAAGATCACGCATCAAGCCAAGATGCAGTTCAATTCTGAATGCTTGCCCCATAATCCTCTCTAGTAAATGCCTGCTTGAAAGGCCATGCTGAGCAGGAGAGGGATAAGCCAAGGAGACATGTGGAGGCCTGGCACTTTTATGGGCTCCAGGATAGGCTGAGCAATAGCTCTCAGCTAAACCGCCATAGAGATGATTATATTACAGGACAGAGAGTTTTCCAGTCTAAAAATTTAAGCAGTTAGTGTTACTTACAGATGTCTCTGTTAGCTTTCTCTGATGTTGGGCTATGCTGTGTACAAAAACAATAAAGAACAAAGTCCCTTCTACACGCTTTCATTATTTTGAAATGCCACAGACTTCAGGTTGCTTAAGTAAAACTCTTATTATAACAGCTAAAATGGTATTTTCTTTTGGCTACCTAAAGGTCAAAGATGAGTGACTTAATTATGAGATTTTCAATTCTGTTTTGTTCATCTTTCCTCTGGTTCTCCTATCTCAGGTCTAAAATGCATTATGTAGTAGAATGTTTTACATTTAGGAGATCTCCTGCCTGAATATCTTTATTTGTGCTTGTGATGACAGGCTGGTACCGCACCATGCAACTTGTGAACATACATTGTGTAGAAAACACAACAGCTTAGCCTTATTGAACAGAATTATACCAAAGGGCGAATTTCCAAATATCAGTAACTTGACATTTAGATTCTTCAATGTGTTTACAATGTCAGAAATTACTACTGCAATGCAATATACTATATCTATATGCTATACTTGAATTACGAAAAGAAGATGTTTAAATAACAGTCTTCACTTGTCATTATCTTGGAGCCTAATGATATTTGCTGGTTTTGTCATTTTGGTTAAGATACGTTGTGTTATAACTGGATTGGTACAGGAAACTTACTTCAGGTGACAAATCCAAATGTAATTTCTGTAACAAATATGTGTTTGAAGCATGTTTTGCAAAATAAAAATGAATTTTAAAATAATCACTGTGGGAGAGCTGCTGTTTAAATAATCCAGGCAGTTAAATAATTCAGACAAGCTTTTTTATTTTCTTAGCATTTAGAAGTTTATAGCAGAGAATTCTGAAGACTCAGGTGAACTCAAACAATATTTTTTTTAAGTCCTAGATTTTAAAGTTGCTAATTCTCTTTTAACAAGTTTGTTTTGACTACTGTCATATAACTATGTGTCTGAACGAGTCTTTTTCAAAGTTCCTCTTTCAGGTTGTATTTGAAATGTTTTTGATCAAATACTGTATTATCACAGCTGTCATTTATATATGAGTGTTTTTAGTCCTGCAAATAACAGTTCTAATTATTTAATCATTCAAAAAAGGCAACTTAAAATTTAAGTTGCTGGTATCAACTGCTATGTAGTGTTTTAAAACCAGACTAATTACCTTAAGAATGTCATTCATGTAAAATAATAAGTAAAATTCTAGATAGCTTATTAGAAGTATTTATCTTCATTATGATAATATCTATAATTATAATGATTCTACTAAGTGCAATGATTTAAAATGATATATTATTCCTTCTGATATTGCACCATAAAATATACCTACCATTGAAGCTTCAGCTGTTATTCATTATTTTACTCTCCCTGTTCCTGCTATTCCGGCCTAAAAACAAAAACAAAAGCCCAAACCAAACCAACCAACCAACCAACCAACCAACCAAAAAGAACCAACAAAAAAAGACAAAAAAAAAAAAAAAGAGACAAAAAAACCCCACCCAAAAACAACAACAAAAAAAGCCACCAACAACAAAAAAACTAAAACAAACCAAACTTCAGAAAGTGGAAATCAAGATTTGACATATTAGGAGAAATGGATGGTTGTGCTAGCAGTGGAGCAGTGTATGAATGTATGTTCACAGACTCTGGTCCATTCTAGTTTTAATTCTTCATAGATTATCTTTAAGGTCCCCTCCAATCCATTTTATGATTCTATATGTATTATCAAATTCTACAGTGAAAAATAAAAAAAAATTTAAAAAAACTCTGAAGACTTTTCCACAGCTTTTCAGGAACTAGGAGTCATTGACCAATTCTAGGGGAACTGTTAGAGTCACTTGAGTGCAACAGAATCTAGGTCCTCCAATATTATACCTATTGATCAACAGTCCTTCCATAGCATCAACACCTCTCTTCTACACTTTGTCCCCATAACAAATAGGCTAGGAACAGGCAAGGTATTGGAAGGGAGACATAGCTGTTAGTTGTTCCTAACTGACCAAAGAGATATTCACTGGTCCATAATGTCATACTCAGCAATAAAAAATCCCAGAGGGGTGGTGGCATACCTTTTCCATAGTATCTGTTTCTTGGAGACTGACTGTGCACTCATCTGCTGACTAGGAGTAGGTGAGTGCCTTTGTATCACTTGCTTGGTTGGTTAGTTTTGTTTGGTTTATTTGTTTCTTTGTTTTGTTGGTGGGTTTGGGGTTTCTTCAATTTCTTTCGTTGTTAACCTATCTTTATCTTGACCTATAATTTTTTAAAATTTCACTCTTCTGATCTTTTCCTGTATCCTACTGGTAGCAGTGTGGATAGGAATGAGCAAGTGGATGGCCGGTGCTTGATTGCAGGGGTTAACACCATCACAGAGACATAGAAGTATTTTGACATATCTTGGTTTGAAAGACAGGTATTTGCTAAGAAACCTCCCTCTCTCCAATTTATTATAATTTTGATATTAAGGGGCTCTCAGGCAAAGATATGGGAGGTAGGAAAAACAGTTCTTTACACATATATATAATAGTTCTTTACATATATATATATGTATAAAACAATGGAAACAAAACACAACAACAATAACTGCGAGATCAACAGCTACAGAGCAGGAAGCCCAGTAAACAGTTCTCCAAACAGTTCTCCCGGTTGTGGACACCTTTCCTCTGTGGTGCAGTTACCGCTCTGGTGCTGCCTGCCAGCCCCCGGTGAGCAGGGAGGAGATGGGAGATGCGGTGATCCCACGGGGCTGGAGGGGCAGTGTGGTGAATGGTGTCTGTGTTCCAGATCGGAAGGACGGAAGGGAGACAGTGCTCACGGATCCCGATGCTCCAAAAGGATGTGCTAAAGTCAGCAGGAGATGCAGGAGAGCGAGAGGGTCCGAGCAGGGAGATTTCGGGATCCCACAGCCAAGGAAGGCAGCTCCCCTCCGTCAGGATGGCAGAGCGGAGTTTCCAGCGATCGTCCTTCTCCGAGCCGGATGAGCGAGAGAGCGCAGCTGCCCCCCGATCTCACGGTGTTCCTCCTCTTTTCCCCCCCTGCTCCCATCACCAGCCACCCGTGCCAGGGTATAGCCCGCAAACCTCTCAGCATTACAATAGGGAAAATTCCACCGAGACACCCAACCCCCAACATGACATATGCCTAAGAAATTATATTGACAATAGTGATGATTAAGAAAAAAAGAAGAAACTAAACTCCAAAGAAAAACAACCCCAATTAGCTAAATCTGTACAAGCGAGCTTTTCCTGATTGCTTCAATCCAAACCTCTTCTTGAGTAATGACCCAACCACTGTTCCATAGCAGCAATACATGAGCTGAGGTCCACATCTCCAAAAGTGCTAACAGATATGTGTGGGCAACTTTTTAAAAGCAGCCTCAATAGCACATCTGAGACCTCACAAAGGTGGCTGGCTCACTCACTCATTCACTCACTCACTCACTCACTCACTCACTCACTCACTCACTCACTCACTCTTTACATTATTTAGCTCTTGGGGGAATGGTGCTCAAAGCTGTTTTTAAGGACAAATCAGCCAACACAATTAGTGGAAAGATAGAAGATGGTCTTCCGACAGAAAAAAACATAGGATCAAACCTTAGAAAGTTGTGGAGGATGCTGAGAAGAGAGAGGGACAATCCCCGGCTTCTGTCTTTTGCCAGCAGTGTGCTGCGATCTTCATGGTGCAGCATCTGTGGCTCCACCCGTGACAGCACAAACCAAAATATGAGGAATTCTTTGATGGCATTGTACTTAGCTATACTAAAAAAAATATGTATAGATTGTTTTCAGGGCCTAGATATTCTGATTTTAGGCAGACTGCAGTGCCTAAATAATATTGAAAAGCTAAGTATAAGAGAAGTGAACTCTCTTGAAGGTGTCCTAACTATATGATTTAGAGGTCAAAAAAACGAGCACAAACATTTCTCCTCTTTTTTTTGTGTATCTTTCAGGAGGCAATTTTCCTGGCTATCTCTAAAATAGAACACATTTTGGAGATGTAAAAGCAAAAATAATGAGGGTGATTAATCCAATATTGGTAGGGTTTATTACTTTTTCAGACAGGCTGTTTGGTTTTACCAGTAACACAACTTACTCCTTTTCTTTATCCACACCTGTTAGTTTTATTCAAGTCCTCTACACACTTGATCCTTGTAATAATCACAGCACTGCATTCTGGCTACTTTAAACATCTTTAAATGACAATTTTTTTTGTTCTGTCGGAAAGAAATAACAGATCAATGATAGACAAGAATGTAGGTAATTAATATCTCAGAAGTATGACAGAAAAATTTGCATCTTTTGTAAGTTTATGACTCCATTAAAGATCCAAAAAATGTGACAACAAAATTAGTTTTGGTCTACAGATCAGAATTGGTATGACGCATTTCACTGAGATGAGAAGAAATTTATTTTTCATTTTTTAGGTCACTTGCAGGATTTGTTTTAATTACTTTCAGATGAATGTTACTTTTATATAATAACAAACATTCAGTTTTTGTGAATTAAAGTCTAAAGTGAGGTAAGTACAAATGGTCAAACTTTCCTGGTAAGTGAACCCTGTTTCAAGGATCCAACCAAACTAATTCAATTACATATACCTCTTAGATAAACTGGATGTCCTTGGAAATTTTGCTTATGAAGTGGCTTCACTGGATATTGAAGTTTAATTTTTCGCTAAGGGCTGTCAAGAGCTGTATTTCTTTTATAAATGAACTCACTTTGTGAGCAGATCAGAGCCCTCCCAGCACAGAACTTCACTTAAGAAATGTAATATACAACCCATATATTTCATTATGATGCTGATATTCTCTAGCAGGGGAGTTCTCCTGAGTGGGATAAAATTGTCCTGCAATTGAATTTTTAATTGAAACTTTCCAAAAATTAAATTAATGATACAATACATTAATAATTATTTTTTTTCCTAACTGGGGAGGATGAAATGCACATCATCAAGGCAAATCTTAGTAGAAAAGAGACTCTCAACAAAGAAATGTTCAGAGTTCAAAATTTCACTACCATTTGTAAGTAGACCTCCTACATATGGATTTTTTCTCCATTGTTTACGCATTTTTATTAGAAGTGTACACAGGATTTGAAATAATATGCATTGGGTTGTAATTGGGGAAGAGAGATAATACCACATGGCAACATGGCAGTCCTAGTCCTATCATTAACCGAAAAATTTCACACAAAGACTGACCTTGGTGATTATATTTTGATTTTAGTTGAATTAATTAAAACATTTTTAAAAATTGTAATAATAAAAAGAAATTTATATTTCAGGTTTGAAAATTCTCTTTACATTTTCTGAATGTCATTTAACTACTTACATCAAAGGTCTTCCAATTTTGACATGAATGCTTTCTATATCTATAAAATTCTGCTTGTGTTCATACCCAGAACTAAGTCCTAAGAGAGCTGAGCAGTTTGGCATTAGCCCAGACCTAACAATCCATACATTAGGCAATTCTCAGCCTAATCTAAGAGAGGCTTTATTGAAGCTGAAGGGAATGAATAAAATAGTGCTCCTGCCTGCAACAGTGGGTTCAAGAAAAATTCAATTCTGGTGTGGTTTACAGCTCAGCTGAAGGCGCGTATAGAGGTGGACACTTCAAAGGGTTTTGGTAAAACCTTTCCCTGAGGGTATTGGAAACTATTGTGGTTTAGTCTGTGCTTTTCCTAGGTATCAGACATGCTTTTCTGGATTAGCTATTAATCATTATGACGTAAACATTTCTAAAATATTGCTACACGCTCACACCTTTTTTGAATCAGCTCTGTACAAGACAGAAGTATTCAAAAATCAGTAATACTAAGAAAGACACAACAAATCATCTTGACTAAGGAGTGCTATTTCTGGGAATTCACTAATAATTCTGCCCTTGAAACCCCTTCTTCCTTCTAAGATCTGATATACGTTTGGAATTCTTTCCACCTAACTAGCTTTCCTAATAAATAAGGAGTTTTTTTCCTAATGGCTTTGTTTTCCTACCACCAAATAATTTTCAGATCCTTTTTGAACTAAGGAAAAGCTTGAAAATTATATTGTGGGTCTGCCTGCCAATAGCATGTAGCAACTTACGTAGTTGAAGCAATACCAGAAATAACTGAAATCATAGTGAAAATCTCTGTACTCAGTGTTAGAATTTTGACTACTAAAATGAGAGGGTAAGTATTGCTACTTCATTGAAACAGAAAAGATTAACCTTGACAATGTTTTTCATTACATCTGAGAGTACAGATCTCAAGTGGAAGGAGATATCCTCCCTTACACCCAAGTTAGATGGTTGAGCTCAAGAAAGTGGGAAACAGTCTCATTTTTAGACTTCTGCGGTTGTACCTTGCCCCACACACACAGATTATAAATTAATTTCATCTTGCAAGAATAGTTTTATGGCCTCTTCGGGATTATAGGCAATTTAACTTCTAGTCTGCACTGTTGGGACCTAGAAGTTACTCAGCTTTGCTATCCCTGTTCTTCTCCAAGTTCCTAATAGGATTCCACTTTTATCTCACTCTTCTTTCTTGTTATTTCAGATGCATAATGTTTATTCAATCACTGTTTAATTCAGAATACATCAAATATGATTTTCATTGGAAGTCTCAAACTTTTAGGAGAAATTTGAGGTTTTTCTTAGTATGTGTGCACCACATGGACTATTGCTATAGAAAGCCACTAGCTATCTCTAAATCCAAAATGAGAAATTCAGGATCACACATACATACATACAAGAAGCACTGCATTTCCTTTGCCTAAGAAATTTTGATAATTAAAAATTTATAGTTTTGAGAAAACTGCTTATGTTATATTGCTTTTGGGTTGATTCATCTTTGTGCACTTCGGGAGAAATCCAGTAAATTTTAAAAGAGAAAAACCTAGTACTGGGCGTGCTGCATAATAAATACAACGATGATGAACTAATTATGTGAAAATTTCCTCAGAAGCCATTTTTGCAACATTTGGAGGATGACAGCAAGGAAAGGAAGAAGAGTGACAGAGGATTATTTAAGTGATACTGTATGAGGATAGAGTTGTCCAGGGAAAATGGTTCTGCATTAATTCCTTTGTAAATTTAAACTCTTTTTTTATCCTACAGTTTCATCCTAACTCTTGAGGTTATTTTAAGGACCAACCTACACATTTCAAAAGGGATGGGAGAGAACACTAGAAAGAAGATAAAAGAAACTTTGAGGGGAAAATAATGGCACCCTTTGTTTCCTGCAAACTAAGAAAGTGACACCATCTAAGCAGTATAAATACAAGCAATTGCTGTCATCTTTGGTATGTTCTACTGTTGTTTTCTTGAGAAGTTTATAAATGACTAAAATAGCTAGGGGCATCTGAACTAGGTCATATTAGAATAATAAACTCGATTAAATGAACTATGTATGAAAATATCTTTGGGGCACAAAATGACTCTAAGTGCTAAATTATATTCCAGCAAACTTAGACCAACATTTACACTGAAGGAAAAAGCGCATGTGTGCATGGAATTATCAGCTGGAAACATATCCAGAATGGCATTAATTATAAATTACCTGTATCAAGAGAATGGTTTAGGGAACTTCTCTTAACTTTTGTGGAAATTCTCGGTCAGTTCTGAGAATTTGCACTAGAATTACCTCAAAATGAGGCTTAGTCCTTTTAAATAGACCACTGAGTAGCAGTAGAGGGCTGGGCCAGCTCAGTCCATCCCAACATTTCTGTCAGCAGATTGGGAAACCATAGACTTGCCCAATAACATTGGCAAACTGCCAATATTTATTGGGGAAGAAGAAAGTGCAAGACTAGTTGGGGTAACAACAGTGTAAGGAGATCATGGAATAAATTAACATATCAGCCTACGCCCACTGATAAGGCTGTAAAATCCATCCTGTGGGAGGGGCTCCTTTTCAGTTTTAGCACTGTGTAAGGGATTTGGGCAACCTACATTCATGCACCCCTACCAGCCTTGTAGGGCTGGAAGAAATTAGCTGTAATTTTCTTCTCCAGGGTAGCAGCTCTCCTCTTGCATTTATTCTCATACATGACAACAAACATACATCTTCTGGAAAACTGTTAATGGTGAAGCATCTGTCAAAAGTGAGGTCATTTTGTAAGCTTTTGTGGAAAGGAGTTAAGAAAGGTCTGAGTTATTGAAAAAGTAATTATAGAATTGCTTCTAATTAGATCACACAGTTCTCTGGGGAAACACAAAGATGTTGAGGTTTGACATTTTGGCCTCACACTGACATGCAACCACATTTAGCAAAAGCAAAGGTTTCGCCAGGGTAAGATGTATCTCAGGAATATAGTGCATTGCTGACAGAACTGTGGATTAGACTTCAGTAAAGATTTTTAACTGGAATATGTGACTCAGTTGACTTCTAATTGCCCTAAAATAAACTTACTATTTAACTCAAAAATAAGTGCTGAAATAGTAGGGATTTATTTTCTAATGAAAATATTTCAATGAAAAAATGATTACATTTTTTAGCTCTCAGTTATTGTTGATACAGTTCTCTTTTGATGATTTTTACATTTTTTATATTCCCTAATTAATGTGTGTGCTTTGTAGTGTATTTAATGAAAAATAGGGTGCTGATAATATTAATTTTTGTTTTGTTTTTTGTTTTGTCACTTTTTGTTATATATAACAAATGGGGCAAACATTTACAATTATTTATCAGTGCCAATTTGTAGAATTATTTTGGCTGGTTCTGCACCCTGAATGTGTGGTTTTATCCAGAAATATTCCTACAGAAAACAGAAGGACAATGTTAGCATTTTTAAAGTGTCTGTCACTTTTAAACAGAAAGTTTCCAAAGAACTGGAGAAAACAATTTTATCAATAAGTAGGTAAAGTCAATTACCCTACCTTACATTGGTTTAACTAAAATATCTTACTCTTGGAAAAGACTGCTTTGAACATTTAAGGAATTATCTGATAAAGATGCAAACTTTACAATGGAATTCTGGAATTTCCAAAATTTAGACCTTTGCAAGTTTCATTCTCTGAATCATTTCTTCAAGGACCTGATAAAATTACTTAAACTGGTGCCTTCCGTGGCAACAGCAATCAGCTCCTCGGTCATAAATTGGGTTACCAGGCTGCAATAGTCCCCTTTTCCTGTGACTCTATATCAGCATTTGTAAAACTCTATTAATAAAAGGGAGTAGAATGCTACTGAGTAGTAGCAGCACCATAATGATTTGTCTGAATTTGGGAAAGTATTGGTATGCTAGACAGACATCTGCTCCAAGCTGTGTAAGAATCAGATTGAACAGACTAGGAAAATAAGTAAATGGAAACAGAAATCTCATTTCTAAAATAGGACCTTGGAGAAAAAATAAGTTTTCAATTACAGAGAACACTCCTGTTAATTCTGTTTTATTGCCAAAGTAAAAATCATAGAACAACTTCTAGCTCTAGATATAGATAGCTGGCAGGAAATGATGGAGAAAACTGCAAAAGCATTCTTGACCTCATCTCAATAAAAGGGAAAATACTTCATTTTCATGGAACCATAATTTTCCCTGTGACATTTTTCCATAGGAGTTTCAAATTGGCTAATTTCAAGGTGTTTTTTTTCTTCTTTCTTTCATGATACATTTTATTTAAAGAGAAGAAAATATGCTGTCAGAAGAAGGTGTGTAAAAAGATTGTTGCTGGTCAGCAGGAAAAAACTGTAAAAATTGTTTTCATGTCTATGCAGGCACATCAGATACGTACCAACCAGCTCTGTGAATTCACTGTTCAAAGCTACCCACTTAAATATCTGTTCACTGGCTTTGTTAAAAGTGTTTTATCTACAGTTCATATTTTAACCCACAGTTTATAGTTGAGGTGATTGAACACAGCCAGCATTTTTTAGGTATCAGGGTCTTAGAGTCTAGGAATACAAAATAACATGGAAGAGTGAAAAAACCAAGAACTCCAAACCTAAAACCAACAAACCAATCATCAAATGTTCTACAGCTCCACAGAGTATACAGAAATCAGACATATATCCCACTAGACAAAGTATTGCCCTTTAGTTTCTATAATTTTCAAAATGTGTTTTTTATTTAAACACACCAAAAGTTATTGGACATTCCCATTACCTTGAATGTCACTGGAACAGATTTGTCAACACGTACAGGCTTTTAAAATTTCATCAGAATAATGAAAGGGATGTAGTCTTCGGTCATAAATCTAAGAGTTTTTTCAGTGAATAGAGTCAAACCCTTGATTTTGGAATTGCTTAAAAGAGCAATATATCGGTAGAAATGTGCACTGATGCCTCTAACTTAACACTGAATTTTTACCAGTTATTGAACCCTGGTATCTTTGAAAATTACTCTACATCCAGCTAATACATTTTTATTACCAGCTTCATCAAGTTATTAATTACATATTTGAATGTGTTCATTAAGAAATGTCTTTGTTTAAGATGAGACAAATAGGCATCTGAAGACAATATTTGATCAGATAGCTATTAAAAGACTGATAATAAGTAATCACACTGAGTCTGTTGGTGTGATGGTTGAAGAAGACTCACTTGTTCTCTAAAGAAGGAATGTAAAAAGACCGAGAAAGAAAGTAAGTTGAGCTACTGGTTTCATTGGTAAAAACAGAATTGAGAAATTGAAGTATCTCATATGGTAATTTCTGAATAAGGAAGTAGCTTAAGTAGGAAATTACTAATGAATGTTATTATTTTGTGTGTGTCAGTTTCTTCTATCTGCAAAAAATCTGGTTTATTTATTTTTACTATCAGAAAATACTGATGGGAAAAATAACATTTACTCTTTGGAAATTTGAGAAATAGCATGTTTATAGGATGACACTACATTTAGAGGGTCCCACTGCATGTCAGTTGTCTGTCATAGTTCTGCTGGTCAAATTCTGCATTGTTAAAATTCAAGAAGGGAATACTCTGGGTAAGCTACTCCCTTGACTGTAAGCAGGTCTCTATTCACCTTCCTTAAAAAAAGAGATTAACAACTTTATGGGAATCATGTACTATATCTGTAGTAAGAAATAACACAAGGCCAGCACTATTGGGGTCGAGGGTGGCCCCCGATAATCCTTTTTAGGGTTGTCAGATATTCAGGGTAAAGTGGCAAAATAAAAGAGGAGCGGTACGACAACCACGGCTCAGCAACATAAAATACTTTAATAACAGTGAAAGTAAAAGTGGGACAAGGCCCAAAAATCCGAATACAACAAAGAAGGAGATGAGGTGTCTTTATGAGCTGGTGGTCGAAGATGAGGGTGAAGTGAGGTCCAGGGTTAAAATTTGGGGTAAGAGAGGAGGTGGAGTTGAGGTAGGGTCCAATGGGTATAGGGGAAAGTGATGCAGAGGTGGGACAAGGGGAAGCAGGGTCCAATGGGGTAGGCGGGGTGGAACAATGCACCAAATGGGGGTCAGAAGGAAGGGAGAACATTCTGGGTGTGGTGATATTTGACTATCAAATTAGATATTAACATGGGACATCCCATAACGTTTTTTTCTGGGGTCATCACAACTTAAACAAAAGCTTCCCACAGTCTAGGACTGGGATACAACTCTTCTTCACTGATGGTTGCCTGACCTGGAATGCCAGTCAGGCTGACTCCCCCACAGTAGACATGGGAAAATATTTTTTTTGTTACTGTCAAGTTCATTTATTCTGTTATTGGGAAAGATCTTTGGCATGTGTTAACTCCCAAACCATATGTGGGGGTTGCTCATAAAAGCACAAATCGGTACAGGGACTGTTCTATTTCTTTAACAATACAAATGAGTGTGTCTCAGCTTCTGAGCATTCTCAGGCAGTGGCTAATTTACTGTTATTGGCAATGCCAGAATATGAATGGAATAATAATCCCAAATGTGTTGTTATTGCAGGAAGTGAATAGGAGTCAGACACTAATTTATATACAGATGTTGATACACTTCCAATGTAAACTCCTAAAGACAGATATAAAATACGATTTTTCTTTTTTTCTCTTGACAAGAGAAAAATTCTAGAAGAGATGTCTTATGACAAATATATTTCTGTGCTGGATATGCTAGCAGAGTGGTGTGGCAAGTGACCCTAGAAGATGAGAATACAAAACTGAATATCCCTGTAGGGAATCACTGCTTGTGCAAACTGTCAGCTGAGATACAGCCAAGAATCAAGGTATTATGTTGAAAAACATAGATTTCTGTTAGGATGCAAGATATTAAGCTGGACCTACTTCCTTTTTCGATGCGTTGGAAAAAGACAGAAGGACCCCAAAGAGCACCTAACAAACTTTGGAGAGAAACATAGCTGCCAGACTAAATCTATATAAGCTGAAATTTCATTTCCAAGCAATGGAACATAAGATACATATGAAAGAGAAAAAAGTTTAGAAGATCACTCTAGTCTTCACTAGGACTATCATAGGTCATTGCTGCTGTGGAAGGTTCCTCCTCTACAGGGAGATTCACAGTCAAAAATCTTCTCCACATGTACATGCATGCCTACTAGTTGCCCCCAGGCATCTCCACCCATGCCTGAACAATACCATTCATCCTCCAGGGCCCTTCTGTGGCACAGCCAGTTGGGTGTGCCTGGCCCTCTGCCCTAGTTCTACCCCACAGTGTCACATGGTATGTGACATTATGCGTCCTGCTTTAATTGGTTCTTCAGTTTCCTTTCTTATTTCCCCACATTTGCTGTGACAAGAGACCAGAAATGCATTAATTACTTTCATTCTCAGAGAATGCAAAGAGATTATTAAATTTCATTAAGGTTATTTGCATTCCTATATCATTGACAGTTGTATGTCTTGTTTACTCAGCTATCAAAAACGTGATATAAAAGCTGTTGGTACCCCATTGTGGGTGATTTGACCACAGCTAGAATTCAACTCGATCTTTTTCTATTGAAAATTGCTGCACAAGAGTTAAACTTTCATCACTGAAAGGCTCTGTCAAAGAAGGGAAATATGAAAGATTTGGAATGCTTTAAATACACATTTTTATTATGTGAAGTGGAAATTTGTTTTCAGATTTATTGTAAATCTATACAGGCATGAAAGTAGTTATTCTGCTTTGCATAATGGTCTCTGGCTTTTTAGGTGACACTTGTTCATAGCAGTTAGACTATCTAGGATTGCAAAACTGAAAGGTGTAGCTCTTGTTATGTGAACCTTTATCTTTTGTAACATTCGAAGTGTTTCTGGAAAGTTAATAATGGCTCAGAAATCAATGCCAAATGCACAGTCTAGACTTCTCCCTCTTCACAGTTTGTGAAGATTTGCAGGCTGTAATTAAACCCTGCACTTTCTTTTAGTCTCCCACTAGGGCACCTCGTCATTCACTGTACAGTTTTGACACAATTACCATTTCTACTGGCCTGCCAATATCACTCTGTCCCTCAGGAAAGTTTGTGTAGAAAGGCATAAGCTTCAAAGAACAAACTAGATCTGGAAACATCACCACAATCACTGCTCAATATTACTTCAGAGTCCCACAGAATACTAATATTGGTTCAGTAGCATAATGAATAATTAAACACAACTGGCATTGTTTTAAGCATTCATCCAAGGTCTTCAAATCATGGCAGAAAGGCAAGTATTTCAGAAGCCTGGCTCTTTGAAGGACCTATTTAATGATGAATGTTAGTTGAAAATTACACACTAAAAATATGACATCAGAAAAGTATACCAGGTTTATAGGATAGAATTAATCTGCATATATTGTTAAATGTAATGCATATTTTAGTTTTTTCTAGTAACATTCCTGTATTTTAGCTTGTTGCTGGGCAACATTATTTTTAGATATGCAAGTAATGTGTAACTTTGCAAATTAATCTCTGAAACATGGTTGCTGAATCCTTTCTAAACAGACTTTTTTCAGGATGCTGAAGTACAAATCAATATAATAGCCATCTCTCTAGCATTTAAAAACGATGAGTAGAATGAAAAAACTCTACCAACAAAAACACACATTTTATAAATCTGCTCTGGGGCATCATTATCTGAATGTCACATCACAAAAATTTAGAACCACAGAACTGTGAAACTAGCTTAAGGGTCATTATTAAGACTTCCGAATGTGCTGAACAGTTGCTGAAGATTCTCAGATAAATTAACAAATGAAATTTTTGCCTATAGTTGTTGATGGAATATGTGGCCAAAACTTTTCAAAAGTTTCAATTTCATATTCACTAACAAACATGCATGACTATGGAAAAAGAATTTAAACTATTATATCACAGAAGTATATTCTAAAACTAGTTGTGATTTTGTTTCATTTGGAATATTTTTCGTGGAACAAAATACGAGTTAAGACAAACAAATGCTGTGTTGGAAAGAGTTAATTTAAAGAAAGAAACTGGGAATATAAAAAAATAAATAATTTGGATTTTAAAATTCAAGATAAGTCTGTTTATTTTGATTTACTTTTTAAAAATTATCATATGCATATTCATGCAGTTAATATTGTGCAGTAATTTAGTGGTGCTATTACAATATTCCCTATAATTTTTTTGCTCTTGTTTTTTCAAAAGTGAAATGTTTCATCATTACATACGACCATGTGGTACAGGTCTTGTGAAAAAGATGATATTATTAATCTATTTTTCTCAGAGTTGCTTCAAACTGTGATCGTTCCAGAAAATGGAAGATCCCTGAAGAATCCATTACCTGTTGGGTTGTGCAGGGTGGCAGTTTTTCCCACTCGGAAATCACAGCTCCGTGTCTGAGTTTATTTATTAAAGTGCATAAACAAGCAAAGTCTTTTACTTAGAGTAGTCATTCTTTTCTTATGTATAAGTTGAACAGCATTTTGGGGCCCCTCTATCATTAATTTACTGTGGAATATCAAGAGCAGCAAGTCCCAACATCACTAATGTCATTTTTCTGGCATTAATCAAACATTGCAATATCGACAATTCTGTTAAAAAATAATCATTGTTTAATAGCTGTTATGGGTGTTGTTAGCCCTAGGTAGTAATGTCTCTACAACAGTTTCTGTTGTAGCAATTGACATGTAAAAAGCACGTGAAACTCACGAAATTACTGATTTGTTATATTTAAATTTTTTTAAGGTTTTGATATTCGGGATCACACACCTTATCAAATGCATTACGATCTCCATGTTCGTACTATAATAAATGCTCAAACATGCTGTTTGTATTTTTTTCTAATACTGTGAAATATTTGTACTCAAGAATATCCCAAAACAACAGGAACAAAAGTTAAGAGAGTCTTTAACATCATTTTTGACCTTGAAAATTACCCTGAAAGTATGATGGGTTTCTCCTGTTTATATTCTTCTTCTTCTTACCTTGATACATTTTTCAAAATTCTGACTAGGATTTAAGTGGAAGGCCTACTACCCCTTAATATGGAGAAGAATATTTTTCTTGCCACCTAAGCTGGAATGATAAATTGAACCAGAAACTGATACAACAGATGAATAATAAATATGGCACAGCAAGGACTGAATCTCAAAAGAGATGAAACCTTAACTCTAGGACCAAATAAAATTGTAAATATTATTGTGATAAGGATGCCCTCTCTCATATCTACTGGGTTTTGCATTGAATGTTTCACCTCGCATATAAATATAAACAAGACTGTAAAGAATGTTTATTTTTCTATTTTACAAGTGTGGCCTTTATCTCAGATGACAATAACTCAAATCCTTGTAAGGGAAACAACAAGAATAAGAGCACAGCAGTGTGATAACAGACCTTCAGAGCACTGTCTTAATAATGGCATCAAATACAGTACACTCAGAATTTGTTTTTAAAGAACACTAGGATATTTCCTTTTTTAAAGATGCCAACAACTACAACTAGAGGAAGCATCCAAATTTATTTTTTCCCTTGAATTAAACAGTTTTATTTATCAATTAAAAAGATAACGTGTGCAATTTGTAATTTTAAATTAAGTCATTTTGAGAAAGAAACAGTGAAAGCTTCTCTTTGAAAGGGTATCTCCTATTCCTCCTGCATGAGTTTCTCTATGTTCTGCCAGTGCCTGTTCCAGCATGGACTGTTATGATTGAATTATTAAAGATACCTCTGCCCATATTAAGAAGCAAACAAGATCATATGAAGTCAAATAGTATAAATCTTATTGAACAGTAAATGTCAGAGAGAGAAAGAAACAGAAAAAAGAGATGGGTGTGAGAGAGAAAGAGAGTGACAGAGAGACAGATTAAGTAGAAAGATATCACCACTCTGTGGATCTTGTCGTTATCCTGTTGGTCCTCTTCTTCTGGTCTTCTTGGTTGTGGGGGTCCAGTGAAACACAGAGTTAAGTGGGTTAATACATGTTCAGGTATTCTGGGAACACCCAAGCAGAGGGGGCATGAGGGTGGAGTTTTACAACTCAGCCAGTTTCTGTAAGGGAAGACAATTGGCATGATAGCACCATTCTGTCTTCACTAGGTCAGCTTCTTGTCACCCTCTGGCAGTGGATGTTAATCCCCTCTGTCTTATGCAGAGCAGAGGCTTCTCCACCAGGCACCCAAAACCTCTCCTCCTCCTTCTTGGTTGGAGGAAAGAGCATGCAAACCTATCCTCAGCAGATGAGGCTGTGGGCTGCGGCCTCTCCCAGCTGGACTTCCTCAGACCTGAGATAACTGAACAACAATACCACCTTTATCTTATCTCAAGTTCCTGTCAGGAGGCTTAATTCACAGTCCAAATTTCTGAAACCAAGGAGGCATATTTGGGGAGAATGGACTTCAGTGGTTGCAGCTCCTTTGTACATTTTGCCATAGTGGCCAAAATCCTTCAATAATCTTATTAGTGTTTAAGACAATTATGATTTTTAAGTCTCTTGCATGGACTTCCCATGGAGTTACAGCTTCCTCTGGGCATCCACCTGTCCAACATGGGGTCCTCCATGGGCTGCAGAGGGACAGCTTGCTTCACCATGGTCTTCACCATGGGCTGCAGGGGAATCCCAGCTCTGGTACCTGGTGTTCAGTTTTCTCCTGTGCATTAACTTTTCTCCTTTCTTAAATCTGTTATCCCAGAGGTGCTACCACTGTTGATGATGGCTCAGCCTTGGCCACTGATAGGTCTGTCTTGGAGCTGTCTGGCATTATCTCCATTTGATGAAGGGGAAACTTCCAGCAGCTTTTCACAGAAGTTAGACCTCTAACCTCCCTGTTACCAAGACTTTGACATGCAAACCCAATACAGATGTGAATCCAAAAGAAAATACAATCTTAATATTGATGGGTTTCTAACAGCTTTGCAATGTTTCTAGAACATCTCTACAATATTTTCCAAATGTAAATGGAAAAATAGATGAGAGAAATTTAGGAATCAGGCCCCAGTAAAACTGTCTGGAGAAATCATATTTCAGGCAGAGATAATAAATGTTTCTGTGATACCTTTGAGAAGACACAAAATAGGAAAGAGTTTTAACAATCTCCTAATTTTACATAGGTGGAACATCAAAGTTTGTCTAGGTGCAGCTCATGTTCCACTTTTCTAAGCCAAGACAATCAAAATAGTCATACGCTCAATCAAAATAAAGTAGAAAAGGAATGATAAAAGATAAACATTTATTAAATTGTTGGTGACTTTATTGATCATTCACTGTAAGAAGATGAAACTCAAATGGTATTCCATAAAGACAATCAATTGCATAATAGCCAGCAACAAATGTTGATGAACTGTTGAGATGCATATATCATATATGATTAAGGAATAAATGATGAATAACCAATTTCTGTAGCCTAATCTCACTATATATAGCCTAAACTGCATGCAGGTGTCATGGTTTAACCCAGCCAGCAATGAAGCCCCACACAGCTGCTCACATGCCAGTGGCATCAGGTAGAGAATTGGAAGGGAAAAAACTAGAGAACTCATGGATTGAGATAAAAGTAAAAGCACACAAACAAAGCAAAACATATAATTAATCTACTGATTCCCATGGGCAGGCAGGTGTTCTGTCATCTCCAGAAGAGCAGAGACCCATCACATGTAACAGTGACTTGGTAAGTCAAACACCATCACTCCAAACATCTCCTCTCTTCCTCCTTCTTTCTCCCACTTTATATATGGACCATGATGTCATATGGTATGACATACCCAAATTTCACAGACTCCACAGAATATTCTGAGTTGTAAGGATCATTGCATCCAATTCCTAAGTGAATGACCCTTTGGTCACTTGGGGTCATCTGTCCTGGCTGTGTTTCCTCCCAACCTCCCATGCACCCCCAACTTCCTTGCCAGTGTGGCAGCCCTACCAGCAGTTACAAAAACATCTCTGTGTTATCAACATCGTGTTCAGCACAAATCAAAACACAGCCTCATACTAGACATTGTGAAGAAAATTAGTCCAGCTCATCTAAAACCAGTGATGTATTTAACATAATTATTCAAAAATAAGATAGAATTTTTGAGTAACATGCCATTTGACCTTTGCATCAGATTCAGAGGACAACGCTAGCATGAGATTCCTCAGTTGAAACAAGGGAGTCCTGTCGTGGGAAATCAGGATGTGAGATCCTTCTCAGACCTAAAATCTGTTTTCTATGTTTTTCTGTGAAAATAGGAACACTCTTTGCCTTCCTCTTGAAACTGTCTTACATTTCAGCCAAGAACATAAGTCATGGCATCAGCTGGTGCACAGGCAAGAGGAAATACCTGCTGAACATGGAGTCAATTACTTGTCACTGATCTATTTAATAAAGAAAACTCTTTGTCTGCTTTGGTATGGAATGACTAGAAATGTCATATATTCTTGAAATTATTGTTCTTAAGTAATAATCTGATAAATACAGGAACTAGATGTTCATAACTCTGTATCTTGCAGGTAAACGAATAATCAACATTTTTCAAGTTGTGTTGAGAAAGACATTTAGTGCAGGTAGCTCTATGTGCAACTGCAGTGTGAGATTGAGCTCTGGGTGGCAGGAGCCTGAGGCAAGAGGCCCTGAACTGGTGCACAGCACTTTGCACAACAAAGGGCACAGGAACCTGTGGCACCAGCCAGGTGACTCGACACTCAGAGATACAGCAGGAGACAAGGATTCAGCAGGAAGACCCCAGATTGTCCATGCATAGGGGTGCATAGACTGTAACTGTATAAAAGCTCAGGGAGGTTTTTGTTCAGTGTCCATCCTTGCATGCACCAGCTCAAGCATATGCTGCACAATGATTAAATTATTTTAAGGATCCAGAGGTCTCAGATGCCCTTATGGAAAACTGAGAGTCAAGCCATTAAGGAAAACTTGTCCAACTGTGTGGGTGTGATGTATGTAGGGAGCCAAGTGAGGCATGCTCTGGAGTTCACTGGAGCTGCACAGTGTGAAGCGGCTTCACTCCCAGCACTGAAAGTTTCTGGTGATACAAGTGTGACTGCCAGACCACCTCCTGAATGGTCAGACATGAAAGTTTCCTTAAGATTTGAATAAATAGCATGAGGATAAAAATTTTACTTAGCACTGAAGGTCAATAATATTCTTACCTTACTATTTAGGAATACAAGGAGGAAAGCCAACCCGACAAAAATGGTTAACAGTTTGAGCATTTTTAAGTCTATCAACAGAGAAAAAACATAAGCATTCTAACAACTCTAAAAATATAAGATGCTGTGAAATTCTATTATATGTTGGGGAATTTTGGGTGCAAATAAATTTTGCCAATATTTTAAAGGCTTACTTATACTTGCTTTGTCTAATAAGCTGCATTGGAACAGTCTACACAGAAAGATGAATTTATGCTCGGAGTAAACTTTCATGACAAATTAATTTGGATAGGCTCTGCTAGAGCTAGTCATTGAATAAGAAGGTGTTTCTTCAGAAAGAAAAAAGTTTACAATATTCATTAAAGTCATATGTCTAAAGAGATTAATTAAAATGCTCTACTGGAAAGCTTAATGTTCTTGTTAGCATAAGTTTAGACCTTTGTCTTGGACTTTATTAGACTAATGGGAAAGAATTTTATCATCATGTTTTCTTCCTGATATTTTCCCAGGGAAAAATGTAAAGAAGTTTTTATTAAATATTTATGTAAAAATATGTACATTCTGCAAAAAGTTAAAATTTGTTTGATCAGTACAATTAATTTTGATTATGTTTGAACAAGTAGTTCAAGAATGTTAAGATTTTACAATCAGTATCTAAACACTATACTCAGTGTTTATGCTGTATATTTTATTGAATAGCTTAGTTATTGATTTTTTAAGCATTAAATAATAGTAAAGAGGTCATTTACAAGCTTCAGAATGGAGGTGTGCTCTTCTGACCCAGTGTTGTCCAAATAAGCGAGGTGATGTTATATTTTACAGGCTGAAAGAATCCAGCATATTACTGTCAGCTCAAATTATTTAAAAATAATAAAGCCCCATAAATCTTTAAACTTGAGGGATGTGTGTGTGCGGGTGTGTGTTTTGTTTACTGCAGGGTGTTTGTTTTGTGTGAGTGTTTTGGGTTTTTTTGTTTAATTTTGGTGTCCTGGTTCCATCCAGGAGAGGGTTCATTTTTGCAGCAGCCAGGAGAGGCAGGGAAAGGATCTTGAGGTTATCTTATACCACCCCACACCATGCACAGTAGGGTCACTTCTTTCTGTATTTTGCCGGTGTGTGGTCAAGTAATCACGTGTGAATCATTTCGCTTCTCTTGTACACTCTACTATTGATATTTTTACTTTTCACTTTTGTTATATAATTGCTGCTTCCAGTTAATTGGTCAAGCCATGATCTTTACCTTTTCTGTGCCTTCCATTTACCTCTGCATCCCACCATAGGAGCAGGAGGGGGGGAGTGGGCAAGCAGCTGCTGGGGTGTTTTCAGCAGGAAGAAAAAAACTGGGGAATGTGCTTCCTAAACCACAGTATTTGTTTCTTTTGTTTAGTTTTTTTTTTTTTTTTTTAAATTACTACATGAAAATAAGAGGGCAGAATATTTGTTGTTGTGTTTTTGATTCATATAACACACTGGAAGCAGTTTTCAAGATGCTTTTAGTGTCTGGAGAAGTAGAAGTTACAAAATGTATGTCAGATTGTTCTTTCAGGTAGTATGAGTCCAGAACGTAATGTTTCTGATCAGAATTAATGAAGGTTGAATCTCTTTGATCATTGGATTTTCCAGACTACAAGATGCTGAAACTTTGTTTATTGTCTTTTTACAATATTGGGGTAATTCACTTGAACCATTTGGTGCAAATCTCAGGGAAATACAGCAATAAGCTCTATTCTGTACCAGTGATATTACCTAGAAAAATCTGAGTGAAACAGCAAGGTAGCCAGCTGTCTATTTTTCACAAAACATGTAGATAGTCGATATCCTTGAAGCCTCTGCTTTTCTGCCAGATTTGCTTTAATAAAATAATCTTTCAAAGTTATCCAGAAAGGGCATATGGATGAACCCAGATGGATCCAACCAGGAAATCAAGCTAATTACCCCTGATGTAGCACTGCTCTCCAATGTAGTTTTCAAAAAAAATATACATGAAAACCCATGAAGGGAAGATGAATTAAAATTTCCATTTCAGATAAATTGCCAGCAGGAAAAAGAGATTGCTAGCTATTTTTCAGGAAGCACCTATGGCTCAGCTTTGCACAGCTGGTTCAATAGCAAAGGATGTTCAATTGTAGCACTGCTGTTTTGTTCCAGACCATCCAGCTATATCTGCTACACAGCTGACTTATAGTTCCGCCACAATGACTTAAAGGCTTACCCTGGCATACTGCCCTTATTATTGTTACAAATAGAAGTGAACTGTGTGTCCACAAAATAGCTGTTATGTGAATGAAAGAAAAGTTTTACTATTGAGTACAGCACATCTTCCCATCCCCATTTATCTTTGCAAGGTTAAACGAAGATCCTGAGCTGTTGCTCAATACTATTACATGCTGGTCAGGTCTGAATTCAGCCGTGATTAAAGCACACTGTTCTCAAGCCATGGATCTTTTGCTGTTCTCTCTGTTATTCTGACGCATTGCACAGGAAGCTTAGCAGAGAACAAATAACCTGCCTTTGAAATGCAGGTGTTGGTGATGTTCCTGAACTGGTACAGCATTTCATTAAAGTTGACAAAGATCTATTGGATCATCAGATCAACCCTTCTGAATCAGCAGTATATTTCTCTGAAATAAAGGCTTTATCTTCTTCTGAGGCTTTAGCTTCTGTTTAATAGCACTACTCCAAGAGCAGAATCGTTAGGAAGCCATGTCTAATGAGTCCATTCATATTCCCAGTGGAAGGAATCTATCTAGTTAAAAGAGCAAAAGACCTTTTCTTATTCTGGTTAATGAACTAAGGGATCCAGTCAAACATCAATTAATTATCTGTAATTTAAATTCATCTGCATAAAAATATGAGTGGTAGCTTCAAAGAAGTAGATATGCTTGTCAACTTGTCAATGTAACCTACAGGATGGTCCATACTCACAAGGAAATACAAAAGCACTTCTGCTGTTTTGCTCCCAACAGGGAGACCATCCTTTGATCAAGGACTTTGCACTGAACTGAGCACTCTCTAGCCAGAAAAATTGTGACTTCTGATGATAGCCAGGCATGGCTTTCTGCTTTGTGGTATCGCCTGTCTTTCATAGTACAACCCAAGCTTTCAAAATGTATTTAACAGTACAAAAATATTGAAAAAGAGTTTTCATTCCTCTTTTCTCTGATGGTTTTATGCTTTCCTCTTGCTACCTCTTCCTCTAATATTTTCAAAAGGTTTGTCCTTCTCAGCATTAAGGCCATCACTTCAGAACATCAATAGAAGCAACAAAGTCACAGTGAGGTAGTGATTCACTTGGAAATATCTGCTTTATGGACTAGATTCTCTTGATGATATTAGTCGGTGTATTTATTACCAAGTTTTAAGTTCATTTCAGTGCTTCCAGTGCATCTATATAATTTTATGTTATAGAGTGAGTGAGTAGAGTTACCGAGTAGATAGAATTGCTTACTGTACTTTTATACAGTACAAAAATTAATTGGAAGACCCTTTTTTAAGGCTTCAGAATCAGTTAGATCTTGCATTCTTTCATATTTTATTTTTGTTCCTGGGTATCTGAATGGACTGAATAAAGTGTATCCTTAGCTATATTACTTACTCAAATATTTGCAAAGATTGATTGCAAATATTTATTGATTCAACATATACCAGTTTGATTAAAGTAATGGTTACCTCAGATGTGTTCCTGCACTTGCAACACCCATTAACTAAACACTTAGCCTTAAGTTTTGATCTATTATTAGATAAGTGTTGCCATAGGAAAAAAATATCTGGAAGCTATTTCTACTCCTCAGTGCTGGTACTTGCATGCTTTATTTATATAGAAGATACGGTCATTGTCCTTATGATCTTTACTGCAGAGATTGGAGCTCTGTACTGATCTGATAAGTTGTGAGAATCAGCCATTTTTCTGAAGTAGTTATTGAACAAGTGGCAGTAGATTCTTAGTCTGGAGAAAGAAAGAAACAAAGAGAAAACAGAGTGACAGCTGATTATTCTAATATTGACAGTTTAACTGAGATGATGAGGTCAAAAGTTCACATAGTGTCATCATAACTCTGGAAAAAGCATCAGCTCTTATTTCAACACTGTGTACATGAAATGTGACTTGTGGTCTCTTAAAGAGAGGCTCATCTATTAATTACTCTTTTTATAATATTGTCCTAGGGTGATGTTATGGTGTCTCTATCTGCAATCGTGTGTCCTGATTATGTTTGGTATTATGTCCTGTGCTTCCAGGACTGAGTCTGAGAGTGAAGCTTTGTTTTGTCTTGTTATCAGCCGGCTCACCTCCCCCATGGCCTATGTTTAGGAGAGGTTTTAGCTCGGCTTGCTTGCTTGCTTGCTTGCTTGCTTGCTTGCTTGCCTGCTTGCTCGCTTCTGCCTTTTTCTTTCCTTCGCTTTGCCCTTGCTTTCTGCTTATTAGTTAGTTCAGCTAGGCAGTCCAACTTTTTCCCTGGACTGTTTTCTCTTCCACCCCGTCCCCTCCCTCTCCTGGATACCATCTGAACGGACGGGGACCTGGGAACCCCAAGAAACACCGGGAGGCTACACTTTGTCACCTGCAGCAGTCATCCCCAGCGCCAGAGACTGATAACTGAGCGACCACTCGCCAGAGAGACTGAGTTTGTCATCCCTTCAGAACGGTGAAAGAGTTTTTTTTGTCAGCTGGTGTTGTCTTCTTTCCCTGTGCTGGGGAGTGTCTTGCTTGTTAAATAAACAGGTTTTTTCTCCCACTCTTCTCCGAGGAAATTCTTCCCGAACCCGGTGGGGTGGGGGGGGAGGAGTCGTGGGGTTTGCTGTTTGGGGGCTCCTTCTGGAGGTTTTCCCCCAAATTTGCCCAAAACCAGGACAAATATATATACGCTGCATTTTATATCTCTCATTCTCTGTTTTTCAGTTCACAATTTAAAAATCCTACATATCCTCAAGTTTAAACAAATATGATTTTAAAGAGAAAAAAAACCTCAAGAAAATTAGTGAAGCAAATTGACTTATTATTATACAATTATCGAGAGATGCTTTTGCCCAAATTTAGGTGCAAATGAGACCATATGCTGATGTCAATAATACAGATGTTATTTAACAGTAAATGTGAGGTAGAGAGATAAAAAGAAAAGGGAGGAGAGGGAGAGAAAGAGACTGATTAAGCAGAGTATACCACCCTGTGGATTCTGTGGTGTCCAGCTGGTCCTTCTTCACCCTGGGCTTCTCAGTGATGGATGGGCCTCAAGGTAATTCAAAACTCATCCGTATTTATACATTTTAGTAAACAAAGGAATTAATACTCATTGGCTACACAAATCTCTTATTCTATTGGTTAAAGGATTTGGTTGATTCTAATGCCAGTAAGTTGGCATGCTCAGTCTTTGTCCTGTTTTGAGTTGGTCGGCTGTGAGTTGGTGGTCTCAACCTCCTCCTGCTGGAATTACTTTTTACCCAGTCCAAGCTGATTTCAGCACAGTTGCTGAAAATGTGTTGGCTTTCCTTGTGGCACATAAATTCTGTAATCTTTACGTCTATTATTAGTGATGCAGTCTTCTCTCCCCAGTTTTGATAACCTCATCCTTGGTTTGAGATAACATCTGGACAACAATATCCACCTTTATCTTATCTCTAGTTCCCATCACGGTCACTTACAGTCCAACTTCTGGGTATCGAATGAGGCATATCTGGGGGAGGGGGTGTGTGTGCACTTTGGTGGTCACAGATGTCATCTGTCCCATAACTTAGGGTGATCTTTATTTGACTGTGATATGCACACAAGCAGCTGCTTCTTTATCTGGTTTGCCATAAAGGAAATTTTTGTCTGGATATGTTACCCAGGATGTGCTACCCAGATCTTGCCTCTGCCAGTCCTATAATTAGTGCCATCCTGTCATTCCATTTTGTGCTTATCTCATGGCAAAGTCCTTCTGTGGCCTTAAGTGTTTAATACAGGTAACTGTGATCTTTAGGCTGCCACACTTTTAGAGCCCCAAGTCTCAGTATTTGGGCTAGTCCTGTCTAATATGTTTATAGATTATCTAGACAAGGAGATTGAGTGCATCCTCAGTCAGTTTGCAGATAACACTAAACTGGGTGGGAGTGTTGATCTCCTGGAGGGTAGGAAGACTCTGCAGAGATCTGGACAGGCTAGATGGATGGTATGAGTTTGAATGAGGTGAAGTGTCAGGTCCTGCCCTGGGGTCACAAAAACCCCATGCAAAGATACAGGCTTTGGGCAGAGTGTCTGGAAATCTGCCCAGTGGAAAAGAACCTCAGATGCTGGTTGACAACTGTCTGAACCTGAGCCATCAATGTGCCCAGGTGGTCAAGAAGGCCAGCGGCATCCTGATCTGTATCAGAAATAGCCAGCAGGCCTAGAGAAGTGATTATCCCTCTCTACTGGCACTGGAGAGGCCACACCTTGAATCCTGTGTCCAGTTCTGGGCCCCTCACAACAAAAAAGACATTGAGGTAGTGAGCGAGTCCAGAGAAGGGCAATGAAGCTGGTGAAGCACCTAGAGACTGAGTCCTCTGAGTAGCAGCTGAGGGAGCTGAGTTTGTTTATCCTGAAGAGAAGGAGGTTCAGGGGAGCAAATACCTGAAAGGAGATTGTTTTCCAGGTGGAGCTCCTCTCCCTCTCTTCTCCGGCAACCAGCAACAATACAAGAGGAAATGGCCTCAAGCTGCACCAGGGGAGGTTCAGGCAGGACATCAGGAAGAACTTCTTCACTGAAAAGGTGGTCATGTATCAGAACAGGCTGCCCAGCATCCCTGAAATGTTCGTGAAATAACTGAACATGGCACTTAGTGCTGTGATTTAGTTGACATGGTGCTGATTGGTCAGAGGTTGGACTCAATGATCCTGGAGGTCTTTTTCAAACCTTAATGATTCTATGATAATATGATTCTTTAGTATACCATTTCCATGTTGGTATATAATAATTTATTTAATAACCATAGAGTTTTTTGCCTCAAGAATCTTGCCTGGGAGGCTTACTTCACAATTTACTGATTCTCCTTATGAAAAAAACCAACATTTCTTGACATCTGTTTTAATGCTATTTGTCTTTATATTCCCTTTAACCTCTTTGTCCTACTGGTAATCATATTAGCTGGGAAAAAACCACAACAAAATAACTAATATCAGGATACAGTTCCTGATTCCTACAGAGAACTTTAATAAAATTCCCTTTATCTGTATTATGAGTTGAAAAATAAGCAAAGATTAATAGTACGTTCTTTTGTACAAGCCTGGGGTTAATCTTATAATTCTCATTTCTCCACAGTCTTAGCTATATATATGATCTTTTCATTTAAATTAGCGAGGAAGAAATATCAAAGGAAAATGACAATAAAACCAAACATAAAATCCAATAAAAAAATCCCAGTCCTCAAATTCTTCTTTGTAATCCATATACACTGCAGGGTTTTACATTTTGTTCTTTGCTAAAGAGTATGTGTTTTTTTAAATTCACTAGCATTCCATTTCTAATTAAACTGGGTTTTTTATGAGACTGTATTTTCCTGGTATTTTGACATTAAAGCTGTAATAGGCCAGAACTGTTTAACATTCACCCATGTATCACAGTCTTCAAAAGATGCAGCCTTGTACAACCTATGAGCTCTGGTGGGACGACCAGAAGAGGTGACTTAAACTCCCATGGTTTGAAAAACAGTCTGATTTTTGAGGTGGAGATATTTCGGAAAGGACTGCTGTATCTATCTATATATAATTATCCTTTTTGCTTCCTTTTGCCATGCTTCTCCGTGAGACAATTCAACGTAAATATTGTTGCAGAGGAACAGAGTTCTACATTTCTACTCATGAGGATACAGCCCAGATCCTCATGTCATGTATCCATGTCAGTCTTAGAAATGTTTTCTCAAAAGATGTTTGTGTGATACAAAGAATATCCCTACTCCCATCTAATTTCCCATTATATTTTCAATTTAAGAAGCAATTTTTGCTCCCAAGAATGGCCATTTTTTTTGCTGTTTCAGTTGCAAAGTGGCTGTATCTCATGACACAGGGATACAAGAAAGCAATCCTACTGGTTCATTAAATGAAGACAGTTCAGCTGTAGGGAAAAATGGGCATAAGTTCAGATATAACCATTTTGGAGACTCTATGGTGTCCACTGACTATATTATGATATTTAAATGGGTCCTCTATAATGCAAAATTTATCACAGAATTATAGAATCATATAATGACTTGGGTTGGAAGGTAACTTAAAGATTATTTGGTTCCAACCCAACTGCTCCATTGGGCAGGGACATTTTTCACCATACAAGGTTGCTTAGAGCCCCATCCAGCCTGGCACTGAAGACATCCAGGGCTGGGGCATCCACAGCTTTTCTGTTCCAGCGCCTCACCGCCTACACAGTAAAATATTTCTACATAATATCCAATCTAAACCTTCTCTCTTTCCATGTGAAACCATCTCCTCTTGTCCTGTCATTACACACCCTAGTAAAAAGTCTGGCTCTATCCTTCCTGCAGGCTCCCTTCAGGTACTGGAAGGCCACAATTAGGTCACCCCAAAGCCTTCTCTCTTCCAGGCTAAACAATCCCAGTACTCCCAGACTTTCCCTACTAGAGAGGTGCTCCAACTCTCTAATCATCATGGTTGATGATTGATATCTTTCCTGTGATGGGGCCCCAGAGCTGGATGCAGCACTCCAGGTGGGGTCTCACCAGAAATGGAGCAGTGGGGCAGAATCTCCTCCCTTGAGCAGCTGGCCATGCTGCTCTTGATGCAGCCCAGGATACAATTGGCTTTCTGGGCTGGGAGGGCACTTTGCCTGATCAAGTCCAGCCTCTCATGCACCCCAAGTCCTTCTTGGCAGGGCTGCTCTGGATCTGTTCCTCCCTCAGCCTGTGGTGATACAGGGGTTGCCCTGACACAGCAGCAGCACCTTGCATTTGGTGCTATTAAAACTCATGGCATTTCCACCAGCCCACCTCTTGAGCTTGTCCTTGTTTATTCAGTACAAATATTATTAAAATATCTTTTGGACTGAAATAATAATCTAATAATGCTCTTTGGAATACTGAGGCACTGCCATAAAAAGAAAAAAAATGTCAGACACAATGGAGAATGCAGAGTCATAGCTAAAAGAAATTAATGCAGTTATGGGAAGTAGCAACAGCATCTGCCTTGACACACATGAGGATATATAAAAATTCAGTATCAAATTCTGCACTGAATCTATCACCTTATCAATTACAGAATGTTTCAGTCCTGGGATTTGGGATAACATGCAAATAGTGTGAAGCAGCTTTACTGTCTTCCATTGCATGAACATGGCTGCAGTGCAATATTTGCTATACTTTCTATATTTTGTAAATGTCATTCTTATTTTTACAGCCTCATGTTTTAGTTCAAAAGATTATATCAGTTCCTGTTGTCCTAAGAAGAAAGAACATTCCCCTGAAACAAAAAATGTTTTTCCTTTGAATAACACTTTTGTTTGGTATCACTGTTCAATATCAGATCAGAACCGTTCTTGTATCAGTGAGATAGTATCCAAACAAACAAAGCTCTATTAATTTACCAATATAATTGTTTTAAATTTGGATTCAGAACAACTATTCATCTATTTTATTACACAACCTGTATTATTTTAGATTTTTGTCTAATCTGTTCACTCTACTTATACGTGGAATCTAATATAAAAATATTCAAGAAGTGTTGGGAGACAATCCTGTGCAATGTGCTCCAGGATGACTCTTCTTGAGTCAAGAGGTTGGACCAGATGACCCACTGTGGCCCCTTCCAACCTTTCTCATTCTGTGATTCTGTGATTTCTGTGATGCTATGAATGTAACTTATTTATCCTTGGAAGATTTAAGTTTGTTCATATAAGACACAAGGTTGTTTACAGTCACTTAAACTTGTAATATTTAAGGTGTACAACTACCCTGCCCTAAAAGGTCTAGCAACCACGTGATATATACACTAAAACTTTTTCACAGTCTGGTAGCTGCAGAATGAAAGGATAAGCAGTAATTGAAAATAGTAGTCATAAAGCACAACCAGTGCAGAATGGAAAGGTTTGCATTTACTTTGCATAGCTGTAACTAGAGACACTAGTTACAAGCAAAGAAAAATCATGCCCAGATAGTGCTGGTACCAATCCCTGACCTAATATAAATTTTCTCAGCTCCATTGATTTCAACAGAGGTAGAAAATGTACAGCAGTGAAAGCTGTAGGCCCTTTTATTGCCCTTGATTCTGTTCTTGCTTGTGTGCAGCAAGGATGGATATCATTACCCTGGGTTTATCTCTCACCCTGTGGAAGGTGATTTTGTTCCTGGATAGTTTTAATGTACTTCACTCTTGAAGCAGCAGTAGGAGTGGTGAAGAACAGGGACACGTTACCCATTGCAAATTATGTGCATTCTCACTTCATCTGTGTATGTGGGCTACGGGTGAGTAAATAAGCAGAGACTAGAGCAGCAAATACTTCTGGAAGAGATCATCTGCATGGCCTCTGGAGGTCTAAGAAATTGTGAAAATCCAGCCTTTCTCTACTTGCTATTGCATAGTTTTAATTGATGGGATTCAAAAGCAGTTTGAAAGTCGCAGGGTACTATTCTGCATAGGTTTGCATGTCATTTCACATTTTCTCATAATTTATTAATTTTAATTCATAATTTAAATTAAAACGTTGTAAAACATGGCCCTAGCTGAAGTTGTTGACTTTACCTTTTTCCTTTGTTCAGTTCTTTTCACTATGAATCTGACATAAAGGTAGAGGAAACTTAAAGGAAGGGAAATTTTTTTGCAGACTTTTATGGTTTTGATTTGTTAATTTAAATTTAATTTATATGTTAATTTAAATTTAAATCAGAAAACTGAGATCCCCTTCTTTCCTCAGGGCAAAGATTCTCAACACAGGGGCTTTTTTGGTCAAATGATCCATCCAATGGAACATCTCCAACCCCCCATGGTTTATTTCATGTTTTTTTTCATGGTTTATAGGAATATTCAGTATATCTGTTCATCTCTACAATTTTACAAAAGGACATTTCAGCTATCTTCATAGCATTTCTTCACTCTCTTTTTATTTAAAAAAACCTTAGTTTTTGCTTTACTGACTTCAGAATATCTCTTTTTTCCCTTTCACTCTGGGAAGGATTGGAAAGTCTGTAAATTTTATCTGAGTATTGAAAGAGTTAAGATTTTGAACAGGGAAAAGAAAAATAAAACAAAAAACAAAGCTACAATGCTGGAGCTTTGCCAGGATCTCCGAAACCGGCCACGTTGAAAGGGAGGGGGGGAAGAAAAGCGGCTGGGATCTCAAATCAGCCTGAGTCTCCCTGGCCACTGTTGATGGCCACCCCTCCTCCCTGCCGGGCCATGCCAGTCCCCACACAGGGGGGCCCGGCCCTGCCCCCCTGCCAGGCCCGCAGGCCTGCAATGGAGCCAGGCCTGGGCCCTGCTACCTGCACTGCTGCCGGAAAGACAAAGAGACTCAGTTCCGGATTATTTCCTTTAAAATATGTGTTCACAGAGTGAACAAACTTTTTTCCAATTGGCTGTTGAAGCTGTCCCAACCCCCAACAAAAGAAGCCCCCTTAGAGAGAACTTCTCTCTGAGTTTCTGCTTCCCAGGTCAAATCAGCACACAGACCAAAAAAAAAAAAAACAAAGGTCTATCCAAACAAAAAACGTGACTTTGTATCTGTTCTTTAAAACAAGTTAACAGTTTTTATTTGCAAAAATTTGCTGGTAACCAAAGGAATGGGGCATAAACAGATTCCTGCAGTCAAAGAAATGTATAAAAACTCACCTATGCATCAGCTCAATAGCCCTTGGCAATTCAGTTTGAACTGATGATGAGAAGCCAGGTGGGCAACTGCAATGAAGTTGAACATTCAAAAATATTTAGGAATACCTTAGAAGACATTGTCACATATATTGTCACATCATGTGTGACAATATAGGAAACAATTAATAGAACAGAAAAGACACTTCATGATCTCCTCTTGATCTCTTCTTATTACACAAACACAAAAGGATCCTGAGTAAAACTGAATGATGGGAGATTAGAAAACTACTTTCTACAACATATAATTAGCCAGCAATAGTCATTATCCTCAATATCAGCAAAAGGAAGTGCCACAGTTAATAAAGCAGTCAGTTGCTTACACCAACACTGATTACAACAGGATTTGCTAAAGAAACACCAAGATATTGTAATAAATCCCCACTGATTTAGTTTACGATCCTCTGAAAGCATGATCTCTGGAAAACAGTTTTGCATATAGTTTGCTATGCTACGTTACAGGGACACAGAAAATAAACAGGTTGCCTGTGAGACATCCCAGTATATCTGGCAATATGCAAGGGGTTCTCTGGTGCAGGGGATCCCCAGTTTTTTAAAGGTGTTTGCTGGTCAACAGGGCACCCAACTTGAATACTCTATCAGCAGCCATGGAGGTGGGATCCATGAGCTACATCAGTGGCTTTTGAGCATGCCAGCAGACATAAGATATCATTAATTTATGCCATTTTATACCTTTTGTGAATTTAGATGCCATGACCTCAGGAGGATTTGAAAACAGGCTTTTTTTTTCCTGGTTAACTGAGGTAAGAAGAGAGATATTAAACTGAAATATCTATACTAAAAGAAAACTGAAAAAAAACCCCCACCAAACCACTTTGGAAGAAACAAATCCTTTTGATTTAAAGCATGAGCCATTTTATACCATTGGATTGTTTTCTTCATATGATTCAGGATTAGCAGGTAGTGCTAATGCCATAAACAGAGCTGATCTTAATGCAGGTAGCCACACTTTTGTTCATATGAGCAAAATCCAGGGCCTGATAGTTAGCTGCAGAGGACTAGCAAAGCTCAATCCTTTTTCTTATATGGGCCTCCACATCTGTCAAACTGCTGTATTTGGTCACATTTTCTTTTGTTTCATTTTAAATCTCTCTCATCATCTTCAATTTCTCATGTCATTTTTTAATCTGTCTGAAAGGATATGCAAGAGAAAGCAGTTTATTTTTTTTAGAAATGCTCAAGGTAGATGGTGCATAAGGACAGACAATTCAATTTGGGTAAATGTTAGCTAATACACACTTGCATAAAATTTGTCTGAATTTCTTGTGCATTCCAAAAAGCTTTGGTCCTGGTTCAATGAGTATTTGAGTGTTCCTGAGAGGATAAAGCCTTCATTTCCTTGTTAGGAGTTAAGGATTCTCTTTCTACTCAATCAGCATTGCAAAGAACTTAACTTGGAGCTCTGACCCCTCTTACGAAGCACGTGATTGATTGTTCAATGAAAACCACATCTTGGGGTGTATTGTTGTAAACAGGTTGATTGGACAAATTATAGGCATTGAAAAATGGCATATAAATACCATAATCCTGTTACACAAAGCAATATTACAAGCTGGGTAGGCACTGAGTCCCACATTCATAGGACCACTTCAAAATATATAATACTAGAATTTCAGAGAAGGTTAATGAAAGCAGTAAATGATATGCTAGAATTTGCAGGAAACAAGGCATCCCAAAGAGCAAAGCATTCCACTCCACCCTCACTGTGCCTATTTTACAATGGCAGCAAAATAGTCAAACTGACCATTCCCCTAGACATAGAGAATTTAAAATCACTATAGGCGGTTTTATTACATTGCCTTCTGCAGTCTTCAAGATTGCACCCTTGGAAGCTGGCCTGGAAAAGGAAGGCAACTGAAAGAATTCTATGCTGGATACTTCATCTAGACCAGGAGCCCAGTGGGGTTTGTGAACAATCACTCTCAGGAAAACCCTACTTAATAGAATATAGGCAGGAGCTGTTCTCTATTAATGCTGCAAAAATCCAGTTTACATTTTTCTACACCTTTTTCCCTTGGGCAAGCGTGGATTGCTGAAATACAGAGAGAAAGAATGAATACTGAGTTTGCCCAAAATTTAGCTGTCTTATGAAGTTCTTTAGTTTCTTACATATTTCAGTATAGAATGAAGCATTGGAATTCCTTTTACCCTTTACACACTATTTTTAGAGCTGCAGATATTTCTGCAAAATACCCCTCTCTGGCTGAACATGGCAAATGAGATTTTATCATTTCCAGACATATATATTCACATTATAAGTAGAAAGTGTCTTGGTTTGAAAGACAGATGTCTGCTAAGGAAGGCAGGAGCCTCTCTTGAAATGGAGAATGTAAACCCCCTGCCTCCAAATTATTATAATTTTGAAATTAAGGAGCTCTCGGGCAAAGATATGGGAATAGGAATAACAGTTCTTCACTAGGAAAAATTAAAATAAAAATACAGTAATACAATAAACAACCCAAAACACTGACAGAGTCAGAATACAACCTGACACCCTGTTAGTCAGGGTGTTGGTAGCAGTCCAATTAAATGGTGGCTGCATCCTCCTGGATGACAGATGTGGTTCAGTTGAAGCAGTGGTCCTGTAGAAGGGTGCAGTTATCCTCTGAAGGTCCAGTGATGATGTAGAAGGGTCTGATTTTCCTCTGGAATCCAGTGGAAAAAGACTGCCTTGGTGTTCCAAATCTCAGTTTTTATCTAGGTAGGAAAGGCTTCGCTCCTTCCTCTGGCTGGAGCATTTACCAATGGGAAATGATGTAATTTTATCAGTCATTCAGTGGGACTCAATGGCCCATTAATAGATGATATGCTCCTGGAGGAAGGATGGGTTGTGGAAAAGATAAAGATGACTGCCCCACCTGGCTTTTAACAGATGGTGATAGAATAGATACCTTTGGTTACATCCTACATTACAACTCAAGACAAAATTATATATCTACACATTTATTTCAGTATGTGTAGTTTATTTAATAGTTCTTAGTGTACAGAAAAGGTACAATAGTTACCATGCTAGAAGACAGCCAAACATTCGAAACTTTTTGCTTAGATTTCAACTGAATTTAGTTTCTTAATGCTTATAAGGAGGTTTTTATGGTATTAAGTGAGATCTGTTGCTAATGACAACTGTTTCAGAAACTGTAAAATCTGTAAAATAGACAAGGCTATTCAAGCTGCTTCAAAATTTATAGCATATTATATTTAATTAACATTCAAATATGATAAGTCATTAATAATTTGAAATATGAAGCAATATTTTTCTATATGCATATTTTATATTAAAAACAACATATACAATTCCCGTAATAGTGTTGGAATGGACAATTAGTCTAAAATTGTATAGTGACTTAGTCCACTACTGCATGTCTTGACCTCTGTATGTCACAAATGAAATCTGGATTGGATAGGAAAGAATTACTGTGGAAGATTCAACAGAACTCTTTTCTGCCATGTGAAAACCAAAGTTTATTAGCAGGGTTGTGGTTGTGGTTGTGTACTCATTGCAGTTTATAGTTCATCTCAAGGTGCTATTACTATATGTAAACTCACACACATTAATTGTTTTTATTACAAACTACTTCTAATAAATAAATTCATTTATTATATTTCCTTCAGCATAATTATGCTTTTAAAATGTTATAATGACATATAGAGAACTCTAGAGTGATACTTCAAGTGACTTTTTCAAAGGTCCTTGAGGTCACCAGATAAATGAAACTCAGTAAGTACAAAATTATTATTATTATTATTATTAGTAGTAGTAGTAGTAGTAGTAGTAGTAGTAGCAGTAGTATTTCCCATGGAAAATTTAAGTTGTAGTACTTCACTGAGTTTTAACTGGGAAAACGTGTGCAGGAAAATTCTATGGGGTTTCCATTGTTAACATCTCTCCAAAATCTCCACTATTGTGTAAAAGATGGGATGTATTTTCTCAGACACACAGCAATGGTAGCCACCCATTTCAGACTGGAAGATCCCTGTAGATTTATAGTAATCTCTGCCTTAGACTCTACAAGAAGGTCTGAGACCAAAATGGCAGAGTCTCTGTTTTAATCGCTTCCTCTGCAGTGATTCCAGGTTAATTAGAGAAATCCTGTTCTAAGGTGTTATCTGAACTCCTTAAGAGAGTTATTTTATATCAGCATAAAAATTATAGTACTCTTGCTTCTCTCAGACGTATTGGAATGAATTTAAAAGATGTGAAGATTTGTAAATCTATAGGAGTGTGAAAATCTAATCTTAAAGAATTTCTGCAATGGCTGAAGTTTGAACAGGACTACATTTAAAGTAGACATTTGTAGCCATGTAGTATGCCACAACAGTTCAGCAGCTGACCTAATCCAGAAAGATTTTACAGCTGGTGTTGAATGCGTTTCCATAGCTGCTTTGCTGCATTGCTAAAACCAGTGCAAGCATCTTTACAGTGGCAGCAGTACTGTCGTGTGTAACCACAGAGGGTGTACACAGAGACTGATCTGAGCCAGGTGCAGATGTACGAGTTACATCTCTCAGCTACTCAGTTACTGTTAACAATGGAGAAAAGTAAACAAAGGGAGAGATAATTAATTTGATTGAACTGCTGACTGAAAGACACTGGCCACAAGGGACAGGAGCCTATATACCTACCTTAAATCAAGGCTTCTAAATTCTGGTGCTGCATTAGAACAGAAAAATCCCATTCACATTGCTTAATGGATCAGAAAAAGATAAAGTAGGTTCCACTTAAGACTTCACTACTTAGAATTTCACACCAAACCAGAAGAGAAATGAGTCAGAGAGTCAGTGTGGAGGTCTTGAGGCAGCAGATACTCCTGAGAATAGTAAAATGTCTGAAATTATCCTATTTCAGGGAACATTCAGGCGTAGAACAGGTAATATCACTGTGTGACTTACAAATTTCACAGAATAGGACAAATACCTGCCTGGAAAGAGTCCACACAATCTCCATATACATCTCTAAGCATAAGAATAAAAATATGTTATTTTTGTTTCCATCCTCTAGGTCATTGAAAGGAAATTAAGTGTTCAGCTTTGAGGGAGATCTAAGGAGGGAACTAAATTTAACAAAACAGCAATAAATGCCTGTGGGTGTCTGGAGAGATGCTACTAAAGCGTTTCAGGGGGAAGAGGAGGGAGACAACATCTCAAGACTTCAGATATTTCTATGTAGGAAAGCAGTCAATATCACAAAACAGACGATTATGGTCTCAAAATCTGGTTAAATAAGATGAAAAAACTACTTCAAGAACAACTATAATTGGAAGGCCCCATCATGCAGCATTAATTCAAAGGAAGTTTATCCATGAAATCTTATCTGTGTAGTTTCTAAATTTTCATTTTAAGTGAAATCTACTCTCCAAATGATTAAACTAGTGAAGCAGGTTTATCTGTTTCTATGGAGCAAGACTTCCAGCCTTAGGACAGACCCATTTTATCACATACAAAAGGACAACCTTCCCCTCAATGGAAGGAAAGGTAAGAGTTTTGAAGGAAGAACCTCCAGAGCTCAGTGACCTCCCTCCAAGACAAGTATGATAGCATGTAAACCTTAGCATATTCATGAAAAGTAAATTTTAAAAGTAATTTAATGGGTTTATTTATTAATTTAGTTAGTTATTTAGTTGCTCATTTATTTATTAAAAGAGTACCCTCACAGGGCTCAACAAGCAAATCATGTTCCAAAAGTGCATTGGGAGGCAGATGGCTGAACATGACTCCAGAAGGTGATAGACAGAACTCTATGCAGCCAGAAGATAACATTGCCTGTCCAAGTGCTGGAATTTGATATGTAGAATATAACTACTAGCTCTCAGTAGTAATCATTAACACTTTGAATTTATATGCCTGGGTATGTGATCTGAGTGTGGACAGCCTCTTGGTTTGCCTGTCTGATTTCATAATAATATTTTAAAATATTGTGATTAACTTCAAACAGCTTTGCCATAGAAACAGATATTTCAAAAGTAAATGTCTGAGGAAAACACACGAGGCAGGATACATCTGAATAACATCTCTAGGGAAAAAAAAGAGAGCATAGGGTTTAAACTAGGTAGAAAGATGTTTAAGGATCAGGGATTTGGGGGTATTACATATTCTCTATGAATCTGAACAACTCTTTAAGGATTTTAGTATTCCCAAAATTCTATGAAGCTTGCAGAAATTTAAGAGAAAAAATGCTTTGGGAACTCTTATTGTCTTACATCAATGATGGGGTAGTAAAAGAGCAATAAAATATATTCAGTAGCAGATATCTTCTTATTAGCTAGATGTTGTGGGATTTTGGTCAATAATTATATGTTAATTAATAATTAATGCTTTCTGCAGCAATTTTACAGCAATCTCAGATTGTCTTGACAGAGAGTGTGTGTGCTTTGAAGGTCACCTACACACTGCAATAATCCTTTGGTTTTGTGTACATTGTTCTGTCAAATTTCTCCAAAATATTTTCTCAGCAAAAGCAGTTGGTAGAGTTCCATCAGTACTTCATTGCAGAAATTTAGTGCACCTGCAGAGAACTGCCTTTTCACCCATATTATACCATACACTGACAAAGTCTTAGAATCACTTGTCTCATAAGTCCTGCCAGCATCTTTTCAGTACTTTCAAGTATTTTTCAAAGCCTTTCCAGTACTTTCAAGAACTCCATCCTTCACCCACTCATCATCTATGCTGTGATTCATTCCTGCTTTTACACAACATTCATGTGTTCAAGCAGTCCAGGTCTTGAATTTAGGTCAGTGTAACCTCTAAAAAACCAGAAAAAATAATAACCCTAACCAGAAAATAACACCTTCATCACAACGACAGTACCCAGAGAAGTATTACAGGTGTCACAGAACTACTAGAAGTAGGAGGTAACTCTGTTATGATACAATCCAGGTGCTGTCACAGAAGCAGATCTCTTACCAAGCACCTGAAGAGGAACTGATACATGTTGCCCTCTAAAAGCTACATGGGCTTGTTTAAGTTACTTCTATGCTTAGACTACCTCAAATATTTAGTAGTTCGCTGTGTGAAGATCCTGTCACTAGAAGAAGATATGGTGAGATATATGATGAAGGGTTCTGCTGGGTTATGCTCAGCATCTTTGATTCTCATGCATTGATTGGAAAAAAAACCAACCAAACAAACAAAATAAAACCCACCCCAAACTGAAGAAGATAAAACTCAGACACTCTATTTTTAAATCAACAAATCTCCAAATTATATACAATTTTACAGTATCTTAATGTAATGTATGACATAATTCTTGACAGCCCTTTGTTCTTGTTGATCTCTACAGGACACAGGGTGCAATGGAAGTAGGGAAATATTTCTATATCACCTCATCTTGATCTGAGAAAGTAGTGGGCTGATGGAGCAATTTTTTCTAAAATATACTTAGCTCATTGAGAGCATCTTCTGTTGCAAATCCCTAAAACATTCCACAACTGAAATATATTTTTTTTTCCTTATTCTGAAGCAACTAGTGTTTTCCAGTGCCAGAGGTCTGATACTGGATTTAGCAGACCAGGGAATTGCTTTAGGTTGTCACTTCCTCTGTTAGAAAACGTAAGTGCCAGACTGCCTGGAGAAATTGTATTAATCATCCTGCCAGTTCTCTTTAGGCAGAAAAGGTTGAAATAAAAGCATAATTGACTGAGAAAAGGAAAAAAAACCCAAACATTTTCTGGTATCGTAGTCTTCAGACTCTTACCATGCTTTTGCTATCCTTCTGTGAAAGTGAGAGAATTTTTCTTTCAGATCCGATTCTCATTACTGACATAATGTCAGGTGGCTAAAGGTAACAGCTGGGAGAAGAAAGACATCGATTACATTTGCATTCAGATTATCATAAGGGTTTTATAAATCTGTAGCACTTCAGTGCTAATTTCTGCAGTAGAGTTAACTAAATGGAGAAGCAAATTGTGAAACTTCCATGACAATTCTGTAGCAGCAAATGCTGCAAAAATTATAACAGCAAATAACATAATACATGTATTTAAAACCATTTTGTTATTATTTGGTTTTATATCCAAGTAATAAATTACACAGTGAAAATTGGTTGGGTTAACAAGCAAACATGTAACAAATTTAATATTTCCTATGAAGAATCACAAAAGAAGAATTTTTTTTCCTGCTGGCAGCATGAGGTAGTAAGTTATTTCCCACAGCACAGGATAAACTTATTTTCTTCACTGCAGCCATTGTTTTGTTCAGACATGTTTATTCATGTATATGTATACTCCATCATTTACTTACAGATAAATCACAAATCACCAAAAGAATTTAATAGAAAATTATCCCGCTAGAAAATATAAATTGCCAAAAATTAAAAATAGAAAAAAAAATTACCACTGTTATAACAAAGTCCTTTAATGTTAACAAAATTAAAAACACAAGGAAAAAAACAAACCAAATGCAGTTTCAGCGAATTCAACTGAATACTTCAATTGAAGTAATATTATTGTGTGTCTGGTTTGTATTGTTTCCTCTACAGCATTAACAGGTAATATTAAATCATCAGCTGATAAAGTAAAAGCATTTCAAATGGAAACCTTTAAATATTTTTACTAATTAAAATCAGTATTTTCTTTCAGTATATCTGAATTACTTCTATTCCCAGTATTTAGTCTGACATACATAAATGCTTATTCCTTAGCCATGAAAAATCAAGTACTGAAAACATCTACATGAAAAATGTAATGTAAAATGGAGATGTGGAGCAGCTTCTGTTTTTATCAGGTGGTATATGAAATTAAGGATGGAATATCAAGGGTTTTTTCTCTGTCACTTTGTTTTACTGCTTGCACTGATAGAGTTTATGCCTTCACAGAATGGATAAGGTTGGAAGGGACCCCACTGGGTCAGCTGGTCCAACCTCTCTGCTCAACCAGGACCATCCCAGAGCACATGGCACAGGACTATGTCCTGACATCTCTTGAATATCTCCAGTGTAGCAGACTCCACAACCTCTCTGGGCAAATTGTTCCTGTGTGCAGTCACCTGCACAGTAAAGCAGTTCTTTCTCACGTTCAGGTGGAACTTCTGTGCATCACTTTCTGCCCATTACCTCTTGTCCTGTTGCTCAGCACCATTTAGAAGAGCTTTTCTTGTATTTAACCAAATGAGCAAATAGACAGCAAAAAGAAGACCTAAAAAGGCTTCCAGAACTCCTGCAATAGGACTTACAAACAGAGAACTGATATAGGTCAGATTGTTCAACTTCTCTTAAAAATGAAGGATGGAAGAATGCTCTCAGGTTTTGTATCGCCCAAAACCAAATAAACCAGTCGACAGTGGAAATTACTGATTAACCTGGTGATTCTTTTTAATATTCTTTTTCTTGCTCAAGTCATATATTTTTGTCCATAAATAAATCTCCATTTTGACAGACAACAGTCCTGTCTCTTTTGATATGGAAGAAGTGACACCAAAACTCTAAACTGATCTTAACTGATGACAGCGAGTGTTCGTAAATTGCTGCAGCCTGAAATAAATGAAGTGTGTCAACACATTCCACAAAAACAAAATTCTGCCTTTTGACAGGTGTATGTAGGTTCCTGACAGTAAACAGCAACAGATTCAAGCAAATTAACTGACTACCAAGGAAATGGGATTACTTTTACTGCATGCCTATGATTATGGTGGTGACCACACATTGAATATACAAATCCATAGATCCAAAGGTAAGAAAAGTGCAGTTAGTTGTCACTTATGTCCATAATTGGTTTTTTTACCTTCATGGCTCATCCATATTCACAAAATAATTTGTGATAATTACTTTCCAAATAACCTCCAGTGAAGAAATAGCTCAGATCTTTTGGAAACAAAATGTACTATGTATGACAGTTCTTCCATGTCGCTGATGTGCTCAAAGAATACAGAAAATTTGGTAAATAGGATCTTCCTTTGAAAGAACTATCTTGTTCCTCACATTTTTTATCATTTGAAATCAGTGGTTCTGGCTTAAAGCCAAACTTTCTGATAGTCTATCTTTCTGATAGATTTATCTCTGATATCTTTTACAAGTTAGGTCCAGATTTACAATCCTGTCATTAATTACTTGTTTTTACTGAGAGAAGGCACATCTTTGGTAATAATTCAACTATGTCACTTTACCAGTTCATCTAATTTCTCTGTTCCTCTTTTTAGGTTAAAAAATCCTTCAAAAACTTGTATTGCTTTGCACCTGTAACTTGGTGCTAATGATCTCATGTTGATTATGAATAAATGCTGGGCAGAATTAAAGACACGTCCATGTTAATATATGCAAATTAGGAAAATCAGGCTTTGGAGATTTGATCAATGAAGGATGAAAGGACTCCTGCATTAGGGACAATATAAGCCAAATTTAAGGTCAGTCATCTTACAGCCCAGTGTTCTCTGCATATTGATTGATTAAAGTTAGACAGGGTAATACCTTTTATTTTAAAGTACTGCTAGAAGCACAAAAATCACAGAAATTGTTGAAAAATCGTTAAAGCACATAATACTTTCGATTTAAATAATTATTTTATAATATTTACAGAATCAAATTTGTGATAACTCTATGATATAAGTATATCAAGAACCATTTTCAAGCAATTTGTTTTGTATCTGTCTAGTATTTCCTGGGTGCAACAGTCATTGGTAATTTTTCCACATTTCTTAAGTGAATTTGGTGTTTCTGAGTTGGAAAACATGCCTGATCAATATCCCCTAAAAATATAAACAATATACAGAGCTAAGGGGGCTGATTTGCAAGCTTTCAGGCACTATTGACTTGAATAGGAGACTGTCCTGGGTAACCCAAAAAAATGTGTACTGTATTCCATATCTGTGCTACATCATATGCCCAAGATTGTCACTGACCGTCTAACACCCAGGGGCCAGAAACAGAGCTGAGTTGTGTGGCCCCAGGTTCAGGAAGGAGGAGGGTGCAGGGTAAGGACACTCATGCAGAGCCTCTTTCTCTTTTCGTTCTTGCCAGATTGCTAAAAAGAGTTGCTTCACCAAGCCAAAACTGAAGCCTTCTTTTATTTCTCTCCGGACTATTTGCTTGCCTCAGGTCTCCAAGAAAATGTATTTCTCAATCTTAAACTGTTTCAGGGCAAATTCTGCAAAAGGGAACTGATGATTTCAGTGCCCAGCATGTCTGCTTCTTCTACAAGACAAAAACAACTCAGTACAGCAGCCAACTCAAACTGGGTCCAGCTAGCTGAAAAAGAAGCAGAAAAATTGACACCGCAGCTTTACTCTGCCCCAGTTCCCAGTTCCAGCCACTGCCCAAGTTCCTGGTTCCAGATGCTGCCCAAGTTCCAGCCCTGACCCAGTTCCATCTGTCATTGCTGATAGAGCTGCTTCCACCAGGAGAGATGTCCTGTTGGATGGCATGGAGCAAATGGATCAAGGGGCATTTGACTATTTTTGGACTCTTTTGGTTTCTTTTTGTTTTGTCCTTGTTCCCTGTTTGGGAGGAGTCCGCCTTATAAATTGTCTTAAACCATGACAGAGGAGAATGTAGCTGACTCTGAAGCCATTTCCTCCCTCGTCACCCTTTCTAGAGGGCCATGCAATAAAACTATTTATTATGAGCATATTTTTAGTGTAATAAATACCCCTCTTCCAGGCATATCCATTAGGTCACATTGGATGTACCATTAAAATTCCATCAGAGTGTTAGAGTAAATAATTGTTTTCTCCTTGCTCTAAATCTGGAATTTTTATGGACATGCACATGGCCATGAAGAGTCTTTATTTGACTTTGTTACTTTGCTGCTGACTTTGTGACTCACTGAGCACCTCAATTTACATTCATTCATTAATACAGTCATCATGCAGAAATAAGACATTTTTTCACCTTGGTCCTCTGAAGGGAGTAAATTTGAAATACATCAAATTGACTGGTATTAGACTTCACAGCAGATGCTACTATTCCTGCCTTTTCCTTAAAAGAAGATTTGGCAGTTATTTTCATGCAAGATCTTAGTTGCTTACATACTAATTCAGGAAGTGAAATATCTATTGTAGAAGATTTCAACTTGACTTTACCTAAAACATGCCCTAGAACATAGCTTATTAAGCAGATGTGGCAACAGCCTCCATTAACCCTCCTGAGAAATCTATTTCATGACCCAAATTTGGATTAATAAGATACATGAAATGGACCCTAACCTAACATTTTACCTATATCATGTTGGGAATAAATTACTTAGGCAACTAAGTGTGTAAAGCCTAGGGGAATTCATCTAGACTTCGGTCTAGATGTTAATCTGTACCAATATGTATAAACTGTAAATATGAGAATTGATAAGATAACCAATTAAATCTCCACACCAAAAAGAGACATTTGTAGTACATTTTTCTGGAAAACTGAAGGGGTGCACCAAGATCATAAAAAAAGTAAGCTGTGGAGCCATCAAGCTTGGTGAAATAAATATAAACTGTAATGGATATATTTTACTTGGCAGTTGTAGGTAATCTGGAGGACAGTGTAGCCTAAGTGATTCATGTGTACTGAGAAAGCAGGTCTAATTCGCTGATGTCTTTTTTGCAGTCGTTAAGCCAGGCTGAGCTCAGTCCTGTATGCCTCTATTACAGCTGTATGCCTGCTATGCTTCAAACTCTGTCCCAGTTTGAAGATTACCAAGTAAGAAAGACCCTGCTTGGAAAGACTGTTCTTTGGTGCATGCTATCAGCATCTTTATATCCTGCTTGCCTGCCTAGGGCTTGCAGTCACACTCAGGCACAGTAGTTAGGGATGCCTGATGCCTGCAGATGGCACGGACACAGTGTCAGCCTATATTTTGCACACATCTTGTCTTGTTTTCCTGGCAGCAGGGTGGTACTTACCTTCACGAAAATGTGTGAAGTAAACAAGAAGTGAAGCCATCTTTGTTCACAGTGTGTATGTGTTCTGCATAATTGCTCTCTCCCTCTGCTGAGGAAGCAATAAGCCTATTTTTTAATCCTGCATGTTTTCAGCATTCTAGAAATTTAAAAAATAATACTGTATATAAATACAGTCAGATTAAATTATGAAGATGGACCTCAATGCCAAAAAATTCAAGCTGCTAGAAGAAAGGAAAATATTTGCCACAGCTGTTTTTTCACTAGTTGTGGCCATTTTCCTTGAACAAGCTTGAACTTTCAGTCCTAAAGGAAGAATTTAAAATATCAGGTTAGAATCCAGTCTGGACTGGATGTTTTGTTTGGAAATTAGGACTGTCTGTTAAATCCTAAGAGATAACTTGAACCATGTAATTCCTTGATAGAGTTTCATGTTTTACAAGAGATTTCTGCTGAGAGATCTTATGCTATTGCACAATTATTAAATCTCTGATCACCAGCTTGCTTGTGACACAGATTGGAGCTACCAGTGCTGTGATCAGAAATGGCAAAAAGCACTTAGCAATGATCAAGCTTCTCTTCCCACCAGATTCACTGGTAAGGGAAATTTTGAAGAACAGAAATTTTGAAGGAGTTTTCATTTAGCACAAGACTCTGCCAGGATAAGACATGGTCTTCCGCATCCGTTTTTTTTCCCCCTTCATTCTTCTTGAACAATTATCTACTCTTATAGCAGTTAAACAAAGTGGCAGGTGATGCGCTGCAAGTCTGGATGAGAAGAAGCAGAACAATTAAAATATCTTTCATAATATTAATTGCAATTGGGAGATTCTACTACCCATTGATAAAAATGCTATTTATGCAAAAAATAAAATTCATAATCAGCAAGGGAATATTTGAACCCTAAACCCCCTATTTGATTAAAATGGATGAATTGCAGGTATGATGATATGTAGTAAGCTTTTTCTCCTACACAAAAAATTCTATATTTGCATGGGGTTTGCTAGAGAAAAGAACAGACAAACATACACATATGAAACTTTCTACTTTGAAATACAGAAACCATGACTTGTTTTGGTATCTGTCATCATGTTAGCATGGGATTTTGAGTTGCATAAAACCCACAATAAATGTTGTCTGTGATTTGATGTAGATGTGCATCTTTTTGGGCAATCTTTGTCAGTTAATCTAGTCCATTTAACAAATTGCTTTAGGAATGTCTACAATTATATATACATACACTTAATATTCAGCCTGAAAGAATGATTGAAAGAGATAGTTATTTTCATTTTTTTTTCTTCATATATTGTTTACTAACTTTTCAGTTCTGCTTTGCTAAGAAGGTTTAAGGTATAAAACATAAGTTGCAATGGTGACCACGCATAAAGACTGAAGTAGATCTTGCTACATAACTTAGTCCTGTGCTTTGAGGGAAAAAAAATGACTGAGAAAATAATAAAGAATATTAACCTATACATCAGTTTCTCTTGGATGATGTAATAGTTTCAGTGTGATTGACCAGACACAAAAAAAAAAAGTGACGGATTCAATCAAACTTAAGTTGACTCTGCTAGTGTGGAGGTAGTGGAGTGGTGGCAGGTGATGGTATACAGTAAAATTGCAGAGAAATTTTGAGACTGTCAAGAATTATGGAATATCCTGAGCCAGAAGGGACAAAGATCATAGAAGACCAACTCCTGGCTTCTGCACAGGGCATCCCAAGAGTCACACCCTGTGCCTGAGAACCTTGCTTTTTGAACTCTGTCAGGCTGATTCTGTGACCACTGCCCTGGGGAGCCTGTTCCAGTGCCCAACCACGTCTAGATAAAGAACCTCTGTGCAAAACCCAGCCTAAACCTCCCTGACACAACTTCAGGCCATTCCCTTGGGTCCTGTCACTGGTCATCACAGAGAAGGGATCAGTGCCTTCTCTTCCACTTTTCAGGAGGAAGTTGTAACTGCAATGAGGTCTCCCCTGAGTCTCCTCCAGTCTAAATAGGCCAAGTGACCTGAGCTACTCTGCATATGGCTTCCCTTCACGGCCATTCACCATCCTCATTGCCCTCCTTTGGATGTTCTCTAATTGCTTTACATCTTAGACTGTTGTGCCCAGAACTGCACACAATACTTAAGACAAGGCCACACCAATGCAGGGCAGAGAAGAGACAAGGCGTGTCTTTCTTTCATGTTCTCATTAGACTGGAGACATATTTGAGATGAATGTTTGACCCTGATCTTGGTTAAACTTCCATAAGAGATCGTTAGTTTGATGTTCCTGCTGGAAGCAATGGATGAGTGCTCTTCAGAGATGGGATGTTTTTTCAATTGAAGCACAGAACTTTAACCAAAATGCTGTGGGGCTGGACATGTTCTTGGTACATTGGCATTACTTTTTTTTTTTTGTCAAAATATTAGATTCCTGTTGCCCAAAAGTTTCTTTTATATTGAGCAAGCTTCCTTAATCAGATAAGGATTTCTAAGGATATATAGGGAAGGATTTTCCAAAGTCTCTTGGCGGGAGCTCAAACAAGTCTGTTTTACAATTTTTCAAATAAATCTAGATTTTTTTAGCTGGCTACTCTTATCATCAACTTCGGCAGAAAAGTTACCCTTTGACTTTGAAATGCAGCAAGTAAAAATAATGAACTACTAAGCTGTCTATTTTTGCTGAGTGTACTGCATCTAGTCTTTCCATTTGACAGTGAAAGGGCTTTAGCTTTTGAAAATAATATTTTAAAATTACCAGAAATCACCTGTAAGTGAATATAACATTTCCATTTAGTTAGGTTTATTCATGTTAAAGATTTCATACACTAATATGGGAATATTTCTACCAAATTCTGAGCTTTTCTTGAGCCCTTCCTGCTGAAACCCCAAGTTCCCTGAAACTCACATAAACTGAAGATTGTATCTGCAACATAAGATGCTCAGTTAATCTTGCAAGTTTAGATCCTATGGGAAGTGTTTCCTTACAAGAAAAGTATTAACCTTTGATAGTCTTCCTTCTAATTGTAGTATTTCTAGCATTCTGGCATTGTCTTTCTCACTTTTTCTGTTTCTCAGTCCCATTTATTATCTACTGTATCAATTAATGTTTTTCACTCCACTGTAGGTGGAGAAAAAGTAATTAGACTACTATGGGGGATACTGATTTCTTCTTATCTTTTCCCTCAAACTTTAATCCCTAATTTTTAAATTTGTTTGACCCCTTTCAAATCAGAATATTAGAGCTTTGCTTCTAATCTGATTGGTCATTTTGTTATATTGCATTTGCAGTGACTTTATATCCATCCGAAATTATATAATAATAGGAAAAATACAAAGGGAAAACTGAGAAGAGAGATGACAAAATCCCATACGAGACTATCATATGGATACTATAATTCTGCTGTTGCACTTTAAGTCTAGTGAGATTCAGACTTGTCATGCCATTTTCATTCACTATAGCAAATCACGTGAAGGCATTTTTTTTCCTGTCCAACTGTTGCAGTGTTGAGTTCATGCCACTTATTATGGTACTAATTAGGCCGTCTATAAGTTTACTATCATGTGGAGAAATCTATTGATAAAAGCTGCCAGGCTATAAATTCTGAACATGGAGGAAGTAGGAGGAAACAAGCTGAAATTAGGCCCTTTATTTATAGTTAGCATTATGGAAGTCCAGAGGGAGATGCATCTATTTCTGTCTAAATAAGCATAGATTGGAAAATGGATCCTTACAGTGATGCTCTTTCTTTCTGTGTGGTTGTTGTGCATAAATGGCTCTACCATTCTTGCTGCAACTTGCTCATTCTAACTTGATCTGACAAAAGCCAAAGAACAAGACAAAGTGTAGATGTTCAGATGACCAAACAAAGAAAAAATTAAAAGAAACAGGCCCACAGGCTTTAAGCAGGCTTAGAAGGTATCTCAGCAGGATCCTGCAAAAGGAATCAAAGTAGGGGGAAAAAAAGGAAAAAAGGGCATGAAAATATTTACTCTTTGTAATGCTTGGCTGGCATTCTTGGAAAAGTTTGAACTTTGTTGCTACTTCTGGCTATCTGCACAAATCATGTTAACAAAATATTTTCTATGTGTACTTTTTGGGGGTGTATATATATGTATATATGTATATGTGTGTGTGTGTGTATTAAGTATAATTTCATAAGCACATAAACCCTGTAATTCAGTATTTGATTTAGTGTAATTGGGACTTCTACTTATCATTTTTACAGTTACTCATCAAATAAACTGCCATCCTGAAATTTCTTAAAGATTGGCAAATCCTCTGACAGGAGATGCAAAAATGCTTTGGAATTTCAGAAGTACTTAGTAAATGGCAAGCTACTGGGTAGCTGCTGTGGCATTTGGAGGATGGTAACGTGGAGAAAGCTGCTGGAGCATAATCCTTAAAAAAATAGCATTTGATTTTTTTTTTTTTTTTTGGAGTAGCCTTGTGAGGAAAATATGGACTCACAAAATGTGTATTGCCAGATTAACTGAACCCTCAGATGAAATACTGACTTCACTTAGATTTGAGGCCATATAAATTAGACCTCTAAATTGTCAGAAACTGAAGACTGAAGATCCCACTGATGGAATTCAGCTCACTGAATGATTTCTTTCCAAAGGATATCTAGGGTTAGCTGTTCGTCTGGTTTGCCTGTTCAATCAGTGGCAAGAAATAGACATTTCCAAGGACAATTAATGCAATCTTCGGAGAAGTATCTGCCCTCAGTCAGCACTAACTGATAATTTCTTTGTTGCTCTGAAGTTCTATTATATATTCTGAATTCTAATTCTTTCCAATGCCAAAAAAAAAAAAATCTGACTTGGATGCATATTGAAAAAACCAATCTTTTGATAATGCCTAACACATTAGGTCTGTGTATTACTGATAAGCGATTTCTTTGCACTAAATGGACATCTTTATATTTAGTTCCATATATACAGTTAGGAAGCAAAAAGACATTTTGAGAAATACATTTAGCTGGTTTTGATATCTTAAAATTTGAAATTTAAATAATGCCACAGAAAAGGTAAAATGTATAAGCATCCTACACTGTTAATTAGTGTTTTACCAAATAAATGAACTGTTGTGATACATTTTGTCACGAACACTAAACAGACTACTCAGAAGCATAGTTTACACTGTTGCCGCTTGAAGTGTCTGGTGTAGTACATGTGGAGTGATATGATTTAACTTTTCCAATGTTTTTCATATGATAACAAATAAGGGTCATACTGGCACCAAAGAGGAAACAGGCTTTTATGAGAAATACAAAGAATAGAAAAATCTCCTTGCTTAGGTTAATGTGTTCTGAACGTAGAAACAAAATGGAAAGCAGGATTTTAAAAAAATTCTACGTGAAAAATACGTTGCTTGTTCAGGCAGTGAGATACAAAATAAAGTGTGTGTTACTATGAGATAACATTCACCTCTGGGGCTGTTGTGAAGTAAAAAAAAAATACAAATTGCATTCTAAAGAGAGCTATTGCCTTCAAAGAATTTGAGAAAATTGGTAGTACTGCTAACAACATTCTAAAGTGCCTAATTATGATTTTGGAGATGGGATTAATGAACCTTTTTTAAGAAGAAGAATCTGCACTTGTTAGAGCAATGATATACATTTCTACTTATTCAAAAAAAAGTAGTGAAACATAATGGCTGTATCTTTTTCTTTCATATGTGCTCTTAAGTATGACATTTTAAATATAGAAAAAGAAATCAAACTTTCAAGGAGGCAAGTGGTTAAAAGTCAGGCTACTAGCATAACTTTAATTTACCCCTCGTGCTCGTGTCTTAGAATAGCTGTCTCAGTTTAAGATCATTACCTGTTTTATCTGTAATGGAACAGATTTTTATTGTCTTTGCAGTGATCTTGATTCATCTGAAGACAGTTGTTCTCTTCTGTTAGCTCCTATTTATAATTACTAAAATCAGTGAAATAATCTTTCCTCTCCACTCTTTTTATTTTTTGAACCATTATTACTGTTTAGCTCTTACTGTCTTGTACATTTATTTATTTTTTAAAATAGGTAGTAGTATTCAGATCTGGAAAAAAATGAACCCATAAATAAGCAGAGGCCTATTGACACTGAAAAGAGTGGACTCCATTTACCTTACACATGAACTCCTATCTACCCATGCTAGTAAAATAATAGTTTCATTTCTGTTGGAAATCATATTGCATTATTGTTTTGTACTCAGCATTACTCTTAGAGAATTATCACATACCCCTGTGCAAAATCCCTGTTCCATGAAGAAACTATTTCCTCCCCCATATTTCTGCAGATAATTAATCAAGTCCTAGTAGTTGCAATATGTATTCCTGACCAGAACTTTCTCCAGATGAGGAAACTTCTATCTAGAATTCTAGCTGTGAAATATCATCTCTACTCATCATTTCAATTAAAGTCACATCTGACCTTAACTAATGCTCATTGAAGATTTAAAAGAGTTTTTTACCAAGCTTTTTGTGATAAATGTAAGCTTTTTTATTTGATTTTTTTAAAATTAGCATAAGCACTGAGGTGAGTACAGAAAGATTCTAACTAGTGACACCCAGGTTTTCTTTGGTAAAGTGCAGTTATGAGTAGTCTGAGGTTCAGAAGGTATCCCATAGCACCTCTTGGCGCTTGACAGCATATTGAATGTATTTTTCCCTGTACTCTTCCTGGCTGATTGAAGAGCCAGAGTCATGACTGAGATATTGTGGTTTAAGCCCAGCTAGAAATTAAGTACCCCTCAGCTACTCACTCATCCTCTCCTCTTTCCCCCCTGCCAGTGGAATGAGGGGGAGCGTAAAACTAAAACTTGTAGATTGAGATAAGAACAGTTTAATAGTTGAAAAAAAAATTTAAAAAACCCAAACAAAGAGAAAAAACCCTCACAAATAAGTGATGCACAATGCAATTGCTCAGCACCTGTTTACCAATGCCAGACTCCTCTTCCTAAACCCAAACTGGCCATCCTTCAAGGTAACTCCCCCAGTTTATATCTTGGGCATGACATTCTATGATGTGGAATATCACCTGTCCCAGCTATGCTCCCTCCCAGTTTCTTTTTGTACCTTCTCACTGGCAGAGCATAAGACTCACAAGAAAAAAATAGTCCTTAATTTAGGATAAGCATGACTTAAATAATCCCAGAACATCAGTATGTTATCAACACCATTTTATTTGGAATCCAGAACACAGCATTGTATCAGCTACGGAGAAGAAATTAACTCTATCCCAGCTGAAACCAGGACACCAATTCATCAATATTTTATGCTAGTCAAGTCAGTTTTAAGCAGGTGTAAGTCATATCCAAAAAATGGCTTTCTAAATAACAGTACCTTACTGTTTTTCACCATGTATCTAGATTTAAAGATACTTAGCAGAGCATTGTAAAGATTCAAAGTACTAAGAGAAAAGGAAGAAATAATAAACCATTACTCAGTCTGAAGAGAACAGATGTTTAAGAAAGCATGTCTCACCAGAGGCCCCCCAGTCTTTGCACATGTATCATTCAAGGAAGGATACCAACCAGCAACTTCAACTTGGCTGAGACAGGGCACATTATTCTCCAACATGAGTTAGAGCCTGTGTCTTTACTTGTCTGTATTGCCAATAAAGTCAAAAGGTATAAGGCTCGTCTTCAGTTGTTTTGAGCAAATATTAGTCAAACCTGACAAACAACAGGTGAACTACTAGAGTGCTTTATATTTTGGTTTCTTAGCATATACTTACCTCAGAAAAATTAATGCTTTATCGCCTACATTTCAGTGATGGTGAAACAAAAAACCACAAAGCATATAAATAACTTACTTTATACATCAGTTGTTATGACTCCAGTATATTCATGGCAGCATGGCAGATCAATACAGATTTGCATATTTTAGTCTATAATTCATTAGCTTGGTATTCTACAGTGTGCTGCTTTCTAGTTCACGAAGCACAAGATGCAAAGTTTGCAAGGTGCAGGATAAGAGGCTGTACGAAGGGTCCCCTCCTTGGCAATGGAAGAAATGAAAGATATGTCTTATTATGTGGCTATTAACAATGCTGCCAATTTCTGATGTAGCAACTGCTCAGTGGGAAGATTTTAGGGATATACTATTTAATTTCTAGTAATGAGTGCCACATAAGGAAATAAAAAACTTAGAAGATGAAACTCTTATTCAAAAGAACTGTTTTTCATTAGTTAAATATATATCTGGCAGATGAGAGTTCCTTTTAAGAAGATAGCACAGACATCACAAAAGATAAAAACAGGGGTATCCCATGTAAGATATTACATTTTTTCCACAGAATAAATCTTTTCCTGTCTCTAACTCCTACTGGGTTATCTGCTTAGTCTTACAGATTTTGGAGAGGGGGTTGGGAAAGTGGAGTTTTAGTTTGCAAAAATCCTTCCAGACAATTTGAGCAATGACTGCTTTTTCTATGCCTTCATGTCGTAGCATCCTGCCTTAGCCTCTGGGGTTGGAATTTATTTCATACAACCTAAGACATATAAAATTTATACATCCAAGTATGAGATAGTCACCTGTGCTCCACTCATAGTCGAAGAAGAGAAACAGGAACTTCCAAAAAGGAAATTCATCTTAGCTGTCTCATATGGCTATAGCAGAAGATAAATGTCCCTGTGGTGCCTATTTCTCTTCACTGACTATAGAAAGAGACCCATATGAGTACCACAGACAACAGGTGTAATTTTCAGATGCTTAAGCTAAGCCAGATGTATTCAGCTCTAGGTTCTGAATTAGTTCCTCTTTGTCTTTATATTTATTCATTCAAAATCAAATGGTTTCAGCTGTAAGGACTGAGAAAGACCCACCATAAAAATCATATTATATTTGTGGTCTTCTGGAAGGTGTGCATTGGCATTCATGAGACTTTGAAAGAATAAGCTGAATTTGGATCTCCTGATTTCGGGGGAATTTTCTATCTAGTGGTTCAGTGAATATAGAATTTTCTGTTATCTGTCTGGTGGACTCATCTCTAAATCCTATTTTGAGAAAGGGGTTGATGGCTGTGGTTTAAAATACAGGAAGATCCAGCAAGGCAAGATGTGATGAGATAACATTTCCTATGAAGTTGTGGAATTTTACAGACCTAGTAGGGCCCTGGATGTTCCTGAGGCTTATTACAATTCATTGAACACTGTAGTATAAAAAGTGATTTTGTGAATCTAGGTTTTCATGCATTAGCATCAAATTTCACTTGCTTTACCTTGAAATGTGTTACTGAAAATCCCCTGGCAATTATTCCCATTCTGAACTTCAAACTGATACTAGATAGTAAACACAAAGTTCATGTGTACAAGTATCTATTAAGATCTTTTTTCTGTTGTTATATATTTAATTATACTCTTGTCTATAAAACAAAAATATTTTTTCTTTAATAGCTATTCACTTGCTCATAAACTGCAAGAAAGAACATCTTTACTAAATATAAACAAACCTACATTTTCCACTAAAATAATTGTCAGCAGCAGTTTAAAATAGTGACTTATGTCACTATAATAATGACTTATGTTTCTTCTGATAGCAAAAAGTCTTAATGACATAAATCAGGAACGCATAAACTTTCCTATTCAAATTTTTCAAGTCTTCTGTTCAGTGTGTAATTGATAGCTCAAAATTTTGTCATCCCGTACCTTGAGTGATTTGACAACCTATTACCTTTGGAAAAAAAACCAAAACAATTCATCAAATTAAACATGGGTAAGAATGGAATACAAACCATTAGCTAGGTGAGCCTTTAATCGAATTTAAGTTTCAGATGTATATGAAGATAAAACAACTTGCTGTCATTTAGTTGTACATTCAGTGAATACTGAGAATAAGTAATGATGTATTCACTTCAGGAAATGCACTCATTATATTTCATGACCCATGATCTGTTTATAGCCACATAAAAGACAGATTTTATCACAAAGATGACACCTGGAGCGAGGAAAAAAACTACTGATTATATTAGATGAGGCACTTGTAGAAAATGCAAGTGATTGACTATTAACACACTGTCATAAAATCAAGCCCTAAAAGTGAAGAATCCACTGTTTTAATCACAGAGGGAAAAATCAAAGAATAAGGCTGTCAGTATCTACTTATTTTAAATAACAAATTAAGCAGAAATAATTGCTAATCTTTGTTCAAACTGTTTTCATTGATGATCTAAATTATTTTAGATACATTTTTAGCCGTGTGTTTTTTCACACTATAATTTTAGAAATCCATTTAACCTGCTGGAAGAGGTTTTCTTCTCTTAGAAGTCACAGTTCAACACTCAGGGATGTTATTTAAGTCATCAGATGCCCTTTCATGAATGTTCTTCCCAGCCTTACAATAAAACTTGGCTGCCACTAATTCTTAGATAAATGATGCATGCCATGTGTATCTGCGTTGCCACAGAATTACTGAGTAGACATTTGCTGAAGTCTGGCTGCCCTGATTAAAGGATAGATGAAATAATTTTTCATGTATAACCTCTTATTGCTATCCTGGACCCTAAGAATTTCCACACTAAACAAATCCTCTTTCCTATCTTCCAGTGTCTTTGAAACAATGCACTTACATAAAGCATTTTCATACTATCTTCTCAAAAAGTCCTTGCATCCCTGAAGAAAGGAATTAAGTAATTAATGTCTACAAGAACCATTTCTTCCTAATCATGATGAAATATTTTTTCTTGCCCACTGTGCCAAACACCTGCCAAACATGTGTTCAGACTTGGCTTGACAATTTATAGCACAGCTGTGTGGCTCTGTTAATTTTTAGTCATCATGGAAATGTGAGTTTGCCCTTGCTAGAATGATTAAAAATCTATATTTAGGTACCCATTGGTCACTAATGTTCAAAATTTAAGGTCTCATATAGTTCTAGCATTCCTACTTGTGTTAGTACATAAAAGATGTGTCTACAGAGGTAAGGTCCAAAGTCAGGTTACTTGAGAAAGGAACCTAAAATAGAATTTATTTAGTCTATATCTATTCTCAAAGATTCTTGAATAATCTTCACTGTACATATTGAAGTGGTATAATGTCTTCATTAATACAAGTAATTAGAAAACAGGTTTTTCTAAAAATAGTTTCTAAATTTATCAGATGCCTCTGTGCTTGCAATACATCTTTAACAGGATATAGTTCTTACGTAATCTAAAGGAGTTAGAGATCAAAGAACTTTTGTGGTTCTTGTCTTCTGTCTATAGATTTCAGTCTAAGCAGAGCACAAGGATGTATTGACTGAGATGAAATTCAAAGATTTTCAGGAATTTATCATGGAATTTGCTTTTGAAACAAGACATTGATTTACAAATGAGATCTTACTTGATAAGCTGGACAAAGTATATCAAACCAGATTTGTATGATAATTCAAGTTTTCTCAATTCAGTACTGTAAAGAAGAAAGTGGTTTCCTCTCTGAGGAAGATTATTCATTCATATAACCTAGGGGTAGGCATCTTGGTGCAAACTCAATTTTAGCTCAAAGCAGAGAAAATAAACAACATATTCCATATCCTTTAATTTCATTACAAATTAAGCCTTTGAGAAAAATAAATTATAGAGATTCAAATGTAAGAGACAAGATATGTAATGCCCATGTACTTCATGTACTTCTATTTTGTTCAGCTGCTGATAAAAACAACAATAAAAAAGGTGTTAAAATAGAAGGATGATAGAAGTATATGAGAGAATGGACTTCTATGGTTCAATGACTCGAAACATTCTCTAGTTATTGAGACATCAGAGCACTTTGTTAGAGCTGCATTTAGAGGCAGGGTCTTTTGGGTGTCTAATGGTCTCTCACTAAGATGGAGAGTGAATGATGAGCTATGGGTGAGATAAGAGAAGAAAACCCTATGGAGACAGGAAGGAGTCTCTTGTCATGCTTACACAAACCCCTGGGTTGTAAAACTCCCCCTCCTCCCCCATCCCATTTAAGGACTGATGGGGCATCCTGTCTCAGAAGCTTACTGTCATGTCTTAGAAGGTGTCATAAACCATCACAGGCTCCCAGAGCACTCCCACACTCATTTCTGAGGCCTTCCACTAGAAGACTGAAAGCTCCCTGAGGGGAGGTACCTGTGCATTCCCACATAGACTGAGTGTATTTTATCCCATTGGACTTTGTGTTTTGGGGGCTTCCTCCTCCACCCCCCACCCCAATGTACCATCTTTTCAACCAAGGGACATTTAAGTTGCCATAATCAAGACTCATGGAAAGTTGATACGATCGTGAGATTTTCACACTCTAATTATCTCTCTCTTTCTCTCTCTCTTTTTTCTCTTACACAAGTCCTTGGGTGATACTTTTGTGCTTTCACATTACAATGCTTTCATATTATTACTATAGATAATAACAATCAAAGCTACATACCTGCTTTCCTTTGCAACCAAATTGTTCTAAAATGAACCATAATACATTTTTATGTATGTGTGTATATATATATTTACAAACATCGATCATTCAGTGTTGTTTCACTCTAATCCACCCCAAGGAATCTATTAACAAGAACCCCGGGTTACTCTTGTGTCCTGAGACGGGTCATGGCAAAGCACAAGTACATTGGCTTGCTATAATCTGTCTTTTAATTTTTAACAAGACAGTGGAATAAAATTTACTATTTAGGGTGCATTTTACTTAGTAACATTGAACAATCAGTTGAAAGAGCAGCTGGTGACATGGTAGGCAATGCTCTCTAAAAGTAATTGAGAATGATAGGATAAAAATCTGATCAGTAATATATAGCTGCACAGATTTCCTTCTCACCCCAGACACACATTACGCACATCTGTTCTTTATTCCCAACGATAAACATAATTCCTCTGAGCTTCTTCCAGAGAAAATCATGAACAACCCAGAAGAAAAAAAATGCACAAGTGAAACACATATTGAATTCTATCCACCTTGGATTACCAGTTACTCTAACCATTCTTAACTTCAGACACAATGTCAAGCATATAATCAATGTATATTTTCTTCATTACATTTAAAATATTGTGACTTTTGTTATTGTGGTACCCATATTATGAAAAATTACCTTCATCAGTACAGAGAAATTGTTGCAATGAAACACTTTGTGATCTAAAAGACATAGCAAATAGGAATGTTGATTAAAATACATTTTGAAAGAAGAAAATCCATTTTGATAAGTTGGTGGGTTTCTAAACACTGATGCCATTTTCCTGACTATTTTCAGGTGTTTAAATACCCACAGAGCATTTTTTATTAGTTCAGATATTAAATCAAGCCTTATGCAAAAAAGTAAGAAAAAATCCCTTATGTTTTCTCAAAGGTCTTAGGTACTGAGTATTAATTTATCATCTGGTTGTTAATCTAGTAGACAGCTTTGAGGTTTCAGCAAGTTATGTTCTACTAATAACATCCTTTTCAATGCATCATTAATTGTATTTTTTGTAATCTGATATGAAACATCAGGTTTCTGCTTGTACAAAGCCACGGAGTCCTATCCCATTTGGTTTTAAAACAATTCTTGCATGCTGCAAATTTGGCCCAAAAGTGAAGAAAATGACATGAATTCCTCTTTTGATGGAAACACCACAGCATTATTTTCTAGATTCCTATCTCTTAATGACTAAGTATGTCAGCTGAAATGGAGTCCAGAAGCTTAAGTGGTCTTGTCTCCAAATGCTCATCTCTACTATCAGGATATCAGTAATTGGGATTAATTGTAATGAGATTGTGTTCCTGCTCACTGTTGTTGGAGACACTAGAGTTCAAAGATGCCAAGCTGTCCTATCTCTCCTACTGAACCTGACCTAGAATTCTTTCCAGTCTCTTATTCCTTCATAGCTGGACCTGTACCACAATTATTTGTATTTCTGTATTGTCTTCCTGAGATTCTGTAGCCTCACATCTGACATGGCTTAATAGGCCTATTCAGAATAGGCCTATTCTGAAATCTACTATTAATTTGGGAATATTGTTGGTCATAGAAATGGAGAAAAGACTTGCAGATCCAGGACAGAGGCTTAGAGTGATGTATTTCAGCTTTGAGTGTGCTTACTGAATAAGTTCCACATGAGCGTTTTAATTCACACTTCTAGTTTCTTTTAGTACCACAATCTCTTCATGGTCAAATGACCCAGTGCTTTTATTTTTTTCCATAAAATGACAATGCATGAGTTCTTCTCTTTTGACAGGAAAGAAACTTGAGAAGTCTATAGAGGGGTTATGGTAGATATTCTGTATGACATTGACAAGACAGTACCTCTACTCCTTGAGGCATGTAAAAAGGAGCAAAGACCCACCACTGGGTATTTACCATCATCAGTGCATCACAATAAGAAATGCTGCTCTGAAAAGGAGGCCCAGAGGAGTAATCCCATGTCGAAAAGTGATGAGAATTCTTATTCCAAATACCAAAAATACCTCTGAGACTTAATTTTTCATCCAATGCAATGTGAGACACTAGTTAATATATTATATTTACCATACAACTGTGTGTTTTTATACTGCCTAGCACAGAATATCTTTGAACTCCTTGGAGGAATAAAAGTCACCAGAACTAGTAAATTATACATTGTTTCACTGGGAAATACAGATGTAAGCAGTGCTTCCAAAGCACACACACAATGATACTGGTGTTCAATGCATGTTTTATCTCTGCAGTCATACAGTTAAGATTTAAATGCATAAACCAAAGCCCTATGCTGTCCTAAGGATTTCCAGTCATTTAGAAATGAGGTAATTATCCTATCTAAATCAGTAGAACTCTGAAAGTCAGCACCTAAAGTGAATGTTCATTTACCAACACTCATTTACCTAGACATTCTTCTAATCCAGTCTACTACTGATAATAATGTTGGACTCTAAACACTGAAAAGTGTTGTCTATTTTGTCTGGTAAACATATAGAAGAATGTAGATTTTTGAAGGAAGGAAGGCATGATACATCCTGCAATAGCTTGCATCATCAATGAGCAGTTTTACCATGCTCCTGGAAAAGATATAACTTACACCCTCATTTGCAAGCAAGTTCTCTTATGTTTATAACATTCTGTCCTATTGCTAGGAACATTAAAAATGTTACCCCACTGTTACCTGCTGTTTGACCAAGCTTCTTTGTTCTGTTGTGCCCTTCAACATATTCTTCTGAGAGGCAGACTGATAAAAAATTAATGTAAAAATCACTTAATCTTATAATGTTATAATTTTGTGTTTAAATATCCTACCACCTGTCACCAAATTACGGTGTTGTTTGATAATCTTGTTTTTTTTCATTCTGTTTTCTTTTTTTTTTTCTTTTTAATTTCCATGTTACTTGGGAAATGTATTTGAGGGCTTTCTTGATGGTAGTAGTAGTTCTTTAAAAATTGGTAATGATTTAGGTAGAACCACTGAACATCACTAAACAGAGGAGCTTTGGCTACATCACCAGGTTTACAAACCTGTATAAATAACATGGCAGCCTCTGGCTGTGCCAGGCCAAGTCAAGATAGCTTTATGATGTGGCTAAGGAGAAGACTGGGGCCCTTCCTTACAGGGTCCCAAACTCAACAGATGCTAAAATTTGAACTACCGTTAATAATCTGCTACTAAAACCCACTGCATGTCTTACAGGCAGTAGACTGAGTGTGTGGTGATGGGTTTGGGAGCCTGCCAAACCTTAATTACAGCCTGGACCACAGGATCTCTGTAACAAATAAATTAACTAAGCTTCTTGCTGACTTTCTGTTCACTGGTCATTCATAATTTCCCTACAACATATTATTAGAGTAATGGCTATAACATTGTTTTCAGTGGAGACGTCCACAAGTGATTGCATTCCTTCAGATTTCTTGTTGGGAAGTCATCAAATTCTTGGGAAAGGATACAACTGTCGTGTTTAGGAGCAACCTGTTCTTCAAATGGCAAATATACAGCAGAATATTAACTGAGAAACTCTTAGGGTAGGATTCAATTCCCAAAACATGTGACTATTAAATCAATTTAGGTGCCTCAAATATCTGCATGTGTCTGGAAAATAAATACAAGGTACTTCAGCAGAATCTTAATTTTCTGAAATAAATGCTGCTGGCCAGATGAGAAACAGCAGAACAGCTCATATTGTAGCAATGCCTAAAATGAGACAGCTGTAAACCTCCCCTAATGTCTGATCCCTGCTTCTGAATCCATGGGAATTGATAAAAGGCAATCCTTCATATACTCCCATTCAGATGCTGTCAGCAATACATTTGCACTAGAATCTACTTCCTTTTTCCCTTCTGCTCTTTTTAGATGTAGCACTTCCTCAAACAGATGGGAAGCCTCTTGCTCTGGCTAAACCTATTTTGAAAAAAAATTCTATGACTGTATCCAGTTGGGTCATAAAAAGGTTTGAATAGTAAGCTTTCTGAAGGGCTTTCCAAAACATTATCTCAAGTTTTTGGCTGTTACTGGGCTAATGTATGGATATTCTGTTGGAAAACTAACCAAGAGCTTAATTGACCAAATTGAAAGCTAATACTCTTTCAGACATAGCTGTAAAAATTCCATTCTTAAAAACTGATGTCATTCTCCATCTACATTTTAGGGAAGACAATAATTATATGGGACAGTTTATACTTTTCCCAAGATCCTGTGAACATTTATATCAAACAGAGCCTGATTTAATTGCAAGTTCTCTTTGGACACTTTTCTTTGGACTTCCAGCTGCAACGTGAAAGTATAAGGATCAGAAAGTCCTCTTACTTTTTTCTTTTTTTTTTTTTTCGTGCTTAAAAATATAAGGTTTTATTATAAAAACCTAATTTAGAAAATGCATCAAGTTGGCACAATTGAAAATTCCCTTTCTTTTGCTTCCAAGATTTGCTACAGGTTAGCACTGACTCAAAAGTCAATTATATAAGCATCTGAATTCACCAGTCCTCCAGATTCCAACAAGCTACAGGACCAATATGTACCTCCATAGGCTTATAAGATGCAAACCTACTTTAGGAAAGTAAGGATGATAAAATTTTGCTGTCCTCTTCAGATAAACTCTTGCAAGAACAGTGCTCTATCTTCCAACAGAAAGAAGTATGTTCAGTCTGCTCTCTGTGAAAAAAAAAAAAATCAGATTTGCCGGTTTGTGATCAACACTTGAGCTGTGAAGAACTCCTCCTGGGTCTGAAAGAACAGTTAAACACAAAGGTGGAAGATTTTTTTCCAAAAACACTTTCTGTAGCTTTAGAGAATCCACTTACCGAAGATGCACATACTATCAAATTTCTGTTTAAAGTTCCTTCCCTTCTCAGAACAAGACTCAACTGAAAGAATTTCAACTCAGAAATCATATATCTCTAGAGAGAAACCAGCAACAGAGATTAAGTTGAAAGCCATCCTAGCTGTCCTTTAGAATAAGAAAAAAATTAAAATAAATTAAAAATGTGTAACATCCCAGAAACAATGACAATGCAAGCTGTAAATTTTGAAGTTTTGCCAAGCACAGTATGTTTTCTTAAATATACAAGAGATGCCAGAAAACAGGTTAATTACTTATGGTCTTAACATTTAATAGAATCTAGTAAAAATTCCGTTCATTCTAATCAAGGACAAATGTCCTATTTGTTACTCAATTTCCATACAGTACCAGAGGGGATGTAATACAATGAGAACATGACCTTAAGATGATATTATTATATTTATAGAACACAAAATGCTGGTCCAGTTTTTTCCTAAATTAGTATGTTGGAGTTTAAATGAAGTGAAACAATTTTGTGTACTGAACAAATTCTCAGAACATTCAACAGTACAAATTTGGTAGTTCTTGAAAAGTAGGTGTACTGCTGTGAATGAGTAATTAGATATAATTAGATAACAAATTAATGAGCTAAAAAGATTACAAGTAATGAAGAAAAAATATAGCCCAAATGAATTACAGAGAAATACATAGATGACAAAACGAAGCATGCAATGCTCAATACTTTTCAAATATTTTAAAACACAATTACAAGTATTTTATACCTGTTTGATATTCTTTTATTTGCTTAAGAGGAAACATGATTTTTGATCTGCTTTTTTATTCTTTGCAATCTTCTAAGCTGAAAGCAATAGTCTGTCTCTTTGTGTGACATGGAGGAAACCTGAAGGTTATTTCTTGCACATGCTGGAGCATGAATGTCTGTGTGTGGCTGTGCACATGTATTCACTCACATATAAGAACTTGGTTTTCAGTTTCATATATCATCCAGCCCCCGCAGATGCATTCCAAGTTCTGCCTTCCTAAATAATGTTGACATTGCTCTAACATCATTACTATGCATCCATTGCTGTTTTGCTTGGTGAAGATTGCTCATATGTGCTGCATACTAATTCAGGAAACATTCACCATTGGTGGTGAACACTAATCTATTTCAAGATTTTTTGCTCTCACTGTGAGTGCAAAAAGCATTTTATTAATATTTTCTGCTAGATAAGAAGACTTTTTTTTCTAGTAAATTTTTCTCCTTTTTAAATTTTTTTTCTACTTTACTTCAAATGCCAGTAGATAGAGTGATAATGCTCATAGATACTGCAAAATTTCCAGGAAGATTAATACTGAGCCTTTCAAAATAGATGGTTCATTAACAGAAAATAAATAGAAAAAAAAAATACTACTCAACACTGAGATATAGGGAGATGTATAGCATCCCAAATCAATGCATGCAGATATGAGTTATGAGGCTGATCCAAGACAAAACTGTCTTTTCAGTTGACTGAGCAGTACTAGTACTCTAATCTAAGACCAGTTTCACAATATTATTTGGAAATGCAGAAGAAACATGGTACCCAGAAGGAGCATTAATTCACATACATATATGAGTAGACCAGGATATCGTTTTTATTTTCATACTCTTTGGGTATCTTTCCACTAAGTTATTTTTTATTGTCTTCCTTTCAGGAGGTATTACTATTTCTTGCAAATTTCACCTTTGCATCTCCTTTCTAGAGAGTACTTTATTTTCCTGAATGCAGTTGCTTACTAGAGCCATGGTTGCCATTACTCCTGAACATGATGCAAAAAAAAAAAAAAAAAAAAAAAAAAAAAAAAAAAAAAAAAAAAAAAAAGAGAAAAAGAAAATATATTCAGTTTGGACAATATCTCCACTGTGTTAATTAACACCACCTTAGGAGTCTCACCCTTCCCATGAAAAGAACCTACTAATTTTTGTGTAAGTGGTAGGGGAAGTCATCTTAACCTTTTTATATACTTACCTTTATTTGGTAAAAGTATATTGCTCTTCCTAAAGTCTCTCTCCTTTTATTTTCCTACCTCAACAGTACCTAATTGGTTGCAGTCTTAAAGTATAATAAATTAATCAGCATACCTCTTAGCTGTAATCTGCTATAATGCCATTGTCATGTTTATTTATTGCTGCTTCTTTTCTTTATTTGTGCAGACTGTATTCAGATCTGAACTTTGTCCATAAGAGACCCATCAGCTCATCAGACGTGGTCATTAAGTGTGGAGGCAGATATAGGACAGTGCTATATGTGCATTTGTGTGTGTGGACCACAGACTTTCATAGATTAATCTGTCAGCCAATATTTTTGTCATTCTTCTCATTGGATTGACCTTTTGTAGTCCATTCCTCTTGAGCTAAATGAGGGAAAAATGTTGCTTTGAGTAAAGGCTTCTAAAAAGTGAATTAATAGTTTGTGTTGTACAGCTACATAAGGTGATTGACTAAATAAAGATATGCAGCTGATATGCCTTTGTTTTTGGGTTTGTGAAGTTAGGAAGGTCTAAAGCTATTTATCTTGACATCATAATCACTCAAAACAACTCTTAATAATCACAATTGCAAAAAAAAAATTACACAAAATAATTAGCAGTTAAAGGAAAAAATGTATAGAGAATAATAAAACCATACAAGTTACAGAGGTAGGGTGCAGTTTCTGGAATGATATTTCAAAAAACAGAAGTCACTAACTCAGATTTAATAAAAAGACACTCAATTTGGCATCTTTTGGCAGATAAAGCTCATCAGAATGTGCTCTGTAGGAAAGATGCACAAAGGCATCAGGCAGAAACTTCTACTCCCCACAGGCAAAGATTCCCTAAAAAGTATCATCTGGATGCATAATGGAATCATGTCAGGCTCTCATAGGTTTCTCTAAGTTACATTAAATTATTTTCCTCCATTATAGTGGGTAAGTCCAATGGGTCATGTCCTTAGGAGATTGGAAATACAAGAATGAAAAGTTTATCCTCGTAAAGCAAATTACTCTGGACATTTAGGTATTGATAGTACTAGTCTACCACTTGGGATCCTTGAAAGCTGAACTATTATAGGATTGAATTATTATACTGATGTTTGCAATTGATAAACAAAGCTTCTCTCTATATGTGAAAATGATTTGACCTTATTACAGAATTCTGCCCAAAAGAAAGATAAATTTGTGAAATTTATTGTGAAAGATAAATGGTCCTTGGATTTTTCATGTGTGCCTAGCTGTACGGCAAGAATATTTTCCATTTATGTATCCTAAATGATTCCCATTCAGTATTTTCTTAAAAGACAGCAACAACTCCCCTTTGGGAGAATTTTCTAAAGCATAATTATGATGTATAAAAATAAGATATGATTTGTATAGAAACATATAGGAAAGACTCAGCATAGCATTCCAAAACTCTTGATGCTGAGGCTATGTCAAGAATAGAAAGTCTACAGTTCTACTAATTTGGAAGGCAAAATAAATTAAAATATCACTATGCCTGTGGAGTGCATAATTGTTCCTCAAATAGGCAAGAAACATTAGGATTTCAAAACCATTACTTTTTCTTATCAAGGGAAAAATGATTAAATGATGCAAGATAGTCTTTCATAATCTATTATTCATTGGAACATATTTCTGGTTCCTATTATTGCCCTCAGATACTGAAAATGAATCAACATTTGTAGGAAATCATTTGCATTTTTTTGTTAAGGTGCAATTACTGGACAGCATAATAGTAATACATGTGCTATTTTGCAATACTTGCTAAATGGCCCACCTCAGGTTATCCTGGGTTGTTGGCCATTTTTCACTAATGCAGTGGGGCAAAACATTTAAACTCTAGTCTAATAAAACAATTAAGCTGGGTGCAGTTAAATGCTTAAATACTCTCCATCACAAGTTTAAACTGCTCAAAGACATTTCACTAATTTGGAGACCTGTAGTAATGAAAGTACTCAATATTACTTTTGGGCAATATTTCTGTCAAAGCACAGCTCATTAATGACATGAGAGAAGTCTACAAAACTGAGAGGATGATGTGACCATTGATTTTTTATTTCAGTAGCCAGACTGTAAAGGTCTCTGTATGTTTTGATATCAGGTAACTCTAGCAACAGGATTACCATTAATTCTTCATCCAGCTAACCAGCAATTTACACCAAATGTCAGATAAGATGCATTTCAAAAGAGGACTCAAATTGGCATTTTTTTTTTTCCTTTTTGTGAGTCATCTGGGCTCTAAAATATTTCAATCATGTTTCTAAAATGGTGATAGGACTAATTTTCAACATAGCTAAAATCTAAGGCTGGAGAATCGTTTTTTGTAGGTGTTACAAGTTATCTCATCTTTGGGATATTTTTATTTTATTTCCTGCAGTACTGACTTTTTGGGGATGTCCATTATGCATATCTGCGTTTGTAGACATTATTTTAGTGTTTCTGAATCTGCTTAGGTACTGTTTCTGACTTCCAAAAAATTGGAAAATTCAATTAATTTGACAGACAGAAAATAGAGTGAATTTATGTGAGAAGATGGAAAAAGAAATGTAAAAAAAACCCCAAGAAGCCCTGTAAGTTTAATGAAAAATGTGATACACGTATGTATATAAAACGCATGTAAAGGTCTTTAATTCATCCAGATGCTGATAATACCATGCAGCAATATAGAATGCATGAATAACCCAACATCATCAGGATTGAAGCTAATTATATTTTCCTGTAGATGTCCGAATTTTTCACTACAGTCAATGAAAAAGACAAGATTCTCACAAGAGCAAATCACATTGGAGGAACTTAAACTACTCTGAAGCTGTTAGTGCTTTTACTCTGACTAAAGCTGGAGTGGGGGCAAATACACTCCTAAGTGTTCAAGTTCAAATGCACTTAGTTCACTAGAATGAATTTGGAGTCACTTTTTGAACTCTTAGAAGAAAGTCTTCTTAAAAAAATCAAAGATTATTTTATGTTTTTCATAGAAATATTTTTCTAGATTAGAAAAAAAATGTTTACAACAATAAATTGAAACTAGTAAATTGGTGAATATCAAAGTGAAGAGATTAGCATCATATATACTGAATATCCATTCAAAAATCAAGAAGAAAGAAACTAATCAAATCCTGTAATATGATCTCAATATCTTATGAAATAATTTTAAGAGCTATTACTTAACTGACTAAAATGAATGTTTTCATGATTATCTACTATATTTTAAACTGGCCTCTGTTCAAAATGATTGTGTCGTCCCAAAACACAGAGGAAATATTTGGGTTTTGTTGAACGATGGTTTGGAAGATTCATCAGAGGCAATGCAGAGCTGGTGAAATACGAATAAAGGATCCTTTAAAAATATTTGGCCGCATCCAGAGGTATTGGACTTTACAGGGGTAAAATGGAAAAAACCATATTGACTTTCTTTGGTCCCACAAATCTGACTGTCAACCTAACAGGCTGCTAAATTTCTTTTCCTTTAGCCCCCAGCGGAAGTTCAGCTAGGTGGTTTCTTTGGAACAGTACTATCTACAGATATTATTGGGGCAATAGAACAGATTGTCCTTGACTTTCTGGTTTTGTTTCACCATCCATTTTCCTGTTACACAGAATCACACTAAAGATGGCTGGTGAAATGAATTTAAGGAGATATTATAAACTAAAACATTGTCATGAACATATTAAGTTTTGCACTAGTGATGCAGAAAATTATCTAATCACCTTATTAATATATTTAATCGTCTTAAACAATTCTATATAAGTCCAAAGAGAGTTTTTTTGCATTTTATTTGCAAAATTTTAAAAATTAGGAATTAGCTTACAGGCTGGACCAAGACGTGGGCAATAGAAGAGATGTGGCAATACTCAGCTCTTCAGGGTTTTTCTTTCTTTCTTTCTTTCTTTCTTTCTTTCTTTCTTTCTTTCTTTCTTTCTTTCTTTCTTTCTTTCTTTCTTTCTTTCTTTCTTTCTTTCTTTCTTTCTTTCTTTCTTTCTTTCTTTCTTTCTTTCTTTCTTTCTTTCTTTCTTTCTTTCTTTCTTTCTTTCTTTCTTTCTTTCTTTCTTTCTTTCTTTCTTTCTTTCTTTCTTTCTTTCTTTCTTTCTTTCTTTCTTTCTTTCTTTCTTTCTTTCTTTCTTTCTTTCTTTCTTTCTTTCTTTCTTTCTTTCTTTCTTTCTTTCTTTCTTTCTTTCTTTCTTTCTTTCTTTCTTTCTTTCTTTCTTTCTTTCTTTCTTTCTTTCTTTCTTTCTTTCTTTCTTTCCTTCCTTCCTTCCTTCCTTCCTTCCTTCCTTCCTTCCTTCCTTCCTTCCTTCCTTCCTTTCCTTCCTCTTTTTACTTCTTTCATATTGTAAATAAATTTACAAGTTAGCCCAGTTCCACCAAAACTTACTGTTTGTTAATTGATAAATTGCTAATTGCGTTAATGCTGTTAATTGTTAATGTTGTGAATTGCCCCATCAGTTGTGATGTTGGTTTCCCTATCCCTCGATCCCTTGATTGTGTACCCCTTTTTTTGTTCATCGGGTATCGCTGCTGCTGTTCCCAGCATGGACCAGAGGAGGTGACATCATAGGACTTATATGCAAAGTGTGGAACTGCGGAATTATGGGTACCATTCGGGTAAATAAATCCCCTATAAAACGAGCCAGCTGAAGTTTCAACAAGCCAAGATAGTCTATCTGTATAGGGAACTGTCTCCTGGAGCTGCTTGCATGACACCCAGGATTGAAACTCACCCTGACAAAACAGTGCCTGAACAGAAATGGGACCCCTGTGTGTAAAGTATTTAATCCCTTACAACTCATGGCTGCTTGATAAAAGATGCAAAAAGATATGAATGTAAAAGCACTCTAAATTACTGAGACATGATCCCCCTCCCCTTGTTTCTCAGTGAGTAAATCAGATGTAACACATGTAGACAAAAGCAATTGGATGTAAACAATAACACAGGAAGGCTGCTTGCACACAATCTCTAAATTACGCCTTTATTGGTGAGTTTAGGGAAATTAAAATGAGGAAAGAAATACTAAATGAAATTGGAGAGAGCTTAAGCAGTTATAACTTGTACAGTAAGTGGCATGCAATAAACATGTAAATATATCAGTTTATATTTTTCAGTAGTTTCCTTTAGAATTATTTGGGTTAATTTGTAAATCCAGCTATGAATTTGGTCACTAGCTCATGAATTAGTTTTCATTTCATCCTTCAAATTTTGCTTGTTTATAACAGCCCATGTTCACAGCAGTGGGGTCATTTTTCTTGTTCTTTTTCTACAGACTAAAATGAAGGATGCAAGCTTTAATTTCAGAACATCTATAATGGGATAGAAGAGCAGATTAATATATATATCAATATGGTAATTTGTCACAATGCTTCTGAATCTGTCTTCATTTAGTTGGAATTATACATCAACTGAGAAAACTTGAGGTCCTAACCTTCTATCTTCTAATAAGAGATTAAACACTAATAATGGGGTCACTCTGATTGTACCATGAATTAGTATCAATTTAGTTTGTTATTGAATTCTTTAGTTTGAATGATAGCTTTCAGTTGTCAATAAATTTCTGAATCCAGCCAGCAGACATTTAATTAATTGGTTCTTTTTGCTGGAGTGTTATACCTGTCCATTTCTACAGGAACCATTCAGAAACTCTCTAAAACCATTGTAAAAAAGATTTAGGTCACTCTTTCCTTCTGCAAGGTAGAACTATGCAACGTTTATGGATCCGTCTCCACCAGCTGAGTTTATTGATGTTTTTACTCTTTGGCACAAAATAGTAAAATTTGATTTAATTTTCCAGTATTTTCATTTAAAACATTAAAGACGCCAAATTAGCAAAACATAGTTCAATTAAATAGTGAGATGCTTACAAAAGTTCAGTATTTAACTGTCCTGGGACATCAACTCTAATGTTTTTATGACTCTCTAAGTCATTAGGTCTCCAAATATTTTAGGAAGAATAATGCTGAGATCTAATGGCACAAAAATTGTACATAATTACAAAACAACTCTTAAGTCTAATTCTTAAACTGCAGTAATTGATCCTACAGTGAGATTTATTCAGTAATCATGGAAGGCAACAGCATTTACAACTACAATAATTAAAGTAAATGAAGAGGAAAATTGTGTTCTGTATAACATTTAGTTCATTATAGGCTTAAACAACTATGCCAATTCATGTTCATCAATATAAGTTATGATGCTCACAGACGTAATTAAATAAAAATGTTATCACCAAGAAAGAGTTCATGTAACACAAGCGTAGAAATCGTTATGTTATAAAAGTTTTGCATTTTTTTAGGGTTTATTGGCAGTGCTCAAGCATATGAGTAGCAGAAGATAGTATAGAATTTTTTACTTATTTTTTTCCCCCACTAGTGTTCATAATATATAATATTACAGCCTTTTCTCTACCCTCTGCTTCTGGGTCTTACTCCTGTCTGTGATGATGCTTGATTCCATACCTCATTAAGTGCCTCTGTGGCTCTTTATTTGTTCAGTTAAGGTCTCACTGGAGTTCATTAAACCACATTAAAAATCACTGATGTTTCTGAGGGAATTGCAGCATAAGATGTGCAAGAGCCTAAAAGAGGAGTCTATAATTTTGCATGGTACATAAAAGCAAGGACGTCCAGAAGGTGTGTGACAAAACGTGCATCAGGTTGCCTGTATATAAGGTTGTTCTATATCTTCCCTGGATATTGATACCAGAAAAGTATGTAGGCTTGATTTTTTTTTTTTTGAGATATCCTAAATGACTGATTGAACTTTTTATTAACTGAGATTTCCAGATAAAAATATTTAATAGCTTTTTGATGTTTGCATATACTGTCAAGAGGAATATGGCTCAAAGAAAATAATAATATAATTTCAATATTTTCCTGTGCATAAGAAATGGATTCAGATGCTTTTCTAATAGTCCTATTAGCATTGAATATATGAGGCATCTTAAGAGATTCTGGTGAGGTACAGAGACAAAAATAATTCTTAGTTTGCTGGTGTCAACAGCTTTCAGTGGAGTGGAACAAGACAGAACAATTAATACCTACATTCTTTTCCAAAGAACGAAATAGTGGATGACAATAATTAACCATATATTTACCTGAAAAAATATTGCCTGTTCAGATATTTCAAATATGACAGATGAGTTCAAAAGCTCCTCAGAAAAATTCATAGCAGTGCAGTACAACATTAAAGATTTTATCACTTTGTTAGTGCTGATGTGTGGTCGTTACAACACAGAGAGAGAGAGAGAGAGACTCACACCCTTGACTCCGATGATTCATACAGCAAAAGGAGCACTTTATTTACATTACATCTCTATTTATCGAATTCCAACAACAACCATGGATTGGACAGTGAGGGTGAGACCTTTTGACTCCATTGGCCCCATCACCAGTCCATCAATGCTTTCTTCCTCCAAAGAGGAATGCAATCATTATTTATAAGAAAGAGTGTGAGAAAGTGTAAAAGAATCTGTCAACATCAGAAGGATGAAACACCAGGGCAACCCTTTTACCATTTAAAAAAGAAAAAAGAAAAATGAACAACGTAGAAATGGAAAATGAACAATAATCAGTCTCTGCTCATGGTCGAGTCATCAGTGATAATTCGCATCATCTGCATCTGAGTCCTCACTCGATGAGTCGTCCACTTGATGACTTTCAATTTGGTCATGGCTTCCACCCTGCCTGTCAGCCGGATTCTGCCTCTGTGGTTGCAGGTCAGGACGGACACACCTCAAAGGTACCCAGAGCACCCCAGTATCTGTGGACACACATGGATACCCACGCCCCGAAGCAACAAGGTCATGAGGACCTTCCCACTGTTTGGTGACTAGATTTCACACCCGAACTTTGGCTTGAAGCAGGTGCATCTCGCCCAAAGCCTGTAACAAGAAGTGGTGATTCAGAATGACAGGACTATTTGAGCTCTGCTGCACTGTGAGGTAATTGATGGTGTACAAAGCCTTTGCCAACTGACAGTGCGGGGTTTCACTCTGCATTCCCTGTTTTTGTTTTTCAAGAACCCGCTTCAGAGTACTGTGAGCATGTTCTACAATGGCTTGACCAGTCAGATCATTGTCAGTTGTCACAGCAGAAGGCATGCCTAGAAAGGCAAAGGCCTGCCCCCAGTGAGCACTGACATCGCAGGCCTTTTCTCCAGTGTGAGCAGAAACTCACATCGCAGAGGAGAATGTGTCCACCATCACATGCACACACTTGAGTCGGTCAAACTCAGCAATCTGGGTAACATTGTCCCGAGCCTCAACTGGCAACAGCTGAAATTGCTTCTGCAATGTATGTGTGTTCTGATGGAAAAACCCATGCAATGCCCTGGCCTGCATGAGTGTATCAGGCTGAGGTGCCACCCATGCTGGGCTAGCTAACTTGTCAGCCCTTGCATCACCTTCTGCTATAAATCCAGGCAAATCGGTGTGACTCCTCACATGCAGAACATAGAATGGATGAACTCTGGCCTGAATTGCACACCACAAGGTTTTCAGTAAATGAAACAAGGCAGGATTACTGACCTCCTTCAAAACTGAACAACCAACTGCTGTGTGATGTTGGCCAAATAGGCTGAATCCGTGACCAAATTGAAAGGTTCCTGAGAAAATCTCTCAAATGCCATGGCAGCAATTCAACCAATTGGACTGAGCCAGTCTCATGACTTTCCAGAACCTGCCACCCAGATCTCTCCTGCTGAGTTACAATGGCCTTTCCTGGTCATCCCAAGCCATCAGGAAAGACAGTGGGTCTTTGCATTGGCCCCTGACTATGTCTGGGCTGCAAATAAAAATGGTTTGATTTTGCCACATACAGTAGCTTGTGTCTGGGAAGATGACAAGTGATCTGCCCTGAAAAACTGTCAAGAGCACTTTGCAGAGCAACATTTCTTGCAAAGGCCACCTCAAAGTCCTCCCACGGCACTGGGAGTATGATTTCTGCAAGATCTGCTCCCCTCAACTGCAATCACCATTGCCGGCCTGTGAGCAGGAGGCGAGCAAGCAACTAAAAAAAAAAAAAGGGGGATGCCATCTTTCGTAGCTGATGATGCAAAATAAAAAAAACATTCCAAAACATGCAAGGGATCAGACCATTTGTCATCTCATTGGCCAATGCTACCTGTAGGTTGTTGATCTGGAACAATAATAAAAACAATGACATCAAAGGAAGGATCAACACTAAAATTGGCAATTTTCTCCAGTGCTCATAGCGCATCACAAATCAAACAATGGAGACGATTGTGTCGTGGTCAGTCCCAAATATGAACATATCCAAATGATGACACCCATCAATTTTTACACATCAGTGTCCTGATCGAACACTGGAATTGCACTTCTTGGTGCTGAATCAATTTTTGCACATAAGTCAGTGTCCTGATTGAACACTCGAATTGCATTTCTTGGTGCTGAATTGTTTTCTCCATCATTATGATTCCTAAATATTTCCAAGGAGGTTCCTCCTGAACCTTATCTGGAGCCACCTCTAGCCCATGCGTATGCAGAGCATTGAACAGCTGAGGTTTTACTCTCAGCAGCCCATCCTGAGTGGACGCTGCCACCAGGATATCATTCATGCAATGACAAATTTGGGCATCAGGGAACTCTTTGCAAACCCAGACAAGGCAAGAGCCACATACCGCTGGCAAATGGCTGGAGAGTTTTGCATGCCCTAGGGCAAAATCCTTCACTGATATCTCCGTGCAGGTTCATCAGTGTTAAAAGCTGGAATTGTGAATACAAATTTTGGATTATCATCAGGATACAAAGGAATCGAAAAGAGACAATCTTTCAAACAGTGATGAGAGCTGGCACCGTGAATGCAAACTTTGATTTATCATGAGGACACAAAGGAATGAAAAAGAAACAATGTTTCAAATCGATTATGAAAAGTGGCTAGTCTGTGGGAAGCATGGTGGGCGACAGCAGACCAAGCTGCAGCCCTCCCATCTGCTCCATCACCGCAGTGGCCCCCATTAAAAATCTGTCCCAATGCACGCCCCCCACGGGGGACAAAACATCCCTCCCCCAGAGAGTAGCAAAAGTTGAAGCAATGAGAGGCCGAATCATGGTCCTTTGTCCCTCCTGGTTCGCTTTGCTCCCTGACCGGCATTCAAACGAGGGCTGCGCCAATGAGAGCGCCGAATCCAAATCACTAGACCACCAGTGAGGGACACGGCACACAGCATCTTGGGACATTCTTCAGTCGGGACAGCTGGCCAGTGAATTGCAGGGGGCCCAGCAGATCTAAAGCCACCATCTCTTCGCGACCAGTCAGGTGATCTGCGAATACAAGACTCAAAAGAAAAAGGTTGAGCAATCCGCGTTCCTTCCAGAATCGCTGGTTTGCCGTCCGCTTTCATGGAAGGCAGAGGCAGCGCAGCCAAGCAGGTGGCCAGGACCATGCCAGGCTCAGCACAGCCCGCGGCCGCCATCAGCGGGGTGGCCCCAACTCCGGGCCCATCCCCCTCCACAACAGGGGTGGGGTGGAGCGCCGAGGAAGCTGGCGCGAGTTGGCCCAGGGCTACCTCAGACTCGCCTCCCCCCACAACAGGGCGGCAGAAGAGGCCGGCTCCTCGGACAGCAGCGGGAGTGGCGCTGGGCCAGTTGGGGCTGGGGTCGGCCCCCACCGCTCCAGGCAGAGGCGGCGGGGGGGGGGGGGGGGGTGTCCAGGATAGCCTCAAGGCGGATACTCCCTGTGGCCAGCTGGCTCATGGAGGAAGCCACCCCCTCCTGGCAGGGCAGAGCCAGCAGCCTCTCCATCGGAGCGGGAGCCGCCCTGGCCCTGGCAGTGTCACCCATCTGTGCAAATCCAGCAGGTTGCGCCATCTCTGGGCTCACGATCGCAAGCCCCTCTGCCGCGAGAAGCGGCAGGATGGGGGGTACTGGTCCAGCTGTGGTGCGCGGACACTCCACAGTTCGGACACAATGCCGGGACCCACTTTGAGCCCTGCGGACGAGGCGGCTGGACCGGGGGCGCTCTGCATCCCCCAAGTGCCAGGAACGCGCAGAGGGAGGGCAGCTTTCCTTCCCCCCGAGCTCTCCTGCAGCTCCGCCCATTCCTCAGTCGCTGGAAAGTAGCTGGCGAAGGGCGGTCCCCTGGCTCCCAGCCTGGAAAGAGCACGAAGGCTGTGGCCAGGGCAAAAATGTCAAAACCCTCATCAGATTCACTGTCCATCTCCAGAGCAGGAGACAGGGTCTCGCCACGAAGGTCCTCCATGGACCCTCAGGGACTGAAAACATTGTCCAAAAGGCTATCAATCCTTTTCCATAGCAACAAAAACTGTACTCTGTCTGCTCCATAAGCAGACAGAGTACTCCAGAAATGTTCCCCCAAGGAAGACCACGCCTTCTTAGAGAAGGCTTCTTCAGTTCTAGAGTAAAAACCCCTGTCCCGAGCCCACAAAAAGAGTGGACGAAAGTCCGCCAGGGAGATGGAAGCCTGATATCTGTTCAGGAGGTCTCCCCAGAGGCCGAGAACTAGCTTGTCCTCCTAAGAAACTAAAAAAGCCTTCATGGCTAAAAAAAACCCCCACCCAATCAGAGGAAAGGGAGAGAGAAGAATCCTCACCCACAGTCGTTCCTTCACTCGGGTCACCACCTGTGGACGTTACGACACAGAGAGAGAGAGAGAGACTCAAACCCTTGACTCCGATGATTCATACAGCGAAAGGAGCACTTTATTTACATTACATCTCTATTTATCAAATTCCAACAACAACTATGGCTTGGACAGTGAGGGTGAGACCTCTTGACTCCATTGGGCCCCATCACCAGTCCATCAATGCTTTCTTCCTCCAAAGAGGAATGCAAACAATCATTATTTATAAGAAAGAGTGTGAGAAAGAGTAAAAGAATCTGTTAACACCAGAAGGCTGAAACACCAGGGTAACACTGATGATCAATTAAATGAATTGTGACTCAGGCAGGTTCTCCTATAGAAAAAGAAAATAAAGTACTGTATAGCACCAGAGTCATGTCACATGCTTCACAGACAATTTCAGAACTGCGTGAGAGAATTTTATCCATGTGAACCCAGTCTGAAAGCAGCCTGCAGAAGGATGTAAAGATTTTCTGCGGTAAAGATTTTATATGTTTTCTTTCAAATTTCTGTAGGATCCGACTTTCACTTCTGATTTAGTCTTTCTTTAGGTATAATTAAACATATTTAGATATATTTAGGTATATATATCCACATTCTATGATTCTGTGATTCTTTAATACAAGTTAAATGCTTACAGGGTCAGCTGCATATATATAGTTTTGTGACTAAGCTCTTAAAAAGCAACCATTATATAGAAATGTACTGAGCTACAACAGTGGTAAAAACAAAGGTTGAAGACTTTAAAGAGGATGTCACATCTAATTGAATCACAAAGAATAAAGTTAGACCAATATATTAAGGATTAGATAATGGCTTAATCTCTTTGCTGAATTTAAAAATGGCTAATTACTTCTTTTCTGTATCCATACTATAATAGTGTTTTCCTCAGAGCACATTTTATACTTCCCTATGTTAATTCTGACTACATATAGATTTACTCTTAAAAGTACAAACATAAAGAAATTAGCCTCAAAATACAAATTCAGTCCACTCCTTTTTTCCTTTTAAACTACCAAAAATGGAGGCATATTCAATGAGAGTGATTTTTTTAAATCAGTAATAGTATGAAGAACACACTGCAACAAGACTTTATAATTAACATGAGTAATGACAACATGTGCATTTACATTGGGATAAATAAACAGAGAAATCTTCATACTCAACACAAAAATCAACTACTAACAACATGAATTTTGAAAAAAAATTCCTCTTTTGGAGAAGATCAATACATGTAATGAAACTCATGTAACCGTCCCCTGAAGTCAGCAAAACTGATGTCTACAAACCCACCAGATCTTACCAAGTGCAACAACTAGAGAGAGAAGAATTGTACCGCCATGAGAAAGTAATTGACAAAAGGAAACCATGCATGGTAAGAGAGTTAATGGATGCCAAGTTCACAGCCGGGGAAAATAAATTTGGGCCCTTGGGGGAATCTGTGTACACTGGATATTCACATCAAAGAAATTAATAAAAATACATACAAGAGAAGAGGTCCAACTCACCACCAGTTTCATTGATTTCGTCAAGACATGTTTGTCCATCCATGTGGACATCATCTATCACAATGCTTAAGAGACACATACCAAAATTTAGATGGTGCTGGAATGTAGAATCTCCAGACTGTAGATTCCAGATAAATGTCTCTGTAAACTTAAATTTCAGCATTCTGTATCTTGTCCATGAATTACTGCAAATACAAAACAGATTTTAAAAAAACAAATAATTTCAGGACAAATAACAAGCTATAGCCTTATTCCTTACTTATGTCAGAGGATGGAGGGATGGAGCTAAGTCTGAACTTTATTTCTTTGCCCCATTCCTCTGATATTGGTTTCTGATTTTACTTTGTGGCAACCGTGAATAGTTTGAAAAATTTTGAAAACCACATATTTTGGTGATAGGATTTTTGTTGAAATGTCAAAACAAACTGGGACCATCAACACATATTTTTCTAAAAGGCACACCCTTTTTTTTAGAAATCAAACTCAAGGTATGGATTTGCTATTATTATATCAGTGCCCCAAATTTACATGCTTTGTAATTACAGCTGCCAAAATATTCTCAGACTGAACTAACAACAATCCAGATAATATCTGGGAATTGAGAGAAAGCAGGAATTACATAAAGAGTTCTGATCAAATATATTTATTATGGCTTCACTATCACTTTGCAGCTTCAAATGTTACAACCTTACTAAGAATCTTAAGAAAACAAAATAATTTGATAATGAAATCAAAACTAGTCTTGATGTATATGTACTAAAAGATTATTGTGATTACTGTGTCATCTCATCTGATCTCTTACAAAAAGTAGGCTAAAAGATTTCAGTCTTAATACGCATAATTTCTATTTGAAACTTGTTTATTTCCCCAAAAATCTGTTCAATTTCGATAGAAGTACTTCAAGTGATTTCAAGTCCAGTGAGTCTATCTGATTACACAATAGCTCCAGTCATTATTATTAAAAAAAACCCAAGAAACAAACATAAAAAATTACAGTGCCTTATTTTTTTTTCTTAGCTGACTTGCCTAAAACTTTCTTTCACTTTGTCTTCCCATACCACTTTCTTCCCATTTGTAAAACAGTGTCAGAAATCTCTTCCCAGTGTGCATACTAACTATATTACCTGCCCCCTACTCTTTTATTGGACAAATTACACAAGCTGAGCTTAGTGTTGCATAAATTATTTTATGATATGATGCATTTTCCAGGCCTCAGATCACTATTGTTAATACCCTTTTCTGAATTCATTCCAATTTTTCAAAAATAATAAAATGCCTCCATTAAACTTCTAAATATTGTTAATCCTACCTCTGTGCTTATGAGTAATGTTCTGCTTATATATGCACATAAGGTCAGTGTTTATCCTTCAGTGTTGGAACACTCACAGCATCTGCCACCTGCATCACCAAAGGCTGCAGAGCCTTATGGGATCAAAAAGATTTTCCTTCCCTCCCATCTCATGGGATTTTCTTTATTTTCATGAATATGAAATGAGTATTTTTCTTTCAATAAACATCATGTTATGTATGTCCATTCATAGCACAGACAACATCAATCCTTTGGGTTTTTATTTTTTTAGTACCATAGCTTACAGCAGTGGCTGCTTTCAGTATTTGGAGAGAGGAATTTAGTCTTTGAATAAATTCCATGTAATATTTTTAAAAACAAAAAGTTATATCCAATGTAACAGTTTTCAATCTATTTCACATATTAGTAAAGACACTGTGAAAACAATTTTCTTATTCTCCTTTTTTTGTAGCACTGAGTCATGAGTTTTCCTCAACAAAGAAAAGTTGGTTCTGATTTGTTTGTTTGTTTTTTTTCATGACAGTGATTTGAAGATTGAACTTTTCCTAGTTCTCTTCACTGTATATTGTAATAAATTTTGGCTAACCTTAAGATCACATAGGGGGAATTATTTCTTCACTCCTCCCATTTCTGTTTGAGATTTGTTCTCCAATGTTCATCTGTCTGTTTCTTAACTGAACGTAATACATGTTGATGCCTAAATATTTAAAATTCCACTATACGTGGCCTTAGACATTGACTTAATACTCTTTAAGAAATGTTATATAATAGACTAAGAGGACCCACTACACTTTGTCTCCCCATTCTTATAATTTTATGTATTTCATTCCGAAAATGACTGCTTAATTCCCTTCAAAAGTACCAATTCAAAAAATTCCAGTGGAACTACTGCAGAATAAGCAATACACTGTTTTATCATGATGATGTTAAGACAGCAATTCTTCAAGTTTCATGTAGATTCAATATTGAATTTCTATGGCTTGGTTGTAACAAGGATAATGTCCATATTTCCTCAGCCCATTTTGTACGACTGACTTTAGACTCCCAAAGTAGATAAGTACCATTTAAAGTAATATAATGTGCTTCCTATATGTTTCAACACACTAAACTAATCAGAAAAGTCTTTTTGGAAGCGTGAGAGGAGATGTCACTCAGCCTTGGAGAGTGTCATTACCACCCTGTTTGTGACTTTCTCACTCTAATTTGCTGTCTTGAAGTGAGAAAATGTTGGATTTCAGGTTCAAGGTAAATTTAATGTTTGTAGCAATGATAAACCAAGGGGTAGGAAGTGCCATCATTAGCTTCCACTGAGCTTCTTGTTATTCCACCTTTTCACTTCTGGCCTCTTTTTCATTATTGTCTTTTCTCATACTCTGTTTTAAAACTAATATGTCCCTCACAAGTTAATGTCTTTTCTTTATCTCAGTCTTTTACTTAGAGATTTAGCATTTCTTCATTGATCAGGTTGGTTTCATTTTCACTCCTGATTTCAACACTCACAAAATATATAGGAAGGAGAGAAGGACTGCCATCAAAAAAGTTGTGCAACTTAGTAAAGCAAAATAAGGACAGAGATAGGCTTCAGGATCCAGGGAGAATATGCCAGAAGGACATGGGACCAAGCACATAACAACAGATGAGAAGCAAAATGTATAGACCTATAAAACACTGTATCAGAGTGGCAATGATGCTGTGGAATTCCAAGCTACCTAAATTAACAACAGCTGACTTACTTCTGATAAGGTTCTAGGGGTTCCAGATACCATAGAGAGATTGGCTTATTGTTTGGCTTTTCCCTTACACTATATTCTGGTTCCTTCCCTGTTACATCAAGTAATTTTGGTGATTTTTCTGTTTTGTGGTTTGTTTTTGGTTTGTGTTTTGTTTTTTTTTTAAACTCTATTACTTCTTACAGATCTTTTTTTTTTTTTTTGTAACAGTAGTGCTGTTATTCTTCAAGCCACAAGCTTCTTGCTGTTTCTGCCACATCAGTTCATATAAACAGAATGTAATGACACAGCCCTGAAACTGTCAATACTTAAACATTCTACATAATTATTTTACTTAATTAGCTAATTTTTTTGTTTGTTTGTTTGTTTGTTTCCACAGGGTAAGAAATACAGGTAAATTATAGATGATGCAGGAATAGAAACTAGACATTTGGGGAACAAGACTGGAGTGATTATATTTCAGAAAATTCAGACAGTGGATTATTTGAAGAGCAGTTATGTTGATCTTGCTGAGAGCAAAACCTCTTTCTAGAAGACTCTAGGAGGACACTTCATTATATTTTCAGCTCTGCAAAATGGGGCAGTTTCATTAGGCATTTTTTTCCATTTCTTTTCTCTTTTAAGATTTCTGTGAATATTTGGCTTGCATATTTCTTTCCATTTTAAAGAAACCTCCAAAAGGCTTTGAAATCCAACGACGTTAAAAGGTGTCTGAATCAGCTGAAATGTGGAAAAACTTATTCTAAGACAATAGAGAACCTAAGAGCAAGGTCTCTGAAGGACATGCTGCCTACTGTACCTGGCCTAATCTGTACTATACCTCCATGATCAAATGAACTTGACTTGTTTCAAGGTTCCAACATTGAAACATTTCTAATTAGAGAATTAATCTGTTTCTGTAGTGCCTATGTAGCAATTGGCTCACATATATGTAGTGTACGCATATCTGGAGTAGCTTCTTTTTAAAGATGAATTAATCTGCTCCTTGAAGTCTTTCAGACAAGAAAATTCTCATTTGAAGGCTTATGGCTACTTGCTTACAGTGTCTTAAAGTTGTGTTGCTGGAATACGCAAGAATTTAGAATCTGTGAAAATAACTTTCCTGTTTAGGATTGCAGTGCCATATAATATGGCTTAATCAATTTGAATAAGCCTTTTAGGAACAAAATGTGACCAGGCTGACCAGATTGTAGGTTGAGTTCCATTCCAGGGGGAATTAAATTCACTGAGTTATAAACTCCCGGAAAACAAGGATTGCAATAGAACTGTTCTAGTAAGCATAGCTATAATAATGACAATGGCAAAGTAAAGTGACAAGTGTAACACTATTCTCTACTAAAAAGGGAAGTCTGGCTTCTCTGTCACTAGTGGTAATTAGTAAGTTTAACATTGAAGAAGGATCAAATGTCTTCTTTTATTTTTAGAACCTAGATGTGACAGCATCTAGTTGGTCACTCTGTACTTCCTTCCTGCTGTTTAGCTCACCGGCATTGTAATTGTGTAATTGTACCATTATCCAGTGCATAAGGTCTCTTGTAATTTTTAAAGATTTGTGTTTCACAGTTCCTAATTCATTTTTTTACTGTTATATATATAAAACATTTGTTCTTCATTGAGATGACCTACATAAGGAAGCTCACTGCAGTGCTAGTTAATATTTTATGCCATCCATGGTTTCTTTTAGTTCTTCAATAGATGTAGAAAAGCAATAATATCAATGTCAGAAAAGATATCAGATAAAGACATGACTGGTTAATGTTTTATGGGAAAGATACATAATTTATTACAGGAAAACAAGAGTCTTCACAGAAACACAGAATGGATGAGCTTGGAAGGGACCTCTGAAGGTCATCTGGTTCAACATCCCTGCTCATGTAGGGCCACTTGCAGCATGTTGCCAACAGCATGCCCAGATAAGTCTGAATAACTCTAAAGATGGAGACTCCACAATTTCCCTGGGTAATCTGTCCACCATTTGGTCATCCCCACAGTAAAAATTGTTTCCTGATTTTCAGAAGAATCCTCCTATGTTTCAGTGTGTGCCTATTGTTTCTAGCACCTATTATCTCTAGGGTCTGACTCTGTCCTCTTTTCACTCTCCCTTCAGATATTTGTACATATTAATGAGATCACCCCTACACTTCCTTTTCTCCAGTCCTAGGTCACTCAGCTTTTCCTCATGTGGAAAATATTCCAGTCCCCTTATCGTTTTAGTGACCCTTAGCTGAACTCTGTCTCAAGTAGCTCCACTTCTCTCTTGTACAAGGGAAGCCAGAACCAGGCACAGTACTCCAGGTGTGGCCTCACCAGTGCTTAGTAGAGGGGAAGAATCACCTCCCTCGATCTGCTGGCAACAGTCCACTTAAAGTAGCCCTGGAGACCACTCACTTTCTTTTCATACAGAATCATGGAATGGGTATGGTTGGAGGGGGCTGCAGTGGGGTCATATGGTCCAACTTCCCAACCTTTCCACAGGGGCACAATGGGGGTGCATGTTCATCTTGGTCCACCAAAACCCCAAAAGTCCCTTCTGTAGAGCTGCTTTTCCAAGCAGTTGCCTCCCAGCATATAGTTGTACATGGAGGTCTTCCCTGTGTGCAAGATTTTGAATTTAGCCGTGTTGAACTTCATAAGGTTCCCATCAGCCATACCTCCAGCCTGTCCATGTCCCTGTGGAAGACAGCACAACCCTCTGGCATATCAACCACTACTTTCTGGTTTATGTCACCAGCAAACTTGCTGAATCTTCCCCATAATCAAGATTTCAGACAGAACTGAACCCATATTTGCCCTTAGGGTACACTGCTAGTCACTGGCAACTGGACTACATGCCACTGATCACCACTCTCTGGGCTTGGCTGTTCTGGCAGTTTGCAATCCACTTCACTACCTGCTTACACAGTCCACACTTCCCCATCTTCTCCAGGAGGATTTTATGCCCTGTAGTGTTGAAATATCCACTGCTGTCCCCTCATCTACCAGCCTTCTATCCTCTGTTCAACCTCTTCTATCACACGGGTAGAGCATTGTTCCACTTTTTTCCTGGAAATGCAGCCTACAAGCATATTTCATTACTACTATTTGATAATATCCAAAACTAATGAGTGTCTGACTAAGGGGAATTATCTATTTGCCTCATTTAGGACTGAAAATCACCAACAGAGTTATTGTGATTTTAAGCCCAGCTGGAGATGAAACATCACACAGTCACTCAACTCCCTCTCTCTCTGCTCTTCTGGTGGAATGGGAAGGAGAATCTTCCAAGTAAAACTTGTATGTTGAGATAAAAAGTTTAATATTTGAAAATCACGTAAATAATAACGGTAAATAGTAATAATGATAATATAAAGGGAAAAAATGATTTGGTGCAATTGCTCACCAATGCTGACCATGTCAGACCTCTCATCCCAAACCTAGATTGTCCATCCTTCTGGGTAACTCCTCCCAGTTTATATACTAGGCATGATGTTCTATGGTGTGGAGTGTTTCTTTAGTCCATTTGGGTCACCTGTCCCACATATGCTCCCTCTCAGTTTCTTTTGCATACTCCCTCACTGGCAGAGCATGAGACAGGAAAAAAAAAGTCCTTGACTTAGTAAAACCCAAAACATCAGTGTGCTATCAACACCTATCAACACCATTTTCATTCTGAATTCAAAACACACACTCTAACAGCTACTGAGAAGAAATTACTCTACCCTAGCCAAAACCAGGAAAACAGTACAGATAAATTACACTTGACATCAGTATACTGAATACGGCTAAGAGAGGCAGGATGTAACTTACCAATGCTAGCAGTAACATATTTTCACCATTAAGAATTTGTCCTGAATGTAAAAGAAAGTCCACTTTTCTTGTTTAGTAAGTACTTGCTTAACTGGAAAAAGATCCAATCCCCTTTTTTTTCATAGTGTTGGAAAACAAGTATTTTCAAAATACATATTAAGTTATTCTTACTGCAGAAATATGAAAAAGAAGAATTTGGTATTTGTCACAATATTAGGATGAAAAGGATGAAAAGGAATTACATGTCAACTGGTTTTCTATATAAGGTCAATAAACATTTAAAGATTTAAAAAGAAATATTTCCATACTTTAACATTTTTCTTATGTTTTTTTTTCTTTTACTTTTTTTTCCTTATGACTAGGTTCCATCATATCAAAATAGTCTGAATAGTTTAGCTGGTTGATTATGATACATATATCAAAGTTAAGTGGGGATATGGCTAGCTCTATGACTCTCAGTAGAACATCAAAATTAATGTTCCCTTCCCAATATAAGTTTGGCTCAGTGACAAGTAATTAAACAATAATTAGAATCAATGTTTCCAAATGTTAAAAAATAACTCAGTTGCAGTATTGACGGGTTTCTTTTCTGTCATATATATTCAAAATTACTCTCTAATTTTGGATTTCCTTTAAGTATGAAATAGCATTAAATCCCATCAAACAAAGCAGCCTCATTCAGAGGGGCCTTTCCTTCAATTCCATGAGATTATTTAGTATACAAGAAATAACTTATCATGGATATAATGCTAAAATGAGAATTCAAGTCAGTCCAAGTTTTAAAAATCATGTCAATCTCCTTCTGTAGTTATACTTGGCATATGCCATAAAATCTAGGTGATGGCTTTGGAAGAACAGCAGTCATTGTTCTTCACTGTTAGCAGGTCAAAGATTATTTTAGCAACTGAGATGCTAAATTCATTTGCATTATTCATCTTGCTGATGTCTGCCATATTTGGTATTTGTCCCTTCTTCCAAAGCTTGAAGTCTATTATGCACATGGTAGCAACATGGGAAAGATGGAAAAATGGTTGCAACGTCTCACTGTTACTCCTTATGGGCAAGATTCAGTCTTGTGTTTCATTTATATGAAAACAGTCTGCATCTGACATTGCAGCAGCAAACGATGCCTAGCACATCAAGCCACATAGCACGGAAATACTTTGTTGGCTTGAATACAGAGTGTCCCATAGAGGGACTTATTTCTGAAAAGGCATAGATTTTCTCCTTCTAAGGAGAATCCTTATTTAAACTAAGTATTTTAAGTTTAACCATTTGGTTAAGCCAACCAGCCAAACATTAAGGTTTATTTAGACCTTTGAACTATTTAATCCTAGTATTTCTTAGTTCTGAGAAAGCAAAAAGGAAAAGGTACATTGCCTCTATCCCTCTATGCAAGACTTACCCATGTGATGATTACTGATGGAGTTTGTGCTGAAAAGTGCCCATGTAATGTTTAATAAATAAAGCCAATTAACTCAGCCAAGTATCACTTGCTAAATTTGTATATAAAGTCCCCAATACTTTTATTCTTTTCATCTCTACAAATATCCACCAACTTCTTTATGTGGATTCATGAAAGAAGAAAAAACTTTTGTATTGCTCTTGCCATTTTACCTACATTTATTTGGCGTGAGAAAAAGAACCTATTTTAAAGGTCAGATTCTTCTTCATTTCAAAACAGAGGGAGAGCCCTCTATTTTTGTTTTACCCTTTCAAAGGTGCTGAAAATGTAATGTTATTACCAAAGCATGAGTTATTATTTTGGAAGTATTTGTAAGGCATTTGTTTGGGCTGCTGAGACTGAAAACCAATATTTCTATTAGTACACCATGCATATAACCTATATGTGATCCAACTTTGTTTCAGGACAGATCTTTGGGGAATTATTGACTAAAATAAATTAGTATTTTATGATCTGATTGTTCAATGCAGAAGATCAGCAATGAAAATTCTAACTGTTTTCTGCAATATAATGACATGAAAGTAGTTGTAGCAAGAGAAAGAACTGATACTAGAGCTAATTATCAAAAGCCTCTCTCTGTTAATAAAACACTTGTTTCAGAAGGACAACAACTTTGGTGATTGTTCTTAGGTATGTATAAAAATGAAATCCTGAACTTGAAAGAGAACAATGCTTTTTTATATATTGAATAGATTCTTGGGAGAAGGATAAATCTAGCACCAGAATATTTTTTAATTTTAAATTCCATCTAACTCTTTTACGTTAAATGAGAATTCTTATTTGACAATTGAAGTAATACTGAACTCTTTTAGCTACATACTGAAAGTAAGAAATATAGTAAAAGAATCCCTTTTAACAGAGGAAGTGAGTAGTCATGCAAAGGTGGATTAATGCAAAATGCAAAGATACAGATTTCCGTTCCTTACAGGTATCATTGCTGAGAAACTGTTTCAGTGATGAACTTACCAATATGAGGAACTTGCCAAAATATTTCTGCCCTTCTGATAACAGTCCTCAGTTTTAACAATACTCCTGTGGGTCATCAAGATGTTATCACAAAAGACAGGTAAATATGTAAGGATTTATAAGAGCAGAATCTTCTATGCTCTCAGCCTTAATTTTAAAAAACAAAACAGGCATAGGATCTTGATGCTAACTTTAACGAAATTATACCAATGGGCTTCAAATGCTTTCCTTTATAAGCCATAGGAGCTCTTAAAGAGAACAATACTCACACAAAGGGACTTACAAATGCTAAAAGGAATGTCATGCAAAGTGACTCAAAACTGTACAAAAACACACAGAAAATTTTAACTTACAATACAGACTTGCATAAAGCCAATGGGAAAGAAGTCATAGTAAAATAGGTGCTAAAATAGTTTTAATGGCATTATGCCACAATGTGCCAAAAAGTTATCTTTATGTTAAATAGCCTCTCATTAAACCCTGGTGTATTTCTGACACAGACTATTCTTAGAATGTAGAATTTTACCAGTGACAAAAGCATTTCATACAGCAGGAAGAAGACCCTACTAGAAATGGCCATACCATGAGAAAAAAAACCCTGCCATTTATTTTCATACTGTACTTAAATCAGTTTAACCAAGATCAGACAAGTTTTTTATTTCCTAAATGAACACTTATAAATGTTATGCTGTTAAATCCTTTAAATTATTTTATGGTAAAAATTCCCTTGGTTTCCAATGATTGTAATAGTCTCTAGCAGTTGGTGACAGCTGTGCATGAGTCATATTGGATATAAAACACTACTCATGTTAAGAACGAATTATGGAATTAGGCACGCCAGTCTCCTTTAAGAGTGAGCTGAATGAGTTTCAATGTGACTTTTTGGTTAGAGTTAACTCTAAGCACAGGCAGCACAAATGATAGACAGTCTTGAAAAGGAAGGTGGTTATTAAAATAGTGAAACATGTTCTAAAGTTCAATTTTCATTGAATTAAGTAGCCAGTTCCTGGCAGTAATGCTGGTATAGAAATTCAGAGAATTTGAGAAGTCCTGAAAGAAATTACAGATCTGTAAGAAATAAGGTCCACAGCTGTGGAGAGGGCAACTGAATTTATAAATACAGTTCTATTTTATTTTCATACTATTTGACTTTAGAATATTGTTGTGTAACTGCAGCAAGTAACCTGATGAATAATATTTGTCTATAATATATATACAATTATATATAATTTGCATATGATGTAGATGCAATTAGTATGCAATGCATAAAATAATATATATATCTACTATATTGACACAGAAAATCCAAAACAGAAGAAAGGGGAAGCACAATACTCCTTTTGACATTGCAGTTGTAGAACAGGTTATCCTTCAAGTTGTGCAGGAAAGTCTGCAGCATATAAGAGGATATGAATTGTTAAGAAAATCATAGAATATCCTGAGTTGGAAAAGACCTGCAATAATCATCAAATCTAAACCATGACTCTGCATGAGACAAGTCCAAAAATCACTCTTCCTGAGGGCATTGTCCAAATACTTTTTAAACTGGCAGCCTTGCTGTCATGACCACTTTCCTGGGAAGCCTGTAACAGTGCCCAACTGTCACTCTCTAGGTGAAGAGCCTTTTCCCAATGTCGCGCCTAAATCTCCCCTGACATCTTCATGCTGTTCCCTTGGGTCCTGTCACTGGTCACCTGCCCCTCCTCGTCCCTTTGTGATAAAGCTGTGCACCCCGATGTGCTCTGCCCTCACCCTTCTCTTTTCCAGGCTGAAAAAGTGACCTCAGCGGTTTCTCCTTTAAAGCTTTCACCATCTTCATAGCCCTCCTTTGGATGGTCCTTTAATAGCTTTATATCTTTGTCCTGCTCTGCACTGGAGCAACCTCACCTTGAATATTGGGGCAGTTTTGGGTACCACCGTATAACAATCCCTTCCCTTGCCCGGCTGGAGATGCACCCCAGGCCAGGGCTGGCCCTCCTGCCTGCCAGGGCACATTGCAAGGAGCTGCATTCAGCTCTAGGCTCCTCAGTGTCAAAAGGACACAGAGCCTGTAGAGGAGATGTCTTCAGGAGATCGCCCAGATCAGAGGAAGGTGTCGTGGCCAATTTTGTTATTTGGTACCATCTCACACCATGGCCAAGGGTGGGGGAAAGGGACTGACTCCATTTCTCACTTTTGAGAAGAAGGTGGTTTCTGGCTGGGGGCAAGTGTGGTGGGGCGGGGTGGTGCCAGCTCCTGTCCCATCAGGCCACGTCGGACCTTGGTGAGCATTTTGCATGCAAATCACCCACTATTCACAAAATCTGAAATCAGTAGAAGAGGATAATTTCTCCGATATTCCTTGTGAGGAATGAACAAGTGAACTAGGGCTCTTCGGGCTCAGAAAAAGACAACTGAACAACAGTATGGTAAAAAGGAAGAATGACAGAAGGAATGTGAAAAAAAAGCTATTGTCTACGCTCTCCATCTAACAAAGCCAATCATATCAAGTGGCAGATGGCATGTAAAACAAGAGAAAAAAAGATGTTTCTTCACTCATTTATTTACACTTGAGGACTCTCTGATATAGGGACCAAATCATTTACATGGACACAAAAAAACTAGTTGGACAAACAGGGATGGTGAAGAGTACTGAGATTAATAAATTCCAGCTCTGAAGCAGAAAGTTCTTGAGATGGGAATGCCAGGGATCTGGGAGTGGGAGTTGCAGAGTACCAAGAATTCCTGCTCACTCTGACCCATCCTTCTTCCAGAGACCTTCTCTACTGCCTGCTTTTGGATGTGGCATACTGGAGATTTTAATCTCTTGGTATGACATGAAATAACTGTTCTTTTTGAACTCCCAGCAGCGTCCTGTCTTTCTTCAGCAAGATTCTACATTTCCCTTTCATCTACTTTCTAAATGCTTGTATACTTCCATTTCTTCATTCATTTCAAATTGAGGAACTGATTTCAAAATTATAAATCCAAAAAGCCTATTTCTGTCCTGGTCTTCTTTTATCTATTACCTTGTCTCTTTAATTACATTGCATGATCTATTGCAATTGAAGTTACATTAGGAATGCCAAAAATTTCAAACTATTAAAATGATGTAATATTGTGGGGTTTATGTCATTATTTCTCACAGTACTTTTATGTTCCAATATTTTTATTTTTAACATCTTATAACTATCCTCAACATAAATTGAACCATGTGGAGATTTTGCTAAATGAACAACATATTCTCTATGACAATTCAAACAAGATTTAATGTCATTTTTTCCCTCAAATTGAGAATGACATGCCCTGTAACCCCATTATTTCATTATGCACAATATCCACAGATAAAATCCTGAGTTCCTTTAAGTTAGCTTAGCAAACTTCCTTCCCACTTCTGTCAGGACTGCACTGAGATGCACAAGCCCTCCAGCAATTCTTTTAGTCTTTGATTTTACAGAGCAGTTTGGTTCTTGAAAGAAATAGATTTCTTGTATTCTTAGTGCCCAGAGAACAACATAAATGATTAAAAATGTCAATGATAGCAAAGAGAAGAAAACCATAGAAGTTCCATACTTGCAGTACTGAACAAGTAAAACAAGAGTATCTGAAAGATATTTTTACTTTCTACTTGATTCACTTACAGTCAGCATCTTTCTCAGCCCCCTCATTTTGGTTTCTGGATTTATTTTTAAAGAAAAAATAAACATGCTAGTAGAGAGCCTTGTATTAAAAGAAATGCAAAAACCTAAAGACATATACAGTTGGGAAAAAATATCATAGTAGTCAGACAGTTTGGAATGAATAATTCCTTTGATGGATTGAACTTTTTACTATGCTTCAGCATGGTTCTGGAAGATTTCACATTTTTCTGATTTTTTTTTTAATCATTTGAAATGACAGCGCCAACATAATTGACATATACTTGGTAAGTCAGGAAAATTTTATTTTAAATATCTGACAGTGCATGTAGGCACATTACTAAACTCTAACACTTCAAAATTTCTGAGACTAGTGTAGGTCTGCCTGTGCTCATCAATCCTGTCATGATTTTTTCTCAGGCTGCTGTCCCTGAAATATGTTCACTCGAGTTGGCTGCACAGGAAACACTTTCCACACACTGGAAAATTTGCATTTGTTATTATTATTGATTTATTTATTCAAACACTATGCTGGTTCTCCAGAATGACAGGAATTTATAGCATCTCAGTCTTTGATGAATCTTCCAAAGTGTGACTGTCTGATCTATAAAGCTCCTTGTGATCAGGCATCCTACAGACAGCTGAACATCAGAGCTGAGTCACACATCTAAGCCCAGCAACTCTTGGATAGTAGCTGGGTAAGTGAAATCTGTATGCATGATTGTTTCAGAGGGACATATAGTGCATTGCTATACGTAGATAATTTGCAGCAACATGCACTTCATTGACCCAAACTAATCCTCTGCTTACTTCCATTCTTAGTGCAGATATGCTTCTTCACATGCAGGTGGAATTTGAGTGATAAATGAAGGGCATTTATTTAGTCCTCCTGGAACTCTTGCTGAAGTATTGAGATTAAACCTGGGGTTGTATGAAGAGAGATTCAGAACAAGCTGCCTTTTCCAGATGTGTCAGCTAGTCAGTTCCTAGCAAACGCTGGAATAAATTGCTGCTTCTACTGGCAGCCACAGAAAATGAGTTTCTGTTCAGGGGCAAAGAAGACATGAACTCCTTTATATGCAACTTGGATTCAAATCTGGATTTTGCCTTTTTTGCTTCATCCTTATATTTCCTTTATTCGGTTAGACTGAAAGCCCTCTTCTATGCTTAGAATAATTGTTCTGATGCCTATAAATCCTCTCATCAAATGAATTGTTAATAGGAGATTAATATGGGGGAACGGGTGTTTTCTTTTCCTCCTAGCTCATCTGCTCACATAGAGGTAAGATTCCAGTATGTGTTATCTTTCAGTTTAATTTACCCTTACTACACAATAATTTTATATATTGAATTAACATTGGCTCAAATTCTACTTCAGATTTGTAGACATGATTCTTAGTGGTTTCAACAGGCAGTTTAGTTACATGTCTTTGCTGAGAATTTTGCACTGAGTAATGAATGAGCCATTAAATATAAACAGTGGAATAAAATAATGCTTAAATTTCATGCTTTTATGTTGTAGGTATTTCTACACTCTAATAAATGGCAATTCTGAGTAGTCCAGTATAGCTCTTCTCAGTGTCAATCATGTAAATAAGTAATGAACCTCAAGCTTTTTTAAATATTTGAAGAAAGTTGCTGAATTTTAGGTAGGCCTGTACAAGTCAAGACAGTTTTGCAATACAGACACTCTTATGATTTTTAAGGAATATTATTTTTAATAGTCAGTAAACCTCTTAACACTGTTGCTTCTCTTAACTTTCTTTCTTCCAGAAACAAACAAAATTTTTGACAAATATGGAGGCAAAAGATTTCATCCATATCAAAAAGGTAATGAAGGCTTGGAGGTTGTTTTTGCACTGCTTATAGAAACTTATGAAATGAAACTAGATAAGAATTCCCTTCCAACCTCACGCATTATGTGATTCTGTGATTCTCTGCAGTTCCAAATGGGGTTCCAAATGAGAAACTGAGAAGAAAATCAAATGAAAAAATATTATTTTGATGTCTGTAACAATTTTGTGAATGCTGGTTATTCATTATAAGAAAATAAACAGAATTACTATTTTCTTGTAAAATTAACTATGTGGAAGAATTTCTTCTTATAAAAATATCAATTATTTTATCATTAGTTTATATATTTACAAACACTGCAATGTACTCTTTATAACTGTTCAGACACAATTTCAGAAATGATGAAGCAAAAGATAATTTAGTGTAAATACTCTCCTATAATATGAATCAACTACAGGGAGAAATCACTAACATGCCTTTTCCCGATCTTCGGAATAATACCCAGTCTTGTGAATCCAAACAGTCAAACAACTAATTATACATGGACTTATAAATCATGAAGCTTGAATCTTAGCATTCTAGAGCTCTTGTGAAAACTCTCAGGCAACTTTTTCAGCTTCATTCTTACTGTTGTACAAGAAGAATGGCTGCTCTGCAGAAATGGTGAGATTCATGTTCTTTAAAGAACACAAAAAATATATGTGCCTTTGTTTAGGCTTTTAAAAATTCTTAACTAACTTCTTTTTTTTGGCTTTCATCACTATCTCCCTACTTGACATCTGTTTTGGATGGTGTGAGAGGTTGATACTGTCTGGATTCCAGGCACCCACCAAAGCCTCTCTATCACTGCCCTCTGCAACTGGACAGGGGAGAGAAAATATAACTAAAGGTTCTTGAGTTGAAATAAGGACTGGGAGAGGCCACTCACAAAATACCATCATGTAATTGTGAGAATTTGTTTCTCAGAAAATGGAAATTGAATTTTTTTTCTCCATTCAGGCTATTTCAAATATTAAATAATACCACTGACTAATAAAAATAGGGGTTGGTTTTCCCATGCTTCCTATTTAGAAAGTGGTTTGGAACAAAAGACAATCCATGTGTCTTTATCAGGTGCTAAATTTAGCTGTTGTTTTAAAATCCAAAAAGGAGAAATATTTGCTTTATTTTAATTACGTATTTTAATTTGTTTCATTATATGCATTTGATAGAGGTGTTTTTTAGCCACTGTTGTCTAGGTACTCAGGATTAGATAGTACTATGATGACAGTCAGTTGATTTTACAGCTCAGTTGTTGACCACTCACTATAGAAGTCAAAGTAATTCCTTTCCATTTCAGCTACATTCTTCCAAGAAATCCATCCACAAATCTGTTACTAGAAAGGCAGAATAATCATAGGTTCCAGACATCTCCCCCGTCATCCTCAAAAGTACTTTGAAATCTATGGATGTAGTTTACCACTAAAATCAGTTGTAAATCAACCAGCTACTTAAAAATCTACAACTGGCAAGTAAAGGAATATGAATCTTCAAATGTTCTTGGAATAGCTCACGGCAAAAAAAGCACTTTAGTAAATAAAGGTTCATTATATTTTATTTCAATATCATATTACACCTTTGTAATTAAAATGCCGGTTGTTTGGCTTCATATCTTTATTCTTAATACATTGTCATCTCAGGAAATCAGGAAATCTCCAGTTCAATCAGTTTTGAATAAGTTTAAATCATGTGTTAGGCATTCAGAGAATTGTCTGATCTCATTCCTTACTTTGAATCATGAACGGAACTGAAATTAGTGAATATAGTAAATATTTTTATGCTGCTAGGAAATTAATTTCTCCTAATTTTTTGCTTCATAAAGAATTTTACATTCTGTTTAGATATCCTTAAATCATCATTCATGGCTTGCATATCAGTTCTGTATTTATACAAGTAAACCTTTTGGAATAGAAACAATAGTATATTTTGGAGATTAGATTTAGACTTAAATAAACCTTTTATTTTATTCCTCTCAACTTCTAAATTGGTAACAGACAGTTAAAAAAAATAACAGATTGCTTTAAATTGTTGAAGTCACTTCAGATTTCATTGCTTCGATTCTATGATGTTGCTCATTGCTTTCACATGATGTAATAGAATTTGTCAAAATGACCTATCAGTAACATGGCAGAAACACCAGATGTCATAGGAACTTAAGCACTGCCAGCCTAATTTAGTTAATTTGTCCTTTCCAGCCAGCGTATCTTTAACAGTGGCCAGGAGCAGATGCCTCAGAAGAAGCAAAAACCCTCAACAGTGAAAAATGTTTGAAAAATCAGTGTAGGACAGCATGTTCTTTCTTTCTAAATCCTGCTTAGCAAACAATTGGCTTATTTCCTGCAATATTAAGATACAAATTTCTGTGCTAAATCCTACATTCCTCTAGTCTGATAAAAGTCCTCGATTTCCTCTAATTTTAATTATGTTCTTCATTCTCACTTTCATGTCATTCTCAGCTTCTTTACTCTGTGTCTCAACTGGCTTACTACGCCATTCAGGATGTGATTCAGCAAACCAAAAAGAAGAAATATTTGTGCTGGTCACCACACACACACACACAGGTTAAATGCATATATAAAGAAAAAAAAAAAACTATATTCTAATGCTTATCTTTCACAAAAGTATGTTTTAAAAGAGAATATGAGAGAATCAAAATGATATTTTCTTCTAGATGCAGATTACATTCATCTGGGATGTCTTTTACATCATACATCATATCCACAGATGACAAGCAGTGAAGTGATATCCCAGCTTTTATTTTATTGAAAGTTCAGGTGACCTTTGCATAAACAAGATTTTTACTAACTTGAGACAAACAGAGGAAAGTAGTCTGCCTTTTCTCAGAGAGTTAGAGAAACCTTAGGAATTTGTGTTAGTAGACTTCCTATCATTTCTTATCTGAACCGCTTCGCTTATTCCTAGTCTAATAAGTAAACAGTCAGCATAGAAAACTGTAATTCTTCTGTGAGAAGTAATGATTTACTGAAATTCTACTAAGTTTGACAGCAAAATTCAATTTTCTGACTTCTGGTAAGGAGTGAGCTTCATTTCACACCATGAGTTCTTGAGACAGTATCTATATAATTCAAGAAGCCTATAGCTCAGTTCTTGTTGCTCTCACAAAAGCAGAAGTCATGACATTTTAAAAGCAGTTTTTCCCCTTTTCAAAGCTTTTATACACCTTTAAGACCATAAGGGACTTACTAGCACTGCTACTTCAAATTCTCATATGCTGCAGAAAAGATTGTTTATTTCTTGTTGATGAATGCCACCTTGCAGTGACATGCCTAGATAATTGAGAAACAATGTATAGGAAAAGCATCATGGAGGAGTTACATGGGTAAGATAGGTAAAAGGGAGGAGAAATTCACTGAAAATGTAACTGATTTGTATCCTCTTTCACCAATAATTTAATTTGAAAGAGCACTTAAGATTAAAAAACAGATTTTTGTCCCTAAAAATTGTCTTAGTTGCAGGATGATGCCCAGAAAAAGACAACTTACTGGAGCAGCACTGCTAGACAGTGAATGACTGACAGTCTGAGCAGCCAGCCTCCTCAGGGGCTTCTGCACACTTCTTCACAGCAATCCAAATCCGGTAATGCATTTATAAGGTGTAAACTATTTACTTTGCTACATTTTGTTAGGCTTCAGTCCTGGAACCTGAGACTATTTAGGGGAAAAAGAAGGGCAATATCATATACTGCAGTTCAGTTCCACTTGATCACATCTTTCTGATAACTAGATGAAGCTTGACCTTGACTTGGATGCTTATAAGATAAAGAAAAGGTACAGCATAAAGATGAGCAGAAGCAAGCAGGCAGGAAAAAGCAGCAAATTTTTGTTTTCCTTTATTAATACAAATTATCTTATTTCAGGCTTTCATACTTCTTTTTCTCCTATTTCCTGTTCCGATGTGTATATGGTGGGGGGGGGCCCAGATGGCTGTTACTCCATAATGTCAAATCAAACATACTGGCCTGAGAGCTAACACTGGCCTGCAGCACTTCTTCTGCTAAATTTATAAAAAATGGAATAATTTATTTTTTGTACTAATTATTTTTCCTTATTAATGAATTTTAGATACACAATTAGACTATAAGCAGAGACACTGGATTTATGCACATAATGTAGTTTTTTCTCTTTCTTCACCCCATGAATATTTTTTTTAAATCAGCCTTTAACTTTAGACTAAGCTGGCATGTAACTTCCATTTTTTTCCTGCAAAGGTAAGTTTAAAGTCAGGTCCATTCATTCTGGTCCAGACTTCTGGCTGAAGAATGGAGCTCAACTGTTAAAGATAAGATTGTCTGCCCACACATGGACTTGCAGATGCATAAGTGGGAAACTGAAGGGACATACCATATTTTGGCTTTGGTGTGGTGGGTTGACCTGAGGCGGTAGTTTAAGTCCCTACACAGATACTCTGTTACTCTACCCTGCCCCAGAAGACAAGGAGGAGAATAAGAAGAGGAAAAGCAAGAAAACTCATGGGTTCAGAGAAAGACAGTTTAATAAGTAAAGGAGAGAAAAAAACAACTAGCAGCTTAAAGTTCCTGAAGGCTTTCTGAAGAAGCTCTAAAGCTGAGTACTGTTGAGATAATGTGATGAACAAAAACAATTCTTATCAAACTGGCAGCCCCTCCTTCCACTGGGTCATACACCCCTCAGACCCTATTGTTTGTCTCAGTCTAATGTCCCTTATGGTCTCATAGGGCTTTTTTGCCGGCTTCATCCACAACACTTCAGTTCCAGAAATACTGGATGTCCAGGAAATGTGTTCTTAGAAGACATCAATCCCCTCCCACCCTTGAACTGGAGCCTATTTTTCTGAGTATCAGTACAAAGAACATGAAACCTTTTCACACTGTTTGCTCCACTATGAACACCCTGTTCTCTCAGAGAAAGGGCCTAAATTAAATACTGTAGGTTTATTGCTCATAGGCAATATCATTAGTAAGAGTCTTCAGGTTTCTTAGTCAAGATTTTTTGTAAAAGACTGCATGAAATGCCTCAAACTTCCTTAGATAACTATTAAATTTGTTTCCCATTACAAAGATACTGTAAAGAAAAAAACATGTCTCTACATGATTTAAATTTCTGTGAATACAGGCATGGACAGGACTTTGGAGAATTTAGAGCATCTCGACTTTTTTGCAAGTGATGTATCATAGCATATCATAATTACCTGTAAATAGAAAAGTTTAAAAAAATAATTCAGGTTTGTGTACTCTGTGGCTCTTTTTTCATTAAAGGGACTATGAACCTACGAAAATGACCACTGAACATGAGAGCTGGATAATTTTAATTTTACTTTAATCAAAACCTTAGGGAAAGCAAAAGATAGAAAGAAAAAGGATTCTAGATGAAATAGGGTTTAGTACTATGGGTGTAGCTTTTTTCTTTTTAAGTGCTTGTTTGAGTTCTGATGTTATGAAGCCAAGATATAAGTTACTCTATAAACAATTAAATAATCCTTCTGGGACTAAAAGAGGGACAATGATAAGAAAGCCACTGTAAGGTATTTTTCTAAGGAAATAAAAATGATTTAATGGATCTTCAACAGTTTGAAATTAAGCCCAAGTGAATTGCTATTGCTGGAGTGGGTGTGAGGAGTTACGTAGTATTTTTTCATTTTATTAGAATTAAATAAAAGATGCCATGCCTTAATGAATTTAAATACTGATGTAATACTTCTCACAGTTTCTGTGAGACGAAAGGCACTCATTTAACAAACCCTATTGTTTACTGTAGCTGAAAAGTCCCACACCAAATGAGATGAAGAAAATGTCCATATGTCATTTACAAGGTTGTAATGGTGAAGACGGCACTGTGAAGTAACAAAATTCTTGCTCTCCATAAGCAAACTCATTAAAAACCACAACAGTGGGTAGTATGAGGCACACTAAATTTATAATATATTCTTAGATACAGTAGCATATTGACTTCTAAGCAGTAATTGACTATTAAATGCTGATTCATCAAAGGAAAATGGGCAATTATATTTTTATATGTTAATGAATAAGTTTCATATACTCACACATTTATCCACTCCTGATTTTTATGGTATCGTTCTAGAAATAATAATCTCAGTCATTATTATCCTGTCGAGTGATTATTACACCTATAAAGGGAGTCAGCTGTTTCTGTGATCAGAAAAAACAAGAGATATACTAGTTCCCTAGATTTTCTTATCCCTGATACCTCTACATGCTTTGTCCTTTCCTCCACACATTAGTTTCATGAGGTCAGAATGTCAGCTGGTGATTCCCATGCTGTTGGAACCTCACCTGGAGGACTCCAACAGACTGTCTAGGCAATAAACCACTGTTGATGTTAATTTACAAAAGAAAAAGAAAAGAAGAGAAAAGCTGGGTTCAGTTTAGTGTTCTCCATAAAATCAATTTATCTTTTTTACCATGTTAAATGTCATATTAGAATTTCCATTATACAATCTGAAGATTGTAGGCATTTGTCTAGTTCAGTGCTTACTTTACCTAGATTTTTGTCTTCTTTGCTCAGCCCGTTCCTTATTCACACTGCAGAAGAGAACATGTTTGGTCTAATCTCAGGAAGGTAAATTGCAAAATTCTTATTGAGATATATAGCTCTGATTGCCTTGTCTAATTTTTATTTGGATTATTTTCTTAAGATAGTAGAAGGATTTCTTTCTTCTTAAGACAATAGGAGTTTCATAATTAAAAACAGAATGAAGGCCTTAAAATACTCCTTCACCTCTCCAGAAAAGAATAAATGCTGTAACGAGTTTATGATTTTCAGTGGGTGTTTTCTGTGGAGCTACAACATATTGTGTAGAAACATATTTGTATTGTAGTCCAACAATCCGTCAAGTATTCATCATCCCTTTCTCATGCTCCATCTTAGACTTAGGAGAATTTTTAATTTTTGTTAAGAGAATCTGTGGAAAATGGTACCATAAATCAATTATATCCACCCTTTTTTTCCTTGTTTTAATGCTTTGATTTTGAGTTGCAAATTACCATGAAGCTACAAAAATTTTTTAATTCTTCCCATGTTGACATCTCATTTTATATTCTTGTAAGAGATATGACAGCGCTCTTTAATGCTTATCATTATTGATGAAAATTGTGGATAGAATTTTTTATGTTTGTGACCAACAATGAGGACAATTTCAGACACCGAGTATGAGAAAATCATTAAAGTATTAATTGGTGTCTTCATCTCCTCAGAAATTTAGAAATGGCTTATGGTAATGTATACTTAGTGACCAAGCTTCCTGTTGAAAAATTAAAGGTTACTCAGGTCTAACAAAAGAAGATATAGCACCAGACTCATGTAGTTATATCTAGATGTCTTAATATGTTGTGAATCACACAGTAACTTAGAGTCTGTACTGGAGAATGTAATAAAGAATGTAGTGTGTTAAACCTCCTTTCCCCTACTACCATTTAAAAGGCATGTTTATAAATGCTTAAAGAGCTTGCTTAATTATTTCAGGTTTGCTAATGATGGGAAAACATTTTGTATTTATTGCAATTTAGTCAGGATGAACTCCTTTGTAGTTAAAAATGAAATGGCTGCTATCTGTTAGCACTGACAATTTAAAATATTTTTCACCTCAAACACATCCATACATGCACACGTTTCTCCTCCTGACATGCATTTCTTCAGTCTCTTCACATCTACCCCTCCATTCAATTAAATTAATTTTTATGGAAAAGTTTCTTTGCTCTGTGGTTAACTGAACTTCATACCACCCTCAATAGGTGCAAGAGTGTACCGTGTGAATTCTCTTTTTCATTTTCCTGTGTCACTTAATGATTGTAGCCGCTGCATCAATGTTACTAAGCAATGTCATTTAAGAAGAGCCGAACTATAAAGTGAAAAGGTTGGTGCTGAGTTTTAAGATGTGCAGCCCTGGCATGAAGTTTAGCTATCCAAACAGACTCTGAGAAGCTACAGAACGTGACGTGAGAAATTGCTGAACACCATAAATAACACAGTGAGAAGCTGGCAGAAATTACAGCTAGTGCTGTGAGGAATGGCTGAATTGCACAGATGGCTAGGGAGGAGGCATGTGAGAAATGGCCAAGATTCACAGATAATTGTGAGTAATATTGAAACCCTTTGGGGGAGGAGCACCTAAGTAACCGTATTGGTAATATGAGATTAAGCTAGATGACCAAGCATCAGTACTACCAAATTTGGATAAAGATGCAGCAAAACTGAGACCACAGGACAAAAACCCTAATTACATGTACCCTCTTTATTTAGGAGCAGACAAGGATGGAGAAAGGAAGGATCAAGGTGAGTGGAAGAGAAGTACAACTATGAAAAACAAAGAAGAGGGGAGGAGGCTTTTTTCCATGTGAGCAAATGAGTGGTCAGTACACTTGTATGACTGAACCTCACTACTTCTGTTTTGTAATGCCACTCTCTTTTCTATGTGTGCATGAGTTGGAAAGTCTAAGTGACAGCAGCTACAGACTGAGTTGTGTGTATATTTAACTAGTGAACCTGAGTCCTCTGTGTGCATATGTGTGTGTGTATGCACCTGCACATGTGAATCTGCCCATGTGAAATTCACACTCAGTCCTGCTACTGGCTGGACCTGCAAACAGAAGCAGAAGCCTTCCTAAATTTCAAGTACAAAAAATGCTGATAATCAGGAGTTTCACTTCAAAAGTGCATTCTAAATAGGATCAAAGACAACAGCATAATCATATGCAATGCCATTTCATATGTTCTCTTTTCCATTTTCACTTTTCTAAGGTTGAAGGTCGTGACATTTTAACTTGTGCTTCTGCACTTTTGGTCATCTGCTTTAATTCTCTGCAAATTTTCTAGTTCTCTTTAGGGTTCTTTGGGGGGAGTCAGAAAGGAAGAGTTCAGCATATATCTGTGAAGGATAACTGATGGGTATCACTGTCATGCTTATGTTTTCCATTTTGTGCTCAATTACTTAGCCTTATGATTATCTATTTTTAATGTCAGTCAATGACTTTCAAAATAATGCTGTAGTGTAAATAACTAAAGGCATTTAAATAAGAGCGATTGCCTGTCCCTGATTAGATACCAAACTGAATGGTAGCAGAAAACATCCATGTTTTCCAAAGGACAGACAGAGATCTGATGATCTGAGGTCAGCTTTTTGGGTGTTGCTGTATGGCTGAAACTTTCAGAAGCAGAAAACCTAGGCATAGAGAGATTTATGCAGACCTTGTTAAAGCTGAGATGTATTAAGCTGGGTGCTGGCAATGCATAATCTTTAAGATCTTTTTTTCTGATAAGTCAAGCACAGGAGCAGAGACATCCACAACAACAGCAGAAGGCATAGCTAGACAATGGATCTTCAAGCAGAAGAACCTGTGTAATGTTTCTATGATGAAAAAAACAAACTGAAACAAAGGCTTCTACTGCATTTATTCAGATATCTGCTTTATTGTCTCAGGTGAATAATTTCAGAAAAATCACATGCCCATGTTGAGAGCAACCACTATGGCAGTACTAAGTAAGAAGGAAAGAGAAGAAGGGCTGATACAGATCATTGAAGGAGAGCAAATACTATCCTAGCAATGAAATTATGTTAGTTCAGCTCTTCATCTTGCTGGGATTAATAAAGCTTTCTCATTAAACTCAAATGTGAAACAAACAAAAAACTATCACAAACAAACAAATAAATAATTACTTCAGAAATTCAAGACTGTTAATTTCTTTAGAAAAGAGAAAAAGCAGTATTAGAATATCAGCTGTCCCTTTCTTTCAGGTAAATTCAATCCTTTAGTTCAACTGAGTTTTAATAATATGGGATATATTCTGTTGCATGCAACTGAAATAGAAATTTATCCTGGTGAATATTTGATTGCCTCTGAGTATTTGCCAGTTAAAACTGAAACATTATTGAAAACTTTCACTTGTGAAAGTCTACTTTATATTTTTATTTATTGACCATTATTAACATGGAAATATGATAAGAAAGGTTGCTGTAGAACTATCTACTTCCTGTTTATTTTTATTCTTCATTGGTTATTGCTAAATTTTTAATTCTGCATGTCAAAACAAAACATTTCTAGACCTTTCATTTCCAGTTACCAGAAAAAAAAACCTAGCTTTTTCTCTTGGTTCATGCATCAAACTACTTCTTTCCAAGGATCTTGTTTCAGAATACTAAACCCTATTTGCAATTTTACTGCATAAATAAAGCTAAATTTACTGTAACTTGCTTTCATAGGCTATGCAGTAACAGCTGTGCAATGCTGGCAGTGATTAGCTTGTATCAGAAGTAGGCAAAACCCATGTTTGGCCACTTATCTTCTGCAATACACTGGATCCAGTTCTGAACATGGAAGCAGAACCTACTCTTTTAGTGGACTGAAATAAAAGTCAGTTTGGAAATGCTGGGAGGAATACCTATTGGTATGGTAATGCGTGCTCAGGTCTTTAAAAACCAGTTGACATAGAGGTATAATAATGTGGAGAGGATACTATTTTCACAGATCGCTTCATAAGACTGTCTCCTAGCTCCAGGGCTCAATTTCAGTTTCTTGCTGAGTCCAAAACATGTGCCAGGCTGAGATAGGCAATTTTTCCCCCAAGCTTTGGCTTACCTTGAGATGAAATGACGCCTGCAGGAATGAACTGAAGTTTGGCAGGTGACTCTTGACTATAGATGAATTGGTAGGGCTGATCACAGATAGTGAATGCCCCTCAGTGCAGAGGTTTCTATAGAGACCTTTTTCCTGGTCCTAAGTTCATTCTGCTACAAAATTTGCTTACTAGAACTCACAAACGACAATGAAGTCTATAGTTTCCAATGTTTGGCCTGAAAATGAGTATTTTTCTGAATAGTATAGATTCATACTTCTGTGTGTGTATATATATACACGTGCATCACAATCTTTGCCGGTAATTTCCTCATAAATAACTTTAAAATTGCAAATGTCCAATGTATATTTCTAGTACTTAACTATGAACTCAATCATATAAATCCTTGTAAATAATAGAATCAAGTATTTTCTCCTTGAAGGGTTTCTTGCAAGATTAATTTTCCTAATGCTTTTTATAAAGTGAAAGACCATTTTCTTAGACAGGAAAACTTCAACTTGCAAGATGCCTCTCCTCCCAACAGAAAATGCAGGACAACGTTGTTCCAGTTCAGGCATTTTCCCAATTCATAGATCTGCACTAAAATTCACAGAGATTACCCAAATGTACTTGTCATTTCAATGAAAATTGTTTTTCAAACTTTATAGATATGACCTCACTGAAGTGATGATTACAAACGCATATAGACAGCCTACCTTTCTGGAAATTCTCTCATTAATGAAGGAAACATAATTTAGTAGAGGAGCAACATTGTTCTCTAACCAAAGCAGCAGCAATGCTGACAGATGTTTTGTTTGACATGGATGAATGGAGGTATGTTTTCACCAAGTTAAGCTGGGGAAATCTATATGATCAGATGCTACAGTTAGAAAATCTGACATCAAAGCCTCTACCTTCTTGCTGCAGTGTTTGGAGATATGCAATAGACTGTCTTTTTATACTAAATATGAGGAACAGACATTTATATTCATTTTCGCTTCACAATATATATCTAATTCTTCTCATAGTTGAAAATTCTTATTAGCTCAGTCAGCAATATATTAATCTTCTTTCTAATAATTTCTGCTGTTTACTTCTACACAAGTCTTCTTTGCAAATTGTAATTCCTGTCTTTTGGAAATAGTTTCAAAAGACTGTTTTAAAGAAATTTACAGAAATGCAACAGGATTCTTCTACTGAAAGATAAGGCACTATATAGAAGAAAAAATACAGTTAAGCCTGTCTTAATGAAAAATATGAATGTATAATTTTCTGTGAACATCTCTTATGTAATTCTGTCAATACATAAAAAATTATAATTTTTAACAATATAATAGCTTTTTCTAAAGGCACCTTTCATTTTCCTCAGTAAGATATACCAAATTCCAAAACATTGCTTCAAGACAGCATGATGCAAGGCAAGTTATTTTTAATTATTTATTTTATTATCCTAATACTTCTACAGTGGTAAAATCTTTATGACTCATTCTTAAAAGTCCAAGTATCCAATTCCAGAAAAGTTTTATTTCAGCAAGTCTAGTCTCACAAACTGTTAGACTATTTCCTATAAGAGAATGCACGGCTGATTAATTCTATCAGTAGTTCAGAGTCTGTGGAAAACTATGTGCATGCAAATTGCTATTGTTGTTATGAAATACAGATAACAACTACAAAAATATTCTCAGTATTTCACAACACGATTTGCTGCTATCTTTCATGGCAAGTGTAAAGAGGTAACCACTTTGACCAATTCTTGGAAACCATTTGCAGCAAAAAAGCAAAATCTTGTAGATATTTTTGGTAGGCCTGTAAAGAAGAGCTAAACAATAGTAGCTGACTCTTATTTCCTTTTGCATCACATGGAAGACAGTACTTCAGGGCTTCCATCCAGAATTTTGACTAAAGGCAGTAAACAATATGAGCCACAAAGCATTCTGTTCTAAAAGAACTTGCTAAGTATATTTGCATTGATTAAAGTACTATTTTTGAAAAAATAACCAGTGACAATACAAACATCTCTATTCTTCCATAAAGGACTGTGCAAATCTTCGTATTCTGCTCCTGTTGTCAACTAACTGCTCTGTGATTGCCCAGAACAGAAGCTCTTCTGTTTGACAAAAAATCACAACTAAGCTGGTATCAAGAGAAAGTCAAAGGGAGATCTGACAATGAATGAAGCTTTTACACTTTACTGCAAAATTAGCGTAGATTTCTTTTTTCAGATTTAACTTTCTGATTCTAATGTTAAACCCTTATCAAAAGAGTCTAGTAAGACTCCATTGTTTTTCTGCATGAATTCTAAATTATAATGACAATAATCTGTTCTAGGCATTATGCATTTCAGGACCATTATTACACTTCCCAGTAGACTAGAATCACTTGGGTCTTGAGTCTAATATTTTATCCCACTACCCGAGGTATACTAAAACTGGCCCAAAATGCACTGCTTTTTATGTCTAATTGTTTAATGATTTTGATTATTCCCAGTAGGTGCTATTTAAGCTGGTTTAAAATGTCAGATATATGCTTGTTGGAAATCTGTAGTACTTGTTTATTTACTACCTTATCATAGAACAAAAATTACTTATGGAAATACAAGCCCAGCTGGATATTCTCACTTGAGAATCTTTCAGATTAGAAACGACATTAATTTTCAGATTTAGAAAACAGATGAAGATGAAGATTTTAAAGAGTTTAAAAATTATTTTTGCAACAATTTAACATTCTGTTCTCCGAGTAATTTTCTACTGGATGCCTTTCCTTATGTGCCACATATGAATAAGAGCTTAAAATATTTAGATAATGGTAATGGATGCTTTGTTTATTCTATTATTTTAACTGAGCTAGAGAAGCTGAAAAAACCTGGAATGAACCTTGAGGTTAGTCAGTGGCATGCTTTGTTTTTCTCTTGAGTTACCTTTATTGTAACTGGAGTAACAGGTAAATTACTTATTACACCAGATTAGCAGATATAGTCCCAGTTGTTTTAATGTCATAGAACAAAAAGCAATATAATCCCAGATCACTCACGGAGTTACGTACTCAGAAGTCTGTTTCTCTCTCGTTCGTTCGTTCGTTCGTTCGTTCGTTCCTTCCTTCCTTCCTTCCTTCCTTCCTTCCTTCCTTCCTTCCTTCCTTCCTTTCCTCCCTCCCTCCCTCTCTGTCATGGTTTTGATTTGCCAATTTAAATATACTCATTTTCTGTTGTGAGACAGAACCAGGAGAAGAAGCAAGGCAGGCTAAAACTTAAAAGGGTATAAAAAGAAATTAATTAACTACAAAAGAAGGGAAAAAAACCAAAACAAATTCAGAATAAGATTTTCAGACTACCCCTTGCTTCCCTCTCCCAACCCTCATACTAACAAAACAAACATACAAAAAAATACTTCAGTCAGTTCCCAACTTAAATAGTCCTTTTTTCAGTTCGCTTCAGAGAGAGAAGTTTCTTCTTGTTTGGCTATAGGGATTTCTCCACAAGGAAGAAGAAAACAGTCCTTTCATGGTTCCATTTTTACAATTTGCATCCACCTGGGAAAAAAACTTGTGAAGTTGTGAAGCTCCTCCCATCTTCACAGCTTTCCCAAAGCTGTGACTATGGGCCATGTTAAACTCATGGGGTATTACTTTTAAGAATGAACTGTTCCAAAACAAAAGTTCTCTTCATCTCTTTTCTCTCTGTTCATGCTTCATCCTCAGAAAACCAATATACCCTTCTTTCCTCGGGGCAAAAGATTCTCAACACAGGTGCTTTTTTTGGTCAAATGATCTATGCAGTGGAACATCTCCAAAGCCCCATGTCTTTTTCTCCATGGTTTATAGGAATATTCAATATAAAATCAGTTTATCCCTACAGTGTACAAAAGGATTTTTCAGTCATCTTCACAGCATCTCCCCATTCTCCTTCCATCTAAAATAACTTAGCTCTTGCTTTACTGACTTCAGAATATCTCCTTTTTTCCCTTCTCATCCCTGGAAGGATTGAAAAGTCTGCAAGTCTTATCTGAGCATTGAAGGAGTTAAGATTTTGCACAGGGAAAAGAAGAAAACCAAGGCTACAATGCCGGAGCTTTGCCAGGATCTTGGAAACCCAGCCACGCTGGAAAAGAAGGGGGGAGAAAGTGGCTGGGATCTCAAATCAGCCTGAGTCTCCCTGGCCACTGTTGATGGCCACCCCTCCTCCCTGCCGGGCCATGCCAGTCCCCACACAGGGGCGCCCGGCCCTGCCCCCCTGCCAGGCCCGCAGGCCTGCAATGGAGCCAGGCCTGGGCCCTGCTACCTGCACTGCTGCCCGAAGAGAAAAGGGCCCTCAGTTCCAGATTACCTCCTTCAAAATGTGTGTTCATGGAGTGAACTAACTTTCTCCAGTTGGTTCTTCACGCTGTCAATAACCAAACCAGCCTTCAATTGGTCCCATCAGACTCAGAGGAGGCTTTTCTCATAAAGAGAAACCTATGAGTCTGTCCTTCCTCAGGTGAAAACTAGCACACTCTCATTTGTCTATCTCCCTTATCTCTAATTTTCAGATTCTTTTTTTAGAGACTTCTCTAAAGCAACAAACTTTGATTCCTTTAGGCCTTCCAAGTGGTGCATGAATCTGTATTACTGTTAGCTGAGCTGTTCATAACAAGACACAAGAGAAAATTTCTGGATGCCCAAGAGGGACTCCCCTCTCCCTCAAAGCTTGGGCAAGCTGGTGCTGCCCAAGACCTTCTCCCCCATCCAAATAGAGAGGACTTGCAAAGAGTGTCTGAGGCAGTTCTCTTCTCATATTTGTACATGAGGAAATGCATCAGTCTCTGTGTTTTGGGTCTGATTAGACTGAATTGATGTGCGTTTCATCATGTGTTTCCTAATGTTTCCTTATTCTCTTCCATGAAAGAGGCTTTTATCATGCTTTTGAGAGTTCATTGTGGTTGGTGGTATAGTACGAGCATAAATGAGCCTTGTATTTGTGTTTAGAACATAGATACTCCAGTAGCAAAATGCTACCTGAGAAAGATATCAACAGTATCGTATTAGAATGCTCTTCTTTCTTGTCATTTGATCTTGCAGATTAGCAGATTTATTGAGAACATAAAGCAAACATTCAATACTATTTTTGGTAGCAGCCAAGTACTTCTTAAAAGTAGGCCAAACCAACATGCTGTAAGAGGTAAAATGATGTATAATAGATTCTAAAATTATATAACTGAGTAACAGATAACATACAGTGTTTGTAGAAGGTATAAAAAGCAATGAATAGTTAATTTTTTGAAAGGTATTAAAGCATGAGAAATAATTTTAAGAACTCTTTCAGACATGCTGTGACATAAGAATAATATATAATAAATCTGGCATTTGAGTTTCAGATTTTCTATCTTTTCTAAAAAATCCCCAGCATTTCAAAACTTCATGTGTCTTTTCTGGAATTCTAAAATTCAGCTGAAAACTAGGTAATCTATTTATAATAAGTACACTAAAAGGCAAAATCACAAAATTCTTAGCAAATCCACAAAATATAAAAAGGGAGTTCCTAATGTAATGCAAAGGCCTGAGGTGCTAAACTTACCACAAACTAGTCATTAATATCTTTTTTTAATGAGGGAATAAGCTGCATGACAAACAGTTAGGTAGAGTTTGCTAGGTTGGCTTCAAATTTTGGGTTTTTTTTGCTGTAAAGCTGAGCTTATATAATAAAACCTGATTCTGTAGCTGGCTTAATGAGAATAAATTTTAATGGCATCACATACAGAAGTCAGAAATATTATTAGTCTTAGAATTCCAGGACACTTGTTTTTAGAGGGAGATATGGTTAAAAAATATAGTATGCAATCTAAATATACAATTATATACAAAAACCAAAAATTAAAGTGAATGTGTCACAGCCTCGGGAGATGAAAATATGTAAGCATATTTTATTTGTTGATAATTTCATTACTTTCTTACATCACTGTTGCAAGTGATGCAAATGTGAAAGAACAGAAATTATTTTAAAATATTTCTGCTTCCACAAAAAATGTCAGAAGTGTCTATTATTTCAGACTTCAAAAATTTTCACATTACTGAGCAATGATTTTATTGTGATAAGTGAGTAATGTATTTTATATCTGGAGTAAACATAATAAATACTTTAATACACTTGTTCTGGTTTAACCCTGAACCTAGTAAAACATTATTCAAAACTGGACAGCTTATGGAATTATTGAAAGAGGGAGAAAGCAAACTGAATTGTGATAAAGATAAGAATGTTTCATGATATAGAAGATCTTGCAAGCTTCAACCAAAATGTAGCTTTTTTAGAAAAAGAAAAAACCCTAAAAATCTTTTCCCTATTCTGGATATTTTGCTGGTTTTCTCTGCATGTTGGCCAGTAGGACAGATACCACTGATGACTGGGCAAGAAGTGATGGTGCCCTGTCCCCAATGTCTGAGAGAAGTCCAACCCACTCCTACCAAGCTCACACCCATTTGTTCCAGCAGTCACCCCCTTTCCCCTGCTCACATTGTCTGTCATGACTGCCTGAACCAGTCACCCCTGTCATTTTACCCAGAACACTAGACAAGGAGACCCTTCTCCACGTGAGGACACCACTTCATTTTGGCCACCATTTTATGACAGGGAGCTGCCATTTTGTTAAACCACATAACCCACATATTTTCACATTGATCTGTGATTGCCTGATGTCCATTTCTTAAATATATCATATATAATGTATATTTACATAATATACATATATATGTGTATTTCTTAAATATATTGTATATAAATGTATATATAATATATTAGAGAGATATATATATGTGTGTGTAAACGTAGGGTCAGATAGTCCTGCCAGACAATCACAGGATTGCTTGAGGACGTGTTTGACAGCACTTAGAAAGGCCATTAGGCTGCAATGTGTTTGCATATTTATAGATATGTGTATATATGAATTTAAACATCAGCATATCCAGTTGATGTTTTGAGAAGACATGTTTACAAAGCAGTAAAGATAAGTATTTAGGTGGAATGTGCAAGATCTTTCATAAGATGGGCAAATTATATGAAGAGATAAGTATAAAGGAAAGGAGCAGGTGGAAATAATCAGACCAATTGACATTAAAATGGCATTTGGTCTCTGATGAGACATATTCTTGACCTAAACTTCTGCTGCTACTCAAACATGTGATATGAATTACACAACTAGACTGGAAGCAGTTCTTTTTATTATTTTCTACCTGTGTTCTGTATTGAATAAATTTATTTTTATAGCTGAAACATGAACAAGTGACTTTCTTCAGAGGCCCCCAGTATGAATTTTGAAAGGTGGTTAACGGAGGTCTGGTGAAGTTCTGTTGAAATAACTGCTCACAGGCACAAACTAGCATATGCATTCAACAGCATTTTCCTTTTGTATTAGCTGAACCCATTTCAGAGCATGCAGAACACTGTGAAAAGATTCAGTTGAAAAAGATGAACATTTTTGACAGATTGAGCATAAGGCAGTCATGTTGATTATTTCCCCATTCTCAAACCTCTAAAAGAAGCCTTCCATTCCAGAAAATCATTTACTGAGTTTGGAGACTCCTTTCCCCTTTCTTCAACCAGGGATTACAGCAATCTTTTCAGCATCTGCCAACACAGAATGTTAGTCTGACCTTGAGGTCCGGGATTTGGGTTCTTTTCCTGTGGAGAAATTTTGGATTTCTTCTATTAGATCCTAAGAAATAAGTATCCATAATACAATATCCTTTCCTAAAATTCCAGGTGACTTTTGCAGGACAGGAGCAAAGCCTTCAAGGGAAAAAGTTAGCAAAAGAACTTGAGAAAAATAACATTTTATCCATGTGCTCTTTTCTTGATTTGTTAATAAGCAGAAGGTTATATAGTTTCTGGAGATTTTGTCGCACTTGGAAAGCAGGATTTCCAAATTTCTCAGAAATCTAACCTAGGAAACCACAAAATGTTGAGTTGTTGTATTACCTTGGCCTAACACAGCTGCAAACTTGCAAACCACAGTAAAACAGAGTCTGTGAAAGAGACCGTAAGCTATTGACAAAAGACTTAAATGACATGTAAAGCAGCCAAGAAATGTGTCTGTTCTCACAGATGTGTAATCACGTGTTTGTATGTGATCATGTGTTTTCTTTCACATATGATGCATAATAGAAGTGAACCTAATTGACAGGAGGATGCATCCTTGCTGACAGAGGATGCAGCCTGCTGTAGGATATTAAACTCCTGTACTCAGGTTGCATATTTCAATATTCAAAACTCAACCGTATCCTAAATATTGCATATCTGAGCTCTCTAATGTCTTTCAGTTTCCACTGACTTCATTGCGAGTTGTTAATGCAAAGCAGTCTGCAGGATCAAGTGCTCAAATCCATGAATATGTATGAGAGCAGGCTATTTTACACTGTAGTACAGAAGTTAATTCTCCCCCCTGAAGGAGGCTAATTGTCTGAAAACACAAATATTTCATTTTTTTACTCTGCCCGATAACTATTTCATCACTATCTGGATCAAACTTTCATAAAGCAAAGATATTCAACATTTTTAGGGCTGGAAAAGATTGAATAGAGAGGATGTGTGAATACACAGAAAGGCTGCTTGCTAAACAAGCATGTGCAAATATAATCCCAAGGTTAAACTGACTTGGTTACTAGTGCAACCCTGTTCTCCAAGTAAAATCAGCCTACAAAAATATTAATATTTATTTGAGCAGGCAGGAATGAAATAAAATCACTATTAAGTAGCGATAAACACAGGTTGGGTTTCACAGTTCATCACACTGTGTGATGCAGTCAAAGCCTGATGAATACTCCTCTTGTCCCTAATTTGTCCATTCAGATTACACATCGTCAAATGCCCCACTCCTTGATGCTTATGTTGAGAGAACTGCAAGTTTGGAAAAATTACAGTATGACCCTCAATCCTATTAATATGCTAAAACAGCCAAATCCATGTCTTTCAACTGACCAGAAAGTCTGGGTTTACCCATCTGGGGACAATGATAGTGGACAGAGTTCTTAGCAAACACATATGATATTGGAAGATAGGTGAAATCATGCATGCAAACAGTTTCTCCATTTTCCTGTATATATACAGGCTGCTATGGCTCCCAAACTATTTCAGCAGATTTCTGCACTGCTTATGCGGCAAACTGATGCATTCCCTAGACACATTTTATCTCCATTTAACAGAAAGAATTGGTTGAGAAATCTTTGGCTAGTGGAATCGCACACGGGAAAAAGTCAGTGATTGTTATGGCGTATTGTTTCGTTTCATGTTAATTCAGGTTATACCCAGTTTCTTAATGTTTCCTTCCTAGGTTGTACCCCCTAGTTTAACATGTTTTAGTCTCGCTCTTTCCTGTCTCCACCCTTGTCTGTTATCCCCAAACCCTTCCTATAGTTCCAGATTCTTCCCTGCCTGTCACCCTAATCCCATCACACGCAGTTGTCAATCCCCTTTGGCCCCTCCCTTTTTTCCAGAATGTTCAGTGTTCATCATCCCCTCCTATGTATACCATTGGTCATGTTGTGTGGTCTCCACCTATGTTCTTCCCTTATTGGTTAAGTGCAGTTCTAGCCCCACCTCGTGTTACACCCCCAGGCTACTCTGATTTGTTGGCGAGTTGTACCCTCCCATGGGGGAGGACCCCTATTTAAGTTGTTGTACAAGCGTTCTCCCTGCCTTTTGTGGTTCCTTCTCCCCGACCCCAGTTGGTTTCCTATCCCTTTCCAATAAACCTTACCCTTGGATCTACAAGAGGACTTCCTGTGCTCTTTACTCTCCTTTGGACTGGTGCCACCACAGCAAGAGCTTGGAGCTCTACCTCTATCCCGAGTTCCCCGGATCTTGGGAAGAGGCCACTCTTGGCACAGGTTCGCCCCAGAGCTAGCGGGGCTGCCTTAGTCTGAGTGGGCAAACGGCGAACCATGTCAAGTGATTAAATGAAGTCATATTTTTTTAGGCTACTCAATGTTATCCTACTCTGTGGTCACTGCGCTAAAAAGAGAGAGAAAGGACAGCAACACACATGGACCTCTTTAGGGAAAAAAGGTCAACTTTATTGTACAGACAGCCCATATTTAAAGCATGCTACATGCAGCTAGGACAGGACAGTAGCTCATTGGACAATTGGGAAAAACATCCATGGGACAGTACCTCAGGATGTATTCCACGGGAAAGACACCAGATGTTAATCTTTATTATGAATTCCACTCTGTTTTTCACCATATTATCACCTTGGGAGGCTTCCTCCCTAAGTGAAGCTATAGTCAGCTTATCAGCCTGAGAAATTCAGGCCTGAAAAAGAATTTCCAAACTGTAATTCCCTAGCTCTCTAAATGTGTGTGTCCACACTTCTCAATATACCCATTCTGCTCTAGACCTTTGGTAAAGATTAGAGACTATATGAATTAAGTGTGCCAAGCACTACATTTTTAAGTTGTAGTTCTTCGGATATTAATTCACATGATGGAGGAAACCAAGAGGGTGCACACGCTAGTTCTGTCATTTCCCTGCCCTTGTACACCTGTGATTACTGTGCTTCCAGCTGTCTTAGGGAATACATAAGGATGTTACCAGTTTTCATTAAAAGCCTGAAGTCATGAAAGCAGCACCGACATAAGGTTAATGCAGGAAACTTCCAATGACAGAGCTGAGTAAAAGTCAAAGTATTTTTTTTGTTACAGTAGGATAAAGAAGGGCTTTCAAAAATATGGTGTCTCAATAGTCTGTCTTCACAGACTGGAAAATCAAGCTGTGATTGACAAGTGTGAACAAATATTTGTGTGGTAAAAATATAGCAAAGTCTGTTGAATAGACTGTGATGATATGCTCATGTTAACTGATTACAGAGAAATTATGCATTTTTACAGAATGGTGAACTCTGCATTCTTGAAAGTTTATTTTTCCTGTTAATCCAATGCACTCTATTGTTTCATTGTGCTACATATGGAGAAAAGAAAATCAAATATGTAAAAGAAATACTTAGGTTTGCAGCTCAAAATCTGGGAGTTGATTTCAAAATTCTAAGCTAGAATTCAGGGTATTTTAAAAGCTAGCAAATAGTATGTGAATATTAGAAAGGAAACCAAAGAAGATCTAGAACAGATGGAAATTTTGAATACCAGAAAGCTTATTTGGTAAAACAAACGATGCATAAAGAAATTACTTCCTTTAACACTTCAGTATTAATCTAAGAATTTAATCACTTTGTTTTGGATAGAGTCAGAAATTCAACCAGCCCCAAATCAATCAGTATATTAGGTAATCAATGTTGTAAAAGAACAATGCTCCATGGGTTTTATCATAGACCTCTGAGTAATAAGTTGAAAAATAAGCAATCATTTATTTTGATAAGATTAAACAAATGAGGGATTTGAGCTACATTAAAGAAGACATAACTAATGGACTGTGCAAATGTGTTGGAAAAAAATAAACCCAACTCCTTCACTACGTGGGTCTTTCTCGTTTGTGTGATAAATATGAATAGAGTTGATGATTTGTTCTCCAAAATACTAGAAAATTAGTAGATCAGTACTGTGCCAGGCAAAGCTTCATCCAGAAATATCAGACATACAGAGCAGATGTGGATTAGGAAGAGGTATGAGGAAGACTAGGAAAAAAATTCTGTCTTTAGGAAAGCTTAACATGGATTTTAGTGAAAGATTTATAGGAGAAGATATCTGAAAGAAAATGAAATTACAATTTGTAGGAAAAAAGGGTCACTACCCTTCATATAAGACTAACATTTTATTTTATATATGACGAAACCTGTACTACTAGATTTACTGAACAGATAACTGACAGCAATTTACACTCTTTTCTCAACATCATCTCTGTATCACACTGATCACCTGATCACACTGATCTTTTGATATGTTATTTAATGTATTCTCTTATGAAAACCAAAGTCTTATTGCTACTTATTAATTTCCAACCTCCCTTAACAGTATGTTTTTTTTATAGCTTGATTCTATTATAACAAGTATATGTTGTATATTTCTTTCTCCTAAAGGTTATCACTTGTATTTTATTTCTTATTGCCACTCTTATTTCTAGTCTTCTGTCATCTGTTCTTAGACCCTTCCCTCCTCCACCTATCTAAAAGTGATTTTTGTAAGCATGAGATTTCTTCTCCAGCAAAGGCAAGGGTAGGCTGTTCTTTTCTTAGAGTATTCAAGTGAAAAGAAGATTGAGAACTGGATAGGAAAGGTTTGTCTCTGTAACTTCTATTTTTTATGAGATAATATGTATGGTTTATTAATTTCAACAGTAGGTGTTAGAAAGCTGAGCTGTTGCTTAGTTGTGTCTGGCCACTACAGTCACACTGCATGATGTCTGATCTCTAATTACAAAAGCATGACTATAAAAGGAGAAATGAGTACTGTAAATCACTAAGGTTTTAAGTCTGCCACAGAGAAAAGTTGACATAGGAAGTGGTGGCAGACTGAAAATCTAATGGGACTTTACTACTACTAGATTTACCTGAAGCAACATGCCTGAAATGATGGGATTTATTTTCTCTCTTCTCATTCGTGAAGTGTAATTGCATATACTTTTTACCAGCCTGTTCATCCTCATTCATTCAATCATTGCTGTGCTTGTATTGTATGGAAACTCATACTCTGTTTTCTGAAATGGTTTACTGAAGTATATAAAATGTACTTGCATATAAACTTGGAATAGCCCCACAAAATATTATTTTCTGCAAATATCCATGCAATGCACACATATCTCTCCTGGAAAGATAAAAAGTATAAGAAGAAAAGAAACTAATTCAAACTCAGGCAAACACTCATAGAAATTATTTTGTTGCATTCATCCAGCCTCTATTGAGCGACACACAATGCATGCAGAGCAAGATGGTAGTAGACACTGTCTCGGTTTGAAAGACAGGTATTTGCTAAGAAAAAGGCAAGAACCTCTTCCCTGAGGTGGAGAGTGCAACCCCCTCCTTTCCAATTATTGTAGTTTGAAATCAGGGTCTTTCAGGCAGAAGATATGGGAGGTAGGAATAACAGTTCTTTACTAATACATCTAACAAGGCAAACAAAAGAAACAACAACAGCTATAAAAATTGACAACAAAACAGAACATTATAGCTCAGTTCCAGTCCCTTTTGGCCCAGGCCGTCTCCCTGCGCTCCGTTCCCGGTGCTGGGGGCAGGGCAGGGCCCGCGCAGCTGAAGGCGCTGGGTGATGGCAGCAGCGGCCCAGGTGTGAGAGGGATGGAGGAGCCACTCCCCCCTCACGGTGTCGGTCGTGGTGCTCGGCAGAGTGTCTGGAGGTAGTAGGATGAAGAGGGAAGGCAGCAGGGCAATGTCTGACAGCAGAGAACGTGGCTCCTGGCGTTGGGGTGGCGGGGAGGATGCTAGGATGCCTCGGCCGTCTTCCTCCGACTCCACAAGTGAGTGAGAGAGCGAGAGAGAGCCCAGGCCCCCCTGTCCCACCTTTCCTTTTCCAGTGTCCCCCTGTCCCCACCCCGCTTCGAGAGAAAACTATTACTACTAAGGTGTAGCCACAAATACTTAGCATAACAATGGGAAAAATTCCACAGAAAGAAAAGGGAAAATTCAACCCTCAACAGACACTCTGTCAGCCCTGTTTCACCTAAAGTTTCAAAGCAAGTGGCAGGCCTATTGGACAGCAAATGCAACTCTCAATAGCAATACTGAAAAACTTCCAGTAAAATACCATCTTTTTATTACTTTGTTTGCTAATGTATATAATCTTTTAGCCAACTTTTTTTTCAAGAGAAGCAGTGCTTAATTTGTCAACTAAGACATTTTACATCCAGGTATAAACAGAACAATTCTTTGCACAATGTCACAAAACTATAGGTATTTCAGTCCTTCACAGATTGGCAAGCATGCTAAAGTACCTGCTTCTTTTCAGAGTGTATAGCAAAGAAATTATTTTTGCTGCAAAGAATTGCTCTTCTGTTCTCAAATGATGAAAAAAATTTGTCTCTACATATTAATGGCCAAGAATTTTGTGCCATTACTCAAAATAAGTTACGTTCTGCCATTGGCTCATTGAAATATGACATCTTTGTATGGACAAAAATGTCTTACAATGGCCCTTTCTGAGACATAATCTATAGGGCAAGCATTGGTAATTGCAAACATGTCAGTAAATATAACAAAAATGATGCTGAAACTGGAACTTGATTGAAGCTTTAAAATCAGAATGAATGCTTTACAAAGCCAATTTTATAACATCATAAAATTCAGTGTCATTCTGAAAATTCAGTTCCCAAATTAAAATTAAATACCAAAGAATTTCATTAGGACCCCAAAGTGAACTGGAAAATTAATAAGAATCAAACATAGATTTTATTGAAGTGTGACTAATATGTTATTTGCAAGCTGCTTAAAGTGTTATTTCCTTATTCAAGACTATATTTCTAACAAACATGCTGTGATCATTTGAAAACAAGCAGTATTTTTAGCATTTTTTCTCTAAACTACTTAAAAATCAATTCTATTTTTGCCTGAAGAAACAAATCTCAGAAGGATTTTTCTTCATGACAGATTTTTTTCATGGATTCTGCAGAAGCTGTAATGGTCTGCAGTAATATTTGGCAGTTCATAACCAGCATTAGATTTGATACATTTTTTATTTCTTTGACAGTTGCAGGATAACAAAGCGGCTAAAATGTAAAATTCATATTGTCTTCTATTAAGGAATAGATAACTTCGTAATTTTTCATGACATGTCCCAGTAACTTCCTCCCTATCCTAACAGTTTACCTGAAGAATGAAATTTTTTATGTAGTCAGATGACCAGAGATTTCCTTCTTTAACTCCAATAGTATTAAAATCAGAAAATTATTCAGTGGAAAACTAGACGGTCAAATAAGAGTGCTGCCCTCATTTCTCCCTTCTAGTTACAACCTCTTACAACTGGGCCCTTATACGTCAGAAAACAAGGAGGGGAAGGGATTTTTCTGACAGTGCTGGAGGGAAAAGGAACATATCCAGTGCAGTCAGTAGAATTTCTGGCATTTACAGATCCAGCATGGAACAAACTTACCCTGCCTACCTGCTGGCCAATAGAATTAACCTGCATAAAGAGCTTTCCTGGTAGTGTTGGGGAAATTTTGACTGGGTCAGCTTTGTTTTCTCCCTCAGCGAACATCCTCTTCTAAATTTCCCAAATCTCTCCAGGGCTACACAGTTGTATGTTTATTTTGCAATTTCAGTATGAATATGTACATGATATAGGGGTGGGGATTTGAGGCAGGGAGGAGTTCATCCCGTTTAGTAGGACAGAGAACATTCTCAGTACCTAAGTGCAATGGCTACATAATTTGATGATCCACCCCTCTGTTTAGCTCACAGAGAAAGGACTTCTCTCTTCTCCCATCTTTTCATATATCTTTCTCTATTTCTACTGCATTTAAAACAGCAGATAAGTACTAGGGGAAAAAGTGAAAACTGTCAAGCTGAATAAATTGTATGAAGAGAACAAAAAAGGTCTGAGGGTTCAAAGTTCTTCTAAAACTCCTCTTAATGTGTTAGACTTCAAAGATAATATTGAACTGTGTGATGAGATTTCTTTTCTAAGAATGAATTTAATTTCTACGTCTCTAGGTAAGAGTGGTTTGATCATAAATTCAAAGAGCATATGTACGTATATTCACATTATATCTTAGCAGCATAATTGCCTAATAATGGAGCTTATACATATTCCATAGCAAACAGAAGTCAAGAGACCTGAGCCCTTCTTCAGGCTCTTCTGGTGAGTAGCTTTAAATCTCTGGGCTGTTAGATGTTACTGTGCACTCTGTGGGATCATGATTACTCAGGACATTTCTGTTTCCAGAGTCCAGGAAGCACTGTAAAACAGAACTATTCACTCCAAATATGCATTTTATCTCACTTAACAAAGTGAGATAAACACTGAACATACTAAGATGATCTCTTAATTATGTACAGATAACAATACAGTTGGACATGCCTAACTCCTCAGATAATCTTGTAATGTTCTGTTCTGTAACAGAAAAAAAAAGTGGGAGATGTACCCTCCATTCTATATAATATTGGAAAGAAGAACACAATTCACAACTAAACCTGAAAAACATTGTATAGCCTTATCAAATGAAGGAAAAAATATGCAGGAAGAAAGAATTTTTAGAGATAGAGAGTAGAAGGTTCTAGGGGAGCATTGACTTGGACAAGAAATTAGTGAACATAGTTCATCATTGTCCCAAATAAAGCTTCTAGTGCTGTGTTGTGGCAAAAAGTGCTACTATTGAGGTCTTTGAAGATACAGAAAAGGAATATCCAATAAAAGTCAGGGAGCAACTTGCTATTTTGTATAGCAGGATTGTTGAATTTTGTGTCTTCATTTTATAAGAGAGGGCAGTTGGTAAACCTAGCTTTGTATAGAAGGTTATGCTCCACAAAGCATATGTTCAGGACCTCAGAGGGTGAAAAGGTCAATGTCTGAATTCAATCCACTGGGTTGCTTCATCTCTTCTGACTTGGTAATCTCTCTTGACTTGGCACTAGTAGTTTTGTTTCCTATACATTTACTCATCTTTCCAAGAAAGGAAAGAATTAAAATAATTAGAGAACTGAAATGGCACAAAGCTGAAGAAAAAAACTAAGAAAAAGGAAATAGAGAGAGCAGAAAAGTTTAAATTTTTCAGAATTATCATATTAGAAAAAAAGAAGAAGAAAATAAAATACATTCAACTTGCAAAAACTCTGGTGAAAAGAAATACTGATTCCAAAGGTAAATGCTGTTTTGTAAAGAACAGCACTTTGGTGCACTGGGAAAAGATTTCTTTGTAGTTGCAGTGCAAATTTTATTCCAAAAGCCAAGCTTACATCACCGTGCAGTTCACATTAGACAGTGCCACTAAGTAAATGAATTATTAAGAGTCTAGTATTCAGTACTGTGGAGTCTCCAAGGGTGAGATGGTGATTGAAAGCACTGTGATCTGAGGTTCTCATCCTCTCCAGACTGCAGAGGTTACTTTCATCCTTATTATCTTCACCTAACTGAACCAGATCCAACCATCACAGTCAACTACTACTGACTCAATTGACTTTGGCTGAAACAGGATCCGTATAATTCAATTACATTTAAATTACTGTATTCCTACAGCAATGAATACATGTTTGGCTTGAAGTAATTATAAATTTATTATATGTACACAACTAAATCCATATTAACATAAATCACCTACTCTGGCAAACATGCATGTACAAACTCGGGGGAATACTCACTACGGTTCAAATAGAGAATAATTCAGTAATATATAAAAGAAACTTTTACTCAGCTTTTCCCCTTCAATTGCTATCACATTTTTAAATTTTATGTAGGAAACCACACTAGTCAGTTGTGGGCAATGGTTTCTGGTTTTAATTGATGTATAGGTAAGAATATATATTTTCCAAATTTTTTACCTCCCATGACTTTCAGAAATATTCAAAAACTAATTTTGAATTGTGGAAGAATTAAGTGAAATAAGATCTTAAAGGATAAATGTGTTGGGTTTTGTGTTCTGGCTTTGGTAGTTTTTTGTTTTTCTCTTGGTTGTACCCTGTGGTTTTTTTGAGTAACTAAACACCACCTGAAGTTAACATTCCACAAGAACCCATCTGGCTAGGAATGCTTGCTCCCCTTGCATCCTCTTCCCTGCATCACAAGTAGCCTGTAGAAAAAAACCCAAAACCCTAAATTCAGGGATTTGGCCTAATAAATTCAAAACAGTTTTAATGTTGTGGCATTTTGTCATCGCTTAAGTATTAATAAACATTACTGCAGATACTTAAGAGCCATTGACTGGATTCATCTGGGTACATTAAAAACAAAAATGAAGTTATGGGCAAGACTACAATATGAGATGATTTAACAACTTTGTGTTATTAGTCAAAAGAAGCAATGACTTGTATGTGTCTCCTCTCTATGATATGAAGAGAGTTACACAACTAAAACCATGGCTTAGCAGTGGTGTCAGGTAGTAATATGAAAGCAAAAGGATGGTAGCAGTTTTACATGTGAGTCTCTCTGCTACTGCATATTACCTAAGATACTTTGCAATTTTATGCAGCATGAGGGATCTCAGAATTGAGTAGCTGGATGATGAGTACCCACTCATGGAAGCCAAGAAAAAGATGGTGTAAGTTTTAATGGAAGTTTGAATTACTTTATGCTGTCTTCCACATACTGAGTAAGATGTTCAGAATTTGTAGGGTAGTGGAATCAAAATAGAGACCATAACTCAGATAAATCTTTTTATCAGCTACTGCAAACATCTTGAGAATTCTCTTCTGGGATTAAAATTCAGCCCAGGGAAAGCTTGAATTTAAGTGGATATACTAAGGATTTTGGGAAAATTGTTCATTCCCTCTACACAATCTGTGTGGGGTTGCTGCTAATCTTGGCATATTGTTGAGACAATTTGCATCTGAATTTGCATTTGAAACACAAAGAAAATAATCCTTCAGAAAGCCTAAATAAATAATACAGGAGATGAATAATGTTTTCAGAATAACTGAAGATGTCTAATTTTAATAAATCCTGAATCATGTAATATTTTTACAAAAAAAAAAAAGCATGCAAATATATATACCTATGCATGTATATATGCATAGATTCTGTATTATGTTTTATTAAGTACTTAAGTGTTTATATAAATGTGCAATGTGCACATAAACCACTGTACATATTCTACTTGCTTTTTTACTACTGGTATTTCAATATCGTTCAAATATTTTTTTTGTTCCTGTGTGCAAGTTTTATCTCATATAACATGCCTTACTACATAGTCTACTCTGCAAGATAAAGATATACTTGCTACCTGACAGATAATGTTGGGACACTTTCATAGTTATGTCAATGCTAAAGTTACAGTGTTTCATGGGAACTGAATTTGTTATGAACTTTTAATAAGTGAGCCACAAAATTACTTGATATCCTAAATCCTTTGAAAGTGCTTCATTTTATTTATTTATTTATTTGTTAAATCACAAATATAAAAGTGCAGAATAAATGGATTACTTTTCCTATGAGAAGCTTATCTCTTGGATTCTTAACTTGTGTTTCTCTAAAGGCACAATTAGACTATTGCATTCATGCAGGATTTTTCATCTGTGTTATTTATAAAAAACACAGCTAAGCTATAAAATCTATGAGCTAAATTTAAAAAACTGAAACGCATTGTAAGGAAAAGCAGATAGAATCATCTAGGAGAATGAGAGGGTTTTTTTCTCTCCAGTTTTTTCTTGTAATTTGATTTTGGGATAAAGTGATTTAGAAGCACTGTGGCAGAGTATTAGAGTTAAAAGGCTGTAGAAATAATGCAGGAGATAGAATATAGGCAAACGCAACATGATCACATAGCAAACAAGCCTGATTTGATTTCATAAAGCTGAACATAATATGCAGAGAGAATATATATAAAACATATTATACAAAATACTAATGTTAGAGATAATTACAGATGAAGCTAAAATAAGACACATCTTCAAAAGTTTTGGAGGGAAAAATGCTGAACCTGGATGTCATAAAATGAATATAGAAAAGAGCAGAAGTAATGCTGGCCACAAGAAAATTAATCTTAATGTCTTTCATCCCCATCCAAAATACAAAGTGGATATGTCCTTAGTATTGCCAGTTAAAGCTGAAAGCATATCTCATTCTGTGTGACTGGAGAGCACATATGATTGACTCTGTAATAACCAAAGAAAACTATCCCTATGCAAAGAGTCAGACATGTTAGTGGTTAGAAGCAGGCAATGTGTGCATCCTTCCTGTCTCTGATAGTGGACTTAGAGACTCTGGCACCCTTATTTAAAATTCATTTGTCCTACATGATGCATTTTCTGCTGATGTACAATCATAATTAAATTAGTTTATAGATTGACTTGGTTATACTTCAGAAGAAGCTTGAAGTTTTTCCCCATACATACTGCAAGCCGATCATTGCATCCTGACTGTCCTAGGACCTTCAGAATAGATGCTCTCTACAAAGTAAGAGAGAAGCACTCACAGCTCTGGATATGGATTCTACTCCTATATTCCTATTTGACCTGCTGCTATTCAGTTTAATTCCCAGAACTACTGTGCCTGGATAGCAGTGATTCCCAGAAACATATTTCAAGACAAGGCAAATCAATGACTTGATGGCTGAAATCTAATTTCTAATAGTTGAGTGGAGTATAGAACCAGAGCCACGCAACTGATGATAATGCAATACAAAAAAAAATTAAGGGTTAGTGGTGGGGGAGACTATGTCTCCTGACAACACATGGTGGCATAAATAGCAAAATTAAACATGAATTCATCTTTCCAGATTAAAACTTCCTTATTCTAGAGTCTGTATTTTGGATATGTGAAATCCCATTTATTCCAATAAAAAAAATTCTAAATTTCTTTTTCTGCTCTTATGCTCATGAGTTTCAATATTAAAACCTATATAATAATATAATCTAATGGTATGAGAACACTATTTCTTTCCTGAAACTACTAAGAAAACTTATCTGTGACTAACATTTATAAGTGCATTTTTTTACACCCCAAAGAAACCCACAAGCTTCTTTTTCCCTAAAACAATGTTATTCTGGGATGAAAACAGATACTTCATCCATTCAATTTTTAATATAATGAAATTCGTTATCTTAAATCATTAGAACAAATAAACTGTGTAAACCTCAGTATTTGTTTTCAAATTGATCTGTGAATGGCTTGCACAATACTGATTTTACAAAAAGGTGATATATATTGAAAAGCAATTGTAGAGATTCAGAATTTTTCTGGGATTAGTGCACTTTTTGAAAGGGATTAACTAGAATCTTGAAAGGCATTCAATGACCTTGGTGCATTTAATATAATTACCGTAATATCTTTATTCAGGTTTACTACACTCTGTATTTCACAGGAGATCTCTTGATCGCCTGTCTTAACATCATACAATAGATTTTATTTTGGAAACATGCTCATTGTCTTTATGAGAAAAGGCACCATAATGACATGATTAAAAACTGGCATTTTTATTACATTAAATCATATTTTCAGTTTTTGAAATATAATTCATCTGTAGCGTTAGGGAGTCAGTTGTAGATTTGTGTTTGTAAGCAAATTTTAAATGCTCTTCAGCTATTTTTCTAGGGATATTTTTCAGTGTTTTGCATTTTATGGCTTTTCTAGAGACTGATTTTTCTGCTTTTATTTTTGTTTTTATCTTCAAAATATGCTGCTAGCAGAGCATTGCATGGTGATAGTCCACCGGGTCTAGAAGTCACACCAGTTCTGTTCAGTAATAAGTCACTTCAGAAAACACATACTTTAACAGAATAGGTATACATTGATATTGGCAGGGAAATATATTGTGTGGGGTGTTTGTGAGGGGTGAAGAATTAGCTTTTACCTGTTTTTCACGGATTACAAGGAATGTGGCATTGCAAAGCATTCCCTAAATTATAACCAGAAACTCTTGATTTGCAGGTGCTAAACAGTGTGCAAGGAATTATTATTATTTGCTATTATACCAGAAAATGCCAATAGTACAAAAAAAATCTGGAATGGAGTGAGAAAAAATTGGGACTGAGTCCCAAAAAGCAGGTAAATTATTTAGACATTCTAGAGGAAACATGCCAGGTATTATTCTGATTGATTTGTAGGAAGAAATAATCCCTTCCATTAAATGTCTGGGCATAGTCAAAAATCAGAAGACCAAAAACCTATATATTTGAGCCTTCAGGAAAGAAAATATTCTTCATGCAGTAGTACCAAGGAATTTTTTCTTTCCAGAAGACTTACCTCCATGCCACCCTTACAAAGACTAATATAGATGCTACAAAACCATCCCTTAAGTAGTTATTACAAAGACAAGAAGAAATCAGAATACCACATACTCACATTTGCTACTCCTACTCATAGTCACTATAATGATACTATTAGTGCTATTTGTAAAGGGATGGCACTCAGACAACCAAATTTTAGGGCCAAGATGTTCTACAAAATGTCCAAAAGATCTGTTCTAAACACATTCCAGAGGTGTAGAAAGCCAATCAAAGAGCAGAAGCAGCAAAGATCTGAAATAAGTTAGTCTCCAGCATGACTCCATGCAAATAGGCTGTTCAGGGCTAGAAGATGGTCTTCATGGAGTTCTGCTAGGCCAGTTGTGCTGTGGTCATTGTGCTGCTCAAGTTTAGAGATACTGTCTCCTAGTACAGTACTTCCTGTACTAAGATAAGAATTTGGAGTCTTCCTAAAGCTTTTACTTTTATTATTTTACTGTGGAAAGGAAGAGTTGGGGAAAAATGAGCAGTGGATCATTGTGCTAGTTTTACCTGGGGACGGACAAATTCAGATAGAGGTTCTCTCTATGAGAACTTCCTCTGGAAGTTGATGGGACCAATTGAAGGCTGGTTTGGTTATTGACAGCCCGAGGAACCAATTGGAGAAAGTTAGTTCACTCCATGAACACACATTTTGAAGAAGGTAACCCGGAAAAGAGCCCTCTTTCTTTTCCGGCAGCAGTGCAGGTAGCAGGGCCCAGGCCTGGCTCCATTGCAGGCCTGCGGGCCTGGCAGGGGGGCAGGGCCGGGCCCCCCTGTGTGGGGACTGGCATGGCCCGGCAGGGAGTAGGGCTGGCCATCAACAGTGGCCAGGGAAACTCAGGAAAGCTGATTGAGGTCCCCCTCCTTCCCTTTTCCAGCATGGCCTGAGTTTCTGAGATCTTGGCACAGCTCTAGCATTGCAGTTTTGCTTTCCCTGTGTGAAATCTTAATTCTTTGAAAGCTCAGATAAGACTTGCAGACTTTTTAATCCTCCCTGGAGTGAGAAGGGAAAAATGAAAGAGCAAAGTTTCTTTAGATGGAAGGAGAATGAGGAGATGCTGTGCAGATGGCTGAAAATCCTTTTGTAAGATTGTAGGGATGAACTGATATTGCGCTGAATATTCCTATAAACCACGGAAAAAGACATGGGGGTTGGAGATGTTCCATTTGATAGATTGTTAATCAAAGGCATCTGTATTGAGAATCCTTTGCCCCAAGGAGAAAAGGGGATCTCTATTTCTGGAGATAAAGCATGAACAGAGAGAAAAAGAGATGAAGACAATATTTTTTGTTTTGGAACAGTTAATTCTTAAAAGTAAATACCCCATGAGTTTAACATGGCCCATAAGCACAGCTGTGAGGTTTCAGGGAACCTCTGGGAGCCTCAAGGCCACCCACGCTGTTGGGCTTCTTCTCCTTGTGTGAAAAAGTAAAGCAGTTAATAGTCGCTGTAAATTTATTTATTGTAGAAGCACATCAGTCTCAAAAGCAGAGTCACAGACAACAAAGTCCATGCTAGGTTCTAACTCGAAGTCCCAAACAGAAGCAGAGGCTCCCCGTGGTCCCAGCATGGCCAGAGGAGCTGGGCAGCTCCTGTCTTCTTCTTTGGTGCTGGTTTCAGTGGCGAAAGCAAAAGCAGAGCAGAAGCTGTGGCATAAAAGCAATGGCTAAAAGCAATGGCTCTTTCCAAGCCTCTTCTTTTATAGAAACTTATGAGCAAACTAAGACGCAGAATCGGACCAGACTCGGACGACTACTTCTTAACCTATTAGAATCCTAGTTTCTTAGCACGCCAGACTACGTATAAGCTACGTTCATCACCTATCTTGTTCTAATAGAAAAATGTAAGCAATATTCTTAACTCTATTATGTCTGAAGCTAGGTTCTTGGAGCCACTAAGGAAACACTAGCATGTTTTTCAACCTTCACTAGAACATGTGCTACTTCTCAGGCATCTAAGACCTTTTGCTTACTAAAAGCACTTAAAACATTTACTTACTTATTTTCTCTCTCATGTTACAACCTAAATCTTCACGTCTGCCTTATGTGTGAGAGGCCTAATATACTTCAATCCATCTAAAGGTTTCAACTCAATCCCTGCATTCTGATCTCTCCCTGAAGGATTCAGAGAAACTCCTGACTTACTGACTCCAACACACAGTTCTGGGAAAGCTGTGAAGATGGGAGGAGCTTCACGACTTGCAGGTTCTTTCCCGGGTGGATGCAAATTGTGAAAGTGAAACCACGAGAGAACTGGATTTTTCCCTCCCTGTGGAAAAGTCCCTATAGCCTGACAAGATGAAACTTCTCTCTCCGAAGTAAACTGAAAAAGGACTATTTAAGTTGGAAACTGACTGAAGTAGTTTGTTGTATGTTTGTTTTGTTGTCATGAGGATTGGGAGGGGGAAGGAAGGGGAGTGGTCTGAAGAGCTTACTCTGAATTTGCTTTTTCTTTCTCTTTGTGTCGTTAATAAAGTTTTTTATACCTTTTTAAGTTTTAGGCCTGCCTTGCTCTTTTGTTCCTGGTTCTGTCTCACAACAGAAAAATGAGTGTATTTAAATTGGCAAATCAAAACTATGACAATCATAAATTGAATAACTAAGATATTTGGGTGGTGACAATAATATTTTTTTGTGTGAGACTCAAAATAGTTTTTTCACTATTCAAGAGCTAAGACAGCTGAAAAATGTGGGTAAAATAATGCTAAGATTATATTTTCTTTTAAGCTGGGCTCTTTATGTATTTTATTTGGAAGGTATTTAAATGACATGATTTTGAAGATGGCATTATTTTGCAGGAGTCAATGGAAAAAAGAATTTTATTAACTTGACACATCATTATTAATTTATGTGTTTTCCCAAAAAGTTTTAATTAAACAAAGGCTCATGGACACTATCTCATCATTGCTTTGGTACCTTTTTATTTATTCTGTATTTGTCTCAAAATACTGGAACATGACCTAGTGATAAATAAAATAAAACCTTGCAAACACTATGATCTAACACTTCACCAGTAAAAGATGCTTTATTGCACCTCCTGAAAATTGCAGAGATGACTACAGGAAGGATCATTAAAATGCTGACGTTTTCATAAATAGAAATATAATCAAATCTCATCAGAAATTTTCATATTATCATTTTGTATGGGTCTCGCAATGTTGTTTTAATTTTGCAACATTGATTGAAATGATAATGTAAAAAGAAAAAGGAATAATAATGGGTATTATATTGCCACTATTGTAAGAGCTTCTATCCCATCATTATAAAAGTAACTTTGTGGCAGTGATTTTGAGTACTAACAATGCTGCACTAACTGTACATTGCTATACAATTATCATCATCCATTAATGTGTTAATCTTACTCTAAGATACTATATAGCAAGAAAATGTTGTATTAATTCTGTACTTCTCCCTTCCCGGGTTCCTCACAGTCTATATATTAATATTTAAACAGTTTGATAAACATTGCACTTTTAGTGTCCCACTGAAATAATTTTATTAAAACAATGTCCTTATAATTTTATCGAGCCATAAAATTTTAGTAGTCATATGACACTATTTATTTTGATTTCCTATATTAAAGAAAAATAAGTACACCTGTGCAATGTTTCAGATATTTCAACATAATTAATTTATAGTATATTAAATTAGGACACATAAAATAATGATTTAAAATAACGATTTAATGCAACTGCAATGAAACTGCATTGATTTTTGCAACTGCAATATTTCAGAAACTCCTTTCCTGGCTCTCTAAATGAATGATAGTTAAAGCAAGTACTTACTTTTGTACCTGAGAGATATACAGAAGTATTTCAATCTATTTACAATACATTAGTTTAACAAGCACTATAAGAAGAAGAATAAATATTTTTCTCCACTTTGATTCATACAGAGCAGTTTCTTTACTTGCATACACAGAGGTTCAATTATTAAGATATTTAGCTAAAGTAATCGCTTTTGAAATTACTATTTCTGGCCTAGAATTTTGTGAATAATGATCTCAGTGCTTGTAAAAAATCCCATAAAATCCAAGAAAAAATTAATAAAATTAAATTAAAAAAAAAAATTTAAATTTTATAACTTTAAACCTTACTCAGCATTAACCTAGATTTCTTTAAAATCCACATTTTAAATATTCATATGAAAAAGACTGATTACTAATCATCATCACTGCCAACATGCTATTGTCTTCTATTACATTCAATGTTTTGAAGATATCACTGAACAGATTATATTATTTTAGATTCAAGGGCTTAAAAAACTGTAAGTAAAAATGAACAGTTGTCAGTACTTCACCTGCTAGCTGGATGACAGCATTTGCTTTAAATGAATTAGTCCTTCACGATATGAATCTGCTAGAAGAGTCTTCATCCAGAATAATTATATAGTCAGAGCTTCCTCCTGGTATTTCTTGGATGAACTCTTTCTATCAGATAAATTGATGAGATTAAGACAAAGTAAAGTAATAATCAGTGACTTAGTACAGAAAAGTTAAAGAGATAATCTTCTTAATGTCGGTGTGCCACCTCACACTTCTTTGATTCAGTAAAGCTAACGTGCTAGATCTTGGTATTTAATTCAGCTGCTCCGTCCTGCCACAACCTATTACCAACACCATTTGTACTGCAACCCCATAGAAATGTATCTGGTTCCCCTTGAGTAGCCATTCACAACCTTTGATTTCACACTCTATCAGCTTTAGATCAGATATATTTCCCTGAGTATGGGGCTGCCGTTTTGATAGATAGCTCCTGCCTTGGAAAATCTTCGTTCCTGAATCAAAGCCTGACAGCTGGGTTTGGGCCAGTTCTTTTTTTGCTGTATATATTACTGGAAGAAATTCAGGGTCACTTGTCAAACTACTGTTCCTTAGAGTAAAAAAGTGGCTGGCCACCAGCTTTCTCTTGTAAATGGATTGTTTAAAGCCATTCAATAGTGATGTTAGGGAGCATGCACTGAATGGATGTTGGGCTGGATGTTTGTTCCAGAGGGAAACTAAAGATAAAAGTCGGAGTTTCTTTCCAATAGAAAAAAAAGCAACTACACATTGACATTGACGTAAATGTCTGTCAAAGTATAGGTTCCCAGTGCTAAGCTCACATGTTTTAAGTGTCAGCTAATGAAAAGAAATCTCATCATGTGACCTAGCAAGTAGTATTTGTCTACTTGGAAAACTGATAAACAAGAGGAAAACATAGCTCGAGGCTTGGATCCAGTTTTGAGTCCCTAAATCCAAAAATATGTGGAGTTGTTGGAGAATGTCTGGTGAAGAGAAGAATAAACAGACTGTAATTGTTCTTATAGAGAAACAAAATTGTTCTGAGAGGCAAAATCATTACAGCCCTCAAATGCATGGAAGTTTTCTGCAAAGAGGAAAGAAAATGTGAAGTTGAAGAACAGATTGCTTGGGAAGTTTCTTCTGATCTGCAGGGAAGGCATTATGTGTTGGAATGTAACAAGAAGCCCTACTCCATGTTAAAGGGAGGAGCAAAGCACACTGCTCAAGTGGGAGGCCTTGCAAGGCCGTGATCAAGTGGGAGGTACTAGTTACTGGAGTTCCTAATGGAAGAGACAGAGAGAAGTTCATCTGATACACAGATGTATCATAAAGTATCATTTGTTTCCTGCTGCCTCAGAAGGAAAGAACCCAGCAATTTCTGTCATGATGGGGAAGCATCCAAAAGAAATTGTATCCACCATGCTGCAGTTGTAAGAAAAGGAAAGTAAAACAGTTACAAATTTCATAAACTTTACCCCTGGACCATTGCTAACAAAATGCAAGCAAAGGTTTGTCATAGCTCTTCAGTAGTAATCATGCATTTAGCAGGGTGTTTTTGTAAATAAACTTTGGAGGACCCTGCTAAAATTGGGACATAGTGTTCACTAGGTCACACAAAAGAGGACGTTCATAAGCATGACTGATCCTTTTATATGATGCTTTAATCTGATAAAATGTGAATTGAGAGTATAAGAGATCAAAGTGACAAGTCTATGGATGCTGAATGTTCTTACATATGGTACTTTAGACCCCTCCCTACACCTGCCATCTGGAACAAAGCCGTCTCTGTAAATATTTTATTTTTGCTGCCTCAGTCCATTCTTTATGTTTTGACCCTTACAAAAGGGATGAAAGTATGACCTGGAGCCCAGATGTTAATGCTTTTAGGAAGCTGGTTAATCCTTTGTAGATGAGAATTGCACCTGTCAACATGACTTCTAAAAGAACCGTATGCTACAGTCCTGCACACATTTAATCATTATCTAGAAAGGCAGAAAAGATTTTTATGCAGCCACCCAATCTTATTGTTTGAGTTCATTTAATGTCTTATTTTTTTTCATCTTGTATTTAAAACACAAATCACATTTTAATACCAAGATTTGACTTCCAGATATTGCTAATGATAAGAACTTCAATGGTAATCTGAACACAGCTGGCAGCAAATTAAAAACATATATTGAAGAGCACTGTGACACTCTAGTTGTCTTACATATGATGTGTTGAATGCCTGAGGATAACATATCCTCAACATTATGCAGATTTTTCAAAATATAAAAATATTCACTTGTAGTTAGCAACACTGGAAATAGCTTCATATGCTGGTTTTAGAATTACTTCATTTCATGCAAATTTTCCTCCTTTTTTTGGTCTGGCTGGGATAGAGTTAACTTTTCCCACAGCAGACCTCATAGTAATGTACTTTGTAGTTAGAATGGTGTTGATAACATACCAATGTTTTGACTACTACTGAGCAGTGCTCCCAAGCTTAGAGGATGTCTCCTCAAATCACCTCCCCATCCCTCCAAAAAAAAACTGCTGGTGGGGAAAAGAGTTTCGGATGGGCCATAGCCAGGGCAGATGATCCAAATTCACCAAAGGGATATTCCATACCATGTGACATTTTCTTAGCAATAAAAAGTAGGAAAAATAAGAAAGGGGGTATTTGTAATTTAGGCGTTTGTCTTCTGGAGAAACCACAATGTGTATCAAAGACCTACTTCCCAGAAAATGGCTGGAAGCAGGGTATAAATGTCTCTGTTTTCCTTTGCTTCCATGTAAGGCCTTTGCTTTGATGAATTAATCTACCTTTATCTCAGCCTAAGAGTTTTTCCATCTTATTTTCTTCCCCTGTTTTGCTGGGGGAGCAGAGAGTGGTTTGGTGAGCACCTGACAGCCAGGTGATCAACACACTACAGTTGTTTTTTGGCACCCAATGTGGAACTTCCAAGGAATTTGAGATAAGGACAGAAATTGAGAGAAGTAATGGGCAAAATATGGATTGAAGATTGTAGGGAATTTTTGTTGTCCTAATTGTAGTGAAGGGATGATTTGGGCATAAATTACCCACCTATTCCGGTGTTGTGTTGGTTATTTTGATTTTTTTAGGGGGAATTTGTTGGTCAATTAAGTGACGTTTTTAAAGATTGTAGATTGTGCTGTGAATATATTTGAATGATAATTCTTCAATATGCGATTCACAATGGCAAAGAATGGAATGTATTAAGTTTACGTGGAAAGGCTTCAGCAGTGGAAATTGCTGCAGGGATGGTTTGTGGAAGAAGACATCAGAAGCTGCCCCCAAGCTATACAGAGCCACTTCCCGCCAGCTCCGAGATTTCTGTGTAGGTTACTGCAATCAGCATTTTGAACCCCTACTTTCTTGGGTTGACTTTTCCATCCATTCAAGATATAGGAGTTGTATCACCCTGGTAAGAGAGAGCCATGGATGAGCTGTTGAACTTTGGGAATGAAGCTTCAAAAGTGACAGCTCTGCTTAGAACCTCCAAAAAAACACACTTAAGATTTACTCCTAACATTTTGTCCCAGGAATTTTTGACCCAAGAATTTCTGAAAGTAATGCAGTATGTTCTTCAGTTCCTTTATACTTTATTGGCAAGTATTGGATCCAGGATGCTGGTCAAGAAGAGTCTTTGATTCTACCTCTAGAGTCATTCCTGTTAGGTCTGCTGCTGCCATAAAATGTACTCTTATATAATCTCAGCCTTCAAAGAGGAAGATGTGAGCATCAGAGCTAAATCACATTGCCAGTGGAATGGAGAAATACAGAAGACAGCTCTCTCCTTACTCCAATTTTTTTTTTTTTTTTTGTCTTAGCCAGGACTATTGGCACACATATTTAGACTGGAATGATAAAGCTTTCTCAGTTCAGGCACATTCCCTGCCATTCTGTCATCCATGTGTCCAAGATGACAATGTTTAATAGTGCCTGTGCTATCTTTTAATGAAAATTACACACAACTGAAATATTACTCTGTGTGTTTTTCTCCATGATTGAAAATGTCAATAGAGATACATGACACTAAAACATCATTTTTGCTTGGGACAGGGTTCTAATTACTAATTACTACATTTTTAAGGTAAAAATATGTTTCATTTCTATAACTGAACCATTTAATATTGAAATTATCAAATGTCTTGATTCCATTTTCCACATTACTCTTTGAAAGGAAATTTCATTTTAGTAGATATAACGCTTTGTACAATTTATATATGGATACTTATGAATGAAATGACAGTACCACTGAGGAGCAAAAATTGTTATCCATCAGATATAAAGTTCGTTATAGTAACCATTTTCTTAAATACTACTTCTAACCTAGTGGTCACAGCACCAAGCCTACCAGAGTTCAAGAAACGTTTGGACAACACTCTCAGGGACATAGTAGTTCTTGGGGCTTGTGGGTCCCTTCCAGCTCACAACATTCTATGATTCTGAATCTAACTTTTCTTATTTTAGAGTACAGTATTGCCATGAAAATTAAATACACTGAATTAGTTTCTAATGAATATTTCAGATAATGGGAAATTCTATCTGATATTAAAATAGATGTATAGATACTAAAAGAGATGTAGAAGAACATATTAAGATGATCAATGCTCACCTATTGGTCACATGAAATACCCACCATATTGTTAAATACAGACAGGTGCTCTACATAGGAGCTTTGGAATTTTTCTGAAGAGGAAGTCTTCCAAGAAATTATGGACAGCTTGTATGCAGATGATCTTATGCTGAAAGATTGCTTCAGATAAAATATTTTGATCATTTATTGAAGAACTACTTTCACATTACATAACATGAACCAGCCAACCTCACTCACTGTTCACCAAAAATTTTAAAAATAGCTAGCCTGACATAAGAATTAATCTTAAAAATATTTTTCCCATGTCCATAAGGAAAAAGTAGAATTAATTTGATTTATTAATTTGATTTTGTTTAGATTGTCACATTTCTTAAAACAAAGAAAAAGTTTTTTCTGCATATTAATTTTCTTTAGTCTATTTCATGTTTAAAAGTTCACATTGATTAAACCAAGAGTTTTTAAGTCTGTTTAACAAAAACATATTACCATTCAAAATTAATAGCCCTTTATTTGTCTAATACAAATGAAAAATAAACAGGAAGATACCTAAAAGGGATTTGTTTTACTTGACTTAACACACTGTTTCAAAAAACTCTTTTTTTCACCTGCTGTGTGAAAAAAACTGAAACAAATTATATACTGCAACAGAAAAAAGACTATATTTCTGCCTCTTTGTTATACAGGCACTGTAATGCTAACATTGTAATTCTGATTTCAGATGGGGCAAAAATGTCCAAAAATGTCTTTGAATAATGGATGATTTTCTGTTATTTCAAAAAAGTTTAGAATCTTACTTTTTCTTAAATATTACAATATTATTCTCAGATCAATACAATACTTTCCTGTTTTTTTATCAGTGCAAATCTTTTAAAGACACGGTTCACAAGATCAAAGATAACCCTATAATACTTTTCATCTTCATACATTCTGGTCGCAAATCCCTATGTCTATTGTTACAGCACTCAGATAGTATTTCTTTGAAATACTTTCATTTACTTTCTCTGAGTATTCATAAAAAATTGCAAAAGTTTTACTTTGTAAGATTGCCTCTAAAATATCTGATCTTTAGATCGAAAGATTTCTTCCATGAGAATTATTTTCACTATAGATACATATACGAATGCTGAAAAGTCCTTGAAAAAAACCCAAAAGTCTCCCATTTATTTGCATTATCTTTGGATCAAAAATTCAAGTCTTTAGAGAGCAAAAGTGAGATTGGATGTCTTGGTCTTTATTCTGACTTCACTAAAATCAATATGTTTGTTAGGTGAAGGACCGAACTAGTAGCATGAACTTTTAATCAACAAAGTGCACATTCCAGATTAAAACCTATCTTGGAAAGTTGATCCTTTTTATTTTCTCATCTCCTATTTGATCATCAGATGAACAGCTTTATGGAGGTTCTCTTGAGTTCAAAGATTTATCTTTTATGATAATTTTTCTTTACAGTTACTATTAGACTCCTATTTTTATTCACAAAATGTAATGAAATAGTAAAGATTGTTGACAAAATTACGGTTAATACACAACTTAATGGTTCTTAATCGCCTATTTAAAATGCTTCAGCCATCAGTTGAAGAGCAAAACTGCCACTTCAGACTTTGCATGATGGCATATAAAAAACAGTAATTCAATGCAATCCTATCACTAGAAACTATATATTGAAACTACTAAAGCACAACTAAACCCAACAATTTGGAAGTGAACATTGGTGTCACTTCACAATCAGTTTGGTAAAAGAGAATGATTACTACAGATATTTATTAATTTTGCTAGCTCTGTTATAAAAATTTTATTAACTGGAGTTAATTTCACCCAGCATTTATTTTATTAAGTTAGGAAAATCAAAAGAGCTATGACATGAAATTTTCTTGAAAGTCAGCTGTAATAAGCTCTGAGTAACAGTTTATCCTACTTTTTCCAAGAGGACTAATAGCAATTATGTAGCATGTTTTCACCTCACTTGCAGATTATTACTCTAACTTGTTATATTGTTACTGAGCTTTTAAACAGCTCCTTTCATTTCCTAAACAACTTCCTGCTAGTAGAATTTAATTAAAGACCCAAATCCAAATTTCTGCTCATAATGTCAAAACCTCCATTTTGTAGGATGAAAGGACAAAAGCATTACTTCAGGTTATGTAACAGATGAAATTAGGACTTAAAAATTACATTTAACCATGAAATGAAACCTAGGATTCCTGGAATGTGGGGGTTTTTAGTATTTTACATATCTGTGCATATGATCCTTCTAAGAATCAGTCCCAAACCCAAAAAAATTTCAACATAAATGTGTATGTTTGAATCTTACATCTCCATGTTGAGGAGCAACACTCTGATGTGTATCTAGTACATTTACAGATTATGGGGTTTGACCAATGACATTAAACTTCCAATATAATTTGCAGATTTTTTCTTAATAATGGTATAGATAAAGCTGTTTGTCTCAGAGCACAAGGCAAATTTGCGAAATTGGTATTTACAGATTTTTTTATTTATGTATTAAAAATTGTCAGAGAACTCCAAGTAGTAGAAATTCTAGGTATCATGGTACTGAAGCTGCAGAAGCTTGGCTTTCAGCATGAATCCTAATCTCTGTTAAAATCCTGTTATTAAAATTACTAGAGAGATATCTCTGCTCAAATTAAGCTGCAAATGAGATCATATGCCAAAGTCAATAGTATAGATTTTTATTTAACTGTAAACATGATGTAGAGAGGGAAAGATATATATAGTAAAACAGAGCAGGTGGGAGAGACAGTGTCCAAGAGATAGATTAAGTAGATAAAATATCACCACTCAGTGGATTCTGACAAAATTCTATTAATCCTCTTCTTCCAGTCTTGTGAAGGTCCCAGTCTTGTCAAAATGATGACCACTATCTTGATCTGTTAGGAGTTAGAGTGCACTGGGTTTACATCCTCCCAGGTTCAGTTGGGAAGACTGAAGTGAGGAGTTTTACACTAAATGATGTAATGTTTTATGACCTCTTTTAAGAGGTTACACTGACTCCTACATCATCTAAGTTGAGTCAATTATGGCCCATCAGCAGGGATGAATACCTTCAGGCTCTGAATGTCCCAGTCATTTGGAGTGGAGTTTTCACAGCTGAGCTATTTGTGTGAGGACCTTGTCATGATGAAAAGTACTATTCCATCTCACAGGATTTGCCTCTTGCCTTGTCTTTTTCAACACCCAGCTGTAGCCTCTGGTGATGGGTGTGGATGCCCTCTGCACCTGGGTGGTTAAGGAGTCAATTGAGTCATCAGTCATTAACAGTCCAGTCTCTCACAATCCCCAAAAGCACTTTGTAGTTCACCTGTGGTAGGAAGTGCTAATACAGTGGTCTCTTTGTTTTTCAGGTTGTCTTCAGACCTATGATGCCTAGACTCCAGGGGATATCTGTCCATTTAGGAGACAAGTCTCTTTTTGTATTGCCAGAGTTTTCTTTTAAAAGGAACCTGAAAATGTGCATCAGGCGGAGCAGGTGTATCTGTTTTTCCATGTTTTATCAGCGTTCAGCAGTTATCTTTTCATGTGTGAGCATTTATTACCCAACACAAAAACATTCCAGAAAGCAGAATGCAATATTTTTAACTAATTTTTTTAGATGACAAAACCAGAATTCTTCAATTAGAAGAATGACTAAATGAGCTTATGAATTTTGCACAACTTCACCAGAGAAAGGGTTGGTAGCAACCAGCACTGTCTACCTCCCTTCCTTGCTATATATATGCAAATAGTTTCAATTTGTTTAAGGGAATTCCAATTGTAAGAGTGTAGGTTTAAGTCTGTCAAGTTAAGAAGACTGCTTCATGGGTGATTGTCATACTATAATGCTGTTTTATGGATGGTGTCTATGTTTTTATGCAGTACTAATAACTTCATGCTCTGATTTATTTTATCTCTGATCTCAGCCCACCACTTGCATGGGTCCCTTAAAGGACACAAATGCTGCTCTTCCAGGTGTCTGATTGTTGCAGTGTGTAGGCAGGATTTAGGTGCATACCTGACTACAATAAAGTGATTCTGGGGCAACAATGCTGGAGATACCAAGAAATTCTTGTAATACATAATAGAGTGAAGAAACCCACTGAGAAGATCTGTTCCCCATTGTATCTGACTTATTGTACAGATCTGTCTCTGTATACTTGAAAGTTTTGAGAGACAAAACATTTTAATCGCCTTTTTGCCTTTTTATAGTCAATTATATAATGCATTAATTTAACACTTTCAGCACTACTAAGGGCTGAGTTGACTCCTGACTTGAGGCTTACCTATAATTTTTTTCAGAATTTGAACAGTTATATTTGTCAGCCAAAACGAGAGGTTCCTGCAAGTCTGCTCAGTGGGGCTGCTTCTGACACTACAAACTGGCACATCTTACTAAAGCAACTGTGATGTGGATGTGGAAGGAAATAAGGAACTGCACAGCAGGAGGGTTGCTACTGCAGGGCAGGACAAGGATTCTACATGCCAGAAGGATTCTGCCTTGTGCCTAGTTAAAAAGGGTCAGAGAGACTAGAGTTCCCTTAACCTTCTGATAAACTTGTTTCCTCATACGAGAATAGCTGTTTGAAATATAAATGGTAGGAGAAGAATGTCCATATAACTCATGGCAGTGCACTACTGCCTACACATGGCAGTGGTCAAATCCCAAAATATGAAGGCTCTTGCTCTTCTACTGCCTTTTATTCTAGTCACGAGAGAGGGTGAAGACTGCAGTTCCTCAGAAGTACAGAGGCTGAGGTTTTATGTGATTCAGCAGCACCTAAATGCCCTTATCTGAGAAGGAGAGGCAGTGCCAAAAGTCTAGGTGTTACAACTTCCCAGTTCTATGAGGAGAGATATTGGGAATTTATGTGTGATGAGAAAACCTTGTAGTCTCTGAGAAAATCTATGGTTTTGTTAGGTTTGTCTGACTTAGCAGTGAAAAAGTACCTCATTCAACTCTTTCAGAAGCCAAGTTTATGACAGGATAAATTACGCTTGTGAAAGCTCGGTGTGTGTCCAACAGTACTGCGTCATTCAGAGCTACATCAAAGGCAAGGAAGTTCCTTGGAAGCACAGCTGTTGATACCTCTAACTATTAATATCTGGAGGTCCTCATATTTGAGCAGAGCTCAAGATCTTTTGTTATGATGAATGATGTGTTTAAATAAAGCAATGAGATGACAAGGGATAGTATTAAGGAAAAAAAAAAAAAAAAGATGCCACAGTTCTGCTGATTGGAAGTGCCTCCATTTCCCTCTTCCCATGCTTTTTCTAATGAAAAAAATAGTTGCAGTTATGATATGTTTGACTGTATTTTCCAGAAACTATATAATTTTGAATTAAGTGTAATCTGGACTCTTTTTTTCTGAAAGTATTTTTGACAAATTATTTTGGTACAAAGGAAAGATTTTTAATATTTCAATGAACTTTCACCACTAATTTTTTCCTAAAGAAAAGATGAGAAACAAAATTACTTCCTTCATGTTCACATTTTGTGGGTATAACCAGTGTTAAATAACCAGTCTCTAAAACTGAATTAATCAATACGTCTGATGAATTGATGTTTCCTTTCTGTAACAAACTTGTAAACTTGGAATTTAATCTTAAAAATAATTAATTATCAATCAGAGTAATCTGAGTTAATAATTTTTTGTCTTCTTACAGTGGGATTATAAAAATAAAAATACTGTTCCTAAAGAAAAAATAGTTAAAACCTTTTTCATTAGTTTATAAGAATAGTGCTTTCCCTTTCAATTATCTCATTCCTGAACAGCAAGAAACAACACAGAACCAGCAGGAGGGAGAGGATTAAAGATAAGAGGATGGGAGACTAAAGATGAGAAAACATACTGGCTGTTTTAAAACAGAAACATTGAAGGAACTCAAATGCAAAACACAAAGAAGATAGTAACAAAGAAAGAAAGAAAAACATAAGAGGAAAAAACCCTAAATTTGTGGTCAAATGAAGTTAAATTGGCAGATTAAGCATCACAAGGCTGCTCCCAGCAATAATTCAGAAAGACATGTTATGTGAAGAAATGTCTTTTGCTTATCAATACAAACTGAAAGCTGATGGATGATCTGCATTTAAAAACGGCATGCTTGTGGTTTCAACCACTGTATCTGAACTGCCTTTATTCTAGGTGAGCTCTCAGTGTAGATCTCTACAACTGATCTCCAGCAATTTGTTGTAGGACTGCTTTTATAGAGATTCTATTGAATATGAAAGATTTCCTTATCTATTTCTGTCTCTCCTCATCATTTTTCCTGCATGTCTTTCCTATTTTTTTCATGAAAAACAGTTCTCTTTTCAAAGTATCCAGTGTTTTCTATAAATTAATGTTGCTGTTCTGCAGTCTATTTCCTATAATGCACCTTTTTCCCCTGCTGCTTAGAAATCCTTTGTAAAGGCTTTATTTTAAAATACAAAGTATATACAATTATATAAGATATTAAAGGAAGTGTTATGCATGCAGAAAACTTCAATGATCAAGGTCTGCCTTTCACATCCATGAGCAGAACACTCCCCACAGTGCTTAATTCATCATGAATTCAATGTAAATTCCAGATTTGGTACACAGTCTTTTTTTACTGTTCCTAAAAACACTAGACAGTTTCTAGGTGATGAAGCTCTTTCTGGTTTTTTTGGAGGGTTTTGTTGTTTTGGTTTTTTTTTTAATTTTCTGGTTTTATATATGAGCTAAAAGACAGGAATAGATTGGAAAAGATCACTGAAAATTACTGCCATGAAGAGGGAATCAACATAGAAATTTTTTACAAGAGTGAGTGTATGCAAGTTGGCTCACAGAGAGATCTCAGGGTTCAGATCAATGGAAAGTTGAATATGATTCAGCAGTGTGCCCTCATAGCCAAAAGGGCCAACCCTGTCCTTGGGTGCATCAGGCACAGCAGCACCAGCCAGTCAAGTGAGGTAATTGTTCTGCTGCACTCTGCACTAGTGTGATTCCACCTTGGCATGGCCTCGAGAAGTTTTAGGAATCTCATTTTAGGAAGGTCATCAAATTGTTAGAGTGCCTTGTAAGAGAGTGGAAAAGATGATGAAATGTCTTGAGGACAAGCTTTATGTGGAGTAGCAGACATCACTCCGTTTGTTCAGCTTGGTGAAAAGAAGGTGGGGGATGCCTCATCATTATCTATGACTTCCTCAAGAGGGACAGCATTAGAACATGAGTGAATGGAGTGAATCTGCGTCAGGGAATATTCAGACTGGACATTAGGAAAAGATCCTTCACTGGAAGTTTGTCAGTCACTGAACTGCCTGAAGCTTATTAGAGTTAAAGAAGCATCTGGATGATGCTCTTAATCATACATTTTAGATTTAGGCAGTCTTGCAAGGTGCAAGGAGTTGGACTAGATTATACTCATGGGTCCCTTCATACTTTAGATATTCCCTGGTTCTATGAACTGCTTATCTGGATGGTTTACCAGCCATTGAGCAGACTGTTTGATACTGTAAATGAGGAAAGTTTAAAAATACTTGCATCACCTAACAAAATGCAGGAGGTTTTATCCTCATCTAGATGTCATTGCTTGAGATTTTTAGTGGCTGCTTCTGTCAGAGGTTATAATCATGACACTGGATTACTGTAGAAAGAGATCCTCTACTTGAATTATATTATGGTTTCAAAATCCAGGATATAAACTTTTGATGAATTCAGTTTTATATTCTTATTGTGGTTTTGTTTATAATTTCTTTGCTGTTTTAATTATTGTATAGTTACCACAAGTACTGTGGATTGGTAACAAAGTCAATTAGGGCATTTCTTTCATTTCTAATAAGAGTTTTAGTAAATATTTTCTAACAGATCTTCCAGTTAAAAATGTTTCATTCTTGTAAAATTGATGAGTCATCTAAAACATTTCAATCTCAATTTTATATATTTACTAAAAAGGATATATATATATATATATAATTATATATATTATATTCTTTATATATAAAGAATATAATATTTGCTTTTTACTACTAAGTACAAAAATCTGGGCTTGAGTAAAACTATTTACCATATAGAGTGAAACTGCAAATAAATAATTTATATATTTTATGTGCTTCATTTGTCGTGATTGAGGGTTTTTATTATAATTCTCCTAGTCAACAATTTTGAAAAGCCCCTAAATTATCCTTAACTAAATTTATTTGAAAAAATAAGTTTCGCTTTTATTTCATAATTTTTTTATTTATTTTCCTAGGCTATGTATTTTTCTTAGGAAAAAAATTAATTTCTTTGTAAGCTGCTTCCTACTTCAGCAGTGAGTGTTATTTTAATATAATACTTCTTCAGATCTTTAAACTTGTATTTTATTCTTTCATAACATGTGGCAAGTTCACTAAGTATTTACAACTATTGAAATAACTAATAAGAAATCTTAATACTTCTCTTGATAACTATTGAATTGAAATTTGCTGGATTTTGCTAGTCTCTTATTTTAGTAGTATGTAGAAGTTATTTTCAGTAGCATTTAGTAGTTTATTTTTAAGCTAAAATCTAATTCTGAATTTGCAAAAACAAAACCTTTGCAAAATGTTTCCAAATGCTTTGGAAGCATGAGGAAGCCTGCCCGAGTCCTGTGGTAATGTGGAAGTTTTGACTGACAATGGTCACATTGATCACCTTGCCTGCCACAGAGGTACCTTGTTTTATTGGTTCACAAAGGCAGTCACTGCCTCTCTAGAAAAAGCAAGAAATAGTAACATATTGATTCAACAGTTGCACTTTTAAATATTGTTTGGGTATAGCAAATGAGCATTAAAATGTCTTACAACTTCAGTGGGTCTCAGTGATCTGATTTCTTTAATGGCTGTTGCTGACCATTTTATTTTCTAGAGTAGTTAGAAAAGAAAAGAAAATAACTTACTGAAAGGATAGAGGCAATATGCAATCATAAAAGAATATTTGCTGTGGTACTGCTTAAAGAAGCACATCTGTACAATTTGCCATAATCACACAGTGAATTGCTGTGTATCAATATTGTGTTATAAATGAAATGATGGAAACTTTAAACAAATGGTTCTTAAGACTGATACTTATTTGGAACCATATGTGTCTGCTTTGAAGGAAAAGCAAAAAATTATTATTTTCACAAAATAAAAATTTATTCAGGAGTAATGAATGCAATAAAAGAATGATGAAAATAAAGAATTCAAAGCAAGTAATTATTGTGGCAAATAAACATTGAGTAATCATTTTTTTTTCTACAGGAAAGATATACAAACTCAAAAATAGATATTTTGATATATTAATTTTCTGATTATAAAGTTTCCAAGCAAAAATAATCTAGCTTTTTTTTTCTTATGTTAAGAAAAGCGCGTGTTGAAAATGAAGGAGAAGATAAAGCTTAATTCAAATGTTTCATTTGATGTGTTCTGATTTGGTTTTAGATTTTTCTCTATTATTTCAGCTGCAGATCAAAGAATAAACACTTTTCAGTGCCTATATATACAAATCAAATAATCCATTTTCTGTAATTTTATGCAAAGTATTATGAAGAATACTTACAGTGGAACTTTGTCCAGATTGTGTCTAATAAATGGAACTCCATACCAAGATCAGCTATGACTTGTACTATCACTGCTGTCCAGTTCCAAACCAAAAAAAGGTCCAAACCTGAAACATCCTTAGCCAGTAGCAGATCAATTTTATACCTTCTACCACTGCACTTAAGTACAGAAATCCAGCTATGAAAATAACTTTCTCTGAGCCAGGGTCTTGGACTAGAAAGTCAAGGCATTTTACAGATGATTACATTGGAAGTACCTTTTTTTGTTCCCTAAAATTCATGTGGTTTGGATGACCATTTACTAGATCATTCGTTTCAAACCTCTTATGTATCTACTTCAAAAGTTTTGATATTGTGTACACTGTGTCTAATTTATGTTTCTGCTGCATGGATTTATGTTGCTATAAAGACTATCTGTAAAGTAAAAAAACATTCTTGTATTTTTTCCTGTTTGTGGATGTGCATTTGACGAACAGTGCATGTTTCAAAATAAAATTCTACTTCAAATGACAATTCCTTTCTCCCAGTCCAGTCATCAGCTATATCTTTAGAGGGGAAGGTATTATAAAAAGGGAGTGCAAAGTGAAGTTGCATGATCTCTAAAGGAAGAAAGGAGATAAAACTTGCACTGTACTGCCTTTTCCTTTGTAGAAGTTATTTGAATAGCATTAATTTTGGAACATATCTGAAGAAGGCCTCCAGTCTCACTCAATTAGATTTCATTTAGTACTTGCATCTTGGGCGTTTGTTCCTCACATCTGGGACCATGTATCTAGTCTTACCTTTTGGGATGAGTCCCAAATCAAGGATATGTTTTGTACCATTGGCTTCAGCCATTTTATTGTTTTCCTTCTCTCTTTGGCAGAACAATGCATCAATAACTGCAATTTATTGTGTGTTGTAGCCCAGATTTCCAATTAACAAATGAAGTAGCAACTAAATTAGTAATCCTAAAGATTTCTTGCAACAGGTAATGCAACATTCATGTGGACTTTTTTTCATGCTTGTCATGGTTAAATCCCATTTGGCAACCAAGCCCCACCTGGCCTCTCACTCCTCCTGCTTTGGGATGGGGGAGACAATCAAAAACATAAACCTGATAAAGCCTGTGATTGAGATAAAGACAGTTTAAATACATAATTCAAAAACTATGCACAAGCAAAGCAAAACAAGGAATCTTCACCACTTCCCATGGGCAGTCAGGTGTCCAGCAATCCTCAAGAAAACAGAGATCCATAATGCATGGAGGTGTCTTGGGAAGACAGATATCATAACTCCCAATGTTTGCTCTTTATTTTTCTTTTTACCTGTCCTGGTTTTGGACAGGACAGAGTTAATTTTTTGCACACTTTTCTAATCTGGGTCACCCATGGTGAGTGGATCAGGGAAAGCTTTATGATGAATGGCTGAGGTCCTTTGGCTTGTTCAGCTGAAAGGAGACTGAAGGAAAACTTCTTTGTGGTCTACAGTTTCTTCATGAGCGGAAAAAGAGGGGTGGGCACCGACCTGTCTGGTGACCAGCTTTAGGACACAGGGAAACTGTATCAGGGCAAGTTTAGGTTAGATATTAGGAAGAGGTTCTTCACCCAGAGGGTTGTCAGGCACTGGAACAGGCTTCCCAGGGAAGTGGTTACAGCACCAAGCCTGACAGAGATCAAGAAGTACTTGGATAATGCTTTCAGGAACATGATGATTCTTTATGTGATCCTCCACAGGGCCAGGAACTGGACTTTAGATGAGCCTTTGGATCCCTTCCAACTTAGGACATTCCATGATTCTCTGTTTGCAACTCTCCAGAGTGATGTGCAATATGAATCAGAGGGAAGAAAAAGCCAATAACAGGAAAAGTGTCACAAGGGTTCCAAACCCTCAATTTTCATTATAGACTCACTCACATATCTTACATAAAAAGTCCATAGAACAATACTTTTTATTGTTATTTTTCTTACAGTCTTTTTCCCGTAGCAAGTGTGGGGAACCATTCCTTTGTTCTTATCTTCTTTCTCTTCTCACTACTGTGACACTTGCTTTCAGTCATCACAGTTTTCAAATGTGATGTTTCCAATGGGGAGAGCAGCTTTCCTTACTCCACAATGTTGCATTACCCCCCATGCCAGATATAGGAATATTTGCCATCTCTTCTTTCATGGGCAGATGCATAATGGAGGGAAGGAAATGTAGAAGCATTGATAGAAAGGTGTATTTATGCCTTCGTTTGACTTTTCCATTACTGGAAGAACAGGGTTCAGCAATACATGATTAATAAGCTACCATAAAACTAGTTTGATTTAGACAACTAATGTGGTTATCCTTAAGTCCTGGTATGGATAACTGCTCTACAGATTTCACATGTCAAAATATTTTTTTCAGTAACATCATTCAGCTTGTGATATTCAGTTATCAATAAGATAAATATTGTTTGAATTAATATTTGCAGAAGACTATGGTCCTATAAATATCTGAATGCTGCTTGAATCTAAATACACGGTCTTGGCAATTTCTTCTGTTGGAATTTTCTTAAACCGTCTTTATTCCTATAATCCAAGTGTCTTGGTTTAGGACACCAAAAAGTATGGTAACCCAATAACGTAGAGCACAGATCATCAGTTACCTCAATACTTCCATTCTATAATCGCTACAACAAACATTCAGTGAGAAATTCACTCATATCCAGAGTTTTTGTGAAATTCTTGACAGACTCCAACCTGAAATCAGTATATAAATAAGAAGTTAAACCTTTAAAAACCTATCTTTAAATAGCACATTTGTAGAAAGAAGGACAAAAGTTAATTTGTAAGGTTTCCAAGCAGAATTATAATAGAAAAATACAAACTTCTGCCTGGATGTATTCCTTAAAACCAGGTGGTTGGTTTCCAGTTATGGAATGTTTATGTATGAAATTAAGTTAGACTACCAAGAAAGAAAAAATACAGGTACCATCTTTCAATGCTCAAAAATTTAAAAAAAAAAAAAAAAAAAAAAAAAGAAAGATTGCCTCCATTTTTATGTATTATTTTTTGATCAAAATGTTTCTTACCAAAATTGAGAGGTGATTTGTTAGTCAAACTATGCAGTTAATCAAAATTGAAAGGAACATAAAGAAACAGGAACTGTTATAAGTATTTTCATTTTCCTCTGGCTGTGTTTATTTCATGTGCTTAAAGATTACTTTAAGCACTTGTACTTATCTTGTGCCCTGGTATAATCCTTCAGTGGATTACTGTGTTATGCTAAGCACAACCCTGTTTTCACAGTTTCATAAATACATGCAAATACCAAAGGCACTTTTCATTTAAGTGGAATTTGTATTGTATTGGAATTTGCATTCCACTGGAAACCATTATATACTTCCTATGGCACACAAAAGTGAGAGGTTGTATTACTTTTGAAATGGAAGGCACCTTTATTGATAGATTTATTTGTCTTGTGAGGATATCCTAAAAAGTCTGGCATACTGAAACTGCTTGAAAATGTATTTCTACCTGTTAACTATTAAGTAATAAACACGAGGTCCAGTCAGATAGATCTATATATGACAGATAGATCTATACAGGAGATCTATATCAAATACAGGTCTTTTTTTGTTTGCAGCTATCCTAGACATTTATATACAGAAATAAAATTATACTGAAATTAGTAGAGTTATTTTAGATGCAGAATGACATTAAGTTGAATTTGGCTTAGAGAAGGCATATACACTTTGCACCAGTAGCATGGTCTTATAATGGAATGCTGATCAAGACCTGAGACATTGACAATCTTTAATTTTGCAAAAGAATATTTGTAAAAGCTGCTCTGGTGACATAATTCATTCATAACTTTGTATCTCTTGTAGCTAACAGTGCAATACAACATACTGGAGTTTCATACTGGAGAAGGTGAAGGATAAGAACAAAACCAAGTATCTATCAAGTATCCACATAAATGCTGAGATTAATCAATAGAGAAACCCTCACATTCGATTATGTGTGAGAACCTTTCAGAGATCATTGTTGGCATTACTGTTGGCATCTGGCATTGTTCACTGTTTATGGGAAGATAGTTTGTAAGGATAGTGCAGAAGGCAATTTTCCTCAATGAATTACAGTTGTACTGATTGTTGAGAAATGGAGACAGCCTTGCCTGCCCAATGAGGATGGGTGATGCACCGGCCAGAGCTGCAATCACTTTGCCACTAGTGTCCCGTGCCCAGAGTGGGTCACACTCCAGGAACAGGAAGCCTTAAATGTGGCTCGATCTACGGCTCTATGGCCTTTTGGCTGTCAGTTTGCATTTGAAGGATGCAAGGAGGAGGGGGAGATCTTTTGCCTAGGATAAAAAAGGTTTATTACTTTGGGGAATCCATGGGGCAAAAGATAAAAATGGCAAAGGTGCAACAACTTAAATAGGGGGGAGATTCAGGGGGAAAGTAAAAATTTTAGCAAGTTGGAGAAATTCTGAGGAGCGATAAAGGTAGGGTTTACAAAGGCATTGTCCAATGAAAGGTAGGGGGGAAAGCTGGGTCACATGGACTAATGGGAAGCGGAGTTTTAGGGGGTTTCCAAAGAGGAATTCCAAGCAGGGGGCTGGCACAAAGAAGGATTGACAGGTAGTTTAGGATAGATTGACAAGGTGGGTGGGAGGGTATAATTTTGGACTAAATCATTAACTTAGGCAATAACAGAACATATCATTAACAAGAAACACATTGCAACAGATGGGTGTTATAAAAGAGTGGGCTAACTGGTCATCAGTGAGTTGGAGTCTGTTGCAGTTTGAGATGATGGGGTCTGCTGGCTGTGCTGTGAGGAGGTAAGGGACATGTGGTCGTGCAAGGGACAGATAAGATAAGAAGATGTTGTGTGAAGGACAGACAGGGTTAGGCAGCCAGGTAAGGAACAGCTTAGGGTTAGCCAGTCATACTGAAGGAAGAAGGAAACTTGCAGGGAGAAGGAGTGAAGAAGTAGAGCTGTGTAAAGCTGCCTGTAAGAAAAGGAGTCAGTGCTGTGTGGAGTTGCCTGAGAGAAGGCATGAAAAGTTTTCAATAAAGGACTGGTGATGGTGCCAGTCATGTCTGTACTACTACAACAACTGTCCTTTTAGTTTTCTTTTGCATGATGTGTTACATCACTATTCTGAAGGACAATATTAGAAACTCCAAACAATTTTTTTTCCCGCTTACCGTCACAGTGAAATAGGGGGAAGAAAATATATAATCTTTGGGAGATACAGGGATACCATTGCCTACTCTGATGAGGGCTGAGTTATCGGGCATCTCTAAAGAACAAATGGACCCATAATATCATTAATCTCTGGGAAATCCTGTTGTGTCTTGGTCAGTATTCTTACTGCAAAATTTCTTATTAAAGTTTGTGAGAGACATGTGTGACTATTTGCAGGCAAACTCTGTATTTGTAGGTACTTTCCAGAATTTCTCTAGATTATTAAGATCTCTTGCCTTAATATCTGCGTTGTGTAGCTTTTTACTCTGAACTGAAGCTATGAATTAATTTACATCATTCCACTTGAAAATTCTTCAGAGGTAATTGCAATACTGAACTAAATAAGATTTTTTTTTCTGTTCTACATAATTTTCTGCACAGCCAAAAATTATCTGATGTCTATGATGGCAGTATGTAAGTTGTAAATAGACATGCTTAAAGATAAACACATTGATATTTACACAGGCTCTCTGAATACTATGAGTAAATCTCTATATTTATGAGTACTCTCAGTTTAATGGTAACACAATACTGATAAATAAAATTTAGTTTAAAAACAAGCAAAATCTATAGTATGGAAAAAAATTCTTAAAGAATATCCTCATTCATGAGGAATGTTATTAGTGAAAGTTAAAATTTAGTGTGACTCTTGTTTCAGAAGATAGACATCTTTCAGAGACTTCTTTGAAGTGTGATATTTTATTGGATCCTAACCTACATCAATTTCAGAAAGGTGTTCTCAAAATGCTCTTTAAGTACCTGAGGATGCACCAATGACTTAGGATAGTAATAGCAAACAGACAAATTCACATCAGAAGGAAATGTAGAATTTTTATTGCAAGAGTGATCACAACTCACAAGAGAAATTCACTTTCTCCTGTGACTAGCACAGGGTAACTAAGACTCCTGCTGTCAGTGCAATACCTAATTAGATGTATTTTAGAGACCTTAACTTGAGGAATTACTGATGTAACTGATCATAATATAACAGAGCGGATCAAAGAAAAAGTGCAGTTGAAACCAGTTAACTTTCACTCAAAAGTTATACACATTTTGAAAAAATAATTTTATGAGATATTCATTCTACTCTTGTCCAAATAGGATTTCTACTGTATTTTCTATAAAAGCAGGGACTGGAGGAAGAGAAGAAAAACTGTTAGTGGAACCAGCAGTTGTTTGCTTCTTGCACTTTTCTTCTATGTCAGTACTGTGAGATAGTTACTGTGATAATTAAAGTGAGGCATTATGATCCAAAAGAGAGAAACAATGGCTGCACAAAAGATGGAATTTTTACTTAGGGAAAATTCTTTCTCTATTTATAGATATAACTAAGCATCATTAGACATTAAAATTTGTTGGTTTTAAATATCTTGAATACTATAAAGCATTCAAACCTTTTATTGACAAAAATTAAACTAGTCTATTTTAACTTTTTTCTTAAATAAACATAATGAATTGCCCTGAGTGCCCAAGTCTCCATGAGACATTCTAAGTTTCAAGCACAAGAAATCTGAAAGCCTTTACAGCTCCCAAAACTCAGATCTCTTTCTCCTTCAAATGAACACTGGCTTAAGACAAAGCTCGTTATTTCTTAATACTTTTAACAATCAGGCAATTTTGCAGCAGGTACAAATGCTTTTTTTGACATAACTTAAAAAAAAAAAATCTGCATTTTCTTGGTTGCCTTTAGCGGTTAGTTTAATGTATTATATGTAACTGACTAATTTAAGAATTCATTTGGAATACAGGAAAAAAGAAAGTAGATTTCCTACAGATGCTGTTCCATGTTGTTATTGGGTGGTTATGCCCACCTACTATATGACAGAAGACCAAAACAGTGATTTCCAAACCTCAGCTTCTAGTGCTATTCTTGTAGACAAATACATTTTACATATTTTGTAGAAACTGACAGAAGTAGGGTATGCAGTTAGAAATCTAAAGGTCAGCATCTAACATTATATATGAATAGAAATTCACTACGAAAAACCCAAGGAGATTATTCCAGTCACATTTTAAATATGGAGTCATCTGATTTTCTGATCTCCTTAAACTCCTATGCAGTAAATAATATATGTAAATATTTTCCAGTAGACAATGCTAGTTGCTGGCACTAGTGTAGATATCATAACCTCGAAATAATTATGGCTGAATATGAGGTATCATTTTGCTGTCTCCTTATCTGCCTCATTCCAGTTTTGTACCTCTCTATATTCTTTTCTGATTATACTTTGCTTTGCATGTGTATCTCTTCACTCTCCAAATATCTTAATGTCATTTTTTTTCTCTCTTCCTGATGCACAGTCTGCATTCTAAATATCTGAGACTGCAAGTAAAGAGACCTTGCTGCTTTCACATTAATTTTCTTCTATTTTCTCTGAATTTATATTTCAATCTTGAGAGAAAGTCTAAATGAAAGGAAATGTGAGGTCAAAGAAATTAAGACAATCATGGAATCAACAAAAATATTAATGGATGATCATTTAAACTGGTAATATAACAATGAGATTGCAAGCAGAGAAAGACCTAATTATAGTACCAAAAATCCTGTAAGAAGAAAGAAATATTTTCATAATAGATTGAAGTACAAAAAGATCTGGAAAATTAAAAGAGAAGCAATTTATGTTTAAAAAGTTGGAGCTAGAAAGGGAGAATAATGCTGACTGCATGTATCTGAACGCATGAAAGCATTTGCATTCAGCTAGACAGCAAGAAGCTATATTGAGATCTTTGAACTCTATTGCATCTCTCAGTTTGTAAGAGTTCCTCTGGAATATCAGATCTTTCTGTGTTTGCCTGAGGATGTTTTCTAAAAGTTGTCCATACTTCCTCATCTGAGAAAAGTATATGCACAGAATACACAGCAGACTATGCTGCCTCAGTCTTAGGTCTTTTCTCAATTATCTCAATTAGAGTTTTTGAAGTCCTGAAGCACAGAAGATAAAATACATTCTTAAAGTGGTAGGAAAAATCTCACTCCATGCAATTTATACACAATAAGTTTGGAAATTTCTTGACCTCAAAATCTGTGGCAATAAGTTTCAAAGAGAGACCCCACAGTGTGTGCAAGCGAATTTGTTTACAGGTAAAATTTTTCAAATATTTTTCGATGTTCCATCTTTTCCAATTTTGGAAAAGAAGCAGTAATTTATAAATGATATCCTTGATGTTCTTGTTCTTTTCCCTAGATAATGTTGACACTCTGTTTTCTGAACAAATGTATTAGTAAATGTTGCTTTCCTGCAGAACCCTGTTTTTGAGCAAGTATGCAATTTTACTTCTTGCATTCCTTTTAGTTAGCCAAATAATGTTAATTTCCCTAGTTTTTCTAAAGGTGCTGCTGGTTTTTCAGGGTCTACTGCTTCTGCATAACTAAAATACTTTTCCACATCTTAGCCTGACTTCAATGTCATCACATATCAAAACGTTTATAGAAACTTAAGCTACCCAAGGTTTTTCATTATGCCATAATAAATAAAACTGAAACAAAACTACAGATAGAGTTAAAATCTACTATATACTGAATGGGAAAGAAGTCATACTTTGTGGCAGACAAGCCAGACCTGAAAAAACTCTGTGGAGCATAAATGCTTTTTTACTCTACTGAAATATGAAACGGAACAACATCTTCTTATATCTGATTTCTCCCCTCCTCAGTTACACTGGTAGATATAATGAAATATTTTTTTTTTCCTGAAAACCTTGACTTGATACTGCCCCTTATCATAGCATATACTTCTACCTTTTCCATTGTCTCTCCTAGGGTTTATGTTAAAATTAATGTACAAGCTATTTACTGATGATGGCTGCTTGAATTCTTTATTACATTTCGGATATTTTAAAAGAATCTTTTGAAAACATAAATACACTTCCATCTACCCCCATTTTTCTTTATCTATTATTTTTCTCTTAATTCATAATAAAGGCCTACATCTTTTCACTCATCCTTGCCTACATATACAAACACATTATTCTATTGAACATCAGGACCCATGTCATTAATTGCTGTTCAATTCAGATCTTCATCAAAAACTAAAGATTAAAAAAAAAAGATGAGTTTTGTCACAGGCCAAATATTTGCTTAAATTTATATCTCAAACTTTGCTGCATACTTTAAATTGCAAAATCTAACTCCAATGTAAGGTTCAAAATGTATAAATTAGCATTCTTTCCAAAGCTCTTGTAAGTTTTGGAGAATAAAATTTATAGTTCATAAACTTTCTTTTCTAATTAATTTACTTTTTTTGGCAACCTCCATGAATTCTAGGCCTACTCTCAAATCGATATATTCATCCCCTTTTGTCTCCAAGGCCCTAAATATTTCGATGGTTTATCTGAAATCAGTTCACTACTTTTCTTTTAACCTCAGAACTATTCTCTGTAAATATTTCAGCAACAATGTCTTAGAAGAAAGTAGACAAAAATTGAAAGAACATTTCTTTTCCAAATGCAGTATTCAGTCACTGCTTTCTTTGTGAGTTTTAAATTACATTAGAAGTAACAAATTTAACTTTTTTGAATGATTCAGTAGACAATGGGAGCAATCAAAAAACCAAAAAAATCCCTTAAAAACTTTAAATTTCCCTATATATTCAGTCATTTTTATACGGACTCTTAAGAAAATATACAGGACTAAGTATATTGAAACAAAAGTACTTTGGTGTGGTAACACACACCTTTATCTCCAATAGATGAACCCTGTAATGAGTTTTAATGGTGTTATTTTTCATTAAACACTGGAAAAATATCTAGCACAGCTGACATCATATGAGAGTTAATCCTGAGATTATAAGGAACTCCGTCCTACTCAAAATATGTTGTACTAAGTTTTGTACTGGTGATAGTCCTTAAAGTTATATAGCTGATGTTGTGCCCATTGCCAATTATTTACTCCAGATTGCTTCATGTTAGTTCTAGGTCAGATGATGCTATGAGTAAATAACTCTCCTGTAGTTGCATGCCATCCAGTGAAATTCAGGTTCTAAACCAATTGGTTGCGAGGAAAGTTTTCTATAGTCTCTCTTTGTGTATTCCTACTGATCATGATTTTCTGGTTCTTTTAGAGCTATCAACTCTATTTTTTGAAATGTTAGGTCTTACCCATTTTTCACAAAATTATTGTCTGTATTCCATTCTACTCCTATGAGCCGATTTGATCTTCAGTTGTGAGGGATAATAATAATGATCTAAAGATACATTTGTTCCTCCTGCTGAATCTGTAGAATCTAAAATATAGTACAGAAGCACAAACAGCAGGATAACCGGTATAACCCCAAAGCTGTAGCTGAATGGACTGTCCTTTGACACATGGAGAGGGAAAAGGCAAGGGCTGTTTGTCAGTCAGAACAATGCTAGTTATTGAGGACTAGATTTGCCTCTCAGGATATACCTTCGAGATGCTATTACTGCAAGTGTTAGGTCAAACTTTGTTATCATTCATGTGCAAGGATGTTATACAGATTTTTATTTGCTTTAAACCTTTTATTGAGTGTCTCTAGCAAAGTTTTGCTTGTAACGGGGCCTTAGGGGTGCCCTCTGAGAGAAGTAGATAGGGATGCCCCATGTGGGAGTCAGCCATTTCCAGACAACTCCAACAGACTCACCACAGGGTAGAGCTGAGCATCTTGGCCAAGGTAGTGGCATAAATGGGAAAGGATTTTTAAGAAAGGGCAAAACCACTGCACAGCTGTGAGAGGGAGAACTGAGGAAAATATAAGAGGAACAATGCTGCAGACACCAAGGTAAGAGAAGAAGGAGGGACAGGAGGTGTTCCATGCACTGGAGCAGAAATTCCTCTGCAGCCATTGGAGAAAATCGTGGAGAAGTTCCCCTACAACACATGGATGACCATTGTGGAGAGATACCAGCATAGCAGCCTTGGAGGACTCCACACTGGAATAGGTGGAGATGCCCTGAATGAATTTGCAGCCCCTGAAGGGTCCATGCTGGAGCTGTAGCTTCTGCAGAGGAACACATGCAGGAACTGGTTGCTGGCAGGAACTTCAGCCTGTGGGGCACCAACACTGGAATGGTCTTTTCCTGAAGGACTACACTCCCCAGGCAGGATCTGTGCTGAGGCAGCATATGGAAGGTAAAATTGTTGGGAATGACTAAGTCAAATGAAGCCTTGGAAGAAGAAAGGTCATTTAGTTCAGTAGTTCATTACTATTCTAATAATTTTTTCTTTCAATAAATTAAATTTTCCCAAGTCCAGTTTGTTTTCAATGATGGTAAGGTATCTCCCTATCATTATCTCTGTCCATGAACCTTTCTATCTTATTTTCTCCTCCCGCCCTGCTGAAGAGAGACAGTGAGAAGGCAGCTGGGTAAGCAGCAGTCAGCCAGCCAGCCATCATCACGCCATAAACCTGTAGCAGTATATCAAACTGGAAATGTAGCTTAGAGTTCGTTCTTGAGTTTTATTCAAATTTTACGACAAGGGTAGATATTTTCATTAGTGGGCTTATAATTCTCCAGTGTCTTTCCATTTTTCCCTACATTAAAATAGGGAATAATTTCATCTTACAAATGGTGAAAAAGGGTAAGAAATCACCGTGCTCCTTCTTGAATCAAAATTCACAGTATGTGGCAGTAATCAAATAAAAGGGATGACAAAATCTTCAAGCAGACATAATGCATTTTTCTGTTAAGTTCAGTGAAGTTCACCTGGCCCAGATTCATACAGCTATTTACCTTCAGATTTCAGATATCTGAGTAAACTTTCAGTGTGAAAATATCATTACTTTTTAAATATACATTTTCTCAAATGCGTACATCAAGAAAAACAAGCATTAGAGCATCTTTTTCTCTCAGAAATATTTTAGATTAAGTCTCAAGAGTCAAAAGGAGTATTTAAAATTATCTGCTCCATCAGTATATAACCTTCATCAAGAAACTGTCGACAAGCTATTGAGATAGTCAGAATTATTGACTGGACCCCAGAGAACTTGACTCTAGGCAGTGTTGTGAGGTTTGAGAGTTACAGTATACAAATCAGACAGTGAAACCTTTAACTTTGCTAATGATAACCATCACTCTAGACTTCTGATCTTTGGGATAGTAGTTCAGCTGATTCATCTTTGTTCTGTGACAAAAGCATAGATTCCAGTGATTCATTACTTTTACGTTCCCCTTCAGCAGAATATTTGCTCACTCTAGGGGCTTGTGTAACAGAAATCCACAGTGAGAAGAAAACACTTTGGGTTGTGCCAGGTCTTTTCTGTAAACAATTTAATTATTTTGACTTCAGATAAATACTAAAATTAAGAAGTACTTCCATGCTTTTATTCTCAGCTAAGGCCTGAGACAACAGATAAAAACCATAACACAAAGTACAAAGGCTGAGGAGTAACGCAGTCATATACTTGTAATGCAGACTATACTTGTCATACATAGCATTCTAAGGTCATGATTTACAAAGCAGAAAATTATTATCTCACAAGCACACAACAGTCATTATCCGCTCATCAATAATTTTCCTCAGGGTTAGTCATTAATATGCTTTCTCAAGAGATTGTTTTCTTGACAGGACTATGGACTTTGCAGACACTATTTTTCATTTCCTTTTTCACCATGATAAATTGGAAGGATCTGGACTGACCAAACTTGGTACCTGCATTTGGTAGTTCTGCACTGTTGCTATTAGTCTAATAATGCTGGTGCACTTTTAGAGGACATGATGTCAGTGAAATCGTCCAACCATCTAAACTGTCTATATAGTCAATAGAGAAAGCAAACTCTGTGACATGCCTGTCTTCCTAGGTCAAATTATTTCTGTTCTGAAACTCTTTACTTACTGCCTGTAGGAAAGATGGGGTTTGTTAGTTCTGGTTACTTGATCAATCCTGTTCAGTTCAAAGATCTAGTTTAGACCAGATGCAGCCCTTTTCTCTTAGCAACTTAGGAACCTTAATTAAGTAGTTAAACTTAGGTAAAATGAATCCACACCTTCAGGGCGCATGCACAAACACACACACACACACAGACACATGGTTCTTTTTCCATAAAGAGCTATATTAACCTCCAAGAATAATGAGATTTTAATATTAGCATTGTTACAAAGCATTCTTCCTTTCTAGACTCCAGACATCTGACAGTAAACAGAAGCAATCCCTCTTTCTCCCAAACACTGTGATAGAAAAGGCCAATTTTTCAGTCTACACATTACTTCCATCAGGCAGCTACTCAAATTAAGATGAGATATAGGGACTCAAAATGATAGCAGTCAATGGAAAATCTATCTCTGTGAATGGCAGCAAGTATAATTCAGAGAATATTGTTATCAAGCCTCACGTAACCGGTTTTTCTGCCAGAAGTTGAAGTACCACTTGTTAAAGACTTCATAGCACTATGAATGCCTAGGTATATTTCAGCAAGTCCTGTTTCTGTTTGAGCTCCCTTGAATACATTATATGCTGCAATAACTTTGCTTCTCCCCCTTCCTCCATCAAATCTAATTTTAGTAAAATGTACTTTTTTTACTTTCAAAAGAGTTAGACTGTATTAACAAAGTTGCTATTGTTCCTACTATTAATACTCCAAAATTTTACAAGGGAAAGAAAGAGAAAGTCCTTCCAATAAAACTCAGAATTTATCAGAAACATATCACAACTTCGTTGTTGTATTCCAAGTAATGAGGAGCAGTAAATTCACTCCAAATTCTAAAAATAGGAAAAGCCATATTTTTTTTATTTTATGACAGCATTTATTGACACCTTCCTTCCTACTTAGAAGCATTATCAAAGTCTTTCTAAATAAAAAAAATCCAGCCTGTACTGAGTGGTTTTTTTACAAATTTTGAGGACAAATGGTTCAGTTCTGGATCTGAGATGTTAATTTTAACTGCCTAATAATATGTATAATGGCTGTGGCGTTCTTGGAGTCTCTCCGCCAGTGTTGATCTGTCATGGCCTGCTGGAGTTGTTCTCACTATAACAATTTATCATGATGTTGGGGAAAGTGGTGCATATGTATCATTTTATTATATGTCCCATTATCTGAAAAAGATTCAGAGGGTGAGATCTTGAGGTAGCATAAATATTTGAATCCATTAGCTTAAATAAAGCTGTAAGTTTCCTGTCTGTACCATGGAAATACTTACCTTTGACATTCAATAACCATTGCATTTGACAACATTTTGCACAAAATTATAAGGTTATAAACAGACCTGTAAAATAGGAAAGATATTTCAATAACTAAACAATTAAACACGTAGATAGTTGAATAATGACTTGATCCAAAGCTAAGACATTTCCCAGATTAGGAAATTCACACCTGTTAATCTCTGAAGGGTGAAAATTTTGTGTCAACATTTTTTCCTTATAAATAAGGAATGTTTAATCTGAATGAACTCTGCTGAGCTTCTTAGAATCTTTATACTGCAAAATGTATAAAACTGCAGAGAAAATATTAGCTACTAAACCATCCCTCCAATTAAAATAATGATAGTAACAACTCCGAAAGTTTGGGAAATAGTCATACCATATTTATGCTTAGTATTTTCAACTGTCTAGTTAGGTTTCCTGTATTTATCCATCTCCTCAAATATTCTGAAGCTGACTTAAAAGTAAATTATGTGGTACATTTTCCATTTAATATTTTTTTTAACAGACAAGGTTTACGTACAGAACAGTGGATCATATTGGACAGTTATTTTTCTGAAAAATAATATTAATAATTCAGGTGATTTTTTGTATGGAATCACACCAGAAAAGGACTGAAGTTTTCAAATCAAAGTAAAAGAAAAACATGTTCATTTTCACCTGAGATTTTTGAAGTATTTAGTAAGCTATATTTTATTAAGATATATTTTTTGTGGACTGTACTGAGGTTTGTGTTCTTATACATGCCTCATTTGTTTTAAGAAAAAAAAAAATTCTTATAGGAATATTCAGGCACATGTATTCATGTCAGAGCCTGTAAATATAGTAATCTAATCTTAGTTCTAGAAGTTTCTTACAAGGTATCTTAAAAGCTGAGAAAATTAGTATGCCACATGAAAAGTTCCTTATTAATTGAAGAATCTGAGGAATCTTACAATTTATTCAAAAATTACCATCTATGTGGGTAGGCTATGGCATATATTATTGTTCTTAAGAACATTAACTTTCAGCTGGCAACAGATTATTGACATAATTTTTCACACGAGATGCTACTTCAAAATTTGAAGCAGTAAACACAAATTACTAAAAAATTTTCTCATTTCTTTTAGTTACAGTCACTTTCAGAAAAGAAATGATCCATCCCAAGGCAGTGTTTGATCAATCACATTAGCATGTAGAAATTAGGTGAAGGTAAATTCAATTTAATTCTGTGGTCTGAAATCTATGATATAGATTGAATGTATGTAGTAAAAGTGATGTCATGTATGTTGGTCCCAGTTTTAGCCAACCTTCTTTTTTTTAAGAAACTGAAGTATGGAATCTTGCAATGACCTGGCAAAAAGCAGAAAAAGAGGGAAACAAAAAGATCTTGAAGTTTTAGTAATGTTTTGCTTAGTTGTAATGCACCTGATCAGTATGGAAAGGTTTTATATCATTAGTTAGGTTTTTCAAATTACTGGAATTTGACTAGGTTCCCTTTTCATCATGTAGTCGAACTGTATTATATAAAATATTGCCATATCTCAAAATTACTTGAGAATATAAGTGTTTGCCAACCCAACCTCGCCCTGAAAAGCCAAGAACCATGCTTTAAGTTTTACATAGCAGAAGACAAAAGGAGAAAAAAAATTGTTTCTAATACATAAGCTAATAATTTGGTATAAAGTTTGAGCACTTATAATTGTATCAGTTTATTGAGTAGATTTCAAGTTTTATAGGTGAAATATTCAAACAAATGCTCAGAATAAAATAATATACACATAGAGGCTAATGGATCTAATTCCCACAGAAAAATATTTGGTGGTTATATTCTTCTTGCACGTATTGTAGGTCTTGTGTGACTTGAAATGTCTTTTTTTATTGTATCTTAAATTAAAGTTTTAGGCAGCATGCCCTACATCATCTTGAAAATTTATTAAAAATGTAAAAAAGTGTGCTTGGTTTACTTTTCTGTTGTTTCAATAATCTTAATGGGTAGCAAAAATCTGATTTTTTTTTTTGCAGTTGTGCTTTCAGCTCTCCTTCCCACAAGTCACTGGGCCATATGATTTTCCTGTCATGTGGACCAGAGTAAACAAGGGAAAGAATAAATTTTCCAACAGTGACAGTGCCCTCTCTATTGTGTATTACTACATCCCGAAAAACTTGATTAATTCACTTGGTCTGTAGCTTTCAGATCTGGCTCTTGCAAAGTTTATCAGTTAATCTGTAATATTAGCTCTGCTACGAGGACCTTTGTGAAAGCAAAACATAACAGGAATCCATTTCACTCTTTTATCAAAAGCACTATTGATGACAAACACTGCAGTGTATTTGGGGTTTGGCCAGCTACACTCCTAGGCATGTTTATATGGCAAGTGAAAGGCTAAATATTATTGCACCAGTGCCAAAGCAGTTTCCTCTCCTTGGCGGCTGCCGACTAAAAGTCATCTTCCTGAGACTGGTAGGGTGGCTTTGTCCTGCTGTGCTATGACATTTCTGGGTACTGTCCCTTTGCAGCTAATATCATTAAATATTTCCTTCATGCACTGAGCATGTTGACAAAATAAATCCAGCTGAGAAGCAGCACCTGGTATTGTAATTTTCCGTGCCTCTACTGAAAATGTAAATAAAATTTAACCTCAGCAGTTTACTGTTTCCCTTAATGAAAAATGTATGGAAGCCAATAAGAAACATTGAGTCAATGTATTTTAATAACATGGTTTTTAATGTTGTGATGTTGTGACAGAGGAGAATTCTAAAGATTCATGTGTACCAGTCTGAAACATTATTATTAAATTCTATCCGGTGCATTTTCAAATATGTATGGAGTAGTATATATTTGGTTATTTCTACAGAGTATCTAGCTGCAAAAATACATTAAGAAGATTAAATATTTAGAAAGGTGCCTAGCTTTACAGAGTCTGCTAAATTAATGCTGCTAAATTGCAGCATACTATCTGCATTATTTAGAAATATTCTATGTCATAATCTTGACTGCAATTTCACACACCATGTCATAGTTATCTAAATTCTGGGTTCAGGCAACAGGTATTAGAGCTCCATGGAAAACTCAACTGAAGCAAAGGAAGGTTATTGTTATACTGGGAAGTCAAGGACAGAGGAATACTTTACTCTTGCGTCAGACCTCTGACAGAGCGGCTCGTCAGCTAAACGACATTTTTCCAGACTTCCAACTGTTTTCATTTGTAAACAGAACAACAAAACAGTTGTAATAGAAAATGAGTGCTCTCATATCAAAGTGGAGGTAACAGATCAGGCTTTGGAGACAGATAGTCTCCACATTTGTCTTATTACAATTTCAGTGCAAACATGACATCCAGACATGTTCCATGTGGCATGACTTGAGTGTTTCTCTGTTATGACTTGATGCATCATTTGTGTGGGACTGAGGAGGACCTAGGTCACTTTCTTTATATCAAGCACATGAATACCTCAGGCATTTTAAAACAGGAACTGTGACATTTCTGAAAATAACCTAAACAACAAGTTTCATTTTGTAAATCTGAGATGATCAAGTCCTTCTATGCTTCTTTAGAAGTGGTGGCATACAAAACATTTTATTGTCTTAGACTAAGAAGTTTTGTCTTTTTTCTTGTCAGAAATAGAAGTCGTATGTGCAGAGAAGCACAGTTAGTGACAAACTGGCAAATGTTCATTATCTGTTTTAGTGAATCCTGAGCAGTGAATGTTTCCATTGAGCACACTGCTGTCTGTTGCATCAGAAATTGTTGTCTCCTACAGTAGCGTGGATGAGAAGCCATGGAAATGCATTTCTAAGTAGCAGTATACAGAGCTGCCAGATCTTAATTGTGAGATATGTCACAGCCAGCTAATTTTTGAAACCTTTAAATTTTCTGAATAGGTCACTATTTGTATTGTCAATAGATTTCACATTGCTTGTACAATATGTCTTATATCTGAAAAGAATACAATAGAATCACTGAGGTTAAAAAATGTGGCATACTGGATAGCCAGGGAAAGGAGCAGTCTGAGTTTTCTCAGACTGCTCAAAGGAAAACAGAGTTGATAACAATGTTAACATCTTGTCTTGTGACAGGAGGGATGTGTGAGAAAACATGGTGCTTTGGTGAAGGCTTGTTTACTGGGGGTGTTGTCTTCCTTGGACCAATGAGTTTGACTCTGTATTCGGTCCTGTTATCTAGTGTTTATAAGGAGTGTGTGTTACAATAAACTTGTCTCTTTCCTATCTTGAAGGGAGACCATGTTGCTGTGTGTTTTACTCTTGTCACCATCCCATTGCTAATTATATAGCTAACAGTGACAAAAAAACACCACTGAAATCGAGTCTAACCATTAACCTAACACTATCAAGTCCACCACTAAACCAATGAAATAGGGTAAGAGCAAATGGCCCCATATTGCTTGTTATGGGGGAGGAGACACATTGATATTAGCACTCAACTCAAGCAGCTGTCAGCATTTACCAGATCTGACTCTTGTTTGTCCTATATGTTCCCTATGCATCTGTCTTTATATCCTTTTCTGGGGACTTGAAGTCTGAGCCTCATTATGGAGAAGACTGACACATTACAAGCACCAACCAGATATCCCTCTATGGGCCTGCCTGCAGGGATTACATATCCTGTCTGGAAGTTCGGAAAATCTTCTGGAAAGTAGCAGGGTGCATCTGAATAATTTCTGGCTGTAATTGGAAAGGAACCTTAATTCCCTACTTAATTCCCTGCTTATGGGAAGACTACTTTGATTCCAAAAGTGGTTTTGTTTTGTTTTGGTTTTGGTTTTTTGTTTTTTTTTGTTTGTTTGTTTTGCTTTGGTTTGGTTTGGGTTTTTTGTTTGTTTGGTTGGTTCTTTTCTTTTTGTTTTGCTTTTGTTTTTGTTTGGTTTGGGGTGGTTTTTTTGGTTTTTTGTGGGTTTTTTTTGGTGTGAGGTTTTTTTTTCCATAATAAGGGACCTAAGACCACTTCTCTGGTTTTTAAAAAAGTGCACCTTGCTCGGTTAGGTGCCTAACCATCTTAGCTTTCAAATCATCCAAGAGCTTAAAGGTTCAAGTCCTGAGTCCCTCATCAAAGCTGGTGGGAGGTTCTCAGTCATCACTATATTTTATACCTGATCTGAGTGGCTTTCTGTCATCACACACAGATTTTGTGGATTTTGTTTCTGTGGAACTTAACTTCTTTATCAAATTAATAGGGAATGAATGTGCATATTTGTAGAGCTGTAAATTATCCTGCTGGGCTGCATCTAATTCTGACACACTGTGAAACCACTTAAACTACATCAGCTCATGATGAACCAAAACAGAAGCAGAATTCATTCAGGTCAACAATGTCACATTGTTATATATCTGTGCCATATCAAAACTGAGATATAAATTTGCAGTATTAGATATGCTTGAGATATGTGGATGGAAGTACAAGCAAAAATCTCTAGGATGGTAAAGGATTTCCTGCCTTGAAATACAACTCCAGTGGAAACTGTGCTGTGGTAAAAGCCTTTGAAAGATTGGAATTGTCATATAACATGCAGGGAGATAGCACTGACACAAGGAGCATTGCATTTCAATGAAGGAAAAAAAACAAGTGGAAAGATACAGAATTCCAAAACGCTAAAAATCAAAGTTGTAAAAGACATGCCAAGTTGATATAACACAAACAAATCCTGAAATGAGGTAAAATGACGTTTAATTCAATATTCAGAATGAGAATATGGTGAAATAACTCATTCACCATGTTTTAATAATAAAAGAATATCCAGTGATGGTGTTTTTATGACCTTTTTTCTTTTAGTCAGGAGTTGTTGTAGTTAAATTTGAAAGGTTGTTTTTTCACACCCCTTCTGACAACAGAGTCAGGCTAACCTGCTAACTCCTAGGTTAGCAGTGCCAGCTCTTAAATTTGCACCCTAGTGGGCAGATGCTGTATTTGAGATTATGATTAAGAGATCATGTATTTACATTTCAAGCAAATCAGGAAGTGGAAACTAAAACTTTTAAAGTTATCTCTACTCCATTTTTCCTTCTAACATGCAAGTTCTCCTGAGTGGTTTTCATTTGCTCTTTTTTTCAGGTCATTTAGTTTCTTATTTTAGCTATTATTCATTAAATATTAAATTTAAGGCATTTGATCAGGGTGCTCAGAGCTGGCAATGAGTCAGATCTAAACATTATATCTTACTGATTTGCTCTGTCATTGTAATTTCTCTAACTGCTAAATGAAATATAGGAGATCACTGTAATGTAGAAAAGACCTTCTCAAACTTACCCATGAAAAAGTGATGTAAACCAGTGGGAAAGATATAGCAACAACAATTTTTTTATCTCCATTCTAAATCAGTAGAATAAAATGCACCTTAATTCAAAAAATGTACACTGGAATAAGCTATTTTTGACAGAGTTCAGAATATCTAAGACACAAAATACTGTGTTTTAGATTGATTCTCTTTTCAATTTTTTTCCATCATTTTCGGATACAAGAAGAAGCAATGAAAATCTCTATCAAATTTGAAGAAAACATTATGAAACCATCACTTTAAGACCGTGAACTTCCCCTTTCAGGATCCAAACTGCTGCTGGATACTATATCTGAGAAACTCTCAGTTTTCTTGTATCAGATTTTACTATAGCTACTATCTGACTATAAGCAAGAACTTGCTGTCTTACCATCTTCCTACAATTCACTTGAAGGTGACCTTTTGTCTCTAGTTTTCACAATGTAAGGGAGGTAAATGAGTTGCAATACATAATTTCTGTGCAGCTTCAGGAAATACCCAGAGGTCCCCTTGCAACCGGGACTTCTGGTAGACTGGACTGACAAGGGATGCTGAACTGGGACAAAAGGGTTTTGCTGCCCCAACAAATGGCAGAGTGAGAAGGAAGTTTGGAGGTGGACTAGACATAGGAAAACAGACTTTTAGACATCAGGCAACTTAAAATAAACCGTAAAAATATAATCACATTGTGCCTCCTCTAAGAATGAGTGCCATAAGATACTCACTGAAAAATGTGCTGCAATGAACCACAGCTGTATGAGGTATAAACTTTTTTGCCATTTGCATATATTTTCTAAATTATTCACGTTTGCTTCTTCTTTCCATATCCTTTCCCTGCATGTCCCAGCTTGAATTATTAAGACTTCTTTGGGTCACAGTTAAATTCACCACTGACATAATTCAAACTGCTTTTACTGGCCTTATCCAAGAGCAAATAATCAAAACCCAATGCCTATATTTAAATTAAAGGTATTAATGTATTTTGAAGATTCCATACATGCAAAGAAGCATGTTACATGAGATCTGCCTGTCTTTGCACAATGCAAGAAATCCAAGAAGTTATTGGAATGCTTTCTTGTCTCCAGGTTTTTCACAGGGATAAGTATAACAGAACTTTATCTCTCTCACTGTCATCCATCTAGGCTAAAATAGTCACTGATTTCCACATTAAGGGCATAGCTAAAAATCATAGGCATACTCCAGTGTTGCTTTCCAAAGATAGATTCCATAGCACTTTTTCATTTCACTTTACTCTTTTCATTGGTTGATCTGAATTGAAATTGTGCATTTTAAACAAAAATAATTTTAGTAGTGTTGATCTAAGGCAGGCTATTGAGGCTATTTCTAATGAAATAAAAAGCTGGTAAAACCATTAGATTCTAGATTAGCTCACTTGGTCAGACCATGGTGCTGATAACACCAATGATGTGGGTTTGATCCCCGTAGAGCCTGTTCACTTAGGAGCTGGACTTTGATGATCATTGTGGGTAGTTTTCAACTCAGAAGAGTCTGTGAATCTAATACATTTGGACTACTTGCTGTGCAGGGAAATAACTCTGGTCCAGTTTTAGTTTATTTAATACCCTTATCTTTGGAGTTGTTCAATAGGTTCATGGTTCAGCAGATGTTTCAAAAAAAGACTGTCCATCAATTAAATTTCCTGCAGCAAACTGCAACAAATCAGTCCCTGCACTAACTAAATATTCCACCATGGTTTTATTGAATAATAAATGGTGAGACTGTTTTTTATTAATAAAACAAGGGAGGTCTACATCTGATTATTGGCTCCAATTTATGAGCATATGACACTATCATAATGTACAGGAAATAATTTCAATTGCCTAATATTACTGTAATTACTGTTATTCATCACCTATCAAATGAAAAATACTGTCTCTGGATTTGTCTGCAAATCTGACTGTTGATACACTTCTACTGTACTATTAAGCAAAAACTGAGAGGGAAGGCCCTCAGTGACAATGTATGGAATGAAAGAAAAAGGCTTTTATGTACCCCATACATAACAAAACAAGGAAAGCATTTTAACAGCTTGAGAGCTAAACAAATTGCTCCTTATTGCATTTCCTTTGCAAGATACTTCTAACTTTCCTGTGCATCTAAGTTCCTCCAGAGAAATGGTACCCCTTAAAGTCAGTAGACTAACAAACCCTGGCACTAATAGAGCTGGAGGTTTTCAGAACTCTAGCTTGTTTGATTGATTTTTTTAACTGACTTACACTAAAACGTTTTTTAATATCTGTTCCAACACAACAATTTGATAACAAAGTGCAAGCAGTAGGAATTAGCAGACTAGCATTGAAAGCTGTTCCTTTTCTGTCTTGTTAAACTATCTTAATCACCGAGTTTTATCTTCTTTTCAAATTCTCTTCCTCATCCTACTGGGGTAGAGTAAGCTGTGTGCCTGCCCAGTTAAACCAAAACAGTTTTTCATCTTTTCTCACTGCTGATTTTACTGTCAAGATTATTTGCTAAAGGAGTGCATTTTAAGCTGATACTGCGAGATATGAAAGGCTGACAATTTCTATGTATCTCATCATTGCTACTAGTACCACAAACCCCCAATTCTTAGAGACAGTCATACAACTAGAAAACACCCTGTTTCTGTGCATCCTTTCAAAACTTTTTGTATTTAAAACCCCCCACATTTTAGAAAAACTGCTCAAAGAATAATTTCCACAAATAATTCTAGGGAATATTTTTAGTATAATAAGCATGCTTGATGAGATAGGAATTCTGGAGGGAGATTTATTTTTACATAGAAATGTAACAAAAAGTTATTTCTTAACTATGAAATATGATTGTTTGATTCTTGGCTTTTCATACTAACATGCAGTAATTTTCTGCCTCAAGGAGGCAATAGCAAGCAGCAACTCATGTCAGAAGACACTTTGGCTGAATTATTGATTTAGAGAATTTAAACTCTATATACAAGAGGGCATACTAAAGGTAATGGCCAAAGCTGCTATGTGCACCTTTGACTGTGAAAATAAAGTAAATACCTACTTACTTCATGTTTTAGGATTTTTAACAGTAAAGATTTTCAGCTTCTCTCAGCCTGATTCACTGAAGGAGAAAAAGCAAAAAAGGAGAAATCAATTGAAATAGAGTCCTTTGCTACCAGTAAGCATTTCTTTTCTTAAAAGCAGTTTCTTGTTTCTGCCTGATCAAAACTGTGTGAGCTATAGTCAAAGAGATCCAATCATGAATCATCTCTTTAAAATCGTGGATTATCAAGCTTCAAAACAGAACATAACAAAGCAATGTAAACCAGATACAGGCAGCCAAGCTGGCATTGTGAAGAGCCAGTTCAATTCTATAGAATTTATTGAATCAGGCACAATCCTTAAGCTAAGAATCGAAGCTAAAGCCAAATAGCTATATTACCATGACCTTGATCCTATGCTAATAAACCCTGCCAAACTTGATTTGGCACCAGAGAAAAACAGCTCAGATATCTTGGCACAATCAGCTCTGCAAATACTCATTTCTTCAGGCAGACCATCACATGGTCACTGCGGTTTTCATCTATCCAGTATCGTAGTACTCTGTCAGATCTCATAACTTCTTCAAGAACCAAATGCACTGGGGAGTGGATTGCAAAATTCTCAGCCTGGCTCCACTGGCACTAGATCAGATCCACCCCCTTGGAATACATCAGGCCCATATGGTTTGGGATGAACGGGAACAAATGGTACATATACAAGCATCAATTTTCTTATAAGCAAATTCTTTACCAAAAAAGGCAAATCTCAAAGGCTTGAAAGCCATCCTTTAGTCACCTTTTGTTGCAAAAGAATATAGTATTGAATTTCTGTGCTGTTATCCTTAATAGAGGGTCTGGAAATATACAAGGGTATCAAAACATAAAAACAGAAAAGTTGAAGGGAGAGAAACCTTTAATACATAGTCCTACCAAGGGTAATAGGAGAGATGCTAGTCAGATATGCTATATCCCCTGTGTTTATTTGGGATATAGAGGAGCCTCTTTGCAACAACTCTACATTTGAGCTCCAGCTAAATAAACATATATCTGACAGGCCACCTGACTGTGTAACACCATGGCTGGAGCAGGGAAGAACTGTCAGGAGGAAGGAGCAGCAGGCAGCTGTTATAAACTGGCTGCCACTCCCCATTCTTTCTCCCTTACACTGTCAGGGGCTAGAAGGGAGGGTGGTAGAGAAAAGTGGAGTTTTATAACTTGAGACTGATTAAAAGGGGCATGGGTGGGTGTAAGGTGTTCTCATTTTTTCTGAGTCAGTTATGCCTGTGAGAGTAATTGGCAAATTATTTCCTTGTCTTTATCTCAACCCATGAGCTTTTTCGTCTTATTTTCTTCCTCTGTCCTGTAGAGGAGGGGAAGTCAGAGAGCAGCTGGGTGGATGTCAGACAGCTGGCCAAGGTTCACCCACCTCAAGAATTTTCATTGCTATTTTAGTAATCTCAAGAAAATAATGTAAATGTGTCAATCTGGAGTTTGGCACAAAAGACAGAGGAAGAGTGTTTAAGCTCAGAGTACTACTGAAAGGAAAGAATATATTCATGTTGTCCATTAATTTATTTTGGAAATTAAACAATGTTATAAATGAGAGACAAAAGTTTCGATATTCAGCAAAATTTAGATTGCTTTATTTGATATAGAAAGAGCAAGCAGCGCACTGGGGAACGTGAGGGGTCACTGCCCACTCCACGCTCCACCGAACCTTGGTTTGCAGCCTCTTCTTATACTGTGGGTTCTCGTTGTTCACAAATTCACAAAGCCTTTGGGTGATAATCAGTCACAGATTGCCATCCGGTCCTTGTAGATGACCACCAGGGAAGTTCTGGAGGTCTGGTCTTTGTAGATAACCACCAGAGAAGTTCTGGGAGTCTGGTTTTTGGGATAGGCAGTATTGATCAGACAAAGGCAGGAAGGGCTTTTTGGGAAGCCCGATTTTGCAAGCTGGTAGCAGATACAACTTATTTGAAAAACATAACATAACATATTATAATGTAACATAATACAACATAATATAACATAACAAGGTGATTTTAAACAGAATTATTTAATCATATAATTTCCTTTATCTAGTGTCCATGCTTCACTTTAGAGCTTAGTATTCTGGTTTATACAAACCCTAATGCTTTTGTGATTAACACGAATCTTTTATCAATTGTCACAAACAATATATATGACTGCCAGAAGAGATATGTCAGAATCTTTCCACAGGGAAATAAGCATACAAAAGAAAGAAGGGGATTAAGTTCGTGCTGGATCTTGCTAGAGACCCATGAATTGCATATGATAATTCAGACATTTCTGTGCTCTTTCTCCTCTGCATTGCTTAGTAAATTTGCCTTTCTGAAATACAATTTCTTTACTGCAACACCAATTACTGGAACACCACCTTGATTTCTATGTATTGCTGATTTTATTTCAAGGTAGAAGACTGTCAATTCTCCACTGAAACACTACTCAGTGAGATTCTGATATACTTAAAGTAATATTAAAAGCAATGTAGGGGATGGCACAGTCAGTTGCAGAGCTAACTTATTCACTTTCGATTTCCTTGGATGCAAATCATGGTTTCAGGCAGTTAGCCAACACCACAATGGACCATATTTTCTGCTGGGATATTTTCTTTACTTCTTAATAGTATATTTCATAGATAACATAATATTGTGCATAAAGATTAATTTCATAATAGTGTAACACTTTGCTTAAAAATTTTAATGACTCCTGCATATTAATTTTTCATTCCCATTTAAAATATCACAATTTCTTGTCAGTTTGTGCATGTATGATAAAAAATATTGTTATTAGTTTCAGTTTTTACACTGTCAGATAAATTTTCAGTTTCTCACAATATTTTCTTTCTTTCCTGGTAGGAAATAATATTTATAATTTACAAAATTATTGAAATCCTTTTTCCTCTTCTGTCTTTCTCCTTTGCTGTTTGATGTGTTCTGTTATTTGGAGGAGAAAAAAAAGTGCTACAGTTCCAGTTTGGACTGTATCTAAAGAATCACCATTCCCTTTTAAATGTGTTCCCCTGAGACATTGTTTACATGTCTCAGCTCCTTATGGTGTTTCAAATATAACTTTAAAGTTAGAAGTTGCTTAGAGATACAGGGTTTTCATGAAATAAAGTTTAATTATGTCACAGAAAATCACTAGTGAACTAATTCTTCACATCCATTGGTAGAATTCTCAGTGGAGTCTATAGGAGTTTCTTGCAAAAGAAGTGCATATTTCCTCTTCAGATACAAAACAGAAATGCCACAAAACTGTTAGAGATGTTACTGTAAAATTTATGTGACCGTACACAAGACTTTAGATTTCTAGAAGTTCCTAGGAAGATCTGTACCAAAATGGTTTGGAAGAAATGGAACCATTTTGTCTTTACATTGCCCTAAATCTTATAATAATGTATGGACTGAAAGGAAATGCCTACAGTAGAAATTTGACTATGCTATGAACACCCTCTGGCCTGTAAGGTCATGTTAAATGCTGTATCATCAGGGACTTTTTCCCCTCAAAAGAGAGTTACCAGATCCAAACTGAAAATGGTCCCTGACACATGCAGTTACCTCAACAATGCAGCAATTTTCTCGGAAACTTTGGCACAAACCATGCTAGGGACTAAAACTGTGCTACAATTTAAACAGTCTCTATAATAACAGGCTCTCTATAATAACGAGCTCACATTCTGAATAATTTTATTTACTTGTATAGACATTACCCAAGAAACAGCATAAGTCATCCAGTTCCATCTCTCTCAGTCACAGATAACTTTGTCATTAATACTTATATAAGAAGGATTCATATACCTTTCAAAATGGCTCCTCCACACTCCAAAATACTGCAAGACACAGAAATACACCTCAGATACCTCACAAAACTTTTTTCAAGTTCTGAAGAGAACATGTATGATTCATGTCACTAAAGAAATAATTTCAAGCAGGTTGTGAGTGTAAAAGCATAAAAATGTTGCTTCCTTTCCATTAGACATATGCAGGTAGGTCCTATGACGACAGCAAGCACAGATGTGTCTCTAGCAGACGTCTAAAGCTTCATTAGATAAATGTTACACTGAACCTTTAATACCCTAAACCTAACTTTTGTCTCTTCTTTAATGGAGCTCACCTCTCTTACACCATATAGTCTCTGCTGTACAGTTTATAAGCACCAATTTGAATTCTGATGTAATGTTCTGAAAGCTGAAGTTCCACAAGAAAACATTTTACGGTCAAAATTATAAATTTCAAGACTGTGTCTAATATGATTCTTGCTACCATATCAGTTTTATTCCAACTTAGGTTATATTTGAATAAACAAAATGAGCTCTCTGAAGACAAAAAAAGGGTAAACCGTTTCCTCTATGCATTAGACCCTAGTTAATAGAATTCTTGGGAAACTCAGGAAAAGTCCTTAAGTGTTCGGCTATTTCACTCAATAATACTCCATTCAAAATACACTTTCTAAAGCTCAGCTTGTCTTCCTGAAACTCAGCACATTATAAAAAGGACAAAGAGCAGTTTATTTGCAGGAACCAAGATTTCTCCTTTATATTTATGTAGCCCGTGGTGCAGACCACAGTGTGACAGGCTGTGTGCCTGCAGCCCATGGAGGTCTATGGTGGAGCAGAGTTCCACCTGCAGCCCCTGGAGGATCCCTTGGCACAGCAGGTTGTTGCACCCAAGAGAGGCTGTGACCCTGTGGGAAGATCATGCTTGGAGCACTCTGTTCTTGAAGGATGGCACCCTGTAGAAAGAACACAAGTAAGGGATGCATGCTGGGGCAGTTTGTCAAACTGCAGCCTGTGGGATGAACCCATGTTGGACAAGTTCATGGAGCATTGTTTCTTGTGGGAGGCACCACAGTGGAGTAGGGGAAGACTGAGGAATCCTCTCCCTGAGTAAGAAAGAGTGGTAGAGACAATGTGTGATGAACTGACTGTAGCCTTCATTCCCCATCCTTCTGCATCACTTGGGGGAAGAAGGTAGAGATAGGAGAGAGTGAAGTTGAATATGGGAAGAACAGAAGATTGGGGGGAAGGTGTTATAAGATAGGGCTTTATTTCTTATTACCCTACTCTGATTTGATTGACAATGAATTAAATTAATTTTTCCCCGGGTTTTGCCTGTGATGATAATTGGTGAGTGATCTCTCCCTGTCCTTATCTTGACCCACAAGACATTTGTCCTAATTTTCTCTCTCAGTCCAGTTGAGAAGGAGGAAGAACAAAGGCTTTGGTGAGCACCTGGCATCCAGCCAGGGTTAACCCACCACACAAGTATATATTGTCATGCAATGGTTTTGCTGTAATACTTTTTTGAACATAAAAATTTACTATATTTAATCAAATACAAGATGGCATAGGAACTAAGCTATGCAACTTGTCTACTTCTAGGATCTTTTTTAGATATTAGCATTGTCAAGGAAAATATGTAATATTTTTTATACTTCAAGTATATATGTTTTTCTGTAATTCCCTTTAGCAGGATTAGAAAATTCCTAAAAGAAAATGGTCTGCATTTAAGTGTTCCATGAGAAAAGGAGAAATATTAACTCTGTGTCTTTGACTAGGTCTGTTCTGCTCCCTCTATACAGTCAGTTTAGTAAAGCACTTTGGATGCAAGCTAAAATGAGCAGGTCGTAACTGCATAATGAGGACCCTTACCAATCTTATTAAACTGATTCCAGTACTAGGGCTTATACAGAAACAATGTATTTATTTTTCAATTCTCAAAAGGAGCTCTTTGTTCTTGAAACTATAAGTTATCTGAAGAATAAACTAAACTTTGCTAAGTATCTAGAAGAAATCTCTTTAAATGTTAATTTGATGCCCAAAAATATCATGGGCATTTTGTATCTTGCATCTAATATTCTATTATTCTATATTGTCCCCTGAGGTAAACCATTCTCTGGTTAAAAAAAAAAAAAAACACCCACAAGGAAGATAGGGGACAATTTATTGTGTTCATAAAGGTTAAGGCATGAACCTGTAATGAGTTTTTCCATGAGGAAACTTTATTGATGACATTGCACTGAGTATGATACAGCAGCACCTCTACCTTCTTTATTTTCAGGATTATCAGTCACTCTCAATATGAATATCAGCTGTATGGCTTCACAAGAAATTAGTTAGATTTTCAAACCAGAAGACACTATACACCATTCAATCGAAGTATTTTTTTTTCCTGACAAAATGAAGTACTAGCTTTTATAGGAGCTTTCCAGATCTCTTTCTCAAAGAAATATTGTTTTGTATTCCACTAATATCAAGACATTATATTACATATATCTAATTCTCTCAATAATTCCATCACATAAAGCATTTATCAACTTCGGAATTTGAACCTGTATGCAGCACATTTCCCGGAATTATGTTGTTCTCTGGTCCACTTTGTGGTTTCTTGAAATTCCGTTTTCTTATGAAGGAGTAAAGTACAGTCTGCAGTGGAATTAAAAAAAAAATTGTGAAAGTAGAATTAAAAAAAAAAAGGTGAATTACAGTACAGTAACTCTCTAATAATGGCCTGACAGTACCAAATTAATGGGAAAATAATGACTGCAGTGACATTTGTAGGTATATTTCTAAAATTATATCACACAAATCCTTTTTTCAGACAAGACATTTTATATCTGTCTGGTGGGATTTTTTTTTCAATTTGAAGAATAAGTGTGAAATATAAAAAATTGTCTCTTATACTTGACATTTTAACCCACTCAGCTTTCATAGTAACTTATATTTCTTATGCTCCAATTTACTTTTCCAGTTTTATTAAAGTAGCTTTTAAATCATCCCTTTGCAAGAAGCCTGTGAGTTTCAATTTATGCCCCATGAGTAGCTTGGGGTATGCAAGGTAGCTTTCATTTGGTATTTCATCTGGAACAGAATTTCCAGTTTCTCCTTCTTCAGATTTCTCTTGCACTGGAATAATTATCATAAATAATCCAAAGATGATGTTTATTTGTGTACACACATAATGTGAAATAAGGAAAACTGGAACATATTGATATTAAGAATCCCACTAGGAAAATATTGTCCCCATGCTCTCTGTAGCACTCCAAGATGAGAAGACGCCTGTCTCTTCCCCGTGACAACGCAGGGAGTTTATGACAACTTCTGTCTCATCACAGGCACATTAGGTTTTAACCTAAGTGAGGCTAAACTAGAAGAACTTGTACAAGACATTCTCCTCTATCTGTCCCTGTTCTTCCCTGAACAGTGGTCTCTTGTCTGAGGTAATTAGTCCTCTGAAAGTGGAACTATACATAAAAGAACAGGACCTTCAGGGACTTCTAGGTACTTTTGCATTGTAAAATATTACTCAAAACATTAGCGGTTTCTATGGAAGAAACAATGATTAAAGAAAAAATTATCAAGGGACCTAGGTGTAGAAAGTCTGTTGGGATGATGTTTGATTACTGGCAGTTTCTGTAAAGTTCATTCTAAAATAATCTAATGTTTTAATTTTCTTACTGAATCATAATTTTATGGTCTCCCATAATAGCTACAGCAATTATAATAACAGTTACTATAGCTAATCGTAATTTAAACCCTAAGTCTTCAGGCAATTTTTTTAGGGCCTATTTCTGATATCCTATCAATGGCAAATGAACATCCTCAAATCTTTACATTCCAGTAACACACTGTTAGTATCAACTTAAATCTCATTTTGTAAGGTCTTTCAACTATCAGAGGCATCCCTCAGAAACACTTTTAAATTCTCTCATTTCCATTCAAATTATGCTTTCCTTTCACTTTTAAATTCTCCCCTTTCAATTGTAAAGTTTTATAACCCATGTCACTTGGCAGGAGAGAGAAAAGATAAGGCTGACATGTATTAAGAGGAAACAGGTGATGATGTAGATTTGAAAAATGTTGTTACTATGCATGCAGTTTACATTCACAATTGAGTTTTTTCTGAGGAATTTGTTTTGATAAGTTGTGGGTTTGGATTTTGACTTTTCATTTAGAAATAGAACACATTTTTATTCATGCAGAGATTTGTTTATTCTGTTAGAAAGAAGTGAATTAATTCTCTCTGGATATTTTGTGGGTTTGCCTCTTATGTTATAGAGTTCATTTTAAAGTTTGGATTAGCATTCTACCTAGACAAGATCTGAAAATTGTTCCAGCTTTATTGACACAGGAAAATAAATAAAAAAGTTGAACATAATAATTCAAAACATAGATGACATCTCAGTAATACAAGTATTGCACTATTGGCAAACAAAAGTTAAGAGATGGTTTGTCGTAAAAATTACCTGTAGAATAAACTGATATTTTCCCAGGATTGATGCCGACATTGTAAATGCTGCGAGGAAACGAATTATAAAAATAACTATTTGTATTATTCAGTATTAGAAAAGTCCTCTGGAAAAATTAGCTGATTCCGATCTTTTGGGTCATCATACCATACAATACAAAGAGTTCCACTATGGCAAAAGTAGATATAAGGACAGGATTAGTGAGGACACCAATTTTGAGGAATAAGGCTTACAGTTCATCTGTTTGAATACACGCCAGTGCTGTCATGATCCAAATCTGTGATGCAACAAACCCAGGAAATATATCATTTCTTCTTTCTTCAGACTGAAGCACTGACTTCAACTGCAGTAAAATCCATGTCCATATATGAGAGTCAGAAAGGACTCCAAGAATTCACCAGTCTTGCTGCTTGAGTGGGCTCTTTGACATACACTAAGCCATGCTTTAAATCACATAGCGGAGGCTATCTGGAGATTAAACCTTTATTCTGCCAGTATAAAAAGTACGCCTCTAATGGGACTCTAGAATTTTGCCTGCTCCCTTAGAGCAGAATAAGGTTACATGTGAAATACAATCTAATTTCTTAGGCAACGCAACTTGCAAGTGTAGCACAGAAGTATCAGTAGCTTGGAGATTATTGGTAAACATACACACACACACAAAATTCACTGATTTAGTTTCATGATACTTTCCCCTGAGGTGGGCCTGTTTCTCATATTTCTTTCATCTGTAATTTTCTTTAGATTAGCTGTTTGTAATTCTCTATTTCAAAGCTTCAATTTAAAGTTTTACTATGTCTCCATTATTAATTTAATACTGAGTTAATTATAAAGATAATGTAAAAGGGCTCTTTTATTTCCGAAGAGGATTTTCTACTTATTAACTATATATGAAAAGAGACTGATGAAATGTATATTATTTGAAAAAATACTGTGAGCTATGCAGCTCACAGTAAAGTGGAATGTGGAAATACAAGCTTAATTAACCTTGAAGAAAAACCTCAAAATTAACTGGAATTAGTAATGAGTCTTATTGTAATGGAACTGCTTGCCTGTCATATGAGTGAATGTACACATTTTTTTAAATGTGATTGATTTGATGAATGAACTTGATTGATGGAATTTTGTGAGACGTTTGAGAAGCTGACAGCAGTTTTTTGGAAAACTAGAGCTTTCTTCAACAGTTTACACTGCTAAGTATGAACGCCAATTATCTCTCTAAAACTGCATTACTCCTAGAGAGTTTTCCACGTGTAATTCAGTGGGTGAATCTTAGTGTTTTATCAATATCATGTGTTTTTGTCGTGTGTTGATATTGGTTGGAGGCCAGGCACTCTGTGAGGTTTCGGGGAACCTCCGGGTGAACCCACACTGTCGGGCTTCTTCTTCTATTATTGTTTATAAAGCAAAGCGGCTAATAGTTGCTATAAAGTTATTTATTGTAGAAGCACATCAGTCTCAAAAGCAAATACAAAGCAAGGCAAAGCAATGGCTAAAAGCAATGGCAAAGCTGCAGTGGCAAAATGCAATAGCAAAATGCACATGGCATAAAACCATGGCATAGAGCCCCAGTTCTCCCTGATGCATGTTCTTTTATAGAAACTTTCCCGCTAGCTAAGACACAAACTCGGACCACTATTCCTTAACCTATTAGAATTCTAGTTTCTTAGCACGCCAGGCTACGTATAGACTACGTTCATGGCCTATCTTGTTCTAACTGAAAAATGTAACCAATATTCTTAACTCTAACTCTATTATGTCTGAAGCTAGGTTCTTGGAGCCTCTAAGAAAACACTAGCATGTTTTTCAACCTTCACTACAGCATGTACTACTTCTCAGGCATCTAAGACCTTTTACTCACTAAAAGCACTTAAAACTTATTTCATTTACTTACTTATTTTCTCTCACTTATGTTACAACCTAAATCTTCACCTCTGCCTTAAAAGTGAGAGGCCTAATATACTTCAATCCATCTAAAGGTTTCAACTCAATCCCTGCATTCTGATCTCTCCCTGAAGAAATCAGAGAGACTCCTGACTTACTGACTCCAACAGCACTCACCAAAGACTTTCTGTTACTTCTCTTCACAGCTGGACAGGGGAACAAAGGGTTCATGAGTTAAGGACTATGAGAAATCACCAACTATTGGTAAAACAGGCTAGAATTAGAATTAGACACAATTTATTTTATTACTAACAAAATCCAAGCACAATAATGAGAATTAAAATAAGACCTTAAAAAAAACCTTCCTCCCACCTCTCCCTCCATTCCAACTCTACCTGCTTCCCCAGTGGTGCAGGGAAACAGGGAATGGGGGGTATGGTCAGTTCATCACATGTTTCTCCCTCCACTCGGGGAGAGGAATTGCTGCCCTGGTCCACTTTGGGGTCCCCACCATGGGAGACAGCTGAACTTCTCCAACATGAGTCCATACCACTGGCAACAGCTCTCTAATGTGGATACCTTTGCATGCAGTGTAGTCCTTCAGGCACAGCCTGCTCCATCGTGTCCGCTATGGAGTCTCAAGTTCTACCAGGAAACCTGCTCCAGCAGCATAGCTGCTCTCCCTCCCCATGGCTCTGCAGGTATCTGCCAGGACCCTGTTCCAGCACAGGCCTGCCATGACATCACAGCTTCCTATCAGGCATCCACCTGCTCCAACATGGGGCTTCTCCAGGGGCTGTAGAGGGATCTCTGCATTCCCATGCCATGGGCTGCAGGGGCACATCTGCTTCACCATGGTCTGCACCATGGTCTGCAGAGAAAACTCAGCTCCAGCACCTGGGGCAGCTCTTTTCCCTCCTTCTGCACCAGCCTTGCTGTCTGTAGAGTTGATCCTCTCACATATTACCACCCTACTTTTCCCTTGCCACCATTACATCTGCGCAATATCTTTATTTTTCCTTCTTAAATATGTTGTCATGGAGGTGTTACTACTATTTCTTATTGCCCCAGCTTTGCCCAGCATCACATTTGTCTTTGGAGCTGCCAGGAATTGGCTCTGCTAGATATGGAGGAAGCAGCTTCTCACAGAAGCCACCCCTGTAGGCCCACCACTCCCAAAGGCTCATCATGCAAACTAAATACAGTTTTCAAGCCTATGATAAGGATATCCCAGAAGTTAAACTTAGTAGGGTGTCTTGGTTTGAAAGACAGGTATGGTCTAAGGAAAGGCAAGAGCCCCTTTCCTGAGATGCAGAATGTAATCCCCTCCCTTTTAATTATTTTAGGTTCAAATCAGAGGCCTTCAGGCAGGAGATGTGGGGATAAGAATAACAGTTCTTTACTGATATCTAACAAGGCAGAAAACAACAACAGCTATAAAAATTGACAACAGAACAGAACAGTATGGCTCAGTTCCAGTCCCTTCTGGCCGCAGGCCGTCTCCCTGTGCTGTTACCGGTGCTGTGGGGGCAGGGCAAGTCCCGCGCAGTTGAAGAGGGCTGGGTGATGGCGGCCGCGGCCCAGGGGTGAGAGGGGATGGGGAAGTGACTCCCCCTCACGGTGTCGGTCGTGGTGCTCAGCAGAGTGTCCGGAGATAGCAGGGTGAGGTGGGAGAGCAGCAGAGCGATGTCCAACGGCAGGGAGCGTGGATCTCAGTGCTGGGATGGCAGGGGGAAGATGCGAGATCAGAGCACCGGGGCATCCTCTCCCTCCACGACCCAAGTGAGAGAGAGTCCCCTGCTCCAGGTCTCCGTCCCACCTTTCCTTTTCCGGTTCCCCCCCCCTCCCCCTCCACCCACCCCCCTACGAGAGAACATTATCTATCGTTTGAAGGTGTAGCCACAACTACTTAGCATAACAATGGGAGAAATTCCACAGAAAGAAAAGGGAACAATTCAACCTCCAACATAGGGTTCTAGAAAGTGTGCACTCATGAAAAAATAATTTTCCAAGAGATTTAATATCTAAATTGTATTTGGAATAATATTTGGAAACAGTGGCTTCTAGCAATTTCAGTCAATAATTCACAATTCAATAATAAACACGCACACACATATGCACCCCTTTCTAATGAGTTGTTAATGACAAAAGTATCATGCCTGCTGCCTATGTATAGTTTGAGAGTTCATTTGATGTTCCATCTTTGAAGAAACACCTAATTATGGATTCAAATGTTCTGCACTATGGCCCAGGATTTCAGCTCATGATCAGTGCTGTATTTTTTAACTGTGAAGAAGAGTGACAACATATTGTTCAGTTCTCAATTTGTATGTATTTGAGATTAGCAGAGGACAAAAATTAATTCTGTCATTTTCATAGGATCTCATTTCAGTTTGGATAGAAGGCAGTTACAAGACTTTCAAAATATATTTGCTTCATGTTAAGAACAAATCTTCTTTCCGAATGTGCTGGTTTCACCTGGGGAAGAGAAACTCAGAGAGAAGTTCTCTCTATGAGAACTTCCTCTGGGAGTTGATAGTGACCAATTGAAGGGTGGCTTGGTTATTGACAACCTGAAAAACCAATTAGAGAAAGTCAGTTCGCTCCATGAACACACATTTCGAAGGAGGTAACCCAGAATTGAGCTCTCTTTCTTTTCCGGCAGCAGTGCAGGTAGCAGGGCCCAGGCCTGGCTCCATTGCAGGCCTGCGGGCCTGGCAGTGGGGCAGGGTCGGGCGCCCCTGTGTGGGGACTGGCATGGCCCGGCAGGGAGGAGGGGTGGCCATCAACAGTGGCCAGGGAGACTCAGGCTGATTTGAGATCCCAGCCACTTTCCTCCCCCCCCCCGCTTCTCCTTTTCCAGCACGGCTGAGTTTTTGAGATTTTGGCACAGCTCCAGCACTGTAGCCTTGGGTTTGTTTTTTTTTCCCATGTAAAATCTTAACTCTTTCAATGCTCAGATAAGACTTGCAGACTTTTCAATCCTTCCAGGAGTTCAAAGGGAAAAAAGAGATACTCCGAAGTCAGTGAAGCAAGAGCTAAGTTATTTTAGATGGAAGGAGAATGAGGAGATGCTGTGGAGATGGCTGAAAATCCTTTTGTACATTGTAGGGATGAACTGATGCTACATTGAATATCCCTATAAACCATGGGAAAAAAAGACATGGGAGGTTAGAGTGTTCCATTGAATAGATCATTTGACCAAAAAACACCTGTGTTTTTCTGAAAATCTTTTGCCCCGAGGAAAGAAGGGAGTCTTGGTTTTCTGAAAATGAAGCATGAACAGAGAAAAAAATGATGAAAAAAACCTTTTGTTTTAGAACAGTTCAGTCTTAAAAGTAATACCCCATGAGTTCAACATGGCCCACAAGCACATCTCTGAGAAAGCTCTGAAGTGAAGAAAAGTGCCACAACTGCAGGTTCCCGGGCGGCTGCTACTCATGAAAATGAAGTAAAAAAAACCTGTTTCCTTCCCCCTTTTGGGAAAGAGATTCCTATAGCCAAGCAAGAGTAAGCTCCTCTCTCTGAAGTGAACTGAATAAGATTATTTTAGTAGAAAACTGACTAAAATGTCTTTATATGTTATTGTTAAAGAATAGACAAGGAGAAAAAAGAGTGGACTGAAAATCTTGTTCTGAATTTTTTTTTCTTTCTCTTTCATTATGTAATTAATAAAGTTTCTTTTATACCCTTTTAAGTTTTAGGCCTGCCTGGCTGTTTTACTCCTAGTTCTGTCTCACAGCAAAAAATGAGTATATTTAAATTGGCAAATCAAAACTATGACACCTCTCTTCTCTTGCTCCTAAAGTGATTAAACGGAGATTTGAAAAGATGAAATTATACACATCTATGGGAGTGAACCAAGCAGAGTCAGATCTTGAGATAAAAAATTCTGTTATTTAGTCTGCCACAGAGAACATTATTTGTACAAAGAGCCCTAATAAATTCAGAGGGATGACTTATGATATATAGACCTATTCATCACACTGTATAATCTTTAAAATAAAATGGAAAGAAGTTTTCTGTTCAGCTGCTAATTATCACAGAACTGGCATTTCATGTTTGCTATCACAACTAGCTCAACAAAAGCACTGTACATTTTACATGACTCAGAAATATACTTTTTTTTCCTTTCCTCCACTCCCTCTCTTAAGCATTACTAGTTTTGCTTGCTTTCAGAGTTCCCTGTTATTTAGCAACAAGCAAAATCTTAAAAGCTAACATCCAGGAACATTAATTTTTAACCTTTTTTTTTGTTTTTTTTTAGTGACATTTCATGCTGTCTCAATAAATTGCTAGGATTTCAAAAACGGTTCAAGTTCTTGTTGCTGAAATAAAGTTTACAAATAATTTTCATATTATTGTTTTCTCGTTATTTTTTCTTTTCAAATTGTATATCATCTTGTGCATTTTTTTTCAGGGGAAATCCAGGACTTATTTATTTAGGGCAGAAATCACAATACTTTTCTATCAGAACCACACTTCACAAAGTAAACAGTGACTTCTATACAGTGGTGATTTTTCAAGTCCATGTTCTGATTTGATAAAAACATAATGCAAATTCTTAGTTGCTATAAGAAAAAGAGTTTTTTCATTAGAAATTATCTAAGTAGTGTAGTACAAGTTATCACCACATGCATCTGTTGTACGAGTACAAACGATCACAACAGTCATTCTCATCTGTTGTGAGAAAATTGGTTGATTATTAAGAATACTATAAGTGGTGTAGTACAAGTTAGTTAGCATGGTTATATCCCCAATTAAATTTATGGCAGAACTGAGTCAATATCTATTTTTACTGTACATTTGTACAGATGAGATGCAGAATTTGGTAATGCTAACCATTGCCCTGGAGTAACTTAGGAAATTTGCAAACTCTGGTATATTATAGCAGATGCAGAAATGACTGTTGTACTTTTTTTCTTCCATAAAAAACTTTTCACACTTGCTTTTTAAAGTACATTCTTCAGGTCTCACCTGTATTTACATACTTTTTAAAATTCCAAAATACAGATTTCAGACAAGCTAAAGAAGGATAAGGAAAGGGGGGAAAAGCCACTAAACAACAAAACAATAACATAAATGCTGTAAAAGATGCAGTATTCAAGCTATTAAAAATGGGAAATTTTAGAACGCTTTTTTCCCCCTTTTTCTAAGAGCTATGAATAAATAATGTGATTTATCAGTGAAATGACCCCCATTGACAAAGCTTCCTAATGTTCTTAGCAAAAATTCTTTGTACAGCGGAGGTGCATTCAGTAAAAATACAAGTAGTTTGGGAGTATTTGCTGGCACAAAGAGATCTGAGAGGATCTCTCTGTGCAATTCATATCTATTTGAGTTCTCATCAACCTGAACAAGGGGAAATCTTCCATTCTATGCACGCCTTTGCAATACACAAGCAGTGTATCTGCAACCTACTTAAAATCTAATGTTTTGCAATTAATTTCTCTTTGGACACCCTGTTAATCGATGCTATGAAAATGAAAACTAGGTACAGACAAAGGAGAGTAAAATTATTTCTAGAGATAGTGTTTTCATTTGTGCTACAAACGTAACTTATGCTTTCATCACAAGCCATTGAGATTAAAGTTAATACCACTAGTGAAAGCCAGAAGGTGATTCAGATTCATAACAGCTGTCCATGGAATGATTCGGTTTGTTAGTGCATGTATTTATTTCCATCTGAGATTCTTTGCAGTATCTTCCCTGATCTTCATCTTACATGGGAAAATATGATTCTTCTGCAGGTCATTGGTCATATCTTCCAGTTTTATGAGACTGTCTCAGGTATTTCTCCAGTGGCAGTAGATTCTTTTAGGTATCTGGATCCTCTGTTGGCTATGGTAAGAAAGATAGGTAACTGACATACATGGAAAGATACTAAAATTTAGTTATTTAGATTAAAATTACTTAACCTCCTATCCTAGAGGCCCCAGAAAGTAAGCACATCCAAAATTTCTTCTTAGGCAGACAGAAGAGTCAGCCTTAGTTCCTGGCAGAATTAGAGAGTTAATACTCACTCTCAATACCCTGAAGCTGTTTTGGGGTACATGAAGGAAACAAAAAACCCCCAACATGTTACTGGATATAGTCAGCATCAATTTCTTACAGGCAAATTGTATTTTCCTTTTCTGAAAGGATGACCAGTTCTGTGGTTGAAGGAAGTGCAGTGAAATCAATTTACCTTGAGTATATCAATGTTATGTAATTATCTCTATTATATCAAGGTCTTCCTTGGAGTCCTGGTAGCCAAACTGAAGATTAGATGGGTGGAGTCTAATTTGGGTGAAAAATTTGGATAATCAGACCCAAAGGTAAATGGCCAATGAGTCAAAGTGTACCTAGTGATCAATTAAGGCATGTTCTTCTGGAACTGATTTAAAGGGATGATACTTTAACAACTTTGACAGTGACCTCGATGATTATTCACCCTATCAAGTTCTTGTGTTGTTTCAAATTGGGAACCATGGTTGATATGCTGGAGAGCTGGGATGTTCTTGCAGGTGAATAGATAAACAAGCTGGAAAAATGAACTAATAAGAATCTCATACTGATCAATAAATACAAAATAGTCTTCTACTTATCATGCAGAAAGTCCATAATCAGTCCAGTCTGGGAACAGACTGTCTGGGTAGTATGTCATTAAGAACTGGCCTGGGATTGAGATATGTTTACAACAGTGAGGACCAAATGCCTACTGGGACTGTATTAGCAAGGATGTAGTTAGCAGATTGAGGATGTAGTTAGCAGATTGAAGCAAATGGTTATTCTTTTTCATCCATGATTTTGAATTCAATGTGTGTATCGGGAGTACTGTGTCTAGTTTTGGACCCCTGGTAAAAGCGACAAACAACACCAGAGACTAAAAAAGAGACAAATCAACAAACACCAAGATGATTGGAAAGGCTGAAGAACATGATATATCAGGAAAGGCTTTTGAAAAAGCTTAGCATGGAGAAAACGAGAATAGGGAGGTGTCTTGGTTTGAAAGACAGGTATTTGCTAAATGAGACAGGGGCCTCTTTTTGAAAAGGAGAGTATAAACCCCCCTCCCTTCACTTTACTATGATTTTGAAATTAAAGGGCCCTCAGGAGAAGATATGGGGGTAGGAATAATAGTTCTTTACTTATATATATATATATATATATACGTATGTATGTATGTATGTATGTAACAATGGAAACAAAACACAACAACAATAACTGCGAGATCAACAGCTACAGAGCAGGAAGCCCAGTAAACAGTTCTCCAAACAGTTCTCCCGGTTGTGGACACCTTTCCTCTGTGGTGCAGTTACCGCTCTGGTGCTGCCTGCCAGCCCCCGGTGAGCAGGGAGGAGATGGGAGATGCGGTGATCCCACGGGGCTGGAGGGGCAGTGTGGTGAATGGCGTCTGTGTCCCAGATCGGAAGGACGGAAGGGAGACACTGCTCACGGATCCCGATGCTCCAAAAGGATGTGCTGAAGTCAGCAGGAAATGCAGGAGAGCGAGAGGGTCCGAGCAGGGAGATTTCGGGATCCCACAGCCAAGGAAGGCAGCTCCCCTCCGTCAGGATGGCAGAGCGGAGTTTCCAGCGACCGTCCTTCTCCGAGCCGGATGAGCGAGAGAGCGCAGCTGCCCCCCGATCTCACGGTGTTCCTCCTCTTTTCCCCCTCCCGCCCCCATCATCAGCCAGGGTGTAGCCTGCAAACCTCTCAACATTACAATGGGGAAAATTCCACTTAGAGACCCAACCCCCAAGAGGAGGAATATAATTTCAGTCTTCCATTACTTAAAAGGAAGTTACAGTAAAGAGAGAACCCCATTTTTTCTTGGATGGGTACAATAAAAGATGAAGGGCTGGTAGCCAAAATCATGAGTAAGAAAAATTCTCCTTTGGTATATTATTCACTGTGAAAGAGGTCAAGAACCGGAAAAGGCTTCACAAAGAGGTGGAGGAATCTCTCTCAGTAGAGATTTCCAAATTCAACTTGTCAAGACCCTAGGCTGCCCTCTTTTGAGCAGGATGTTGAATCAACCTGAGTCATCTGCCCTCTTGAAGTTTCCTCCTTACAGTAAAAATGAAAATAACTGATGAACCTTTTCACCAAATGCACATACCAAAAATATTTTATGCTATTCTTCTCCAACTCTCTTATGATATATTTTTACATATTTCAAAGCTGAATCTCCTAACCTGCTTCTAATCAATCTCCTGCATTCATAAATCTTGGTCAGGCAGCAAATGACAATTTTCAGTATGCCCTCCTCCAATCCAATTACCCTCCCTGAGTTACAGAATTGCCACTGAAGAGACAGGAGAAAACTAGAAGAGTATCCTTAATCAAAAAGATAACTTTCTCAAAAGCAAAATGTGCAAATTGATTTCTGAATCTCCTCCAATAATTTTACTGTGGAAAAGAAAAAGAATGATGTTTTTTATTTTTTTTAAGCTTCTAAAAAATTGTAAGACAATAGATTTATTTTCTTTTGTCTTTTTTATTTCCTTATTATTTTATTTTTATTGGTTTTGGACTAAACTAATTCAATTGATAGCAGATTGCAATCAAATGAATAGTGAGACTTATTTATAATACCACAAAGCTAACACTTCTGCTTCTGAGGGTTTTCAAGACAACTATTTCACCTTGTGTGATTTTGTTGGTATTCGGACCACATTGGAAGAAAGCAGAAAGTACCATGTTACAATTTCCATTGTGCTTGTTTGTGAATTGAAGCATAAGCTGACATCTTGTAGGAGAATCAAAGAATGCAACTAGCACAGTTCATAAACCTGCTTTCCTCAGGTAGCACCAATTTGAAATATAATTGCAATTGTAAATTTACTCTTGTTTTGACTCCAAGAAGAAGAAAAGTTACTAATTATATTTGGTATTTTAAATAAACCTCAGTATTAGAGAGTAATGATTTTGCAGACACAGCACTGGATAAAGAAAAGCATAAACATATGCACACAATGTGTTAGAAATTACATGAATTAGACAGTCATAGAGGAAATAAAAGAACATAAGCAAATTCAGCATGGTCGGTAAATATGGTTGTACTATTCACCTTGGATATAGGAAGCAGAAGTTTAAGTACTGCTTCTTTTAGGTTTAGATTGAGGACTTGAACTTAAATGTTCCTGGGTAGTTCTCCTAATCACCTCATCACTTTTGAATATTTCCAACCCATATATATAAATATAATAAGTTTTGTATTTTATTGTAGTAAACTTGACTTTCCACCAATAAAATGTTCTATATGCTTGCAATAATGCTGTTGGCAACTATTTTACAACTAGAGTCCCAAAGACAATAAATATTTTAGGTAACTCAGGTAATTCCAGATTTTCACAATTGACAGTCCTTTCACCTATTCTTCTAAGGATATGTCAGTCACACCCTGTCTGGTTATTCAAGTTACCCCCTGGTTACTGCATTCCACTGAAGTTGTGAGATACTTGTTTTCATGTCCATTCTTTCATGTATATCTGATTCTATCTGATTTAAAGGGGGACTTTGAAATACAGTTTTTTATAGCAAGTGTGCCCTGGCCATCACTTCGTAGGCCTTTCTGGAACAGTTTGTTCTAGGTCTTTCCAGGTGATGTTACCCCAGGTGATATTACATAAACTAAATATTCACCAGGGCAGGTAAATACTGCACTACAGTTGTGATTATGCAACCATGTGAAATGATAAAATCCCGTACTCCAAATCAATATTAAGTTATTGTACATGGTGGACCAGGTTCAGCACAAGAGAATGAGAAATGCTGCAGTTGCATAGGAGACTTCTAGGACTACAGAGAGCTACAGTCACTAGGCTTTCAAACAGAGTTCACATCTATCAAAACTGAGTGGAGTCAAGTCTAATCTAGGTCTGATTGGCCAATTCTTCCCTTCACTAGCAATTTCCTGCTTGTTGAGCTAAATATCTCTATACATAAATAGAAGCACTATTACAAAAAACTCCCCATATTCTACAAAAAGAATTCTCAACAGGGTAACAATTAGAACAAACACTTAGGTAAACAATCACTTGAAATAATCATCATAATAATATATTAGTATTCAAAGTACTCAGCTCTTGATTTTCTTGTGAGAAACCACTTTTATTGTGTTACTGAAAGCTTGTATTTAAGGTTTAATAATACTATTCTCTTTTACAAATCAGTACAGTAGCAATATGAACAGTGAAATTTTTAACCACCTGCATTACTAAAAACAGAACCAGACACATCATAGACCAGTTGGGAACCTGAGAAAAAGGGGGAAGTGATACTCAGATGTGTGATCTAGGATCTCTATAATGGGTCTATCTTATTAAAGTAGGCAGATGGTTTAATAAGTGATACAGCAAAGCTAGAACCTGAGGAAGGAGAAGGAACTTGTTTCTGATAATAAAACCTTTGCAAGCAGCCAAAGTAAAGCTTACTTTGTATGAAGATGTTGCCTATGAGATACAGAACAAAGAGAAACTTGCACATATTGCAGCAAGGAAAATATATGTGCTCTTCCCCTTTGTACTGTCTATAAGTGTTCTGCTTTAAGAACTGGACCAGATGCTGGCTTAAACTGTGTTTATGCAACAAAAAAATGAGCATTATCACTATGAAAGAAATACACCCATAAAGAAAGACAATTTAGAAAACCCTCACAAATACTCTACCAGGTCGCAATGCTTTTTATTTTATAAGAGAACAAATGAATGCAAAATCACTTATGCTTTCTGAAATGGTCAACAACAGCCTGGTATTTCCAAGTTTAGGTGTGGTTTAATTGTAAGCTGTTGGGGGTTGAATGCTTCCCTTATCTTTCTGTGAAATTTCTCCCATTGTTATGCTAAGTAGTTGTGGCTACACCTTAAAACGACAGATAATGTTCTCTCCTAGGGGAGTGGGTGGAGGGGGAAGGGGGGGAACCGGAAAAGGAAAGGTGGGACGGGGGGTCTGGAGCGGGGGACTCTCTCTCGCTTGGCTCGTGAGTGGGAAGACAGCCTGGGCTCTGCTCTGGCATCTCCCCCTGCCATCCCAGCACTGAGATCCACGCTCCCTGCCTTTGGACATCGCTCTGCTGCTCTCCCATCTCACCCTACTATCTCCGGACACTCTGCTGAGCACCACGACCGACACCGTGAGGGGGAGTCACTTTCCCATCCCTCTCTCCCCTGGGCCGCCGCCATCACCCAGCCCTCTTCAACTGCGCGGGACCTGCCCTGCCCCCACAGCACCGGTAACAGCACAGGGAGACGGCCTGCGGCCAGAAGAGACTGGAGCGGAGCCATACTGTTCTGTTCTGTTGTCAATTTTTATAGCTGTTGTTGTTTTTCTGCCTTGTTAGATATCAGTAAAGAACTGTTACCCTTATCCCCACATCTCCTGCCTGAAGGCCTCTGATTTGGACCTAAAATAATTAACAGGGAGGGGATTGCATTCTGCATCTCAGGAAGGGGGCTCTTGCCTTTTCTTAGCAAATACCTGTCTTTCAAACCAAGACATAAGCAAATTTATTTGAGTTTATTCTACTGTATATAATATATAATATGTACACGTATATAATATGACTATGACTAGCAACAACTAGGTTCCCTCTGACTTGCAGAGATATAATATGAAAACACTGTTGAATAAAGAAGTAGCTCGTAACCTCATCTATCTAGTCAGTACACACTTGAGCCCAAATCACCTATCCCTGCACTTTGAATCCCTTTCTAGTTCTAAATCAGAAGAAACAGAAGGATTTTCTAAAGACAGACCAGCAAAAGCAAGGCAGGCTTAAAAATTAAAAGGGTAAAAAAAAGAAATTTATTAACTACACAAAGAAAACAGTAAATTCAGAACAAGATCTTTAGATCACTCCCTTTTCTTTTTTTTTTAACTTTCTTAACAACAAAACAAACATGCAAAAAGTCCTTTAGTAAGTTTCTTCTTGTCAGGCCATAGGGACTTTTTTACAAGGTGGGGAAAAAACAGTTTTCTCGTGGCTTTAGTTTTACGATTCACATCCACCCGGGAAAAACCTTGCAAGTCATGAGACTTTTCTTATCTTCACAGCTTTCCCAAAGCTGTGCTTATGGGCCATGTTAAACTCATGGAGTATTACTTTTAAGAATGTTAAACTGTTTTAAGAATGTTTTTTAAACTTTTAAGAATGTTGAACTGTTAAAACATTTTCTTCATTTTTTCCCCCTGTTCATGCTTCATTTCTAGAAACAGAGATCCTTTTTCCTTTTTCTTTTCAGGGCAAAGGATTTGTAACACAGGTGCTTTTGGTCAACAATCTATTAAATGGAACACTTCAACCCCCCATGTCTTTCTCCACAGTTTATAGGAATATTCAGTGCAGTACAGTTCACTCTACAGCTCACAAAAATATTTTTAGCCATCTTTACAGCATTTTTTCAGTCTCCTTTTATGTAAAGAAACTTAGCTCTTGCTTCACTGACTGGAGTATTTCCTTTTTTTCCTTCTCATTTAAAGGAATGTCGGAGGTCAGTAAGTCTTATCCGAGCACTAAAAGAGTTAAAGTTTCACACAGAAGCTGCAGGGGCTGGGCCAGGCCCAGGCCGTGTTGGGTGAGGGGCGGCTGAGATCTCAATCAGCCTTTCTGGGGCTCAGCTGCAGCACCCACTGCCCATGGCCACCCCTGCACCCCAGACAGGGCCCGGCTGCCTCCCCCAGGCCGTGCTGGGTGAGGGGCGGGCTCGGCCCCTCCAAAGCTGCTCCGAGCCAGCAGCAGGAGCCGGGCACCCAGAGCCACAGGCCCGTGGGGGAGGAAGCAGGACTAAAATCTTATCAATGAGCCTTTCCTCCCCCTGGCCATCGGGTCCCCTGGTTTGCAAATGGGGCTCAGTGGCCTCCCGAGTCCCCCCGGCATGGGAGGGAGCTCAGCCAGGCCAGTTACCTGCTCAGCCACCGGAAATAAAAGAGAGCTTTTTTTCTGCATCACTTCCTTCAAAATGTGTGTTCACCGCACGAACTAACTTCTCCAATTGGTTTCTCAGGCTGTCAATAACCAAACCAGCCTTTAATTGGTCCCATCAACTCACAGAGAAAGTTCTCATAGAGAAAAATCGCTCTGAGTCTATTCTCCCCCAAGTGTAACCAGCACACCAGCTCAGATCCCAAAGAGGACTGGCTCACACCTAATGCTCTATCCCTCCTGGCAGTACTAATGAAACCAACTTAATTACCTGAATATAGCCACTTATAGCATTACAGCTCCAATCAGTAGCAACAATTAAACCAAATTCACTTTTCAGACAGGTCTATACAAAGGTGAATGAAACTATTGAAATGAAGAAAGGAAGCAAGCAGTAAATGCCTAGGTATTATAAGTTTACCTGGTAAATAAATTAAAATACTAGTCTCAACTGTATTGTTCAGTACAATAAAAAAATTGTGTTCATTCTTATGGAAACCAGAGTCTGGAAGCAGGAAGTCATGCTGTCATCAGAATTTTTCAGCTCTTTCTGCAAACATGTCTCTTAACCTGATGAAATGTCATATTGCTATTTATACATTGCAATATTCATGATATTGCATGCTTAAGGAAAATAGCTGGAAACATCAGCTTCATCTATACTGATAAATAGCATAGGAGCTGGTTACCACTAACCTAGAAGTCAAGTGGCATAACCTGGGTGCATTTCACTCACAACACTTGATCATGTTACTTAACCTCAGTTTCAGGTGGCTCTTACACATTAATATAATTTTGCTTATATTTTTTATGTTTGAGTGCGGAAATAGGCTTACACAGAACAGAGAGAAACAAACTACTATAAACCTTTCCATTCTGCCCATTGCGAATGATCTTTGTCATGTGGTATTCCCAAACTCATGCTTGGGAATCTTCTTGAAAAATGCCAATAAAACCATCACAGTAATAATTTAAGTAGCATGAATAACCAATATCCCAAAGCTGAAGCATATTCCTTTTACTTTTTTAGTGATATAGATTTGGTCATTGAAACCATGGCTTTATTATTATCTGTCAATGGAATTAAGCATAATTAAATTGCCAGAAATCCAATTTCCATCACATCCACATTTTTAAAGTGTAATCTATAATGTTGCCCTATATTGGCAGAGAGTCCTTCAGTCTTTAAATTAAAGGGTTAGATATAATAACATGGGTAGTTGCTGAGCAATAGTTCTCGGATTCATGTGTGGTTATGTCTCCTTGACTTCCATCCCTTTTAAAAAAAAGAGGAGAAAAATTACATTGATGGTTGCCTATACTTGCTTTGCAAATACTCTTACCTTGGTGTTGTGGGTTAACTCCAGGTGGCTAAGCTAAGTCCCCACTGGTGCACCACAACCCTCCACTCCCCTTTTGAATGGAGGAGGGTGCTAGAAGAGCAAAAAGCAAGAAAATTCATAAGGATAGTTTAGTAAGTGGGAAAGATGGGGCGGGGGGGGGGGGGGGAGGGAAGAATCCCCCCAACAAGGGATGCAAAAAATTTCAGTCACCATGACCACATCAATGTCCATCCAGTCCCCAAGCAATGGTTCTCTTTTGAAATACATAGACACACATTTGATTTCTGAACGTGATGTTACATGGCATGGGGTACCTCTGGTCAGTTTTGGTCAGCTGTCCCAGCCCCAATGTCTACTCCCAGGTTCTTGCTCACTCCAAGCCCTATTGCTGAGGGGTGGAGGGAGGAACAGACAGCCTAAACACTGGGCACTGGATGCTGTTCAGCAATAGGGAAAACATTGGTGCATTTTAGTCATCAGTCTAAACAGCACCATATGGGTAGGTGTGAAGAAAACTGTGTCCCAGTCAAAACCAATACATTTTGTGTTGAGATCCTTGAGTTTGCTTTTTTCCCCCCTTTCATTTGTTCCCATCCTAGCCATTGTCCTGGTACTGCAGCATTCTATAGCAATGAGTAATTTAAAGCAGAACTTTTCATCTTTTCACATAATCTGTTCCTCACATCTCTGTATTCATTTTTCTATATTGATATAATCTATGATAAATTTGAATGTAAAACTTGAAAAAGCATTAAAATTTTTATAGGCTGCCTACATTGATATGGGTCAAACAAGTGAATAGTTAGATAAGACTGGACACATTCAAAAGGACCAATAAGCTTCTTCTGCCTAGAAAAATTACAGTCTTACAGAAAGGAACTTATTGCTCAAAAAAATAATGTAATTATTTAGGTAACAAATTTCTTAGAACTCAGATACTTGATTCCTTCTGTCAGCTCTACTTACCTTCTAGAAACAAAACCACTTACAAATTCAAAGTTTGTAAATGAAATTGCTTTTCTTCTTTGCCTTTTGTTTGACTAACTACTGAAACTAAAAGTGACATAACTGACATCATGTAGCAAACCATTTTCTGAGCAGGAGGCTTGGAAGTTGTACTAAGACCATTCCTATTAGCACTGAACATAATACTTTGAGTACTGTTAATATTTGCACTGTAATTTGCAAAATATTCCATTTTTCCCCTCCATAAAATAACTATTATGCTTCAGGAACATCACGACTTTGTTAGAAAAATCGTAAAATGTTAAAATGTTAGTTAAATGTATACTACTACTTTTTTTTCTAAACAAGGGTTAAAATATAGCATAATTGTTTAAATGTGTCCTGACTGTTTTCTGAGCAAGAATTGAAACCTAGTTAATATTTTTAGACAATTAACAGTTCTGTAACTATTATTTTCTCTCAGTGCTATGCATTAGGTAATTAACATTCAATATTTTGAAATGTATTATTACCTTGATATTAGAAATGAAATATTTTAGTAGATATTCTCATTATTCTCTTCAATGCTGTAGCTGGGAATTCCTATTTTTTTCCTCCTGCAAGCTCCAGTTCCACAGCTTTGTCTCTAAAGGAAACCAATACATGCGTAACTTCATTTAAATCTGAGAACTCCATACATATACATTGTTCTTGTTTAAGAAATAAAATTGCAAAATCATAATGACAGTACTTGCTTACCCACATTCCATTTAGGATCTTGTCCTAAATCACCATGATTGAATTAGTATTTTGCATTTCAGACTGAAGAAAAACTACAGATATCATTATAACAAAGGGCAAAAGAATGTTAAAAATTATTAATTTTCATATTGAAGATTTTCTCTCAGATAACAGGGTAGAGGTAATTATTTCTTTCTTTCTGTAAGTTTTGGAGGTTTGGTTTTAAATTCCTATTATGTCATGTAAATTTCCCTTTTCCTAAGAACAGCTGCCTATTGAATTCAGAACTTCAGCTATTGTTCCATTCTTCAAAAAAAAAGCTTTGTGACTCAGCAGTATTATCTAACCATAGGCTTATTTCTCAATTATCTCTGTTGTTAAGTCAAGGAAGAGAGGTTTTTTTAATTACTTGCAGTATTTTTTTTTTGAGATATCTTAGTGTGACTTTAGGGAAAAGTACAGGACAAAAGTATGGGGCAAACTTTATGTTCTTTATAATTCAGTAAAAATGCCTTTTATCATAATAAAATGAACTTAATTGAACCCTTTAATGGTACAAAATGTTCTACATAGATCAATGGAAATTTAAGCAGTGATGCTGTTGGTTGGTTGATATAAAATAGTGGAACGTTAGGTCCAAATCTTCCAGCTTTCTGTCAATACCATGTCTCTGTAAAGCCTTACAGATTGCTTATAATTCTTACTTTTATTAGAAATTAAGTAAGCTTTGCTTCTACTTGCAGAATTTCAAGGGTACCTTTAAAGTGTATTCTCTGAGGACAATGCCAGCAGTATCCAAGAACACTTCCTCAAGGTGCTGAAAGTTTTAAAGGCTGATGGGATGGATTCATATCAGACTGCAGATATCAAATGTAAGATCATGAGACCTTTATAAAACAAGTATAGCTTTGATTAATAAAATAAATCAAACTAAGTGCTGTTTTATGACCGTTAACCACAATTCAGGGAAAGCTAATGCTATTGGTTGACAACAAGCCAATCTTTCATGTAATGACAGTTGTTAAATCCATGGGAAATCAAGACATTATCCAATTCATATCAATTAATCAGATAACTTGGCTAAGCAGAACTGAAATGCCACTTTGTTATCAGGACACATAATAAAATATATTAACTGTACTAGGGTTCAGTTTAGTAGCAAAACTAAGGTTTTGTGCTCAGGTATCATTGCTTTTTGTTATTGATCTTCAAACCTACTTTTAATTAATTAAAAAGCAACTCTCCTATTCTGGTTTTGTGGTATCCATGACTGTTTGCCAAAAAAAAAAAAAAAAAAGGAATTGAATATGGCATAGTCTTTTAAAGCATTTAACATTACTGAATGATAACCTCATGAATGGAATATTATACAACAAATGCTCTGGACCAGCTGAAAATGAAATTTCTAACAGATAAGTTGTTTCTGGATGTGTTTCTTTTTCACATTAATGAGTATAATGATGTGTTTATGAAGGAAGGATTATTTCACTGAGAAGAAAATGAAGAAGAATCCAGCCAGCAGAACAAAGTGTTACATCACATCTTAAGGTAATAAATTGGTCCTGTCAAAGAACTTGCTTGAACAGCTTGTGACATTCATTATAAGGAATTCTCAGAAGGAAGGTTAGTAAAAGTCACACTAGAGTTTAGTATAATTTGTGCTGAACATTATTAATATTGAATATATTTGCAAGTTGTAACATATAAGTTGTAATATTTTGCCAATGAATAGACTATATATAATGATTTTGGTCATAGCTGGCCTTGTCAATCTTCCATCCTTACATAAGTCATGGAAGGAGCAGCCCAACAGCTAAGGGCTATATCAGTAGTCCAAAGGGCCGCCATGGGTTTAAATGTTTGGTTCTTATACTATTGTCCACTTTTGTCAGACTGCAACACTTGTGATGTTAGGAAAGGGGACAGCAGCATTTAGTGTATGGAGATATGTGAGTCCTTGATGAATACCTAAAGATCTGAGTGAGAATATCAAAGGTAAAAATCTCTACAGTTCAGATGGGCAGCAGTAGGATAGTGCAAGTATACACAAAATTAGCTTCATCCTGTAAAAAAAACTGTAAAATCAATCCCTGAGACTCCCAAAGGACAGAGTATACATGGTACTACTCTTGTGAGTGACCACTATAGGCCCATAATTTGTAGGAAACTTTCTTTCCTGCTTCGTTACCACAGCACGGACATTTTCCTTGTAAACCATGTAGATAATATCATAAATGGTACAGCACATCTCTCCAATTTAAGTAATCTCAGCAGAGCATTGTAAGTGAGATAAAGTTCATTACAGAATAAAATGGCATATTCTTCGCATGTCTCATGCATTTGAACTATTCCACAGTGGAAGAAGAAAGACAAGACCAAAGGTCTCAAGCAGCAGCTGAAGACCAGTCATCTAAATTAGTCAAATATTAAAATCTCAGGAGTTCTCTTAACATTTAAGACAAGGAAAATTGGACACAGTGGGAACAGAAAGTAGCCTTCAGTACTAAGGGCACTGGTGGAAATAGAGTGTGGTTACTGGTGAGAGTCAGGGAAAAACAGCAGTCTGATTTTCTCAAGCTACTTAAAGGAAAACAGAAGGGAAAGAATTAATAACAAAGTTTAGCACCCAGTGTTGTTGACAGGATGAGTACGTAAGGAACGTGATGTTTTGGTAAAAGCATGTTTACAAGAAGTGTTGCTTTCCTTGGACCAATAAGCTTGTTCTATCCTTTGGTTCAGCGAACCAGTCTATAAAATGTGTCTACTTCTGCAATAAATTGCTTCTTCTGCTTTCAGAAAGAAGTCCGTGTTGCTGTGCTTTGCCGGTCCCTAGCCTTACAGGAACAATAGAGAATATGCTGTTCCAGATCCTCTTTTACTTAAATTTTGCAGGTAATTATACATGTAATTTTCTTCCCATGAGAGTCAGTTGTGAAAGTCTGCTGTTTCAGTAGCAGTAATACCAACCCTAAAACACAATATCACAGAATCACAGAATATGCTTAGATTCAGCAAAAACTTAAAGTTCTTGTTTAAGACCCAAGAACTTCTTGCTAATAATTTACTGAAGCATAGTCTATACAGGTGTTCCCTGGCAATACTGTGAGGTTCTTGTAAGCACAAAACCATAAAAACTCAGAATAATAGAATGGGTTGGGTGGAAAGCAATCTAAGGAGATAACCTAGTTCCAAATCCCCTGGTGTGAGGAGGGGCATCTTTCACTAGATGAGGTCATGGGCCATTCACAACTTCTCTGGGCAACCTGTTCCAGCATCTCACACCCCTCATAACAAATAATTTCTTCCCCATGTCCAATCTAAACCTACACTCTCTCAATTTTAAACCATTTTCCCTTGTCCCTTAATAAAGATATTGAACAGTACAAGTCCTGGTACAGTCCTCTGAGGGACACCCCTCAGTACTGATCTCTGTCTGGACATTGAGTTGTTGATTGCAACAATTTCATTAAGTTGTCCAGCCAACTTCTTATCCATTGAATAGTATATCCATAAACCCCATATCTTTACAATTTAGCAACAAGAATGTTATGTGGGATCATGTGAAAAGCCTTACAGAAATTAGGATAGACAACAACTGCTCCTACCTTATTCCTCAACACAGTTTCTCCACTGCAGAAGGCCGCTAGATTAGTCAAGCACCATTTGCCCTTGGTGGAGCCATGCTGGCTGTCTCTATTCACTTCCTGTCATTTATATGCCTTGACACAGCTTCCAGGAGGAGCTCTTCTGTGATCTTACTGGGTAAAGAGGTGACGCTGACTGATCAGTAGTTCCAGGGTCGTTCTTTTTTATCCTTTTTTAATATCAGTGTGATATTTCTCCTTTTTCCAGGCACAGGTGATTTCACCTGATTGTGATTACCTTTCAAGTGTGGTGGAGACTGACTTTGAGACTGCATTGGTCAAGTCCCTCAGGATCCTGGAATGCATCTAACCAGGTCCCCTAGATTTGTGTACTGTAAAGTATCTTGAGTTCCAGGAACCCTCTGCCTTGAGATCCAGGGACACAAGAGATGTGGGAAGAACAGTTTCTGGTTAAAACAGAGGCAAAATGTTCTAGAGTACCTCAGCCTTCCCCCTGTCCATTGCCACTAGATCCTCTGCCTGATTTAATGGTGAGTGGGGGCTGTACTACTTCTTTTGTCTTTCTTTTCTGAGTAACATACCTGTAGAAGGTTTTTATTCACATAACCTGACAAATTTAAATCCAGCTATGCCTTAGCTTTCCTGATCCTGTCCCTACACTCTTGTGCACTAACCCTACATTCTTCACAGAATGTGTGTCCCTGCTTCCACTGCCTATGAATTTCTCTCTTGTGTTTCAGTTTGACTAGAAGGTCCTTACTCATGCTCATCTCTTGCTTTCTTTGTCTGACTTCTTGTACACAGGAATTGATACTTCTTGTGTTCTAATAAAAATATATTTATTCCTGGAGGCAGTTTCCCAGGGTTCCCATCCACCAGATCCTTTAGAAGACTGTAAGTTCACTTCTACAAATTTCATGGTCTTTACTATTCACTTTTGATATTACTAATCTATATGCTTTGAGATCACGAGTTCCAGCAGAGCATGATCGCTGCAGCTCAGTATACTACCAATATTGGCCTTTCCAATAAGTTCGTCTGTATTAATGATCAACAGATCTAATGCATCTCCTCTGGCCAGGCTTACTATCACCTGGATTAGAAAGTTGTCCTCCATGCATTCCTAAATTTGCCTGGACTGCTTGCAGATTGCTATGCTGCTTTTTCTCCAGATGTCAGGGTGGCTGAAATACTGTATCAGGAGCGAGGCCTCCAGGCATGATACTTCCTGTAGTTGAAGTAAAAACATTTCATTTACATCCTCCCCTTGATCAGGTACTCTTTTCCAAATACCAGTCACAAGGTTTCCTTTGCTGTCTTGATCTCTAATTTTTACTCACAAACCCCTGACCTGTGCATGACTGCTTTTCAAAGAAAGATCTGTGCAATCAATCCATCTGTTTAGGTAGGGAGCAAGTCCCACTACCTCTGTTCATCAAAAACATTTAATAGCCATTAATTGCAGTGTTTCAATCATGTGATTCATCCAACCAAATTTCAGCCAATAGTGATCAGATCAAAGATTTCCAGCTCCATTGTGGCTTGAAGCTCCTCTTTTTTGTTACCCATATTGTGTACATTGGTATAGAGATACCTACTGCTGTGGAGGAGCAGAGCCGGGTGCAGTCTAGTAGCTGTCTGAATGCCCTGTCCTCCTTGCACTAACTGTGCAGCTAAATTCCATGCCACTCCTCTCAGGCACCTCTCCCTTTTTGTACAACCTAGTCATGTGACTCCTGGTCATTTGCACTCCCCAAGGGCCAGTTCCATGGAGCTTCCTGTGGTTTGAATTGGCCACATGGACACCCCAGAGATTGCGGAAGCCTCCTTGTCTTCCCAACATGCCACTGTTGCTGACACTGCTGCTGCTTAGCATGGAAATAAGACATAAACCAATAAATATTGTATAATTCGAAGTATTTGATTTAAACTATTTTTACAATAGTTACTGTTGCCCCTGGATTTCCTTGCCTTCTGATGTTCTGATGTTTACACATTTGTCTAGCAGTTCTCATGCTCTCTCTGGTAAACAAGAATAGTTTACATTCCTCAGTGGAGGAAGAGAGCATCTGACCGATGGGTGAAGAACCAATGAGGTCAAGAGGTCTGATCTTCACCTGTCCAATCCTCAACCATTGTTAGATGTCTTTAAATAGACATGTCATGTAAATAAAGTTCTCTTTTCCTGTTCACCCAACCTGGAATCAGGTGCGTGCTTGCTCTCTCTCTTTGTGTGTGCATCTCAAGGCCCACAAGTTACTTATGGCAAACAGCAACAAAACAAAATTAAATTATGCAGGTTATTTTTATCAATAGCAATACACACCAGAAATGTCTCAAAGTACAAAATTAATGTAATGTAATGTAAACATAGAATTAGGTTATTTATAAACTAAAATAAACAGCCACTAAACCAAATAGTATTAATACTTGTAAACAACTCAGACATCCCATAGGATACAAGAAACTATACAAATGTAAATTGCTATTCTCATCACAATTCTGGCACAATACTGTGCAGAAAGTTACTACTGAGATATTTTTAATAAAACTGCAGATGCACAGAATATTCTGAATTGGAAGGGACCCAACTGGAAGAATAATCCAGTCCAAATCTTAAATAAAGGGACCATGGGAGATTGAACCCACAAGCTTGGTGCTATTATCACCATGCTCGGATCAACTGAGCCAATCTCAGGGTCTGAAATACCTTTAAGAAATATTCAAATTCTCACACACATTTAGTGAAAGTAGGCTTCAGACAAAACAGCTATTTACTGTATCCAAAAGTGTGTATTTTAGAATACATGATAAATTTTCTGATACACAATCCATTAGACAAGTCTTACAGATGATTGTAGGATTCTCTACAGCCTCTACAGAACAGATCCTCAGCTACTGCTGTGCCAGGTAATGGAGAAGGCATACTCAGGGCCAGCCAGAGCTACTGAAGTGAGGGAGATATGCATATTAGCTTTCTTAACTGTCTGCTGCTTTCCATCTGGAAAATCAGTACCTGGATGAGTCATTAATTTCTATATGTTTTTTATCCTTAAAAATCAGCTTTTTAAAAAGGTGCCCATGATTCTGCTTTAGACATACACCTGCATAAATACTTGGCTCAGCCCAACCTTTTAGTCCTACTTCAGTGGACCTTAAAATGCACTTCAATTGAAATCACACATGCTTTACTGACTTAAGTAAAAATGCACTGGCACATATGCAAAATTTCATTCTCTATCAAGTTACCATTGCCTGAAACCAATATTTCACCTCTTACCTTATGACCTCAAAGCACAATATGGCTGCAAAGAGTCAACCTGCACTGATTATATTATAGTTTCTAAACCTCTGTATTTTATAAGGTTAAATATTTGATTGGTGAAAGTGCATAAGAAAACTAAGCTTCAGTGCAAAACAAAACCAGCAAAAGCTCCTGAAACATACAGCTAAGCTGTAAGTTCACAATAGGGGTTACAATAGAAATGCTGACACAATCTGAACCACAACTGTTTGAACACAAGCTTTAATTGGTCCCATTACTAAAGACTTGAACTGGCTGCATATTTCATAGAACTGATTCTGCAATTTAGTTGTCACTTTGATTCAAAATGTTTATAATTATGGAAGAATATTCTCTGTGCATTAATTGGGGTTTTTTTTATGTATCTGGCACTCACATGTTTTCTTGAACAGCTTGATCTGTTGTCAATACTTGTAACTATTTCATTATTAATATTACAGATTAAGAACACAAATTTTAATTGCACTAATAAAGTTCTTTACTCCTATACTTGAGATTCACATCCCTTGGTCACTTCTAGCTCACACATGCCACCACTGAGAGACAGGACTTCCAAGGAGGGGTGCAAGCAGTAGTCCAAGCAAGAAGTTGAAATCATTGAAATCATTGAAGTAGTTTATTGTTCTCATAGTTCAGTTTTATGCACTGTTGCAACCCCAAGCTGTTCCAGCTCTAAAGGAATCACATCCTTAAGCCAGAATTTCCCCCTAGTTACAGAATCAGTCTATTGTTTGCATTACTTGGCAGCCTTACAAAACCACATAGTTTCAAAACACTTGATAACTGCATATGCTCTACTTTCCCAGCTCTTCCCCTCATATCTATGGTTTCTTATTCCATGGTCTGTACCTTACCAAGGCCAGAATATCTGGATCAGGGTTGCTCTCTGTTCCGTCTCCCATTTGTTCTCCCATACACACATAATTCTTGTCCACCCTTTTCACCTAGTAAAGTATGAAAGAGATTACATAGACCTCCTTTCCTCCCCAGATCCTGTTGTTTTATAACAGTAGCAGTTGAGTGGAAGAAAGTAGCCATTCTCAACTTCTGCATGTATGCAAGTGGTTAAAGAGAAGAAAAGTAGAGAGTTTGAACACCAGCACAGGTTGTCTAATGCCCTTTTGAGCAATCTTCCTAAGCCAAGCATAAGACAAGCACAGATTATTTCTCCACTCAGCAAAGAGAAAATAGATTTGCATGTAAGAATTATAATCTGCTTCTTGCTTTCCGTCTCAGGAGACAAAGTTAAAAGCAGCTGAGGTTTATGACAGTTAGAATTAGCATCTTACTGGAAACACCAGTTAGTTTGATTTATGAAATATCTGAGATGACACATTTAGGATGATATTTTTCACATCAATGGACACTCACTCAAAAGTATCCTGCTAGGGCCCTCAAAGATGATGCTGAGTTTTCCAGTTTGTTCGAGGGTATGAAAAGGAATTGATACGGTCTTCTGCTAAAGTATTATTAAATCATTTGGGGGAGCATTTTAGTACTAAGATATTTTCAGCTCATTTCTTGTTACAGTCATATTTTATCAGTAGAATAACTCCCCATATGTTATTGAAGAGTATTTTCCTTTCCTGTTTGTGACAAAGAGTTGATCCAACACACATTATACTTAATGGGGATCTGTCAGGTTTAATTTGAGTTGATTCAAATCTATTAACTGCAATCCTAGTCACTGATGTCTAGCACTACATTGTATGCAAGTAAATTCTTTTCATTTTGGTGAGCAACTACCATGCAATACCATTGCAAGCCTTTATATGTAATATAAAAAAAATATAACAGGTTTTGAAATTAAGTAATATTATCTGTGAAGCAAACTGAGGAATGATAGTTTACAGCAGCTAAGAGTACGGCACAAATTGGTCTTCAATAACTTTTGAAATGAGAAATTATTCATACATTTATCACAAAAGACCAGAAATTCTGTCAGACAGTTCAGGTCATGTCCCTTAAACATCTTCATCAGCAAGCACTCTTGTGCCTCTTTTGTGCTGGGAGAGTGAAGTATCTGCCTGCCTGGACTCTTTATCAATGAGTAACCTCCATAAAAGATAAAAGACTTGTGGAAACGATAAGGGGCTCTCAACTAAAGAATTTCTGGTAAAGGTGGTGTGTCCACTAGAGATGTCACCTGTGTAAATAGCAGTATACCAGCTGCTACTATAGTACAGAGTTTAGAGAATCATAGAGCAAACCTGAGGCTGATTGTAAAATACCACAGTGCCAGATCTTGGAACTGAAACCCAAGAACACGAAATTGATTGGTAAAACTCTTCATATGACATGACTAATATCACAGAAATTCTGGGGAACAATTTTTTTATTTGGAGATTTGATATTCTAGGAAAGACAGGTAAGGAAAGAAATATTGTGTTTGTTCATCATATTTATATCTAGACTTTATTGAGAAAATAATATCCTGGTAAAAGAAAACAAGAATAATGGAACATTGGCATTAATCAATATAGATCTTTATTGAAGAGCTTAATGAAGCATTTCTTAGCCCATTCAAAGATCAGATTTTGGTGGCAGCATTTTATTATAGCATAGTACTATGACAGTCTATTGACTGAAAATCATGCTCATGAAATGTACTGGTAAAAAACTGTGTTTAGGAGGCTAGAAGGGGACCAACTAATTTAGATTTAGTTCTGCCTAACAGGGAGAATTGATTGAGATGACAAAGGTGCATTGTAGTATGGGGTGAAAGTAATCACAAGAAGATAAAGTGAACTACCCTAAGGAAATAAGTGATAGAAGAACTAAAACCAGTTTAAGTAGTTTAAGAAGTCAGGCTTTGATAGAGAACTCAGGAAACTCATATGATTGATTGTTTGGGAAGATAACCAGAGAGAGACAAAAATGCAGCATATCTGGCAGTTACTGGAAGAAACAGCATTAATGAACTGTATCAAATGAGTTAATGCAAGAAGAAGATGGTAAGCACAGTTAAGGAAGATTTTAACTATTTAGGGTGTCCATAGTGACTTGAAAAGCAAAAAGAAATCATATAAAAGGGTCCTATGGTTGTGGGTCATATAACAGAAAATTAGAAAGGAGAAACCTATAGTTTTAAGGATAAATCCAGAACTAGGACAGAGCATATGAGTATCAATTAGTAAGAGAAATTAAAGAACAAAATATGAGATCTTAAAACTGCATAAGAGAAAAAATAGAATACTGATCCAAGTCTAAGTGGAAAAAGGAAATAAATAACAACTGGAGCTTTCTCTTCCTTCTTTGTTGAAGTCTGAATTGAACCACAATTTAAGAAGATGGTCTGATTCTGGAAAGAAAAAATTATTTGTGATGGTTCCAAGCATATCTCAAAATCACATTAAAGTGTTTATGGCACTGTGTGAAGAATTTGTAACAAGAATCATACTTTTATAAAATGCTACATGTAGTAAATTCTTAGAGGACTGAAAATGGAACAAGAAAATTCAGAGACCCGTCTTCAAATTTGCAAAGAAGAGAAGGGACAAAAGAGCTGAAAATCGGTCAGCTTTGGTCCTAGACAATTCTAGAATATATAGTTAACTCATTTCTACATAAAAATAATTACAAATTAGTTAAAGAAACTATTTAAATATTGAAATCCTAGCTTAATTTTTCAATAAAGGTACATTTAAACTAAACTAAAGAAATCTATATATGCAGAAAGCGAAGATGTGGACACAGTGTACCCTACCAGTGACCATAATGGGGCAGTGGAGTGAAACAGAGAACTGGATGCCAACCACTGTTTGACGGAAATTTTCTCTCATCCGTCTACAACAGAGAATACAATTATTCAGCTCTACTTAGCACTGGTGATCCTTGGTTGCAATGCCACAAAAAGCAAAAAAATAATCAAATTGCCTTTGCTGGAGGCAGGAAGTGGAAAGACAGTCTCTTAATTATTATGGGTTGCTATGAAGAAGTAATGAAAATCATAGGAAAGGACAAGTAGAAATCAGTTTCTTTTGTAAGAAAAAGCTATAGTTAAGATATTCACTTTCTAATGTTATGAAACAGTGGACCAGATTATTACTGCATGTTGCTATAAAACTGTTTCCACAGTGGTTTTCAAGAGGAAGTTAGGAAAATATTTATTAGGATGTCTTCACTGTAAGATGATGACTCAGGTGATTTTTCAAGCTCCCTTCTAATATTATAGTTGTACAATTTTACTTCTCTTACATTTTGTCTTAGCATGAGTAGAGTACATTTTGTATCTAGAATACAATAGAAAGCATCAGTTGTTTTTATGAAATATATTTTATGACACTGCTAATATTTATTTAGTGGCTGATTAATGTGGGGGTATATTATTTCAAAAACAGTCTTGTGTTGGTTTGAAAGTAAAACCAGTGCGAGACTCCAAGTCAGTAATACAATTTAATAGGAGAAAAGAGAAAAAATAAAATACATGCAGTAATATAAAAGAAACAACCACCGACAGAGTCAGAATACAACCTGACACCCTGTCAGTCAGGGTGTTGGTAGCAGTCTGTATAAATGGTGACTGCAGTGCTCCTGGATGACAGATGTGATTCAGTTGAAGCAGTGCTCCTGTAGAAGGTGCAGTTTTCCTCCGAAGATCCAGTGACGATGTGGAAATGGTCCTGGGATCCAGTGGAAAGGTCTGCCTTCGCGTCCCAAACCCCAGTTTTTTATCTGGGTAGGAAAGGCTTGGCTCCTGCCCCTGGCTGGGGCATCTCCCAATGGGATGATGTAATCTTATCAGTCACACAATAGGACTTAATGGCCCATTAACGGAATATATCTTCTGGAGGAAGGATGGGTTGTGAAAAGACAATGATGATCATCCCCCCTGATTTTATCAGATGGCACATCAGCAGAGGATATCTCCCACAGAGATAAAGATCACCACCCCTCCTACATTTTAACAGATGGTGATAGAAAACACATTTCTACATTGTACCCCAGGACAACAATGTTATCCTTTGCAACTGATTTCATGTGCTGACACTTGTTGGCAGCAAATTCATTAAATAATCATATCTGGAAATACCAAAAGCAATCCTGAGCATGAAAACACTTCTCTCCTTTTGAGCCCTTGGACAGAAATGAGCCATTCCCCACTCCATTCACCTTCCATCAATATGCTTTCATATAGATGGAGATTATTTTAAAACTTCCCAGTTGTGTGGTTTTTTAAATTAATGCAATAACCAATTTTTTGCCATTTAACACTAAAAGTAACTTGAGAGAGTAATTTGAGAGATACATGGATCCATTTAATACAGGTGTGAAATATAATTGTTCATGTTGTGTAAGATTCCTTAGAAGTAAGAAATAGAAGATTTCATCTGTAACCAAGATTTTATCTTGACTTATGTCATATGACTAGGGTTCACAGACTTTCTGGATTTCACAGCCTGTTTACCAAATGAACAAAAGTGTTTACTTGCTTCATTTGAAATTAAAAAAAGCTTCTGAAACATTCAGCTGTCACAATCAAGGCAAATTCAAATCATAGGTCTTGATTGCTGTACTTAATACATCTTTTTGTTTGCTTCAGTTTATCTTTGCATGTCTGGCTTCATGTAATTAAATACTCTTGATCATTTATGAGATCCTGCTGAGCCGCATTGTCTCACACAAAGCATCACAAGGAAAAGTTATTGAGAATCAAAATCCACAAAAAGTACATCCTCCAAATTCATCCTTTTCTATTATATTTCAACCTCTAGAGACAATGTATTTTCAAATCAAGAGAAAAATTATTATTTTTTTTTAGCAAGCATTAGCAATTTATGGAAAAAAATCACAATACCCATCCTGAAAATATTTCAGTGTGATGATTGTGTTAAATGTCATGACAGGATGTTTAAGCTTCTTTTGTAGCTGAAAAGTTGTATTCTTATACTTGTTCTTACTTACTTTGACTTAATTATTTCTCAATGAGAAAGTTAGCTGAGAAACAGTAAGTTTTCAGGAAAAGCCAGAGGATTTTGTGATAGCTATAGTTTAAAGGGGATCTGGCTTATTATTGTAGTGTAAAACAAAAGCCTTATTTGAGTTTTGTGTTTATTTGGCTTTGGCTTTTTTTGATTTAATGAGTGCCTTCCTTTGACTGTCATGCAGACATTAATAAAAATGAGACATGAAATTAATAGGGACAAAGAACTTAAGCTTATGGCAGTCTCTGTCTGCTAAATCTGGTCTCTGGTGGTTGGCAATGTGGCTTTTTGCATTTCTGCCAGGCAGCAGTACAGCTTTCTCAGGAGGTGTACAAGGAATCAGCACTCCTTTTGTGGAAGAGGTGACTCCAGCACTAGATACGTCTGTTCAGATTCAACAGCTCTGGCTTCACAAGGGGCTGAGGAAGCCCTGGCTCCTAGGATGTCACTGCCAGGTTACTAGCTGGGCTGTGAATTAGCAGCTTTAATTCTCTCTTCCACTGGTCTTGAATCCACCTAGTTTTACCACTATGCTTTTGAGTACTCTGCCTTGGGAAAATTTGTGTAGAAAAATCCAGAATTCTGGATTGCCACATGGGATAAATGATCACAGTAGCCTCTATTTCCAGTCTGGAATACGTTTGTCATATGATCAGTACCTCACATTATTGGACTATGGATGCTGTTACTCTTTGTTTTTAGGTATAGCTGGAGAGTGATCTGTGTGGTCACAATCTCAGGTATATATTTTTATACTGCTAAAACTCAGGGTTTAGGTTATCTGAATCATAATCTTAATAGTGCTTTGCCTCCAACTCCTAACAGTAGAGATAGATAGTTTGCTACCTGGTCTATCTAGACGGTAAACTCCTTAGGAGAAGGACTTTTTGTACTCCCAATTTGTGCACTGATGTTGACATTCTAACAGTGAACACAAGAAGGCCCAATAAATATTGTCTGATGTTGGGGCCTAATTGTTTTTTTCCAATTTCCATACTACCTTTGAATTTATGGTAGATGTTGCTACAATTTCTTCTTTCAGCAAATCAGTTGTTCAAATATTTATGACAGCTTGTACCATATGATGTTACCAGGAGTCTGAACTTCATTCACAAATTTCTGGACAGTGAGTTTTGCTTAAATTATTACATTCCCTTCATTAAATTAAGAAGTTTATCTTAATAACTTTAGCATTTCTTCATACAAAACTTCGAGATAAACTTAGGAAGAGTAGCACCAATGCATTTTACTGTTCCTCCACTGATTCTATTAGAAAGGAAGGAAAAATATCCTTGCACATTTGTTTCCATTTTAGGATCTAAAATGACTAAGTCAGTATTTCCTCCATGAATCATCTTTCTTTACTATAGATCTTTTTACAGCTAGACTGTCTTAGAAACCATTGTAACAGTAATTAGCAATAATTTCCTTTTCTAACACACCTGCCTAAAATGAGACACCTGCTCTCTATATCCGTTTTTATTCCTCTTCATTAGGCATTTTCCTGCATTTATGTCCCACGCTATTAAAAAACCCTCTTTTTTATCAAAATAATTCACATTTTGAAATAACACTTAAGTATTGCTGTATTATGTTTGTTGTAATAACTATACATTTTCCTTACAAAAAGCAATGTCTTTTAAAGCACCTTCTTTTTTAAGTGTTTTTTTTTAACAGTGCAAGTAATATATTGAAAATTACTTTTAATAATTTTTTTCAGATACAAAATCTATTTTTATTATATTTATAATCTTCTCATTTTCTCAGGATTCTTGATCCTTTTTCACTAACCTAGGATTAAAATCCTTAAACCAGGGAATGTGCAAAGGCATTAAAACTACTACAGGTTTCAGAATATTTCACATTGGGTCTAGGATATTGTTAGTGAAAACATACAGCTCTAATTTTCACACTACTATTACATCTGAATTAAATACAGAGAAATCACAGAATATGCTGCATTGAAAGGGATCTCCAAGGATCATCAAGTCCAACTTCTGCCCTGCACAGCACTATCCCCAAGAATCACACCATGTGCCCAAGAGCATTGTCCAAACACTTCTTGAATTCTGTCAGTCTGGTGCTGTGACCACTTCCCAGAGGAGCCTGTCCTAGTGCCCAACCACCCTCTGGGTGAAGAACTTTCTTCTAATATCCAGCCTAAATCTTCCCTGACCCATGTAAAATCCCATGATGTCAAATAGAAGCAGAAGAACATTTTGCAAATGCCTTTTCTGACTGGAGTACCATAGATTCAATTATCTACTCAACAGATTGAAAACAACCTGCATTTCTGCAGAAGAATTACCTAATTATGTACCAAGAATGTGTATATTTGAATCTCATTCAACTCACAATAGGCTTATATTTTAATCACAATTTATATATTTAGTTTATGTAATCTGGGAGTTGAACCAAGAGATGTGGTTAGAGTTTCTTTTGGTTTTGAATTCTTATTGGAAGAAAGATCATTGCTGAATTCTGAGGATAAGGGGGTATATGAATGAAAATATTTTTCCTCAATGGAACCTTGTATGAATGAGGAAAAAGTACATTTTGTCGAGATGCTAACAAGAAGATCAAAATTAAATCTCTTAAAATTCTTGTTTTTAAAACTTGATTATATCCATATATTAGATATGGAACCTTGTATATAAGGATACACAGCATCCTATAAGCTCATCTTAAGTCTGTAACCTAGGTTTCTGAAATAAGTTGAAATGGATTTTTCTATGCATATGCATGCATGTTAATCTATAAATAGTAGAAAATTAAAATAACTTTTTTATTAAAATATCAATTTTTTGGCTCTCCTGATCTCTCCAGTCCTTATCATAACACAATAAGGATATACGCCATTAATTAAAAAAAAATAAAAACAAAACATGAAGGAATTATTAAATAGGAATTCAGGCCAAAAAAAAGCAAAAAATTCAGTTTGAATATAAGAAGCGAATAATGTGCATGCAGATGATGACTAATGAAATTGTGGCTGAAAGATTGGTATTTACAGGATGCTGCAAGATTTCTGTACATGTAAGCATATTAGGATCAAAGTAATTCTGTGTGCTAAAATACATTTGCTTGAGTATCAACATATTTTTATTAGCAAGATCACCAGTATAGACATTGATATATCTCTGCAAACACAAACAAAAAACATTTCTCTGCTAAGATGGCGACTTTAAAGAGCAAGTTTTTGCCTAGAAAGAAATACTGTTTGTGTTATGAATCCACCACCAGAGCAAATGGTGTAAAAATAACATGGACTAAATATGACCTTTTCTTATCCATTTGAAGTTTCCAAACTGGTGCAAGTTAAAAGATATAAGCATAGAAAAAAATCCTATATATTTATTTTAAATGCAAGAAGCAATACAAATAATAATTCGGTTCCAAATATGAAGTTTTAGAAATGCCATTATAAAAGATGTTAGAAACAGATATAAAGATATTGCAATTAATATGTTTATTCCTTCACAATCCTCTAGCCTACAACCCATCGTTCAGTAATTCTCACAGTACAATTTTTTCATGCCACACCCACATCTGAATGCCCCAAAATATTTTCTTTTAGTCACTGTAAAATGTGATCACTGGTACTTCCTCAACATCTCTGCTGCAGGTACAACAGATATTTGAGTTCAGAACGCTCTACTACATGTACAAACATATTGGTAAAATACTTTCTTTTGGGCCTTTCCTACTTTTTCGACCTGGTCCATATCTTCAGGATTATGATTCCATGTACACTTTTTAATCTCACCTTTTTCGTAATTGAATGGTCTCTTAGAAGTGCTGAGCTATTCATCTCAAATTATCTACCACAGGCTTTTTCTTATCACATTCCCCTCAACCTTTAAAACATGGCTAATGCTCTTTGCTTTATACCTCCTTTCTAACCAGTAAAATAGGTGCTGCTGCTGACTGGAACCAAAAGAGGTCATCTTATCAGTATGCTATTTATGTGCCGATTTGTTGCATTGCTCTTTATTTTAACCATATGCATCATAGAAGAATTGTGGACATTGCACTGCCCTCATTCAGCTCAACAATTATATATCTCACATATGGGCTATGCCCTCTGCTTGTACACATTAGCTCCAACAGTGAAAGATGAGGTGATCCATGGCAAGGTTGTGTCCTCTGCATGGTCTGGAGGTCTCAGTACTGCACAGCTCTGCCAAAGCCCACCAGTATCATCCTGAGAATTATGACTGTGTAATTCCTAAACCAAGAAGTGATGCCAACAGTAAGCTGGTTCTGTCTCAATATGTTTAAAACGTGTACTAATTAAAGAGAGCACTGCCCTACCACTTCCTCTTTGTTGTATCATAGACAGATTTTGAAAAAAAAATCTCACTGACTAATCCTTACTCTATCACTTAAAATGCTTAATATAACAGAATGTAATATTGGGGGAAAAAAGAACCCCAGAACAGAACAGAACAAAACAAAACACCTTTAAAATCAAAATAACCCCCCCAAATATTTATTACAATTAAATTTAAAAACCAAACACAGAGCCCTGACTACTGAAGGGATTGTTACTTATACTTCTATTTGGCTTGTTCAAGTTTTTTTAAAATTCATATAAAAGAAAAATTTCCCTCATTTATGATCTTAGTAGAAATCTGAAAATAATCCTGTTAGTCTACCACTGTTTATCAACATCTTATCCACAAGAAAAAAAGAATAAGCCACGTATTCTAGTTTTTCTGGATCAGACTATACTTGTGGGTAAAAAAAAAGATAGAAAGATTTTAGCAGTAAGTAATAAGAACAGAATTGTAGCAATTGCACTGCATCATGGTTGTTCAAGATGTGATTTGTACTTGGCAAGTATACTTTTCTTTTTGAAAATATTTGGATATTATTAGTATTCACTTTTGATGTATTGTACTGTGTTTTCTAGAAGGCTGGGTTTAGTAAGGATACATTTTAATTTTTTTTTTAACACCAAAATCTGGCAAGCTAACTCTTTTTAGCGGGAATGAATGTCAGTAACACTGAAATTAGGCTTTTAGTTATAATACAGAATTCATAATTTGCATCCTTGCAGTGCTTTACACAATCTTTATTCAGACAAACTCTTTTTGATGTCAAAGGGTTTCTTGAGGATTCCTAAATGAGAACTTATAAAGTCAGGGAACTGTATGCAGTTATGATTTCTAATAGTTAAGGTTCAACAGGCTCTTTCAAATATAATTTTTTTCATTAACTGCAATGTGATTTTGACAGACCCATACGGCTGCATATTTGTATAATCTTGATATCCATTGTTGTTTTCCCAACCTGCTGAGGAACACCAGCTTTAACATCTGCACAAACTGAAGGACACCTAGAGGTGTTTGATGAATGTGGCCACCACATGGCTTAATTTACAGCACCCCTTCTTCATTCATGGTGACAGGATGCATGTGTTAAGATGCATTATACCTTAGAGCCTTTTACTTCCATGTGCTTATGCAGTTCATGAATAGCCCACAAGTAACTCAAATCTCAGCAAAAACATGATGAAAAAATAATTCATGTAGGTCATCTTTGATAATTTTGGATTCTCAAAGTATACTTACAATCAGGCTTTTCAGTGTACTTTCCAAAATTCTAGCTGTGAGTCTTTCCATTTTTGAAAACAGGTTTTTGCTCTTCTGACTAAAAAGTGTCCATGTAGTATGATCTTTTATGTAATTGGCAATGAATTAGTACTTATCTGAAACTTTTCCCAAAGCTTTCTAAAAGTGGAATAAAATCTCATCTCAAACCCTGACAGTGTGAATTACTCTCCTAGCATTGAAGTATTTTACATCACCAGTTCTATAAAATTGTCATGACTAAAGAAATTGGAAATGAAAAGGAAACCAATTAATACTAAAATTGAGAAATAAGTGATAGAAATATTGAAGTGTAGATGGATGGAAAAATGATACTGGTTTAGGCTGTGCCCAGATCACTCCTTGCTTATCTGCAAAATTAAGCTTGTTAACTCATTTTGGACCAGAATATATATTTTTTCTCCAACTATACTGCCTGAGTAGTTGCTTTGTTTTCTTTTTCATTCCCTGAGAACATGTAGCAGAGGTCATTTTTTAACATCAAGTGCATGCTTCCAGTGGGACCAATTTCTAGAAGCTGAAAGGTTTGAGTGGTGATGGGGTGCTCTCACTTTTTGTTTCTTGCCAAGTAGCTAAGAACAATTTTCTGCTCTGAGCCAGACAGTCAAACTTTTCCTAACTCTAAAACTGATTCTGCACTTGTGTGATGTCAGAGAATAGAGGAAGGGAAAATAGATCCTATTTTCTTTTTTTTTTTTCATTATATAGTTGTTTAGAAGCAGTATTAGCAGCTTGCCTCTGTTTAAAGAATATTAATAGCCAAGAAAAAAAATATACTGTTTGCTGTGGCTGCAGAGTAAAGCAAAATTAAAGATCAAATACATTGCCCAAGAGCCAGGCTTTCTTTTCCATGGTTTGAGAGGCTTTATATATCCTAAATTTCCCATGTTAGTCACAAACACTTAAGCTGACACTTTGGGCCCAATTTATTCCTATGTCACATGAGAAATATTAGTAGTGGAAGTAAAAACTTGCTTGCACTGGAGTTGCTTTATAGCTTTCCAGCCACCACAAAAATTATGTGCACATTTAAAAGTATTACTTTAGAAAGCCTTCCAAGCAGTTTTAAAGGCTTTCACAGAACAGTGGAATGGCTGAGGTTGAAAAGGACCTCTGGAAATCATCTACATCAACCGCCCTACTAAAACAGGTTCACCTAGAGCAGACTGCATAGGGTTATGTTGAAGTAGGTTTTGAATAAGCCTAGAGGAGACTCCACAAGCACTCCAGGTAGCCTCTTCCAGTTCTCTGTAACCTTCAAAGTAAAGAAGCTCTTCCTCATATTCAGATGGAACTTGCTATGTTTCAGTTGGTGCCCATTGCCATTTGTCTTGATGCTGGGTACCACTGACGAGTTTGGCCCAACCCTCTTGACACCACCTTGTGTTAATTGATGAGGTTCCCCCTCGGGCATCTCCTTTCAAGGCTAAAGAGGTCCAGCACCCTCAGCCTTTCCTCACAAGAGAGATGATTCTCTCCCCTAATCATATCTGTAGCCTTCACTGACCCCACTCCAGCAGTTTCTTGTCTTATTGAACTGGGGAACTTCCTTCCACTTTTTTTTCTGGCACTTAATTGTGTTTTAAACATTTAGAGATTTCTCCTTCTGTGCTCTTAGATTATTTTCCTTTTAAATCCTAGATTTGTAATTCATTTTTTAAGAGAATATTACAAAAGCTGAGCTAGAAAAATAATGTTTGAAAAGAATGCTAAAAAAGAAGTAGTGAGACAGACTATTAGCCTGAGCAGTACATTCAATTTTCTTTTTCATTTTTCCACCCTCCCTAACAACAGTTCTCTGGACTTTTATTTTCTGCTTTAGTGTGACACATAACAGAAGTGCATAATTTCAGCTCTAATAAGAACTCAGACTCTATTTCTGCTCACATGGTAGTGTATGCCAGCAACATCCTGGCTTGCACTAGTTGGAGGGAAGTGATCTCTCCCCTTGGCTCAACATGGACCCGAGGGCAGGGAGTCACAGCTGCCTTCTCTCTGCTGAGCTGCTGGGTTCAGCCCAATGTCCCTGACACTTTTGAGATGCGATTTTATGACTAGTTTCTTGGGGCTCGGTGCATTAATATTTATTTTAGTCACTACTTGGACCATGCACTCACCCTGAGAGTGTTTAATGTTATCAGCAACAAAATGAGCTCTGATTAAGAAATTACTTCTGACAGGAATGAAAAAATATTAGAAACAGGTGTTCCTGCCCTCATCCTCTGGTGTTTCCTGTCAATTACACATCTTATTCACATACTTGCTAGAAGTCTGTACAAAATAAAATCTCAAAGTACTATGTTATAATTCCTGTTGGAAATCAGAGCCTCTCCAATATTTAATTACTCTAAACTGAAATTATGCAGGAGGTTTGTCCCTTTTTCAGTAACTTTTTGGAATGCTTTAAACCATAAATAAAAATTCAATTTCTCCTTTCTTCTTACTCTCAGTAGGATTAAATAATGCTATAAAAGATAAATCAAATCCCAACTTCTTAAGCTTCTTTCGTTGCTTTAGATTTATTTGTAATTTCCAAAATAAATCACATTTGAACTCAAACCTCTCAGCCTCTTAGCCATGATCCTTTTGTCCTTCAATATTGCCTCCATCTAAGTAACATTGGGGGAACAAAATATGGGTTGTAGCTTTGTCACCACAACTTTTATCTAAGTTCTTTACTGGCACCAATGTGTTTGCCTTGTGATGGACCTAAAAATCTTGTCTCTTTTCTTATTAGGAAAAGTCATACTGCTGTTTAATTAGATTTTTAAGATTTTGCATGTCGAGGAGTAAAGATCAATTTGGTAGTGGTGGGGAGAAGAAAAAGGATTCAAACCTTGAGAAAGCAAAGGAGAAATTCTAAGGACAGTGAGGATAGTCTAACAACTCCATGTCTTCAACAGCGACAAATGTCACCCTAGGTTACTGTTCAGAAAATATCCAGATGGTTTCCTCTGCCTTTCTTTATGACTTTCTATCAGGTCATCCTCAAATAGATTCACTCCTCTATTTTTAGTTCATTCATTATTCCTCTTCATCTCCCTCTGTGGTGATGAAGGGACAGGTCTGGTGTCAGCGAAAGCAATTTGAAATGAATAGATGTGCTAACTGACCCCTTCACAGCTAGATCACAAAAAAACATTTAGTACTGCTATTTATGGTCTGCACAAAGGATTCAAGCTCTTAAATTACTTCAAAACACAAGTATCATTTGGAGGTTATTGCCACAGCTTGTCCTACACAATTACTTTCTAGGCTAGAAAGCTGTTTACCAGTCACCAAAAACTGGATTTTGGTTTTCAATAATTGCCCATCATAAATAATAACAAGATTTGAAGCTATGATTAACAAGAGGTAAACTTGAGTGTAAGATATTGTCTCAAAAATAACTTAGAAAAACAGTCTAAATCAAATATGTATCATCTATACTTCGATAACCAAATTTAATCTATCAAATGCAATCTAATTTGATTTTTAATAGGTGTAATACAATAAATAGTATATTGCATAACAGATTTAGAAAAAAATAGGCTATTATATTCAATAATTCTGCTAGGTCTGCCAATCACCTGACTCATCTGCAGGTAGAACTAAAAGTTTGCAAAAGTTTCAAATTCAAAGCAGATTTTTTCATCTATTGTCCTCAGGGCACATATTCAGTGAAGTCTTCTTCTATTGTATAGTTTAATATTTAAATAAAGTTTAGTGTACTTTTACCACATCTTTCAAACTGTTTATCCAGGTTGCATATTTTTTTATATTTTTCAAATAATTTCATTTTTTCTTTTTATCCTCCCAGAATTTCACAAAGTTCCTTGCACTTTTCTATTTTCTATACTTTTCCTGTAATGGATATTAAAGTGTATGTGTTAGCTCAGATATATATCCTCCGTATTAGATGGGTTTTGAAGAAAATGCTCAGATGGAAACTGAGCTTTGTTCTATCCCGTAGATGGGCAGAAAATTCAGTTCTCTTTCATACGGGTTGCAGCCAGATTGCATTGCTACTGAGAAATCACACACAGGTCAGGAGACAAATTTAGAGGTACATATCCCAGTAAAAATCTAAGTATCTGACAGGAGACGCAGACATAATAAACACAAGGAACAAAAAATCAGTGAGACCTCAATTTATCTTTTAAAAGTTGAATGACAGCTTTCCAAGCAAATGAAGGTTGGCCAAAAAGGAGCGAGAAGAATGGACAGTAATAAAGAATGAACAGTAGTGCTGTAATTTGACAAGGTGAATGTGACTGGGAGTTTTAGATTACCAAAAACCACAGCAGACAACCTGTAAGATGACACAAAACCAGGAAGGTAGAAAAGGTATATAATACTTCTTACCAAAGTTACATCAGAACCAGGAAATTCTAACGGATTGAAAATTACACTACCTTTTATCTAAATTCAATGGAAGAACACACATAGCCAGAAAGGAATTCCAGCTATTTAATTTGATTATACATGGGCCAAGTCTCTCTTCTCCAGGTTTGTTTGCCTCTCTCATTTGATACAGGAGCCACTCTTACTATTTCATTTTAAAAACTATTATGGCTAAATTGAGATGATAAAAATCCTATGCACTCTAAGGAACAGCACAAGTAAGGTAATGTGATGTGTACTGAGAGCTTGTAAGAAGTGTCGTGGATATCTAATTCTGTAAGTTTTACTGCTCCAGAACAGCTTGTTCTGTGTCATCAAGAAGACTACAACAATCCTACCGGGGAAAGTGCTTTTCTTTTTGTTTTGTGTGCCCTCCACACTCACAAGACAAAATATACAATCACAGATTCACAGGATTGTTAAGGATAAAAAAGAGCTCTAAGATCATGGAGTTCCTAAGGGCCACATTTATGTTAGACCACAACTGAACAGAAAGTTGATTAATCTGTATCAACTTTGTGTTGAAAAGATAATCAGAAAGATCATATTTTAAATTGATAGTTTGTGACCATGTGATGTGAGCAGCCATAAAGATGGTCTGATTATGAAGGGAAAACTACTGAACAGAGGAAATTGTCTGATGAAAAACACTGACATAAATTTCAGGCCAGCCAGGGACTGACGAACTGGGGAACCAGGCCTTCAAACAAGAAATATCCTTGAAAAGTGCAGCTAACCTCTTCACAGTACAGCTGGGGTACCTAGAAACTGGGGATGTGCTGAGATACAATTGTTCAAACCCAAGAAAGTGTAATGGCCACTTATCATTGGTAACAGTGAGAGCAGTCTGGAAAAAAGAAATTAACTGAAACAGGAACCAAATAAACCATCATCTATTGGCAGTTACAGATGAAAAATCAGAATTAAGTTATCTATTAGCTGCCTGAAGTTGTGATGTTCTACACCCTCATGTGTCTGATATCTAAAGGATTTGAGTTTTATACTAAATAGAACCTCTCTCTCTAAGTGTATGCTGTGCGGCGCATAGTTTGAATTTCATAAATATGAACACTGAGGACAAACTTTCCATGAGACCTTGGACTGTCACTGGGGCTTCCTGGCTGCAGACTCTGTGACACAGAAAATTTGTGAAGTGAGACCTTGTTCTTTTTCTATTTCCCTCCTTCTTGTGCTTGGTTTGTGTTGCAAAAGCATAACTAAAGCTCCAAATCTGGATGCATGAATAGCCTTTAGACCTGTCGCCTTCAGAAGAGCCAGTCAGGTTCATGAATAGCATGGTTTACTGAATTCAGCATATATGGTTGTTTTGGATTGCTGGTAAATGCAGTAAATGCAGGATATACAGCATTAATAATATGACTGCAACCACTAAGTTTAATTTCCTGGGTCAACACTCAGCATAGCCAAAGATGGAACGTTTACCAAAAGGCACTCTTTTTGTGCAAGGGGAGGATGACAAACCTGTTGGTGTCTGCCTATGAATTTCATATTCCTCTGCCTATGAATGTCAAGTTCTCATCACCCACTTAGGTATGAAACATTTTATACCATGTTAACCACTATAGTGTGTATGGCTGTGGATGGGTGTGTGGTCAAACCTTCCATTCTGTGTAGTTGCATTGTATGGGAAATTCCTTGGTAGGAGATGTACTTGGTTTGTATAAAACCAATTACAGCCTCTTCCACCTCCTTCCAGGTTTCTCCCTGATGCCATTGCAACACCAACCACAAGACTTTCATTTGGTTTTCATGTTTGCACTGCAAACCCTATTACATGTTGAGCTTTGCATTTTCTTCACTGTTTCAGGTTTCTAACAGCTTGGCTTGGATTTTCCTCCTATCTCTGGGATGGGCGTGTCACCCTTTGAGATCAACTAGCTCCTTCTGAAATCTAATTCACTAGCTACACATCACACATCTCTGCAAGCAATCAATCATATCTGCATTGACAAGCTGCTTCACTAAAGATAAGTTTATAGTAGTATATCTGTATAACATATCTGTATATACCTATTTGGTTGTTGATGTTACTGGTTGTTGCTATTATTGATTGCTGCCATACTGTTTGATTGATATTATATTACTGATTTAGGATTGAAATTGTTAATAGCCGATTACCAATAAGCTATACCTATTAATACAGACTAAACAAACTATAATCTATTAGATATAATAGATTATATTTGTTATCTTTATTAATCACAAATATATTTACTAGTGGTGAATTTGTGGTAGTTTACTTGCTAAAAGGAGTTTTTGTGGTATTTTTGCTATCCTGTAGTAAAGTAGAGAAATTTAGAAAATAAATTCTCTGTGTCCTTGTGTATTACTGCATATTTTGAACCTGTAGTCATAATGTCCACACACTCTAAGGCCAGGCAACCCTTTAGGTTCTGCCAACATGTCACTTTCTTAGTAATTCTAGATAGCCAATGAAAAAATTATAAAATTTGAAGATGATAGAGTTGCTTTTATGATCATTTTGAATCATATCAACTAGGTATATCAGCATAGATAAGAACTGGAAAAACAGATACAAAAAGAAACATGAAGACAGGATTTCTACTACCAACAACACAATACTTGCATTTTAAATTTAAAATGTGTGAAGTTTTTTTCTACAGAAGTATTTGTTAAATAGAATGTTCTCAAAAAAGTAGAGAATGATCACCTGCAATTCAAGTTGCCACTTAATTCGTGACTTTAAGTAAGATTTCTTTCATCTAGTAAATAGAAAAAAATAAGAGCTGGATAGGATGTTCTCTCTGGGAATCTAAGAATCTGTAAAACACCAAACATTCTAAGATTAATAATATGAACACCAGTCTATGCAAAGTCATAATGATGCACCTTAGAATAGAGCATGAGAATACAAACCACAGGATTTCTAGACTCAAGAGAAAGTGATAGAAAAATGTTACTGCAAAAGCCAGTACAATTAGTTGCTCCAGTTTTTTGGGCACTGCTGTCTCTGTGTAAATGAAGTACATGTCTGCAGCAAAGACTGATTTCCACAAATATGAATGAATGACATTACACTACTCTCTCATTAGAATCTAACAGCTGACGACCACTTTCTACAGTTATTGAAAATATTTCACCTTTTACAAGTGAAGATAATCAAGTTTATAAATTTTTCTCTGGTAAGATATGTCAGCTACCATCTACTATAGTATAAATGGTCCAAGTATCATGACATCAAAGAATTTTAATAATTGTACTTTATACTGTCTTTTAGCAATATTTCAAGGCAACATACAGTTAATAAAAGTCATTCTGAAGTAACTGAATCGAGAGTTTTGTTCAATTTTTAAAATTATTTATGGAAAAAATGCATATCAAAACGTGTGTCATATAAAACATTTGTTAGTTTTGCTTGGGAAAAGAAAGTATAGAAATTGTGTCACTGAGTTGCTTCACTTTACAAAGAAAGTCTGGAGCCAAGGATGAAAAGAAATGGAGAGAAGGATGTATAGAAGGCCATAATCTGCTAGGTAACAGCAACTGGAATTCAAGCCATTTTTAAAACCATAGACTCCAGATTTCCAGAGACCTCCTTCTAGCCAGAGACTTCCTTCTACACAGGAGGTAGCTCCTGTGCTGGGACACATCACTGTACAATCTAACTCCTCAAAGAAAAAGTTATGTATAGTCACATTTACTAATCGTAGCTCTCTTATTTAATTTTTTCAACAATGCTGTCCTGCTGTGCATTTTCTCCTTCTTTTCTCATTTAGAAAAACAGCAATAAAAAGAGGGGATTATTGTCCCAGTCATGTACAGTGCAACCGTATCATGAAGCAGTGAACAGAGACCATGTCCAGCTGTGCTTTAAGTGTAACACACACAGGTTTTGCATATGAATATTTGGAGACCCACTTGCTGAGTTAATACAAAAAAAAAATCATATAGTGCAGAACTTCTAAAGAGAAAATTATGAGAATATATTATAGAGCATAAAACCAGAAAATAACAACAGGATACAAAACCGGTTATTTGAAAAGCACACAAACAATATCACAAAACTGTAATTAACTGAATACATTGTTTTCATTAAGTTATATTAGGATCAGTCCAACTTCTCCTTGATTTCTAAATACAGTATAAATATGAAACCTAAGAAAGATGTAGACAGCTGTGATGTTGATTTTGGTTCTTTTTTTTGTTCTGAAATGGGAATATGACAAAGGAATTGAGATTATGATACCATCACACAAATAGTGTAGCTGTCTTATTTTAAGGCATATTATCATAACTAGCAGTTTATGGCTTTATTTTTGACTTGAATCAAGACTGCCTTGTATCCACATTTATAGAATTACTGACACCTATTCCTGTTTTTCCATCAACCAAGGAAGAATCTCTGTACCAGGTGAACTCTGCTAATTGGAGTAAAAGTGATTATGAGATTTTGAAAGGTATGTTTTAAGCTGTATTTTACATTACTCTCTTCTATTGATCATTATTTTCCTCTCCTTTGAAATTCATTACTTTGTAGTAATTTATAACATTATTTTCTTGTATTTCTTTTCTATAACATTAGAAATGAAAACTCAAAGGATGATGTTATCACACACTGTTATAATGGCAATTGCTTTTGCAACTCCTAAAACTGACAAGGTGTTCTTCAACTTACTTCATGGTGGAAAGTTCAAAGAAGCAGAAGGAACAGTGTGTGGATACCGGATGCAGCTGAATGGATAATGCAAGATTCTGATGCCTAGACCAATGGAGGAAGAGAGAGTGATGCTTCTTTTTCTTCCTATAGATAATTTTCCTATGATTTTGTTTGATCTATCGCTTTTCACTTCATGGTGTTACCAGTTTTCAAAATTAACCTTTCATGCACTTGTAGGGGTGCCACTGATCCACTCAAGAAACAGAAAGCATTCTGGATTCTTTTGCTTTAGCAAGTTAGGCAGAATTTAAATTTAGATATAAGCTATCATTAAAAACTTTGGCTTTAATTCTATGATGCTTATACATAGGAAGGAAAGCGCAACAGCAGGAATATAAGCCTTCTGTAAGATGGAACTGTGGTCAGAATTCATGCCTCCTAATATTAGCTTTCAGAAAAAAAGGAATATTTATTATTAGTTGGTCACCAAGGCTATCTTATAAAACCAGTGGAAAAGGAGAGGATTTGTCAAGAGCCCATTTTTGACTTATTAATATCTCTGAAGCCAATGAAAAGGCAGAGGCTCCTCTGCAGCCTAACTTGGATGCTCTGAATCATTTTCTAAAGGAGTCTCTAGCTCATCATGGAGTACAGTGAGATCTGCTGGGTTATTAGTCTCATTACAGAATATCCCCTGGGGCACACCTATAGATCACACTGTCATTTCTCTTACCTTAGTGCTCTGTTTTAAGACAGAATTAATTATCTGCTGGGGTGCCTTTCTCTCAGCTACCTTAGGCTAGACCATGCCTTTCAGGTGAACTAAACTTGAAAAGATCAGTATCACTCCACACATAAAATATAAAGGTGCTAAAGAGAATCTGAACTTCATTTAAGATGATAATTCAATTTCACCAGAGGATCTAATCTATGATTTTAAATCAGGAGTCCGCTGTATTAACTCTTCAATACATTAAAATATCCTTCATAATTCAGAAGAATTTTTGCAATCATTAATAGTTATCTCAGCTTTCTCTCCAAAAATTGTTAAACCACAAGGTAAAAGTGAACTATGAAAGTTATTTATTTTTAGGAGTTGATGTTAAACTCCTGAAACTATATTTGAATAATGTTTTTTGAAAGGTAAGAAGAAAGAATACAGCAGTAAAATATGCTTATTTCATTGTAACAAGATTGGATTAGTTGAGTCTGTGAAACACATACTTTTCTGTAAATTTTCTGTAGCTCTCTGATATTTGCTCTCTCATAAGTGAAGCTCTAACAATATTGAAAAGGCAACACCCTAGTTTTGATACAGGTTATACAGGTAATAATATATAAAGGAGTTGAAGTAGCAGGAGTTGCAAAAAGCATGCTTTTCAGGTACATTTAAAGATAAATTTCCTTTTCAGTTGTTTTCAAAGGAAAGCCTACCCGTTCACAACTCTAATTCAGAGCTTTTGGGTGTATAAAATTCCATAAATTGTCTCTTTCAATTGCAGAAAGCAAGTTATTAGAACAAATGGTCCAAGTGTTTACGAGTAAGAGTTCAATTTGCTTTCTTTATATATTAATCCATCATCTGCAATCATCTGCATTTGCAGATTCCTCTTAAGGCCAAATACATGTGAGCAGCTATTCTTTTATTTTAGAGTTCATGGAAAGCTCAGTCTTACTATGGAGAGGAAACTTACTTGGAGAAGAAACTGCTGTAATAGTGTCCTTTATGTGCACCATCCTTTTCTTATTTTTACTCTGCATGTATTTGTTCACTTTATTGGACAAATACACATTCAAATAGAAAAAACGGAGTTACAAATACAGCATTTGTATCTATCAAGAGGAAAGTATTCTGCAATTAAGGAGTCTATCAAGTGGTGATCCTGTGTTAAAAGTTATCCAGAGCTTATAATTATGAATAGTTTAGACCAGATTTCATTAGATTAGATTAAATAATGGCATATGAAATAAATGCTAGTTCTTTGTTTCTTTTGTCCATATCTGCTGCTATTATAGGGCATAATGATATTGTACTATATGTAGAGATTTTAAAATTTTATTTAATTTACGTATTAACTTCCTTAAATCCTAAATTATTGCTATTATGATGAGAAGAAAAATTTATTTAAGACTTTAACAAATGTTAATTCTTTAAAACTGATCATTTAGAGAATTTACCTATTGTCCTTTACCAAATTCAAAAGTGCTCCACAATTCAGTGAAACAAAAATATTTTTCAAAAAGTATTTTTACATTAAATATAGAAATTATGAGATTAAGATTTTCCATCATTTCCGATAATAAATTTTCTTATTTATCATAAACTATAATAAATGTTCTTCTATATTCATGGAAAAACAATGCAATTCCTACTGTGTCAATGCTGTTGGCTCACGGTCCCCAAAAACTGCATGGTTGCACTAACTTGATTTCATAGCAAAACTGATTACATATCAGTACAAAATTAATTATTGGTTGACACTTGTTACAACTCCTGACAGTGATTTAGTTGAAGTCTGCTAGAAGGATGAAGCTATGTGGTTATGACCATTGGAGAATTGTGGCCAAATATTAGCTAAGACACCATGTCTTGAATTTTACTCTTAAAAATGTTATCTGTATAACTCCAACAGTTGGAAAGTAGAAAAAAACCCGGTTTTTCTAAGTCTGATAACTCATCCAGAATACAATATTTGTGATTCTCCCAGACGTAGGTGAGTATTTTTTGGTTTAATAGTACATAGTTAAAGTGACTGTCCTCATTATGCCCTCTTACCAAAACTGGCTCATCTCTGACCATGTGAACTGAGACAAAGAGGTGTACTTCAATAAGTTAAAAATACGCAATTTCAGATCAGCATGGAACGTGTCGTACATCATCAGGCCTTAGATGTGGAGAAAACAGAATTTTTACCCCATCCTAAGGTTCAGCTATTCAAATATTTGAACAGATATTATTTAATACGAGGCCCACATGTTTGTACACTCAGATATCACAGGGACAAGGCTCAAAGAGTGTTTAGTGAGATAATGCAAGTGTGGGAACCATATTGTTCTTCTATTCATACAAATCTCAATTCAAGGAAAACTTAATGCAGAATTTATGCAAGAAAGTGTCGTGAGATGGATCATGATTTTCTGTATCATCGAGACAGGATGGGAATGCAGTGATATTGAGGGGCAGGTAAGAAAGTCTGGTATGTCAATCCCAGTCTAACTATGTTTGCTCCATCTGACAAGAGTAGAAAGCAGACATCATCTTTCCAAAGTAAAAAAACCCAAAACCGCATTGTTTTAACCTTTAAGAGTGCAGATTGCCAGAAAAGAATATTGTATAGATTGCCCTTTGAGGCTTCTTAAATATGTGAAAGTACTTTTTGAATGGTAGGATTTTGTAGTGAATTTTTCTTTCTGAGATAAAAAAAGGAGAAAGTAGTTAAGGGGTTTTTTTCTTTATAAAGAGAAGATTAAAGGACTACTCAGATAACATCTTCAGTCATTTTTTATCTCTTTTCTTTTTTCCAGAAAGAAAAAATAAAACCATGTTATCTAGACTTTAAATGTAGAACAATCCTTTAAATCTGCATTATTCTGAAGATTATAAAGATTAAAAGTCCATGCAATATTTCCTGAAAACAGACACAGAGAAATGACAAGCAAGTATCTGAATGAGGGACTAAGAATTCTTTCTTTCAAACACTGAAAGAAAAAAGGGAAAAGACACATAGCATTAGCTATTTTTCTGCCTTTCTCTCCTCAAAGTTGTATGACAGAGATGAACATGAATTAGAGAGAATGGCCCAAAAAGACTGCAAGTAGGTTTCTTAATACAAAATACGATAATTTGCAGAACACAGAATCATCTGCATTTCCAAAGGTGCTCAGTATTGGAAAGATATAAAGAAAAGAGCATATGAAACTTAAAATCCTGCTTAGAAAAATGGATATGCAATCTCTGCCTTCCAAACACTCACTTTAAGAATCTGCCTTTTCCAGTTTTACTTATGCAATTGAGGATTATTTGAGGTCAACTTTTGCTTTTGTTTCATACCATATGAGTCACATGCTACTGTTGGGTTTTTTTCCAAGGCTATTTCCAAATTTTGCTTTGAAAATTTACTTGCCAGTTCTAGTAAGTTTTTCATTTTTCCAGTATATTTGAACTTCTACTGAAGTACTTTTTCTTGATACTGCACAAGATAGAATGCACAGAACATGTGATAGCACTAAACTGAGCTAAGTTCATGTTCTCTTATATTCAAACTCCACTCAGAAGGAAATAATTTGAGAGCAGTGAAGAAATGATTGTGTATTTTTGAACTAAGATGTGTTTTTTCTAATATAGCCATCAGAAATGCCAGGTCATCCTGCTAGAAAACAATACTTCTGGAATATCTGGTCACTTTCCACCAGAAATTAAATTTTGGTAAATTTACCAAAATGGCACCACAATGGAGGGAATGTGTGGAGTTTAAAAAATGTAAAATTCTCTGACCAGCAAAAAGTACAAAAGTGCAGTACTATTTGCCAGAGTTCTCAAACAGCAAGTTGCTTTTGGTTTCTTTTTTTCAGTCCTTATTCTGGACAAACTGAAATTCAGAACCCCACAATATGAGGCAATGTTTTGAGAAAGAGCCAGCTGTGGAGTCTTGATGCCTGATTGATTAAGAAAATTAAGCATATTGGGTTGCTCTGACTGTGCATCTCCCTATATAATTTAATTGGGCAATTTCTAAGCAAATCAAGAGGTAGAAATCTAAGAGACCAAAGATTTTGACACATTTTGTGAAAATTTCAGGGCAAGTAGAAGATGGAGACCAAAATAAAGAAAAGAAGGTATGAATTTGCCCCACTGAATAATTCCAAGAAGAAAATCAACACATATATTCTCCGAGGTATGAGTAATACAGCCTGACACAGGAACACTAAAAAATAAGACACAGCTAGCCCAGTATTGCACCACGGGACTTATTAAGGAGACCTAAACATAGTGTGTAGGAAATCGGCTGTCACTCATTCTTCATCTCATGGGACTCCTTGGCTTTGATTCATTTTTCTGCTTGAAATTCTGAAAAAAATAATCATTCTACTAAACTCAGTAGTGCTTTTTCTAAAAAGACTTCTAGCTTTGATGATTTTGTGCCTGTCAAAATTTTTGGCTGATTTATATGTTTACAAAATCATGACACTACTTAAAATTAAAATAATTTATTTAAGATTTTCGAAATGCCATAGATATGACAGGAGAAGCATGAAGTCAGTTTGTATTACTCTCAGTTAAAAAATGTGATCAAACTTAAAAGTTTTTTTCCTCTGTGATTTATGTATTGGCTTTCTTAGAACAAGTGTGACAGAATGTTTGCTATCTGTATTTCCCAGATTTAGTATTGGAAAATTTTTATGGAATAACTTAGAATTTATATTCTAATGAGTTTTTAATAGATTACACAATAGATTCTAATATATGCATACTATCTTTCCTTTTTTTTTTTTTTTGTGCATTCTGTATATAAAATGTTTTCATTGGGGTATAGAAGGATTTCCACTGAGGCTGTTTGTCTGTTTGCTATTTTTCTCTGGGGTTAGAGAGATAATTAGCAGAGAGTTAACAACAAAACATTGTTACTTTTGAAATTGCAGCCCTTTATCTCAATGACTGAGCTGGAAGCAGAAACAGGGTTTTCTCAGGGAAGATTATCTGGAAGCAGCAGAACACCTGCTGAAAGACTTCAAGTCTTTCGAGTCTGTAAATACTTAGTTGATTGAGAAATCCAGAAATTTACAAAAGGAAAGCCTTCACAGTGATATTTGTAAAAAGAAAAGAGTAGAAGGAAGGACTCTGCAAAGAGCCAAAGATCATGAAAGGACTGAATAAAAGTAATGTAGATGTTTTGAGACTGGATTTTGAGTGGAAACTTGTATTGCTTTTCCAAAAGGCAATGTACTTTCTGAGCTTCTCTGTGAGTTATCTTTGGTTGTTTAGATATCTTTTGACTACTCTGGTCTTATCTTTATTTCATTGCTGTCTTGTACCTCAGAGTATTTTAAAAAAGTAATCTTCAGAATCACATTTTGGTGGAGCTCTGGAAGCAGGAAAGAACTACTTTGCAGCAGACCTGGCATAGGAGGAGATGGCATCAGGATGTAGATGGCTAACATGGGGAGTCCCATCTGTTTGGAACAGGTGCTTGACAGTGACTCTGTGGACCATGATGGTGCCCATGAACCTGCAGACGCCTAGTGCTGGTAAGTTTGCACAAGCCAATTTGATCAGGTATGCATTGAGATAGCTGATTCAGTATTATGGTATTACAAATTTCATGGTAAATATATACAATCAGTTTCTCTGTTTCCTCTAAAGATTTTCAAAAAAACCTTAAAATTTTGAACAAAAAATGTTGCCTGAATAAAATTAATCTGTCTTTATTATCTGAATACCCGGTAATTATTAGGTTTCTTCTTACTCCTTTAAACATCAGACCTCAATTTATTGTTACAGTTTGTGCAGAAATTTATTCTATCACGTTTCTTTTTCTTGCTGTAAGAAATGTGCTTTATGTGTGAGTTCTTCAGTAATGATCCTTATTCCTTTTTCAAATGCAAAATAACTACAAGTTCTGCTGGGAGGGGCTAAAGTGTTTTGTTGGCATGTTGAGTTTGTTTTTTTCCAACCTGTATTTAATTCTCTTTAATGAAAATTAAACCTTTGTTTGGTTTTAGAGGAATTTCCAGAACATGTTCCTCTTGGATGTATGTCAAAAATACTTACAGAAGCAACATGCAGAAAGATGAGTAACAAAACTTAAATTATGACCGTTACCAAAATAATACAAATTCCATGATCAGAGTAATATCTCTATTTTAACAGCATAGCAGACACTCATTTAAATATATTTTCTTCTTTTCCTTTTCAGAAGTGAACAAAACACCACTACAAAGTGCCAAACTGACAGCAGTGGAATTAATTCTGTCTGCCTGGTAGACAAAGCGTAGCAACCAAGCTGGATTTTTAAAAAATTTTACTATGTTTGTCAGGCTTGTCTTTTTCCTCTGCTCTATGCAATGGCTCTTTGTCCATTGACATGAATTGTATCATGTCCTTTTACACCAAAGACCTTTAGTTCAACTCTCAAACAGAGGAACTAACTGCATGCTAACTACCATTTGGGTAACATATAAATATGTTAAACTATATGTTTGTCAAAATAAAAAGAAGTAGGTAAAGAAGAATTTCAGATTATTGGCTAAGACAGGTCCTGTTTTTGAATCTTCCACTTACTGCTAGCAATTCTAAGTACTTCAAGGAACATTATTTTAGAATAGTTAGTACTAAGAAGTAGGAAGTACAACTCATTAAAAATAACTTGGGTCTTGCAATAGTGGGTAGGGGAATGATTAACTACATTGACATCAAGGATGAAAAATTTGTGTAAGGGCAAAACTAGCCCATGTGTGAATAGAAAAGGTTTCTAGGATGACAATTATCCTATTCTTTCCATTTTTCAGGGAAGGGGTTGAACTATTTTAGATGTAGGAGTGACTCCCTGGACAGCTCTATACTAGCTAAGGGTGACTGGGGAGGAGGGAGAGAAGAAGGGAAAGGAGTTCACATTTTTTCCCCAGTCTCTGAAGAAAAAAAGCTACATCCTTCAATAATTTTAGAAAGTACATTACAAGAATAAGAATTTTTGTAATTTAAATTTTATTAAAATATAAATTTTAATTGAATAAAAATGTTAGTATCTAAAATAACTAACCAATTCCAGATAACTTCGATGCAAACACTGTGCCAGCCTTCACAAACACACTAAGACTTTTCCTATTAAATCCACATATGGATGGATTGACATCACCAAGCTGAGTGGTGTAATTGCTATACCCAAAGAACAGGAAACCATCAGGAGGGACCTAGACTAGCTCAAGAAGTGGGCCAATGGAAACCTCATGAGGTCCAATAAGGCCATGCACAAGGTCACAAATCCTTTTCTCCTGCATTGCCAGGTTTAACTCCTCTCCTAATTTCCAATCCCTCTCTTTATCCCTGCAGGTTATCCTCAATCCCTTCAGCAAGCAAAAAATGAGGAAGGGCACCCTATGGTCTATACTTAGCCGTTTATCTCTGACATTCCCATCTTCTCACACCTTTCCTCAGCTTCGGTATGAGTTCTTCCACTGGATGCAATGCTCCAGGAAAACCTTCTCTAGAGCAGGTTTTCCTTTGGTGGGAGGGAATAACTGCTTTGCTATGGAGCAGCTCCTCACCCACCTTGTCTGACTTGGGTGTTTCTTCCGCTGTTTTGCACAACTTTTATTCCTTCCTCCCTTCTCTGTTTGGCGTTCTGCCCTTTCTCATACACAGTATCGCAGAGGAGCTGTCACTGTGGCCGAGAGGCTCTGCTGTACCCTGTGTGTGACGGCTGGAGCCCTGCATGGGCAGCCCCAGCCTCTCGTCACAGAGACCACCCTGCAGCCCCTGGCCAGCACCTCACCATGCACTTCCAGGGCAAAGAGATACACAGGCTCCTTGAGAAGCTGCAGAGAGCCTTGTCTCAGAATTCTGGGAGAATAAGAAGTCAAATCTTCTTGATTCCTTTAAATACATATGAATACAAGAAACTTGTTTTGAACTAGATTTGCTGCATTTATTTGCAGATAAGTTACACTATTGCCATGAAGAACAGAAAATTAGTTCATTGTTGTATCGTGTAATAACACTTGATGCAGCCTTTGAAATCAGACAAAGGAAAGGTAGTGGTGTTCATTGAGAAATTTTTTCTCAATATGTAATGAAAACAGATTTTTTGCAAGCATGCCTGTCAGATTTTTATAAAATCGTATGTGTAACAGAGTTAACAATTTTTTCTTTCAGAGAGGGAAATGGAACAAAATACAGAAGATGGATATCAACTGGTATCTCTTTTTTAAATGCCATGCTGAGCAGTGGCTTGAAAAATGAGGCACTTAAGGTTTGCTTATGAACAATTAGCTGTGAGATCATGAACGGCTCAGATGAGCAAAAAAGTAAATTAGGTAGATGTGTAGAGGATATAAGAAAAATATTAGATTTTTGAACCAAGGAAGGATTATAATTATATATTAAATTATCCTGAAAAATCAGACTATGTGGATACTCCTATATGATTAATCTAACATGCCAAATAGCTGAAATCTACCAACAGTTTACAGAAAGACACATGAAAGATGTGGGGATGGTTTTAAGAACTTCCTTTCAGGGAAGTTCTTGGTTCCTCTAGGCTGCTGAGACATCAGCCTTAGTTCATGCAGCTCTGTGAAGGCATGTGGCTGTACCAAACACCAATTTCATTTGAATGTATACTTGCCACTGTAATAATACATTATTCCTTGAGTTCTTCTTACAGCACTGGCTCTCTTGGGTTCTCAAATTGTGACATCTTTGTGGTGTGAGTTTATTCAGAGGATTGCATACAGTGTCTGCTCTTCCCATATAATCTATTGGGATCATTGCACATACAAATTAAAATAGCTGTGTGAATGAACATAGTGACCTGTAGTATTTGAGTTGCAGTCTCATATATCATTAAGAATTTTCATTCATCTACTGGGAAAAAAATTATATCAAATGATACAGATCTTTTTTTCAACAAAAATATATACTCCAAAATAATGGAAGTAAACTGGAAAATAATTGACTTCTACTTAAATTCTATTAGCTCTGCATAACTTAGGAAAAAATCATGTGGAAAATGTAGCAAAATATAATTTCTCATCAGCACAATTCCAAGATTGGTTTTCTAATTCAATAACAATATCATTACAAGCCAAACTGACTTATGCAGCTGAAAAATGGGCTAAATGATGGACTCTTTCCCTCCCTCCTTGTGTTACAAAGGCACAGACGGTCTTTAGAATGAGCTTAAAAGGAACAGATGAAAAGTTTTTGTTGGGTGCCAAGTAATACTTCATTCCCAAATTTACTGGTCTGATAAAATAAGAAACAAAATAAATTTTAACAACTCTCATAATGCAAATCTAGAGTTGAAGCACTATCGTTTTTGTTACTTACTTTCCTTGCCTTAGGCGAGCAATGTAACCACAATTAACTACCTTATTAAAAAGCAAAAACAATTTAAACATACAGGCAATAAACAAAATTATTTCATTACAATGCTGTTCTTATGTCCAAACAGTGGCAAGGCTGAAGATTTCAAGCAGGTGTACACACACACATATAGAGCTTATATATATCCTACATATACATTCATACATACCTGTCTACATACATATATAGACATGTCTATATCCACAGAGCACCCACATGAGCACAGGGTGCACCAACACCCTCCTTCCTTCTCTGGCTGGACAGATGGAGGTCCAGTGATGAGAAATATATACCCATATGTACAATGTAGACCCCTCTACCAGCTGCATTTACTTGGCCTGCTCAGTGTTGAGATCTGGTTATTAAAATATTTGGTGATACCTCTGCCTGAATTGAGGTGCAAACAAGACTATATGCCAAAGTCAATAGTATGAATTTTATTCAACAGTAAATGTGAAAGAGAGAGAGAGAGAGAGTGTGTGAAAGACAAGAGGGGAGGGGAGATAAAGGTAGTGACAGAGATAGGTTAAGTAGAAAAGATCCTAACAGTACCCTATTGATCCCCTCCATCAGGTCTTCTTGATGGTGAGGGTCCCCCCCCAGAAACAGAGTCCAATGAATTAATTTACATTTGGGCAAGGTGGGAATGTCCAGGAGTCTCCCCTGGGGCGGGGGCAGTTTTACAGAGTCTCTTGTAACAGACTCTGGATCTGTTGCATCTCTTTGCATCATGTGCAGTCCTCTTGTGCAAGGCCTCAGGAATGAGTCTGGGGAGCATTTCAGGAGGTCTTTGATGGTTATGACACCTCCTCAGCTGCTCTTCACATTAATATCCTGGAATGTGGCCTTGCCAGGGTAGGGGTCTTTACAGCTGAGTCAGTTTGTGTAAGGAAGGATAGGTGTTCACTCCCTCTGACCAGAGGTTATAGCTTGCACCCAAAACTCTCCTTCCCTAGGTTGTGGGGGAGTGTATGTAAACGTGGCCTCAGCAGATGTGCCTGTGGGCTATGGCCTCCTCCACCCTGAACGCAGCCAGGATGATTTTCAGGACAGCTGCTGGGTTTGGCTTTTTGTGGATGTATTCCTCCTCAGCCTTGTTTCCTTCTTCCTTGACCTGAGATGGTTGAATAATAATATCACTTTTATCTCAAGTTCCCTTAAGTAGCTTGATTCATAATCCAAAGTTTCAGTCAGGAGGCATCTTCAGGGAGGGGTGGGCTTTGGTGTTTGCAGCACCTTTATACAGTTTTGCCATAATGGATAAAAGTCCTTCATAACAATATTTGGGCCATGAACCATAACATTTCAATCTCTGACAACCTGCAGCTGGCCTTGGGTTCCAACCTTTCCAGTTTTCAGCACCTGGACATACATGCCCTGAGTCATTGCCCCACTCCAGTTGCTGGTCACAGAAATACAATTGGCCTGAATTAATTTGTTAGTGGAATATCAGTCTTACATCAAGACTAGTGAACGCTGCAGGCAACCTTAAACAATTTACATGTAGAAGAATGTAAGTGAAAGGTAGATTATTTTCACTAAAGGTTACACACATTATGACTTTTAAAACTTAATTACAATGGTAAACACCAATTGCAAATCAGAAAACAACCTCCGTTTTGCTGCCATCAGCTCCAAGTTCCCTGTATCAATACTCAGAATTGCTCGTCTGTGCACGGCACAACCATTTACCTCGCACCCGAACCTTATCAATGTTAGATCCCCATACTAGGGTTTCTTGCCCTCAAGTTTCTTGAGGGAATTGACCTGTGGAACATGCTCTGAGTGCAAGTAGTAAACATGGATGAAATAACAACCAAAATAAAAATAATTTTTTTCAATAAAAGTATGTGTATATGGTGTCAGCCTTTCAGAGATATCTGTGGCTAGATCATCTTCCCAAGAAACAACAAACTCAAACTCTCTATGATAAAAGGATTAAACATTATTTCTTCTTTGCAATACCATAAGAAAAGAAATTAATTTAAAATTCACTGAGTCAGAGGTAGTATGAGTTGGTAAACATATAGTCTGGATTTTCTCAAAGGGAAAATTAGTCATGGACACAAATTTCTACCTAATCTGGTTTGTGGACTTTATCCAGTGACTCATTAACATAAATCAAAACAATCCTAAGGCTGGGAGTTAAAAGGTGGCTTTTAGCTGTTCTAAAAGTCTCTATTATATCCAGTTATTAGTTCTCTGAATAAAAGAATATCTCCAATTGACTTTGCAGGAATGTTATGAGACATGAGCCCACACACATTTAAGAAAGTTTTTAATCCTGCTATCCATTTTTCTAAATTTTTGATCGCACCATACTCTAGCAGTCTATGTTTTAGTGCTTACAGCAGTTGCTGACTGGCTTTCCACATGTTGTACAGCACTAAGCCTGACCAGTCACCTCTCACCTCTGTGAAGATATGAATGTCCACAACTGTATGACTCTCTTAGATTTCCTTTCCACTGTGCATGACTACTCAGGACTTTGTGATTAACAATCTGACACATATTTCTGCCTACTGTTCCTTATTTTGAATGTAAGAATATTTTTATATTGCACTGCTGATGAATTGCTAAAATTTTGTCTTTCAGCATTAACATTTAAGGATTATTAGTCTTGTCATAACAGTGTTAATATTTTCATTTACAGTTAACATTTTCAGAGGTGCACTGATTTAATCATGTATGTGTAAGATGCTGGCACCCCATTTTGAAACAATGTTTTGCTACAAACCCTCTCTGTATAGTAATTTTAAGGAAAATAATGAACATTTTTGCCATAAACCTTTCATTTCTGAAATAGCTGTCCTTAAATTAATATTTTAGCTTTTTCTTAAATTCTCTTTCCCATTTCCTAGTGTTATCAGGGAGGTAATTTGTATCATATTCTACATGTATCTGTCCTGGCCACAAGTTTATTTCTTGGCAGTAAAGATGAAATAGAAATTATATGTAATGACTTTGCAGTTTTTAACAGTGGCATGAGAGGCAAAAGTGTGGCACCTGTCTATTGAAAGCAAAAAGTAGAAGGAACTGTGAATTTATAAATATAAATTCACAGCTGAACTTCTGCTCCTAGAAAAAATTCTTGTGTAAGTTATCAAGCAATTCAGTAAATTCCTACAAAGAACAAGGTGATGAGTAAGAGCATACATGGATCTGCCAAAATCAGGAAGTGTCAAACCCATCTTACTTGTTTTTGTAACAGAGTAACACACATTGGGAATCCTGGAAGAAGAGTGGATGTCAAATATCTTGATGTTAGCAAGGCTTTTGACATTGTTTCACATTACATTTCATAAACAAATTTAGGAATTCTTGTTTTCAGAAAGAATGGATGCAAACTGGTAGGAAAGACAAGGATTATAAAGTACATTCAGGCAGGGATTATCAAAGAGAATGGCAGGTTACTACAACAATCTGCTCTAATTTTAAGCACTATTTAAAAATATATGTGATTTAGATAAAAGAATTTAAGAAGAGGGGCTGGCATGTTGCAGAGTAATAGTAAGATAAGTGCTAGAGAATAGGATGGAATATGAAATATTTTCCAAAAAATGATATATGGTCTTAGAAAGATTGGATGCTGTTCAAATAAGGACAAGCACAAGATCACTTAAAAATAATAAAGAACAGATCTGACTATTCTAGTAGGTAAGATTGTGAAAATGTAAATGAGAAGAGATATCACAGATGGCATCCAGGAAAGGCATTTTCAGATGAGGGAAGTGTAAAGCAAGTGTAAAACACTGGTGATGTATGCAGTACTGGCCACTCATGTTTTGAAAATATTTACTCATACTGAAGTAGATTGGACACAATAATGCTTCTAGAAACATGTGGGGGAACGGTTGACTATTTGGAAGAAGAAAAATGTGTTTCTCTCTTTTACCTGCAAAACAAAGGATAAGAAAAGATACAACTGAGGTGATAAATCATTTTCCCACAGCCTACATTATATGCATAAACTTCAGGGTAAAAAAAAAAAAAAGGATAAAGGATGATGTTGACACAAGAAAGTGATGAATTTAATCTGCCCATAAATTAAATTAGGTTGTAAATTATAACAGTTCTAACCATCAGAGGAGTGACATTTAGGGGGGAGAGGGGAGGATGGAGAGAGAATTCAAACCTAATAAGCTGATTAAGTTCTATTTTGAAGCTAGTTAAAAGAATTGTGATGAAGCAATTGCCTGCTATAACAGCTGGGACTGGTCTTCATGCTTCAGGAGAACCCTTCCTGTTCCAAATCTATCTTACATCTAAATTTAAAGTAAGTATACACAGTAGCTGTTAATCTTCTTTTAGCAGTATGCACCTATATGCCCTTGGTAGTAAAAATCTGTGTTCTTTGCTACTCCCTAATACAAATCTGCGAGAGCAGTCTGGAATCAGTCCTCTGACATGCCACAGACTGCAGGGGACAGCATCCTTTGGCATCTCACCGCTGTCCATCCCTGCACTGACATCAGCAGCACTGAGTAGGAACTCTGGTTCTCTGTGCACTCCATCCTATAACAATCCCTGCATTCATTGCTTGCATGAGTTGTCAGATCTGATGGCAGCACTCCTGATTGTGCATGCTCCCTGGACATGGGTTAAATAGGAAGTCAGATATGAATCTGCTAGGTCTACCTCGGAAAGGCTTGTTCAGTACCGACTGCTTCAGTCGAATATTTCTCACATAATGTTTTGGTTCCTGTTGCAGGTAACTGTGTCCAGCTCCTTTCTGCTGTGCTGTGAGCCAAAGGTGCCTCAGTGTGCCTTCCTGGGCAGAGACTACACACCATGCAGGTCTGTGCTACTGCAGCTAGACTGTTTTTGGTGAGCAGCATACACAGATTAAAAGTGAGGAAGTGAAGGGTGTCATAGAGAAAGCTGCTTATTGGTAGTGTGACCTGATCTTCTCAGTTAACACCTGTGCTGTGGAATTAGCTGAACATTTGAGAGGGTTGGAACAAGCTGCCATTGCAATTAAGAAAGAGCTCCTTCAGCTGTCCCTTCAGGTCAGAAATTTACAGTCAAGTGTTTTTTTACTTTTGTTTCAATTTTGAGGAGAGTGACATGCAAAAAGTATTTTTTTATTTTCAATTCAAGAGGCATTAGAAAGTTCTGAGAGATATAACACTTTTGAAATTTGAGAACTTTCTGAATATTAATGAATAATTAGTTTCTCAATATACATTTTTAATGGGCATCGATAGTTAAGTTGCTACAATCATGAAAATATTAACTGTTTTTTATATTGAAATGCAAAACTTCTGACTAGATACATAACTTGCAAATGTAGAACTCAAAAATATATTCTTAAGAATATAAGTAAACAAAACGCAAATACATTGGGCATAGCCAAAACATGTTCAATATAGACTGTCTTTAAAAACAAAGACATTGAAATAAAAAATAATATTCAAAAAAATATTCCTGAAGTCTTTTGGAGGAATTTAAACTAATGTAACTCGAAGTGGAGGACACTATTTGTTGCTTCTGAGACTACAGTTAGAAATTATTCATTCTTACATTCTATACCTCAAGCATTTCAAAGTTTAAATTGCAGATTTATCACTATTTCATGCAAAGTTATTCCCAGTAATGAAAAAAAATACACACCCACCCACCAGTTGTTGTATACATATTTCAAGGTATAAATGGAAAGCATAAAGAACCTTTAAAAAACCCTGTTGTTCTGAACTTATATTTCTGAGGTTCTAGAACTAGGAATTTTTTTTCCCATACCAAGCCTCTGCCATATTGACAGAAAATAGAAGTCTCCAAGAGTACTTGCCATTAGACTGACATCATATATAGTCAAATAAGGAATTAAAATAATCATTTGGAGTACAATAATCCTCAAGGAGAATACATCCATTTGTGCATGAAGAGAGAAAGAGAAAAGTATATCTTAAAACCGTCAGTGATGACAAACTGAGTGTTGCAATATTCAAGCCTGTAAAGGATCTGATTAATATGCAATTTAATTTTCCATATTTAGATTTACCATCTATAGACACACTGAATGATGCCAACACCTCTGAGGACTGGTTGGTAACTGGAAACGGCTCCCCAGGAAAGTGGTCATGGAAGAAAGCCTGCCAGAGTTTAAGGAGCAACTGGATGATGCTTTTAGTTTTTAGCTTTAGGTAGTCTTGAAAGGAGCAGGGTGTTGGACCTGATTATCCTTATAAGTCCCTTACAATTTGAAATATTATAAGACCCTATGATTCAATAGTGAATTTTCATGTTTTCCAGAGCAGGGAGAGAAATTATTTTTTAATCTTTGCTGAAAAAAAAATGTTTTCTTATTTTTCAATATATCCTCTAGTGCTAACAAAAATAAAGTAAAGGAAAATATATAGCTTGAAACATCTGAGAACACAAGTGGTATTCATATGGCATAAACACAGTGTAAATAATACCAAAAATCCTGTTAAAACCACAGATAACTAAGCTCCTGTTATTGTCCTGTTTAATTAATATACACTTTTTGTAAAGAGTTAATAGAAAATATAGAAGAACTGATTATTTTCACAGATATGCTGGGGTAAGTAAAGAATTTTTCTGTTATATACAGCTTGTAAAATTGAGAGGAAAGTCCTAAATAATCTAACAGAACAAGGTGTAAATGTGAGAGACTGCACATCTTGAACACACAGTATATTTTCACAGACAGGTGTTTTTTTAAAAAAGTGCTTTGAAAAATTATTTGATTAATAGAATGTTCATGCTCTTTAGACTTCTCTTGTTGGAATCCATGCCTGTTGAAGCAAATGATAAATTTCCATTCATTCAATCATGCACTAAGAGATTTTGCAAATCCTACTCACAGCACTCTGTTCTCAGGAGATACTTTGAGAAGCTACTTAATCTGGCAGCCTGTCAGAGGGAAGGTACTGCAGCTTTGTGCTTCTAAGACCAGCTTCCCAATAGGCACACATACATGTCCCCAAACACGTCCCCAGAACATGCATGCATGTATGCACCTCTGTGCACATGCAGATCGAAACAGACGGAAACCACAGCACTCAGGAAATCATAACCAGCACAGAAAGGACTCATCCTGTTTCCCTTTCTGGCTAATCACAATGAAAACCTGTTAGTGGAAAATGGGCACGTACAACTGAGAGACCTCCAGAATCTGGGCTCAGGCACGCAGGCTGCCCAGTAGCTGTCCTGGATCCCAGCCTTCCCAGCTGCTGGCACCTGAACTCAGAAGCCTCTGAGACCACAGCCCCACTCCAGCTGCTGGTACTCTAGCCTGCATGCAAAGACATGCTGACACACTCCCACACACAGATTGCTCCAGTAACCATCCTTGCACACTCAGCTTGTTCATTAGCTGGCCCTAGACCCCTGACCCAGCTGCCTCACACATAGACATATGAAAGCCATGCTGTACTACCTGGTTCAAAGCTATGAACCCACCCTGGTGCTAAACTATGGCCACCTCAGACTCTGTGGTTTCTCCAGTGTCTGGCATGGACCCTACTCTCCCTGAGGTAGCCAACTTTCAGACTCCCTGGTTTCCCCAGACTCTGGGGCCACTCTGATGAAGTGCTGCTGAACCTCTTCTATTTATTGGCTGGTCCATCTTGATGTACACCAGTGATTACACACTGATGTATGATTACATACCTGAACACAATTAACCTCTTTTGAGATCTCTACAGTTGCTCCCACCCCAGACACGTAGGTCCAGAGATTCCTGCTGCTGCACTCAAATCCCCAAACACTCATGCACATGGGACAGAGATCCTTGCCCTTGGGAAAAGAATTAGAAATGGAGTGTAATGAGAGGACAAGACAAATTCTTTGAAGTTGTCCTTGCCTTTGGTTGCAGAAGGCTCTTCCTGACACCTAGTAATGCCTCCCGTATTTCTAAAAGCTGTTATCACCTCCCACTGATTGAAGGAAGGATTGGGTTAGTGGGCTGAGGCTCCCCTGTGACCCTCCAGGGGAGGAGCCACTTCAGGGTCTCCCTTTGCTCTGATGAGGCTGTTGAAGTTTCCCCAGCTGTCATTGCTCCTCTGGGCTCCTTTGTGGTCATGTGCCTTCAATCACATAAACTGATCATTACATACCCACCTCTGAGACATACCCTTCAGTCTTCGGCACAAAGGAATTCTTAGAGATTCAACAACAATAAATATTTCTCTTCAGAAAAATCAAATTTTGAAAGAAATTTAAAGTTAAGGGTGGAAACTGCAATTTATAAGACAGATTGAAAATTTTTATTACATCAGGAGCTACAAGCGAAACTCAAACCAGTAATTGAAAAGAAGGACATAGAGTGCTAAAATGTATTTCTAGGTAAGCAGGTAAAAATATTTAAGGTATTCAAACTGTGAATAATGCAAACAATCTGAAGAATGCAAGGGAGACTGTAAAAACAAAGAAGATGTAAAAAAAAATGTGGAAGGAAAGTAATGGAAAAGGACAAAAATCTGTGTGTTTGGGGGGTATTTCTAATAAATCCATTAAATGAAAGAATAAAAAACCACGCAAGAAAAGTTAAAATTATTACAGGATTTATTCACATTGTACTAGAATCTGATAAGAGAATTAAAAAAAAACTTTGATGTGGAAGATACTAAGGAATATAGCCAAATATAGATACATCAAAACTCACTGTTTGCTTATGTTAAGGCTCAACAGGATAACAAAAATAAGGATAACACTGCAGAGAAGAAAGATTGATAGACCCCAACCAACAATTCTTGAGGAATTCCCATAAGTGAGATTTCTTCATAAGTAGGTATGGTAATATACCTACAGATAATTGGAAGTAAAGTCTTTTGGGATGGATTCATTAGTCTGGTGCCTGTAAGGAGTAAGCATGTGATACTAAATATGACCAAACTTCATCTGAAGACTTTGTAAATTGTAAATAGCAGCCATTGGCCAATCCTGACATCATTATGGGAGTTTTCCAATGCAGAAGAGAGTTAAATCCCTTCTTCCTCAGTGTCTGTGATAAAGGTCAATGTCACTAAGCACAAGTGTGCCCCAAGGCAGAGTGGAGTGGTGTGAGCCACTTCCTGTGCTGAACCTGGGCTGTGGCAGGCTGCAGGCAAAGATGACTTGGCCAAGAGATGTGGAGTCAATAATGGGAATTCAGGGCTGATGGCAACTTGTGGCAAGCAGTGAGATACCCAGCTGTGATTTATTACCTGAATCAAACCAAAACTCCTACAAATCCTACTTTAAAATAAACTCTTTCAGAAATTAAGCATACTATTTAGAAAGGTGTTGCAACTGTGTAGGCTTCCTTGTGCTCTTCTTTGTCTCTTTTTCTGTATAGTTTACACTTTTTTCTCTAAGTTTTGTGTATATCACTAGGTGATATTCACTCAAGGCTGAGATTACTTTTCCTGCAACTGACAATGAGCTGCTAGTGTACTCTATAACAGAGACAGTTCAGCTGATAGAGCTGCAGGAATGGGTATGACAGATGAGAAGTTTAGAAACCAGCCTGGTATAGTTCCATTACTTTCACCGTGAAAGCAGACTAGTAAAAAGCTACAAAAGAAATTACCATGAAGAAAAATAAGGAGCAGAAAATGAAGGGGAAAAAGGACAACAAGCTTACAGGATGAAATTTTTCCAAAGTTATTCCACAGCATTTTACAATTTTTTAATGCAGTGATGAGTGTGCTTTGGACTATATCAGGTAAATTTGCAACTATAGTAGTTGTAGACTATAGAAAGCCTCCCAGAATATTTGTCATAAAGGACAGATAGGACCTGCGTGCTTAACTTCAACTGCATTGAAGGTCAATACAGGAAATAAATAATATGGAAGGAATTGTTTGTTTTTGCAGAAGATTGAGTTGCTCTAATCATCTGTTTTATCACTACATAAACCTAATATTTTCACAAGGTAGATACACGTTATGTATGATAACACAAACATTTAACATTCTCTTTATCATCTCTAAAATCCCAACTTTATTCCCTTCTCCATTTCTGAAAGGTAAAATTGTTCCTCAGTAATGGAGGAAAGAGAAATTAATTTTGTACAAAAGGAACATTTAGTCAAAGGTTCAAAACTGCTTAAAATCAATAGAGCACTGTCCACAGACATTTAACATGTGAAAATGAAAAAGAAACAATGAAATTACTTGTACTTAGTGCAGTAGAGACTGTGGAAGAAAAGTGACCTAAAAACATATTTAACAAAATCATAGAGATTAAAGGATAGCTATAAGGGAGTTTCAAGTGATGAGTATGCTCACTTAAATAAATTTTAAAAACAAATATGAAACTACATTAATTAAAATTACTTCTGAAATTGCCACACTAGAAAAATCTTTATACTGCCATTGATACCACCACTCTAGCTGAAATTCCAGTGACATGCTCTTCATTAATGCTCTTCAGATGACATTAATATTTCTGCAGCTTCAGACCGAAATTTAGCGTTTAAGTTGAGGACATTTAAGTAGCTCTACTTAGTTATTTGTCATTTTCATTTGGTAATTTGCAAAACATTTCATTTTTGAGATTTCAAGCACTTTTATGGCATCTTAATTCTGAAAAGTAAAATTTGGTAGACAGACTGAAAAACTTCAGTTGCTCTACTTAATTGTATTACTTTTCTAAACTGTGCAGCTGCATAAGAGGCTTTCAAAAGAGTTCCTGAGCATACAGTTGAAGCTGCTTAGCATAACATTTGTCCATTGTATCTTTGGAGTATCATTGCTGTGCTTAAACACTAATAGGCGGAATATGTATTTGCACAACTCCTGGGGGTTTGGGATTTTTTGCCAGTCTAAAATGGTTACACAACACTGGAACATTTTCATAGGTTCGTCTAAGGTAAATGTTGGAGCTGTTGTTCAAACTCTGCCCTTATTAACTTGAAGCATGGTAGAAACATTGCAGTATTCTGTGCAGTGACCTGATTACTACAGCATAGGCAGAAGACTGAGGGGAAATTGTAGTGGAAAGTGATAATTTCTACTAGTTATTTAAATGTACAATAGACATTACTAGCTCTAGATATGGTAGGAAAAAATAAAAGTTCTTTTTGTCAACTTGATTCAAGAGCAAACACAAAACAATTCAAGTGCTTTCCATAATATACAAATTTTTATTTTAAGCAGCTTTGCACAACTCTGTGCTGAGTGTTGTGTTTGAGAGGGTATTATGAACATCAGTTGGACTGGCTGTTTTGTTGTGTAGCTTCTGATAGGACACAGGGTCGATTTTTATTTAAGAGTTTACAACTGATTTTGTGGAGTTCATCTACTAAAGAATGCAAACCTCGGTCAGATACCATGATTCTGAGCAAGTCCTAAACATTGTCTAGCAATAAATTAAAATGAGATGAAAATAAGGGAGAAGCGTAAGGCCTCATCAGGATTGAAACACTTTTTAAATAAACAGGGTATATGAAGAAGCTTTAAACAGTAAATTTTTTTCTCTGCAATTGAAAGTTACCAACATAAGGGTTAATAATAAGAAGTTATCTTTGTGTCTGACAGTAAGTGGTTCTGAAATACTGGATCGAAAAGGCATTTTTATTCTCAGGAGACCTTCCTTAGTATCCTGTATCCTATCTGGGCTATGCAGTAAATCTTTCTTGCTTGGTGCTTCATTCTTCAATGTGCTGGTGTGCTGAGATGTCCCTCTAAGGCACGAGCTCTCTCTGTGCAGCATGTGTTCTTTACTGCAGAGTGACACAGATTCAATGGGAGTGTTGAAAAAGCAGCAGTTTTGATAGACTGCATTTTCTCAAAAAATAAGATGCCAGTTTGAATACCTGCTTTTTCAGCAGATAAGTTATGGGATCTGTGTTTCTAATAATATTTCTATTAAAAGGTGATGTTATATCTTCCTTATATTGGGATCTCTTCTGTTTTTTACAGGTTCTCAGGAACCTGTATACAGGAACCTTTCTTCTTAGGAAGATTAATGGACAAAAGACTTCAAGAGGATAGAGGCACCCAGACCTTTACTGATAAACTCCTATGTATTTCTAATGGGGAATTTCTAGGCAGCTATTCACTAGTGATTGGTATTCTGCAACACGATCCAGAGACACCCAATTCCACAAATGCACTAAATAGAGGAAGCTTTGGTACTGAACCTCCTCAGTATTTCATTCTGTGCTTTCTTCAGAAGCCCTTTGGCCATGTTGCACAAGTATTTATGAAGTTTTGTATACAGCTACTTCCTCTTGGAAGGATTTGGAGTTAGGCTCAGCAACATTTATAGAACACAGGTCACAGAAAGGCTTGTGTTGGAAGGTACCTTAAAGATCATCTACTTCCAGCCCTCCGTCTGTGGGCACATACACATTCCACCAGATCAAATGATGCTCAGAGCCCCATCCAACCTGGCCTTGAACACTTCCAGGAATGGGGCAGCCACGTGTTCCAGTGTATCACTACCTTCACAGTAAATAATTTATTCCTAATATCTAATCCAAAACTACTCTCTTTCAATTTATAGGCATTGCCCCTTGTTCTGTCACTCCATGCTCTTGTAAATGGACTCTATGCTTCTTGTAAGCTCCCTTCAGTTTTGTCACCCTGAAGCCTTTCTTCTCCAGGATGAACAATCCCAATTCTCCCAATCTTTCTTCCTAGGAGAGGTGCTCCATCCTTTTAATCATCTTAGTGGCCCTCCTCTGGACTTAGTCTTAAAATTTGTATTCTGAACTTCCCATAAATTAATAGTTATGAACCTCAGAAATCCAGAGACTTCTCATTTTTGTTACAAAAGAAATTTGTAATGTTGTTATTAATTTTTGTAATTCCATCTCACCTTTTAGTTCTGCACAAAAGTTTATGCCACTGGCTGCCATTTGTTGTCTCCATTTACATTGAACCTTATACTGTTTTATGACTTCTTCATACCAGCAAGAGTTTTGTAGCAAACCTACACCAAAGCATAATTCAACATGTTCTGAAAAGTTGTTCAGCTATAGGGACTACACACTGTTTTGTTATTATCATGCAAACCAACTGTCTATTAATATTCTCAACTATTAAATCTAATAGGAAGAGTAGAGGTCTATAACTGCATTAATTTTCTTCACTGAAATTTTAAAAGTGTCTACTGAACTACCAGGTCAGGAGCATTTAAGGATTTTGAGACATTTAGAGGCACTTATTTATTTTATTTATTATCAGTAGAAAAAGTAAAAAATGTGAAAAGTCAGATAATCTGAAAAGAAAGAATCTATTTTTCTTCACTTTCTAGAGAGGTATGGAAGCACAAGCCAAAAAGAAAAAAAACCCAAACCAAACCAAAATAAAAACAAAAATACACCCTAAAAACAACCAAACACATATGTAGTGATAATACATTTTGGAAGAATTCTCAGATTTGAAAATAATATCCCCAAATCTTTTGAGTAATCAAAGACCTGTCATGATGACTTTAAAAGACACAGACAAAAATAACTACCTATGAGTAATGCACCAGTTGTTTTGAGAGGCCCTGAATATAAAAGTTCCATTTTAAGAGCTGATGTACAAATTTAAAGGAGCTTCAATAAACATTTGAGCATCCTCCATCCATCTAGCAATTACCTTCGTCTAGCGTTATGAGATCTGAATAAGGCTGGTACTGCTGCAAAATCATATCAGCTTTTATTTCACTATCAGGGCTGCAACATTCTGCCACTATGCACTGGTTCAATTAGATTCCCACTGCATATAATAAAAGACAAACTGAGAGGCATGAGGAAAACAAAGTGTAGGGACCAAAGCCCTACAATAAGCAGGGCTTAGTTTACCACTTAATATTTAGAATTAGATTTAGCTAATGAGGGAGTGTTATGTGTGATGAAATCTGAATGAAGAAACAATCAGACATATTTAAAATAGAAAGTCACAAAGTTAGGGTTTGCAGGAGCAAAATCCTACATAAAACAGACTTTTGTTCCCCTATCAAACAAAAATGAAGCAAACCTCACTGTGTTTCAGCCACACTTCTGAGCCAGACAATAAACATTCTGTGAATGAACATTCTTTATGTTTTTCCATTTTGAGGAAAAGATTTATACATCTTTTTAATGCTGTATATGAGAAAAGTGTGAATTCCAGATGAAAGGCAGAAATGCATGGTGCCGGTGGTTTCCTGTATCTCTATTCACTCATAGTACATGAAATTGACACTGGACAAGAAAATTCTGCCAAAATTAGTCAATGAAACATTAAAATGCTACTTATTTCAGTAGGTAATGGTCTATGGCATCGTCTTATGAAGTTATTTTTAACACTACTCTGAAGCATTTCACTGAAGCAACACAAGTCAGCTCTTTTGTAGCTAGATTTTTCCCATTAGATTTTGAATAAATACAGCATGGATTCACTCATTTTGTTTTCTCATATGCTTTCTACTCCATCTTCCCTCTCACTGCACCTTTTTCTGATCCATCCCCTTCTGACTCTTAAAGTCTGTTACTCAGTAATCAGTTACTGACTGGGCACTTACTTTTGTGGTTGGTTCCAGCCACTTTCAGTGAATGCACCACAGGACACAACTGAGCCCATCTGTCAGGTTGGTGGCACCTCTGTGAAAACATATTTAGGAAAGGAGAAAGAACACCAATTAAAATATCAGTGCAACCAGAGCTGCAGGAGGTGATCCACAGTGGAACTGGTAATGCCCCAAGAGGGGCCATAGCCTGTGGAAAAACCCCAAAGGAACTACATTCTCTGGAGGACCCATGCCAGTGCAGTGGAAACCAAGCTGTGTGAGCTTTTGACTGCCAGCCAGCAACAGATCACCAAGTAAATTTTGCATTTATGAATACTGATTTGCTTTCTTCTCTGGTTTAATTATCTTCTTTATTAGAGTCAGTATGAAGCACTCTCATTCTTTAAAAAACATCCATGTCTGCTATAACAAAAAGGTTAAAAACAAATAAAGATACTCATGCTTTCCTCAACTTTGCTTTCTTCTTCACAGTTAACTTATGAGTTCAGTTTTGAACTGCTTAAACTCCCTATTCAGCTCTATCACTGTCACTGGGCAAGTAAATCCCACCCCACAAAAAGCGAAAGACAAAAGAAGATAAATTGGGGAATTAACATAATTTGAGTTGTGTTGTGGGGAAAAGAAATTACAATTTTAAGCAAAAAATATGTACATGGACTACCAAATAAAGGCACCATAATAATGTAGGACTAGTGGGATGATTATGACTACAAAAGTATTAGGTTGATGGATGCATGTTTCACTTTAGAATTGTTTCAGGAATGCTCAAAGCAAAGGAATAGGTTCAAGTGTTTCTTGTTTATTTTTCTGCCCAATAAGAAATGCCAGCTATAATAGTAATGAAAAGCATATTTTTAAATGGGTGAAACAATCACAATATAAAATATAACTTCTGACTTCTAGTCATTTTCACTGCATACCTTGAAAATGGAAGCATTTTTCTTACTTAAATAAAGCGAGGCTCTTCATATAATTTAAAATAGCAAGGGAATGCTATGATATTCTGGAGATGTTTCTATATTTTTCTCTCTTTGCAAAGTCAATCATTCTGCTCCTAATATATATATATATAAAACAATCTGAGTCAGAGAGATTCAATTTATAGTAACTCTCTCAGTGTTACTCTTTTCTCACAATCAGAACAGCCCTTCACTGTTCCTGTGAAGTTCAATATTTATTAGAGAACTGTGGGAATGAAAAAGGCCAAATGTCCTGTAAAAATGTATTTATGCTGATAAAAGAATATTAGATTAGTATTTCTGAACTTAAACTCTGGCAGCTTGGTGCTTAATGAGAAAACTGTGCTCAAAGATTTTCTCTCATTCACCATTCAGGCTTTGAAGAAAGTTTTCTGGGTTAGTTCCAAAATAGGACTTGAAATGGGACTTGGTGAGATTTAACAATGAAGTCTAAAGCATCAGCTGAAAGGCCCTGGTTGGGAGCAGCTGTATAACCTCCACAGAGTTTGTATGTTTTCTTAGGGGTTCTTCTTGACACAGAAGCAAGAGAATCCTTCCAGAAGGGAGTCATAACACTTTCAACTGATTGTCACCACTGAACTATCTCTGAAGAAAATTGCCTTTTCATTGACTCTGTCAGAAATCTACACAGGTCAGGTCCAGCAAATTTAGATTAGCTACTGTGTCTAGATGTGGCTTTGTGCATGTCCTGAACTCTCTGCATTACCACAGTTCAGCTTTACTTCAAATATAAATTTATTTTATCCACCATCCCTAAAATCTGATGTTTATAGCTGGAATAATAGAATCATAGAATCATTTAGGTTGGAAGGCACGTCTTGAGATCATCTAGCCCAAACCTCTTCTCAAGAGGGCTCATTTGGAGCAAGTTGACCATGTCCAATCAGGTTTTTAATATCTTCTTGAAGGGAGACTTCACAACCTCCAATATATATCCAGTTTGTTTAAGTAGTCCCTGATGTCCTTTTTCACTGAGGCTAAGGAAGTCTTTGCTACAGACTTCCCCTGTGATCTTGGGTGCTTTTTGGTCCTGAATGAAGTTCTTGCTGGTAAAGACAGAGGCAGAAAAGCCTTTGAGTAGCTCTGCATGTTCCATGCTATCTGTCACCAAATTCCATGCCCCATTCAGTAGAGGGGTGCCGTTTTCCCTTTTGCTATTTATGTACTTTTAGAATATTTTCTTGTTGGCTTTGCTAGATTCAGCTCCAGGAAAGCCAGCTCTTGCCTTCCCAAGTCCTATCCCTACAATACTGGAGAGCAACTGTCAACTCCTTTAGAGTCAACTGCCCCTGGTTTCAACTCTGATAAACCTTTTCATGCAAGTTCTGTTAAAAGCCCCTTGCTCATCCATGCAGCCCACATACTCTCTTAATTTCGTACTTGTCTGTATGACTCTTTTTTAAGTTTGGAGGAAGTGATTCTTGAATATTGACCAGCTCTCCTGAACCTCTCTTCTCTCTCAGACTCTATCCAATGGGATTCTCCATCAGGTCCCTGAAGAGACCAAAGTCTTCTCTCCAATATGCCAGGATTGTAGTCCTTCCTTTTGCTGCGCTACTCCCTCCTTTTTGGATATGGAACTGCACTGCAATCGAGGCTGTCTCTGACTTTCATATGCTAACCAATTATTTCTTCCTTGTTTGTAAGTATCAGGTCCAGAAGAGATCCCTTACTTGTTGGCTCCTCAATTACATGTGGCAGGAATAAGAATAGGCAATAACATTTTGACCAATTTTATACTGTTATTTTCTAGAAAATAGCAATATCTTGTACCAAATAACCTATTGCTTTGAACATCGAGTCTCAGCACCCAGATTCAATTCTCTTTTTAATCTCAGGGTTTTCTATTCAATCTAACCAGTTATGTACCAAACTTCTAAATTATTTTTAAAACAATGGTATTGTCATGATATAATTTCTTTCTTTTTAAAGAGTAAATTTTATTCCAGTTTTGGAAAGATTAGCTGGAAGCTGCTATCCCACTGAAAGCAGTACTCTCAGGAGAGGGCCTGTCAAGGAACATTTATAGACTTACACTCTAATTTATACCTATTTATGTCTTTAATTAGGCTGTGAATTTGCCTATTGAACATTTTTCTTCCCATATATCAACTCTGGACCTAATACAATAATGTCTTAAACAGACAGTCAGCAAATTAAATGTCATTAACTAACTAACATTAACTAACTTTCTACTATTGTGGAAAGATAAAGATAAAGCAAAGATAAAATTTATTTTACAAAAATAATGACATTAAAAATTAGATCCATAGGATTTTTTTTTCAAATAATAAGATAAACAAGCCTTAACACATTTGGAAAGAGACTAGAGCTTGTAATTTATCTGTATCTGAACCAGTCACCAAACAATTGCTTAACATACAACAGAGAGGTACATCAATTTTTAAGGTGTGATTCATCTGACCTAATTTGGGAATCTACATTAAGCGGTGGTCAGCTGCATTCTAGAAATACTTGTTTCTCTCCTTTGGCTATAAAGGGAATATACACTTCAGTCTCAGGCATAGACAGATGTGTATTGCAGATGCTTACATCAGATCAGATGAATCCCGTGCTAGATGTACGAATGAGGTACATTCAGCAAGTCAAGCAACTCCTAAAATAACTAGAGAATGTAAACTACATCCTTGTGCTGCTATGATCTAAAGAAGGCTGGTAAGTGCTGAGTAGAAGTTCAGAGCTTCTACTGTGTAATGGTGGCATAAACAGATAAAGGAAATATAAAAATAGTAGTTACTGCTTAGGTCTCCATGGAAGATGGAGATAAACAATGGCACTTCTTTTCTCAGAGTGTCCTGTCTGTCTATGTAGGAAGAACAGAAGTGATACAAAGAAAACCTCTTATATGATCTGGTAAATCGAGTTTCCCCGAAGAGTCTGAATAAAAGTTTAAAATGACCACTTTTAAGCAGCCATAATAAATAGTTAAATAAAAGTTATTATACCACCACTTGATCACACTCTTTGCTATTAACAGGAAAAACCCAGGAACATGCAAAATAATTTATGTATTCTTATTTTTCCTGCCAGCCCTTTCCATACCAAATACATATACTCCATGGGAATTTTCAAACTATGTAAATGACAAAGATGGAAAGAACAGAATAAATTACCCTTGGTTATTTTAAGAATACTGAACTTAAATACGGCCTTAAAATTGCCTCGCTCCTAGTCATCTCTTTTTTATTATTTTCGTTTTTCAGGCCTTTTAATATCCAAGCACTTCATTATTTAAGTATTTGTTATCCTTCCCTGTCATTCCTACAGCACTTGGCAGGCTATAAACCTGTATGACTTCATAGACAAGGCAGCTTTGTGATGATAGCAGGAGTCCACTCCAATTTTTCACTACATCTATAACATTTTCACAAACTTTTCTAGAATGCATAATAATAGGGTAAGAAGACTTGTATTTCAATTAATTCAATGAAATATTATTTCCTAATGAAAGGAGGATTTGCTGTTTCCTTTCTGGTTTTGGGGGGTTTTTTGGCAGGGAATGATGGTGTGCTTGTTAGGTTTTGGTGTTTCCTTTTTTTCTTTTCCCTGAGAAGAAGTCAATGCCATTTTGAGTGACATATATATTGCTGTTATACGGGAACCTAATCTGGAACACCGAGTACCCCAACTGGAGTGTAAGAAATTTTTATAGTGACCAATGAGTGCTTGAGAAGTAATCTCAAATGACAGTTCAGAATTCCTACTACTACAAACCGTAGCAAGTCATAGAAAATCTTCAGTTAAATAATCAGTGTCTTTAGTACACTTTCTGCACCTCTGTTATTAAACTCTGTCTTTCAGACGTGTAGAAAAAATGCCAAAAGTCACAGCTGGCATAATTCTACCAAACTAGCTAATTTGCAATAAGAATAACATTTTTAGTGGGAGCAATAAACAATATCATGTAGAAAAACTTTATTAGAGACAAAAATACAAATGTTTTTCAAAGGCTATGTTTTAAAGCCAGGACCAGAATTTCTTTCCATTACATGGTTATACCAAGTTTTGGGGTTTTTTTCACTCTGTATTTAACAGCATACCAAGCTGTTGACCTATAACTTTAGTAAATGAATCATGGACACTGCATGAGTACATGAAAAAAACTAAGTCTGTACCTTCAGTCATCTAAACACTTAGTAAAATATATTGCAATTTCTGTTAAGACTGGTATTACTGCTTAAATACTAGTAATTTGTAGTTTTTTAGGGTATTTTTTTCTTATAAATAAAGTTTTTAATCATGCTATCTCATAGTTTTCTTTATTAGAAATGCAATGATAGCAGATCATGTGTTCAGAATACTTTGAGATTTGACTGAGAATAAAATCACCAGTTTGTTTCATACTAAAATTTAAATTTACATTAAATACTTGCTGCAATATTTCTAAAGAATTTCTAAAGAATCAAGTTTTCATTGTGAGTTGGTGGCTTGTTGGTTCCCCCCCCCTCCCCCCCAATACTCAAGTTATGGAAATTCCCAAACTTTTTTCAAGGAACAACAGAGTTTAGAGGTCTAACATTACCTTCTCATTTCTTCATATTTCACCCTTTAAGTAGTATAGTTCCATACACATATATTCTACACATGTAAAGTATACACCATAAAAAGATCTTGGGAACATATAGAGTTAAATGTATGCACTCATAGTGAAGTTCTATAGCAGGGGTGAGTGGAAGGAGAATGACTTGTTAAGGTCCTTTATTTATACTGGGCATGGATGTAAGGATTCCTGGGACAGCCCCTGTGCACTTACACTTAGGCTTTGTGGAATGTGAGGTACCTTCCTCTGTGAAATTCACACACACACTGACAAGATAATTTTATAGTTTGTGCATTGATAATGAGCTGAATCTGAAAAACTGATGATCTGTGGTTTCAGGATTTTAAAAATATCTTTTTTATTGCTGTTGTCCAAGGAAGACTGTAATGGCATGTGAATATTGCTTAGAAAAAAGTGGAAGCTATATTTGTGAATAAAAGGTAATAAATTCTGTCATAAATTATCTGTGTAAAGGATATAAGTAGGATCTTTCTTGTGAGAGACTAGTAAATGTGAGCACGATATTCTAGATCTTGAACCATTCTGTGTGTACAGCAGCTGTGGGTACACCTAGCAGTGGGATAACACATCCCTTAAGGAAAAACAAGGAGCTTCAGCAGGAGCATTTAGCTGAGGATAAAAGGCCCCATGGGCTGCTCTACAGTCTCCTACTGCTTTCATGTGAATGCAAAGTCACACTGTAATTATGGCTAGTAATTTAAGTTCCAGAACATTTTCACATTTTGTTAAATTTTTGCCACGTTGTTAGCACTCAAACAGATTTCATCTTCATAAATATTAAAAATAAACTGAAGTAATTTCATTTATTAATTCTTGATCCCAAAAGTCTAATCATAATTGGTTGCAATACAAGTGTAAATTTATCAAGAGTTCATCTCAGCTAAAAAAGAAAGGGAGAAGGAAAAATAAAAGCCTTTTTGCAGAGAAAGCTTGCATGACAATGCAGAGAATAAATATTCTTTCCTTTGTAATTCAAAGAATGAACATCCATTAGAGGGAACATTTTGGTTCAAAATAACATCCAAACCAGAAAAGAAAAACAGATTTATTCAGGATGAAGACTATATCAAAGCTGAAAACAATAAATCAAAAGTGGTAAATGTACCAAAAAAATGCATAAAAGACAAAATCTGTAACTATGCAAATTGGAGATTTGTATTATAAATGCTGCAAAGCAAAAGGAAAAATTTGAATCATAGAAGAAAATTTCTACTGCAGAAGAAACCAGTTCCCTGTTAGATGATGTCAATGCACCTACCAGTAAAGGAACTCGAAAGAGAGGGGAAAAGTGATTTCTGATTTCTTGGTAGAGACAAGTATTTGCCTTATAGGCAAGCATCAAAATACAGACATGCCCACCAATTGAAGGTATGAATTGTTCTTACTGTATAACATCATTGAGAAAGGACTTCAACAGAGGGTCTGCCAGAGCTTCGGTTTGTGGGCAGATTGAGCCTGCCAAATGCCTTTTTTGAGAGGGACTGAGTTTGCTCAGCTGGGGATCTGTTAATGAGATTAGCCTTACAGATTGCTCTCAATAGTCAAGGAAAAATGTGATCTAGTGATCTTGAAAGACTTAGTAAAGTTTGATTGACTCAGGAAGTTACTAAAGGTGCCAATTAGAAAGTCAGATTGGGAGAAAAATTCTTGACTTTGCACCTGTAGCAGGGAAGATATAGACAAGGACTTCCCCAGGAGAAACAAGTTTTCTCATTGAGAGTGATTGCTTTGCTCTTTCATTGCAACTTTAGAGACTGCTGCAGTGGTCTCCTGAATTATGGAGCATGTCTAACTGTTCCTTAAAGTCCTGCCCATCTTGAGACCTATTGCTGCCCCCTGAGCATCTAAATTCTTCACTGGAGCCTAAAGTTATGGAGCATTAAGCATGACATTTTGTATTTTACCTTATTTTCACACAAATGGTTTTCCTGAATGGATATTCATTGTATGCAGTTTCACGCTTGCCTAAAATTATCCTTATGTACAAGAACTTGTGTTTTGGGTTGTGTCTTGTGCCCTAGAGGAAACAGCAAAACACGAAATCCCAATTTGCATACAAGTCCAACGTCTGCCTTTTTTTTTTCAAGTCACTCACCTAAAATGCAATGTTGTTATCCTACATTTTGATCCCCAACCTATCGTTCTCAGATGTATTTAAGTACCTAATTGAAAATGTACTGAATAAACTAAATATTATTAAACTAATATACCTATATCTATCTGTACCTATATCTATTTATTAATATAATGAACATTAATGCCTTCTTCATCCTTACAAACAAATGGGAGTTCTGAATGCTCAGGCATATATTAAACAATAGTGTTCTTTGCACATACTGTGTTCCTGGAACTGTTCTTATTAAGGTAAATGAAACACTACTACTCTTCCAATATTTTTAAAGATATAATGATAATATTTCTGATAGCGTATTAAAAAAAAAAGGACATTTCAATAAAGAAATTAATTAATTAATATATGCTGCTTATGGAGGTTTTCCTGGCCTTTATACTGCATTTATTTCCCCACAACATAAGGCCTGAATTTGGAAAGAAGAGGAAAATAATAAATAAGATTTAAAATTCCTAGATACACATGCTAGATCTGACAGTATAACTAATTTGTGTCCCTAGAATTTACTCTCATCAATCTATGACACACACTGTCACCCATCTCTTAGAGTAACCATGCAATCTGAACTATCTCCTGCCTATCTCCTCTCACAAAACAATGGCAAATGGACTTCAAGTTAGGACTGTGGGGAGAAAAATCTGAACAGTATATCTCTGTACCTTGACTCCTATCCATAGCAACATTTGTTGCTTACTCATATACACAACCACGTATCGAAAGGTCAAGCATAATATTAAAACCTAAAAATGGCCTTGAATCTCTCTGACATTTCTAGTGTTCAACTCAACTTTCCCTGGAAAGTTGAAAAAGAAAGGTTGTGACATTAGAGCTGGAATTTCAGGTACTGCCAGTAACCTGAGCTAGTCAACCAAATGTACTGTAGAAAAACCTCTCAGAAAAGTTCTCTCGCCTGTGACTTTATCCTTTTGTCTTCACCTGTACATATACACATCTTATCAAGGATTAGTCCCTCTTTTCCTGCTTTCAGGTATTTAAACCTCACTCTCAACTCTACAGTTCCAAATGAGAAATCACTCAGTCCCCTGATACTACTCCCCTTTTTAGCTCTTTCTTCTCCTTTCATTTCATCACTTTGACAGCTCAGAGACTTTTGAATGACTGATATATACTGGAGGCAAGGATAGGACTTCCACAACTAAAGTACTGTTTCTTTTCTTATCCAAGTTTTTGAAATTAGAAAAGAAAAAAAAGAAAATCTTTTCATCACTAAAAGAGCCAGAATTTTAAAGCTAAAAAGTATTATCAAAAATGGAAATACCTCTTTCAAATTGTGTTAAATTCCTTCCTGGATTTAAAAATGCCCTCATATTTGTGACAACAATATGAGGCAGTTTTGATTGAGACATCCGTTGATGGCTAGAGATGAATTAGGTGAACTTAACTTCACTTATCTAATTTTGTGTCTTTAGCTGACTGCCTATGTTAGGAGTCTGTTCACCTTAGGCTTCTCTCTATCATTAGTGCAAAAAGATATTAATTTCCAAAAAGTGAGTCAGCTTGTGTGAGATATGAATAATTCTGTCAAGATGTCTGTAACTCTCCATAGGAGAAACTCTCAGTACCCGAGTTCTAAATTAATTGTCTCTGTTAAGTACCTAAGAGAAGGTGGGATGAACTCAGGTCATTGGTTTAAGAACTTTGGCAAAAAAGAGGGAAGATTACATCCCACTTTCAGCACATCTAGGCCTTGAGATTAAATTTTCACACCTGTAACATATATATGCAGAGTTATATAAATATATATATGTATATTTCTATAGCTTCAAGCAAAATGGACCAAAATACTGCCACTTTTGTCCTACTGTTACATCCAACAACAGCAGCAATACACAAGGAAATCACAAAAAATTTGCAATGCAAAAATGTATGTCGATACTGTGAATAAACAAAGATGATACAGACCTGGTTGAAAATATAGGTGCGCATATCTGGAGAAGTCCTGACTCACATGTAAAATTGCTTGCTTTTTAAAAAGGAAGCTGCTTAATTATAAGAGTCATACCTAAAAGAGCTTTTAAAAATAATTTATCAATATGAAATTTATTATTTCAGGCAATAGTAACAATACCCTAAGTCATTGGGGACTGAATTAAATAGAACCAAAACAACCAGCCAGCCTGGGAGTGTTGCAAATAATCATGTGCAGTCAAGTTCTCCCGAGGAATTTGACTTGTCTCAGAGAGCAACTTGTCTGCTGAGCTCCTGCTTCACATTCTTCAGAGAATGTGGAATTCTTCTGGCTACTGATGCAATTAATTAGCAGTATAGTTAAAGATAAAAATTTCAATCTCCCACACATTTGGTTCAAGATATCTGTTCCTTGAAACAGCCTTCATCCTACTTTCACTAGGTATTGTATTTCACTACTTTAAGGCATTGGATTTATTCAACTGCGTTTGTCTTAAACTGAAAAGGGTAAAATCATTGAATTCAGTTCACCAGTAGTGGCTTTTAGCACAAAAATAAATTAAGACCTTTAGAGGTATAGTATTATATTTGAAATGAATGGTTGCATGCAAGTCCCTGAAAATTTTGTCTATCAGACAAACATGGGAAATATATCTTATAAAGATTAATGAATTGTTAATGAATTTTCCACTGCAATGACTTGTGTCCACTATATAATTCTAGAAATTAAACATCATTTACAGGATTATCTTTCATATAGCTGTAATTGGAAGTCTTCCATGAAGACATTTGCAATATGTGTTGAAATTTTGATTCACTATTAAGCATAAAATAATTTTTTCCCAATTGAAATGAAGAGCACTACAGTTTATTAAGGAATAAAAGACAGCTTAAAATTTTTTCATGTTTTAGGTATGGCACTAAGCTTGAATTGAATGGTTGGTTGGAGCATTAAGTCTTTTTTCAATAAAATTCAGCATGAACCTTATTCACTATGAACCTTAATGTTTAATTGCTATTTATTTATCTAGTTACTAATATTTGGAAAAGTTCTGAGAAGAATATGAAAATTGAAACACCCATAGGCATATAATGCACAAACCAGCATGTTTTCCTATGAGACACATCCTGCTCTTTGAGTTGTGGCACTGGCAATGTAAGACAAGATGTTAATTTAATTTCTGGATGGTTGTCACAGAATATCAGGCTGCAGAAAATCTACTATAGATTGAAATAGAGCCAAAAGAAAGGAGGAGCTAAGTTATCCATACATCTTTGACTGTTGCTTAATCGCAGTGTCTGTTAAATCTGAGGTTTATTACTGGGGAGTCCTCTTGTTCTTGAGGTTTTTATGCAGTTGTAAAATGTAGATATTTGCTCGAGTTATACACTGTGTAAACCATTTTCTAACTATTGCCTAGAGAGAAACAACCTCAAATACCCACACCTCTTTATTATTATTCATTTTCTTAATCTATTTTTTAATTTGTCATTCAAGCTACATGAACAGCATTCTGTGTCATCTGCATCTACTCAGGACATGTTTCAGCATCAAAGTTGCTAGGTTTTCAGAAAGTATACTAAGTTGAATTCTGTATTCTGCTTCTTTGTTTTTGGTGTGACAAGAATTTTTATCTTATTAATAAAGAAACCATATTTTTCTATGTCCTCATCAGTCCTGTTGATATGTGTGTGTATATATATATATATATATATAGTCAAATAAGAGAATGAGCATTTAGAAAACTGGTACTACCTTACTGAGACCTGCTTGTTACAGCACTTGAAGTAAATCAATCAAACCGTTGATTTCTACATACTACAGAAATAGGGTTGGAATACTTGAGAAAGAGGGAAAATAAAATCCCAAAGGAACACTGAATTTTTTTAGAGAGTATATAGTATATAGATTGTTCTTTAATTACATTTCAATGTTGATACCCTCCAATATACAGAACTTCAGTGTTCGAGTTAACATTGCTTGTGGACTCACCATTACAAATCTTGAAACATCTATCATTTTCAGTCTATGCCAGTCATGCAAATACCACAAAGTCAATATTATAATATCTAAGATTTTAGATTATGTCATTTGCATTTGAAAAATTGTAGTTAATCCTATTTAGTTATGACATTACAACCGTCACTTCATATTCTAGATATGAAACAGATTTCTTTATTACACCCACATTAGAAATACCTTAGAATACCATCACAGAACTTTTTTTTAAAGCAGAATAAAGCTGCTGATTTTTTTGAATGATGGGGGCTTCTTTGAGCACACATATCCAGATCTGTACTTACTTTTAGACATTTATACTGCAGTTGTAGATATGGGTGGGCAAATAAGTGCAATCACTGGTGCCCCAAAACCTGAATGACTAGACTAATCACTGACATTTTAGTAATTTCTGCAAATTTTCAGTCTTTGGATAGCCAGGGTATTTCCATGCCAGTTTCCTCTGTGATCTGCAACAGCTCAAAATATAACATAAGGGCCATTTATTTTGTGTTGGTTAACAATATCTGTTTGTGCTTGATATTTGATCTAATCATAACCTTGAATCACATGATTGTCTTCAGAAAGATGCCATGGAAATGAGTCAATTAATATAAATTACTAGGGTCATGTAGGTGTTCTAGAATATTAAATGAGAAAGCTATCATAAAATACCAACCAGTATCTTTCTTAAAGCTCCTCTAAGGCCTTTTGAATGATTCTTGTTTATTTGTCTAGCTGACTGATTATGTCATTGCTCATTGCAGAGAGTGAGTGAGTGAGATGCATACAGGAAAAAGTATTTGAGTTTGGTGCCTGGTAATTTGTCACAGTATTGCACTATTTGGGGTTCTATTGCTTTCAAAGTTCTCCCATCTCATTTGAACAAGAGCAAATTCTAGGATGATTTTTTTGAGAGAATCTAGTTCCTTTAGCTGGCATGTTTTCAGGGGCTTAAACTCCTGCATCAGTCTGACACAAGTGAAGAGGATGTCAGTTTTACTTTGTTTTGTGGCTGTGAAATGTGTGTGGCTTTGTCCTGTAAAAGCTCTGCTTTGAAGATTTGGTGGTTCAGTTCATGAGATAGGAAAAAGGAGGGTCTATCAGCTCTCTATGAAACTATGTTTCTATATTGATTTTTATATCAACATTGATAGCTATATAGAAAGTCTATTCTACATATTCTTCAAGTCAACCAAGTTATAATTTTGGCGTTATCCTGCAGAAAAGCCTGGGTCAGTCTGGCCATTACTGTTGTATCTGCAGATAGTAAGCCCAGGTCTGTGTCATTAGGGAACTCCTCCAAGATCTCTAAAATATTCAGATTTGTGTGGAATAGTGGTAAATAAATAGACTTTTATCACTAAGTCTCTGGAAGAACACTCCAACTAAAACTCATCTCAGAGCATTAATCAAGAGAAATACATCCAACTAATTTATTTTCCTCTCATGCAGGCTCTGGTCCTTTGAAGTAATTAAACATCCATGCTCTCATGGGATTTAATGTGCTCCCTCTCGGAATTTTGACACCTTGAATTGATTTTGCCAGAGAAAATGACCCACCTTGCTATAGTGAATAGACTCATGGAAAGTGAGCCCCTTAGCCAAACACTAACAGTTATAAGAGGTTTAAACATCAAAAAAAGAGATTGGATGCATTTAAGTATCAATTCTGGTATTCATGCTGATTTGTTACAAGTCATATTCCAATATTTGTGAAGTGTACTTTAAATAGAAGTACACTGGGTCACTGAACTTTCTGAATCGTTAGAATTTCTTAAGTTAAAAAATCTAGAAGCAATCAGGATAGCAAATTATCTTGAAACTTCATTGTGAGTCTCTGAAAATTATTTTCTGTATTCCAAGGAAAATTTTACCCAGTTTCTTGGAAATGAAATTGTAAAGGTTAAGCCTTTTTCAACTTGTAAAATTCTATATGGAGGATTATTCCATTAAAATTTCAAGATTTTTTGGTAAGCCAATCACTAATTCACACAGCTAAGAATAATTTACATATTTTGCAGATTATGTTTTTTCACTCCAGATAATCGCTTAGTATCCACAGTGGCTTTATGTACTGAAAAGAATGCTAACTGTCACTACTCATTCTATTTCTATGGGCTTCAGAACATTTCTGCTCATTAAAGTATCATATTATTAAATCACTGTGATAAAGTCTAAGAAAAGAAAGTTCCATTTAGCTTGGAAAACTGGTTCTTAGCTGTGTTCAAACATACATCACAAAACACTTTGCTTAATTCTGAGTTTCACATAAAGTCATAACTTTTTTCTCACACATAATTTATTCTTCTTTATAGAAGGCAGAAGACCATGCACAGGAACTAATATCCCATCCAGCACAATCAGAGCTATCATGCTGAATATAGCCTATCTCTGAAGTAAGCAGGAATGTCTAGGAAATAAAACCTGGTTAAAAAGATTACAAAAAGGTACCTGATATTCAAATAAATTATTCATGAAAGAATTCTTCCAGCAAACAACAAAAACTCTGAACTTAAGACAAATACAATTTTCTAGACTCTCATCTTTCCTGTTAATCTAGACTTTTGGTATTTTCACTGAAATCTTGCAGTAAACACAGACTGTCTCTCAGCTAGATGGAATTATAGACTCACTTAGATTGGAAAATATATTTAAAATTATCAAGTCCAATATAAATCTATGAAGAGCAAGCCCACCACTGAACTATGTCCCCACATCTATGCATCTTTTTAATATCTTCCAGGATGATGACCCAACGACTTCCCTGTGCATCCTCTTCAAATGCTTGACAACACTTTCAGTGAAGAAATATTTCTTAATATCCTATCTAAATATCCCCTGGTGCAACTTGAGGTAATTTCTTCCTCTACTATTGCCTCTAACCTGGGAGACCAACCACCACCTTGCTACAGCCTCCTTTCACGTAGTTGTAGAGAGCAATGTGGTTCCCCCTGATCCTCTTCTTCTCCAGGCTAAACTACACCAGCTCCCTCAACTGCTCCTCATCAGACTCATCAGTGCTCCAGATCCTTCACCAGGTTCTTTGCCCTTCTCTGGATGTGTTCCACCACTCCAATTTCATTCTTGCAGTCAGGGGCCAAAACTGAAAACAGAATCTGAGGTTTGGCCTCTCCAGTGCTGAGTACTGAGGGATGATCATTTACTTGGTACTGCTGGCCACAATCTTTCTAATCCAAGCCAGGATGCCACTGGCCTTCTTGGCCACCTGGGCACACACTGGCTCATATTCAGCCACTGTCAACCAGTACCCCCAGGTCTTTTTCTGCTGGGCAGTTTTCCAGTTGCTCTGCTCCCAGCCTGTAGCACTGCTTGGGAATGTTGAGACCCAAGTGCAGAACCTGGCACTTGGCCTTGTTGAACTTCATACGGCCTCATACGTCATATTTGGTCCATTGATCTAACCTATCCAGATCCCTCTGCAGAGCCTTCCTACTCTCCAGCAGATAATACTCCCAGCTTGTCACTGAAGCACACTCAACCCCTCATACAGATCATTGGTAAAGACATTAAATAGGACTGGATGCAATACTTATCCCTCATGTGGCTGTCTGCCAGCTCAATGTAACTCCATTCACAACAAATCTCTGGACCTGACCACCCAGCCATAATTTTACTCAGTGAAGTGCATGTATCAAGGAAAGTTTGCTGTCCGACCATTCACTCTGGTAGTCACACTTGCACCACCTGAGCTGGGACTGAGGCCCCTTTGCTTCTACATAGCCTATTCCCAGCTACATCTCACACAGACAGACCAGATTTTCTTACTGGCTTGAGCCCAGGTTTCCCACAGCAGAGTCCTAGACATCTCTTTCTTTAAAATAATTCAATATTGATGCAATAACTAAATAACAAACTAACAGCTTCAGCTGGGTGATTCTGGAAGGGACCACAAATAAAGGAGCCCCTGGGGTTTATACTCTTACAGTCTAAGCACAGAAAATCTGGAGTTCTGGAGTCCTGGCTCCTGCCTCCTGGCCAATGCCACAGGTCCCTGTGCCCTTTTATGTAAAGGGTTGGCAGTTCACAGCCTGGGGCTGGGTCTTAGGCTCAGGCTCCTGCCCTCCTAAGCTCAACTTTCAGCTCACCCTGTAGGTTGCAAACTGAGCTACCTGCGTTAAATGTATTCCTTAACATGCCCATCCAAGCCATGAGAATGCTGGAGGAATCAGTGTCAAAAGGACCTTTTCTAAAGTCCAGGTAGACAACATCGACAGCCTTTCCCTCATTCACTGCTCAGGTCACCTTGTCATAGAAGAAGATCAGGTCAGTAAAGCAGGATTTGCCTTTCCTAAAATCATGCTGCCTGGGCCTGACCCCCTGGTGGTTCCTCATATGCTGCATCATGGCCCTAAAGTCGATCTGCTCCATGACCTTTCCTGGTCCTGTGGTTTAGGCTGAAATTCCTGCATTTCCCCAGATGCTCCTTCCTACCCTTCTTTTAGGTATGTGTTACATTTTCTAATTTCCAGTCAATTGGAACCTCTAGTAAATGACTGAAAAAGTCTCAGTGATGCCTTCTGATCCCTCTCTCAGTGCCCTTAGGTGCATCCCATCTGACCCAAGACTCATGTGCATGTAAACAGTGTACCAGGTCACTGGCCATTTCCCCTTGGGTTATAGGGTCTTATGGGTCATTCTTCTCCCTGTCCCTGTCTCCCATCTCAGGAGGCTGGGTACCCTGAGAACAACTATTCTGGTTATTAATAACCGGAGCACAGAAGTCACCGAGTACCTCTGCTTTTTCTTCATCCTGTATGACTGTGGTTTTGCCTGCATCCAATAAATGATGAAGACTATCATCAGTCCTCCTTTTGTTACTAACGTATTTATATAAACATTTTTAATTGTCTTTAACTGCAGCAGCCACATTAAGTTTCAGTTGGGCTTTGGCCCTTTTTTTTTCATACATATGGCTAGTGGGGTTTTATGTTTAGTAAAGAAGAAAATATACCATTGATCAACAGATTTGTTAATGATTGCTGTGATCAATTTATTTGTTAAACTTCTAATAGTTGTTCTGCTTTTTAATGGCACTATTTTCAAGCTTTCAGAAATTGCTTGAGCTATCCACTAAATTCACATGATTTCCTCAAGTATGCAAAATCCTATCTTACAGAAGCTGATCATCATACTTCCTAAAACACTGATATGTAAGTCAGAGACTACCATCATCAGACATGAGCATCCATAGATTTTACAGGGCAAAATAAGGTAGCCAGAATGTAAAATACCTATTAGAATTTACCATTTTCAGTAGAAGCAGTCCAAAGGACATAGAAGAGCAAAGGAATGCAGATGTATGGAAAGAAAAGCAAAAGGGAAATGCAAGACATGTCCTAAGAAACAAAGCATATTATGAAGTTGGCAAGATTTCCAAAATTTGAGCAGCTGGGTAGCAAATAGGAGATAATATGGAGAGATTTAGAAGGAGACAGCTGAATATAGGAGGAATGAGGCACTTTTGGAGATAATTTCTCAAGGGAAGTAGGAAATCAGTAGAACTGCTTGTGAAGTTAACACATTCATAAACATGCAAAAGTGCAGATTTAGGTTCTCTGTGACATTCACAAAGGTGAAACTTTTTCAAAAATATAAATGGGCTCCTGCTGCAGTGGAATTTCATCAGATTTCGACTATGCCATTGCTCTGAGTTGCCTTTGAAACATTCTACACTTTCCTACTATACAGTGTAGAATTTATATTTATTTTTGATCATTCTCTTCACATGGTTGTATACCATTTTAACTGTACTAAATGGATTACTTTTAATTTTTATTCTAATTCTAATGACATTGAGGAAACAAGCTGGAAATAGAAACAGGAAACAATTTTGGAATTAGAAATTTACTAATGACAGTTGCACAGTAAAAAGAATACATAAATAATAGTATATACCCATGGTACACATTCCAGTAGAAGCGTCCTGCACTCCTAAGAGACCAAAAATCTATAAATATGACTAAAATAAAAGGAAATTATGAATTCTACACAATAATTGTTTAGGAGTAAAGTTTCTAAACCATGAACAAGAAGAAGATCAAAGTTATTGCCATTAAAATAAATAAATACATAACAACTTCATATCTGAGTATGACCCATGCTGTTATGAAATTGCATCTAAGAGGAACTGTAATAATAAGAATACAAATAATATTTATTTCCACCATAAAGACAAGAAATTGTAGAAAATGGGATGAAAAGGATGTTTTGTGATATATGTTTATTATGTTTTATAAACTGTGAATATTTGTTCTTTAACTTCTGATTTTGTCTTTCCATTTTAACACCTTTACACATTGAAGTTTTTAGTTCTTTTTTATTTACTTGCCTCTCACTTTTATTTTGGGCACATATTTATCAGTGGTTACATTTTGTGCATTTTAACAGATGAAGAACAGGAATTTATATCAAAACCATCAATTTCCAGACCAAGACTTTCTGTTAAAGAATTAACATCTGGTTTTGTTTTATACTTTTGGGGTTCTACATTTTGACAAAGTTTGGAAACATATTTACTGAAATACTTCATTTATCATATTAGAAACTCCTTGGAAGATCTTAAAATTTTACAGGAAATGGAGACTTCTATCTCCATTTTTCTCATCCAGGGTGACCACCAGCACTTCATTGGCTCTTGGCTCCAGGGGTCTTGGTGTTCTGATGTTCTTTCACCAGCCCAGAATGCCTCTGACTTACAGCCTAACTCATCCTGCCCTGACTAAACAAACATAGGCTGTATTTCCAGGTTTTCAGATGTGCAAACCTACCAGTGTTGATACCATACACTAAGCTAGCCAAAACCAAAATGTTTGTATTAGCAGAGCACTAAAATAATCCAGATACTTTCCAGACTGAGGTGGATTGTATGCCCAGCACTGCAGTATGCCAAATCAATATTTGTTTTGCATCCTACTCCATTGAAGAGAGTAGGTCTGCACTATGCCTCTAATCTCATTTCACGAGTGCTTGAAAATGTAGAAAGTCACTAGCAAGAATAATATAACTTTTCCAAATGCACAATCATTACAATATTGCTACCAAGCCAGTGCAGGGCTGGATAAACTTCTCTGAGATGAGACTCTGGTTGAAGTTTAGTGAAATCACTGAAGGCGCTGGGGAAGGTCCTTTTTTCTGAAACTATTTATTTATGGTCAGCCTAATGGTAAATTACATTGCCAAAGCAGAACTGTGTGGTACAGCTGGCTAATGCAACAAAAAGTCCACGGCTTTAGCCCTAACAAAAGGTCTTTCAGATTCTCACCAGGCCTTCCAAAGCAGAGGAAGTATTTAGACCAAGGGTGTCAACAAAAGATTTGAGAACTGCCAAGAAAAGGAGCTATGTATGCAATGCTGGTTTAATTTACACCCCACACTCTCCAGATATTTTGTGACATGAATTCTATTAATCTGTTAGTGATAAGAGATGTGGGAGACAAAAATCCAACCTCTTTGGATGACTATGGGTGATGGTTATATTCTACATATTATAGCATTATTTTCTCACACATTATTTTACTGAGACACATGGACAATTGAAATCAGAACTAGTCTGGAAGATTAGTGCAGCTATAGCACCAAATATTATGAAAAATATAATTTAAAATAAGGTCTGTTTATGATTATTGCACATAGTTAACCTGTAATGAAACTCACAAAATAGTTTTGAACAAACTACTCTCTTCTACTATGGGATTGAAAACTATGGGGGTTATCCTGCCTTGAACTGCTGCAAACCATCATTTCCCATGAAATATTAAATCTGCTATTTTTGTTGAGATAGGTTGGCCAAGTGTCTATTATAGATAGTAACAGATGTACTTTTAACTTGAGCCAGTATCTCAGAAAGTTTAAAATATCTCTAAATTGGGAGTGTGCTCAATTATAGACCTTTCCTATAAACCAGGAGACAATGTCAGACTGATATTCATAGATACATGATCATTTCCCTCTGGAAATCTGAGTCAGATACTTAAGTTGTGTTGATTTAAGCAGAACTTCAGTGATATATGCCAGTGGCTGATCTGGGCCAGTAAGTTTAAATAGTATTCCGTGGCCTCTAGAACTTGCTATTCAAGATTTTGTTTCAGCTTAATGTATAACCAGTACAGCTTTATGAGCATGAAGTAAGGTAGTGCTGACAATTGGTGATTAGGGGGCATAAAACAAAAAGTATGATCAAGGCACTTTTCTTTCACTTTCAGAGCTTTGTTTCCCCTCAGACTAGTGTGGAGTACAGTCACTTCCACCTTTGACATTTCTGTATGTAATAGACAACTATTCCTGTACTAATCTGCTCATTTCCTTTGAACTTTTTTTTAACCTTATTCTGGCCATTTAATTCTGAAATTATTATTCAGGATGCTGTTAAGGAGTCTCCAAATTGTTTACTGGATTCAAGTTGGTTTTTTTATCCATCCACTTATTGGAAAAACTTCAAATTTCTTTTCTTATGTGTTGTTAAGCTTCCAATTATTTCATTTGGAAATTATTTAGTCCTTTTTGAATATATAAATCAAACTATTGGCAGAAAAAAATATTAAGAATTGGTTCATCATTAAGAAAGAAACTGAAATTTAAAAACTGAACTGTGATTAGATATTTTCAGTGAAAAGGAGTTTTACCCAATAAGAGTTAAGGTAAAAGCTACATTATAATTAAGAGACTTAGTTCTTATGTCCAAAATTTTCTGGCCAAAATTGTCACTAATTACTGTAATAGAAGATCATTCCATGACAAACACTGTATACTCTGGCTACTGAGTCATACTTGGCTTCATGCCTGTTTTGCTCCAACTCAAGAGAATACTTACACATGTTGTCTATTCTCCCTAGCTATTGGATTTAACTTCTTGTTTCATGCCAAGATGTTCTTTTTACCTGCATTCCCTGGCCTTTACATATCTGGTTTGTGTTATAATGCAGGGACAAAGTTCACCATAGGTACCTTCCATTTTTTTATGTTTAACATTACTTGGGAGTTTTTGGCCCTATTTTTTTTTATATCTTTCTGCCTTGCCTTTGTTCTTTACAAAATACTCCCAGTGCATTAAAAGTTCGTATTTATCACGTCTCACCGAGGCATTCAAACATTTCATACTGTGAAGTATTATGTTATTGTAGTATCAAGCCCTTCAGATTAGCATGATGAATAATAACAGGTTGGCTTTTTTAAGGTTAATGACTTCATGATTTACAAGTGAAGATATATGAGTCAAAATTATTGCATTAGTTGTTCCATTAAACAATGTGAACTTTGACTATACTGTTTGGGAATGCCCTGAAGAAGTGTCATCATCATGTTATATCAGTTGTGACATGGCATCTATTTGAGATCTGCCAACAATTTAGAAAAAGTACTGCATCTTATAGCTGCTCAGTAACTTAAAGGTTAGTATCTCCTTAAAGGTTAGACAGACATTAATGGCCAACAACAACCTGAAAACTACCTCAGATGAAAGCCAGAACACACCAACAGCAACATACACTGTTGGTTTTAAATGATGTTAAAACCTGAGGTGATTGTGGTTTGGAGGCAGTTGCATGTATGTAAGCTATAGTAACACTGGTGGTGGACTGCTGCCACCTTGTCCATCTCTTAGTTTTAGTCTAGTCAGGACTGTTCCCTACAGAAGCCTCATACAGCTGACATCTGTTGGGCTGCAACAAAATAAAAGAAGAATCAACAAAGATCATCTGCATTTTATGGGATCAGAAATGTTTTTTGAAGCAGAACAAATTCCCAGTTGGTATAGTTAATTAAAGGAGTATCTTACTTCTGGAATTAATTCTGAGACAACAGAATGGACACCAGGAAGCTCCTTCTGGTATGAAGAACATACTTTTTTACATTTACTAATGGCACCTTAGAATTTAGCAATCTCATATCAATAATTATAAAGGGATGGTAAAATTAAGTCATTGTTTTACTTATTTAAAAGACAAGGAGTTTTTTTTCAGTATTGTTGGTTTTAATAACAAAATAGTACAGGGAATGCTCTCATAGCTGATGAATCACTCCTCTGATTTTTTGATTCACCAGGGATATGTCAAATTTCTATGTTGCAATGCTGTTTTCAGAAGGAAGATTTTATGATAATATTTTTAATTTCCAGGGAAAAGATCAGTACAAATCAGAAGATGTCTGACATGGCAAATGATCTCTGAATACACCTAACTCAGAAATATAACAATTATTCTTTTTTCTTTAATAAGAGCAGAGCAGCTCAGCTCAGCCTTGTTAGCTGTAAGCAGGCTTGTGTTCAGAGATCTCAGTAAAGCTATGCCTTTTTCTATTCTGTTTGAGTAATCAAATCTTCCTCTGTTTTATCTTAGTTTCCTTTTTGTATGTGGCTATTGAATGATAAATTATTCTGCTGACTGTTTACAGGACAACTCAGTATAAGATTACTTTCAACAAGTTAAGAAAGCAAATTAGTCTAGTTCATTAGTAAACCATTTACTTTGCTAACTGATGAACGGCATCAGGATTTGAGGGGGGTGGAAGACACGGTACAGATAGACAGAAAGTATGGTATCACTTAACATAAATTCTGACTGCAGTTTTTTTCCTTTTCTCCCTTTTGCCTTTGCTTTCACCAGTGAAAAAATGCTGCTGCTTTGATTCCTCTGTCTTTTCACCTTCTCTGTATTTTGGATGCTTTGAGTATGAACAGCAGCAAACCAAGCTGAAAGATGTTGCTGCTGCTGCCGCTGATAGGAAGACAGGATCTGATAATTAGATTCTATTTAGTAACAGCACATGGGTGAAGCTTTCACACAGGGCTCCATGAGAGTGGCAACTAACAAAAATTCCTGTGGAAGACATTACCTTAAATTGCTTACCTGAACATTGGGGTGAGGAAGGTGGACTGGAGGAAATGAGAAAATGAAGGAAAAGTATGGCTAATCTTGTTTTTTCCAAAAGATGTGCTGAAAAATTTATAAAATACAGTATAAGCTTTTATATTTTTCGTGCAGAGTAAAGAATTATTTGTACTGGAACTATAAGAATAGATTCAGAACATGGCAGTGAGCATTATTGGATAAATTTCTCTAGCTGTGGCTTCCATAATCTGTTACAGTTTGGCTTTAGTCTCGAGGATGACATTGCATGATGAAAATGGGATGAGCCCTTCATCAACTAGGACTCACATGTAAATTGTCCCCATGGTTTACATGGGGCTGATTTACATTCATGTAAACTGAGACTCGGCTGAGCCTCATCTTGTTCACTGATGAGAACTGAAAGGTGAAGCTCCAGCTTGTTATTATCCCACTTCTGACACCAAAATAATGTTATGCTATATTGAAACAATGTTAGGATCCACATACTAAAAGATGCCTCTGCCTGAATTAAGATGCAAATGAGACCATATGCTGAAGTCAATAGAACAGATTTTATTTAACAGTAAATGTGAGGTAGAGACAGAAATAGGAAAGGGGTAGTGGGTGAGGGGAGGAAGAGACACAGGAGGAAGAGACAGAGGAGCAAAATATGTCCCATGTGGGTCCCTACAGTGCTCTGATGGCCCTTGTCTTCTTGGTGGTGGGATCCCAAAGTGTTCTTCTGGTACCACTTTTATAGTCTGAGTCCTGGTATCCATGAGGCATAGGTGCCATTCCCATAACTTGGAGTGTCATGTGTGTTAGCAGTTTTGTCTTTTTCTCACAGTTTTCCATGGTGGGAATTTTTGTCCAGATAGAGTACTCAGATTTGCCTCACCAGGCCTGGCATCTTCCTGTTGTTGTGTCCACATTTTTCCCACAGTTTGCGCAGTGGAGTCTTGTCCAGTGTGCTAATTCCACACTGAAATTGACACCTTCCTGTTTGCCAATTTATGCCTGTTATGATGCCTTCTCTTATGAGGACTTCCTCACTTTGTCAGAGTTTTGGGACAAGTTAACAGCATTCTTGAATTCTCACGCAGCCATAAATGCCGTGATGGTACAGACAAAATTGCAGGTGAATACTTGACTGCTAACACACATCTAACATTAATTAATGTGGTATCATAATTCTTCTAAAAATAATCAGTTTTCTAATAGGATAGCAGATTCTTAGGTGCTCAGCTAAGCCCTTAATGAGGACCCTATGTAGTAACGGTATTCAGTAGTGTATTTAAATTGTTTATAGCCCTTATGGACTGGAAACTGACTATTCTAACTTTTATTGAGCTTTTTTTAATTTCCTTGCTGAGAATTAGGGACTCATTTAATGGGTTCAGTCCCTGGTTTTACTATAAAATTTCCTTTTTTTTTCAGGATATAAGCTGGAGAAAAGTATATCCAGAGAAAAGACTGAATATTCAGATTCAGTGCATTTAGGATATAGGCAATGAAATTATGCAGTTCAATGTCTTGGAATATACAGATATACTCTATTTTATTGCAGTGGCCAATTCACAATGGGGCCCAGCTCTAGCTTTTTTAGGTATTACCTCTGAGCTTAATAACCAACCATCTGAGAGGCCAAACAGCAGGTAAAATAATGTCTCTTCTTTATGAAATATATAATTTGGATTTCATTATCAAAAATTGAAAATCTAGTGAAAATTTGCTAAGACAGGTTCCCTCCTGTCAGGAATATATGGTAATTTTACATTAATTTATATCCTTTGTAAATGTAACAGCAGAAGCATATGTGAAAATGTTTGCATGGGGAGGGGAGCAAAACGTGTTTTGCTGAAAATAAGATTTTAGTGATTGTCACAGTGTATCTGCTGGTTAACAGTGTTGTGCAAATGATTTGCAGAAAATTGCAGACTGAACACAAGTCCTTTGATACTCTGGCTGAAAGGACAAGAGAGCTGCAAAGTGAGTATCTGGGTTTTGTTTTACTATGGCAACACTAGTTCTGCCTGCAATCTCCAGCTCTAGCCTTACAGCAGACTGGCAATCTAAAAATTAGTAATACATGGGAACTCTCACTACTTCCTCCCTATTCATTGATTAAAACAAAACAAGCATGTCATTGTTTCATACTCAATATTTGCTGAGGAAAACACTACTTGAAAATAAGGTGCAAAATTCTCATGTAGAAAAGGGCTGTTTTATAGGAATACTGTAAAAATGGTGATCCTTTAAGAATGAAAATGGACTGCTTCCTCCTATTTTCTGTGAGGCATCATAAGCTTTTACACCTTTTCAAGAGAAAAATATTCATCAGAAGCAAGAGGCAGACTGCTAAAATAAGAGATGACTGTTGCAGCAGATAGGATTCTGGAAATGGAAGGTTTGGGAAGGGAAGGTTTGGGAAGGGAAGGTTTGGGAAGGGAAGGGAAGGTTTGGGAAGGGAAGGTTTGGGAAGGGAAGGTTTGGGAAGGTTTGGGAAGGTTTGGGAAGGGAAGGTTTGGGAAGGGAAGGTTTGGGAAGGGAAGGTTTGGGAAGGTTTGGGAAGGGAAGGTTTGGGAAGGGAAGGTTTGGGAAGGGAAGGTTTGGGAAGGGAAGGGAAGGTTTGGGAAGGGAAGGTTTGGGAAGGTTTGGGAAGGTTTGGGAAGGGAAGGTTTGGGAAGGTTTGGGGAGGTTTGGGAAGGTTTGGGAAGGTTTGGGAAGGTTTGGGAAGCTTTGGGAAGGGAAGGGAAGCTTTGGAAAGGTTTGGGAAGGGAAGGTTTGGAAAGGTTTGGGAAGGGAAGGTTTGGGAAGGGAAGGTTTGGGAAGGGAAGGGAAGATTTGGGAAGGTTTGGGAAGGGAAGGTTTGGGAAGGTTTGGGAAGCTTTGTGAAGGTTTGAGAAGGGAAGGTTTGGGAAGGTTTGGGAAGGTTTGGGAAGGTTTGGGAAGGGAAGTTTTGGGAAGGGAAGGTTTGGGAAGGGAAGGGAAGGTTTGGGAAGGGAAGTTTTGGGAAGGGAAGTTTTGGGAAGTTTTGGGAAGTTTTGGGAAGTTTTGGGAAGGAAAGGTCTGGGAAGGGACGTTTTGGGAAGGGAAGGGATGGGAAAGAACGGTATGAGAAGGTTTGGGAAGGGAAGGTTTGGAAAGGGAAGGTTTGGGAAGGGAAGGTTTGGAAAGGGAAGGTTTCAGAAGGTTTGGGAAGGGAAGGTTTGGGAAGGTTTGGGAAGGGAAGGTTTGTAAAGGGAAGCGAAAGTTGGTAAAGCTTCGGGAAGGTTTGGAAAGGTTTGGGAAGGGAAGGTTTCGGAAGGTTTGGGAAGGTTTCAGAAGCGAAGGTTTGGGAAGGTTTGGGAAGGGAAGTTTTGTGAAGGGAAGTTTTGTGAAGGGAAGTTTTAGGAAGAGAAGGTTTGGGAAGGGAAGTTTTGGGAAGGTTTGGGAAGGTTTGGGAAGGGGAGGGAAGGGAAGGTTTGGGAAGGGAATGTTTGGAAGAGTTTGGGAAGGTTTGGGAAAGGAAGGTTTGGAAAGGGAAGTTTTGGGAAGGTTTGGGAAGGGCAGGTTTGGGAAGGGCAGGTTTGGGAATGTTTGGGAATGTTTGGGAATGTTTGGGAAGGTTTGGGAAGGTTTGGGAAGGGAAGGTTTGGGAAGGGAAAGTTTGGGAAGGGAAGGGAAAGTTTGGGAAGGTTTGGGAAGGTTTGGGAAGATTTGGAAAGGGAAGATTTGGAAAGGGAAGATTTGGGAAGGGAAAATTTGGGAAGGTTTGGGAAGGTTTGGGAAGGGAAGGTTTGGGAAGTTTTGGGAAGGGAAGGTTTGGGAAGGGAAAGTTTGGGAAGGGAAGCTTTGGGAATGGAAGGGAAGAGAAGCTTTGGGAAGAGAAGGTTTGGGAAGGCAAGGTTTGTAAAGGGAAGGGAAGGTTTGGGAAGGTTTGGGAATATTAGGGAAGGGAAGGGAAGGTTTGGGGTAAGGGATGTGAAGGGTAAGGGAAGTGAAGGGAAGGGAAGGTTTAGGGATGGGCGGATTGGTAAGGTTTGGTAAGATTTGGTAAGGTTTGGGAAGGTTTGGGAAGGTTGGGGAAGATTTGGGAAGGGAAGTTTTGGGAAGTTTTGGGATGTTTTGGGAAGTTTTGGGAAGTTTTGGGAAGTTTTGGGAAGGGAAAGTTTGGAAAGGTAAGGTTTCGGAAGGGAAGGTTTGGGAAGGGAAAGGAATGTTTGGGAAGGGAAGGTATGGGAAGGGAAGGTTTGGGAAGGTTTGGGAAGGGAAGGTAAGGTTTGGGAAGGTAAGGTTTGGGAAGGGAAAGTATGGGAAGGTTTGGGAAGGTTTGGGAAGGTTTGGGAAGGGAAGGTTTAGGAAGGGAAGGTTTGGGAAGGGAAGGGAAGGTTTGGGAAGGGAAGTTTTGGGAAGGGAAATTTTGGGAAGGTTTGGGAAGGTTTGGGAAGGTTTGGGAAGGTTTGGGAAGGTTTGGGAAGGGAAGGTTTGGGAAGGGAAGGAAAGGTTTGGGAAAGTTTGGGAAGGTTTGGGAAGGGAAGGTTTGGGAAGGTTTGGGAAGGTTTGGGAAGGTTTGGGAAGGTTTGGGAAGGTAAAGTTTGGGATGGGAAGGGAAAGTTTGGAAAGGGAAGTTTTGGGAAGGGAAGTTTTGAGAAGTTTTGAGAAGTTTTGAGAAGTTTTGGGAAGGAAAGTTTTGGGAAGGGACGTTTTGGGAAGGGAAGGGATGGGAGAGAACAGTATGAGAAGGTTTGGGAAGGGAAGTTTTGGGTAGGGAAGTTTTGGGAAGGGAAGGTTTGGAAAGGGAAGGTTTCAGAAGGTTTGGGAAGGGAAGGTTTGGGAAGGGAAGGTTTGGGAAGGTTTGGGAAGGTTTGGGAAGGGACGGTTTCGGAAGGTTTGGGAAGGGAAGGTTTGTAAAGGGAACTTTTGTGAAGGGAACTTTTGTGAAGGTTTGGGAAGGGGAGGGAAGGGAAGGTTTGGGAAGGGGACGTTGGAAGAGTTTGGGAAGGTTTGGGAAAGGAAGGTTTGGGAAGGTTTGGGAAGGGCAGGTTTGGGAAGGTTTGGGAAGGTTTGGGAAGGTTTGGGAAGGTTTGGGAAGGTAAGGTTTGGGAAGGTTTGGGAAGTTTTGGGAAGGGAAAGTTTGGGAAGGTTTGGGAAGGTTTGGGAAGATTTGGAAAGGGAAGTTTTGGGAAGGGAAGGTTTGGGAAGGTTTGGGAAGGGACGGTTTCGGAAGGTTTGGGAAGGGAAGGTTTGTAAAGGGAACTTTTGTGAAAGGAACTTTTGTGAAGGTTTGGGAAGGGGAGGGAAGGGAAGGTTTGGGAAGGGAACGTTGGAAGAGTTTGGGAAGGTTTGGGAAAGGAAGGTTTGGGAAGGTTTGGGAAGGGCAGGTTTGGGAAGGTTTGGGAAGGTTTGGGAAGGTTTGGGAAGGTTTGGGAAGGGAAGGTTTGGGAAGGTTTGGGAAGGTTTGGGAAGGTTTGGGAAGGTTTGGGAAGATTTGGAAAGGGAAGTTTTGGGAAGGGAAGGTTTGGGAAGGTTTGGGAAGGTTTGGGAAGATTTGGAAAGGGAAGGTTTGGGAAGGGAGGTTTGGGAAGGTTTGGGAAGGTTTGGGAAGATTTGGGAGGGGAAGGTTTGGTAAGGGAAGGTTTGGGAAGGGAAGGTTTGGGAAGGGAAGGGAAGGTTTGGGAAAGGAAGTTTTGGGAAGAGAAGTTTTGGGAAGTTTTGGGAAGTTTTGGGAAGTTTTGAGAAGTTTTGAGAAGTTTTGGGAAGGAAAGTTCTGGGAAGGGACGTTTTGGGAAAGGAAGGGATTGGAAAGAACGGTATGAGAAGGTTTGGGAAGGGAAGTTTTGGGTTGGGAAGGTTTGGGAAGGGAAGGTTTGGAAAGGGAAGGTTTGGGAAGGTTTGGGAAGGGAAGGTTTGGGAAGGTTTGGGAAGGGAAGGTTTGTAAAGGGAAGCGAAAGTTGGTAAAGCTTCGGGAAGGTTTGGAAAGGTTTGGGAAGGGAAGGTTTCGGAAGGTTTGGGAAGGTTTCGGAAGCGAAGGTTTGGGAAGGTTTGGGAAGGGAAGTTTTGTGAAGGGAAGTTTTAGGAAGAGAAGTTTTGGGAAGGTTTGGGAAGGTTTGGGAAGGGCAGGTTTGGGAAGGGCAGGTTTGGGAATGTTTGGGAATGTTTGGGAAGGTTTGGTAAGATTTGGGAAGGTTTGGGAAGGTTTGGGAAGGTTTGGGAAGGGAAGTTTTGGGAAGGGAAGTTTTGGGAAGGGAAATTTTGGGAAGGTTTGGGAAGGTTTGGGAAGGGAAGGTTTGGAAAGGGAAGGAAAGGTTTGGGAAAGTTTGGGAAGGTTTGGGAAGGGAAGGTTTGGGAAGGGAAGGGAAGGTTTGGGAAGGGAAGTTTTGGGAAGAGAAGTTTTGGGAAGTTTTGGGAAGTTTTGGGAAGTTTTGGGAAGTTTTGAGAAGTTTTGGGAAGGAAAGTTCTGGGAAGGGACGTTTTGGGAAAGGAAGGGATTGGAAAGAACGGTATGAGAAGGTTTGGGAAGGGAAGTTTTGGGTTGGGAAGGTTTGGGAAGGGAAGGTTTGGAAAGGGAAGGTTTCAGAAGTTTTGGGAAGGGAAGGTTTGGGAAGATTTGGGAAGGGAAGGTTTGTAAAGGGAAGCGAAAGTTGGTAAAGCTTCGGGAAGGTTTGGAAAGGTTTGGGAAGGGAAGGTTTCGGAAGGTTTGGGAAGGTTTCGGAAGCGAAGGTTTGGGAAGGTTTGGGAAGGGAAGTTTTGTGAAGGGAAGTTTTGTGAAGGGAAGTTTTAGGAAGAGAAGTTTGGGGAAGGTTTGGGAAGGGGAGGGAAGGGAAGGTTTGGGAAGGGAACGTTTGGAAGAGTTTGGGAAGGGTACGTTTGGAAGAGTTTGGGAAGGTTTGGGAAAGGAAGGTTTGGAAAGGGAAGTTTTGGGAAGGTTTGGGAAGGGCAGGTTTGGGAAGGGCAGGTTTGGGAATGTTTGGGAAAGTTTGGGAAGGTTTGGTAAGATTTGGTAAGGTTTGGGAAGGTTTGGGAAGGTTTGGGAAGGTTTGGGAAGGGAAGGTTTGGAAAGGGAAGGTTTGGGAAGGGAAGGTTTGGGAAGGTTTGGGAAGGGAAGGTTTGTAAAGGGAAGCGAAAGTTGGTAAAGCTTCGGGAAGGTTTGGAAAGGTTTGGGAAGGGAAGGTTTCGGAAGGTTTGGGAAGGTTTCGGAAGCGAAGGTTTGGGAAGGTTTGGGAAGGGAAGTTTTGTGAAGGGAAGTTTTAGGAAGAGAAGTTTTGGGAAGTTTTGGGAAGGTTTGGGAAGGGCAGGTTTGGGAAGGGCAGGTTTGGGAATGTTTGGGAATGTTTGGGAAGGTTTGGTAAGATTTGGGAAGGTTTGGGAAGGTTTGGGAAGGTTTGGGAAGGGAAGTTTTGGGAAGGGAAGTTTTGGGAAGGGAAATTTTGGGAAGGTTTGGGAAGGTTTGGGAAGGGAAGGTTTGGGAAGGGAAGGAAAGGTTTGGGAAAGTTTGGGAAGGTTTGGGAAGGGAAGGTTTGGGAAGGGAAGGGAAGGTTTGGGAAGGGAAGTTTTGGGAAGAGAAGTTTTGGGAAGTTTTGGGAAGTTTTGAGAAGTTTTGGGAAGGAAAGTTCTGGGAAGGGACGTTTTGGGAAAGGAAGGGATTGGAAAGAACGGTATGAGAAGGTTTGGGAAGGGAAGTTTTGGGTTGGGAAGGTTTGGGAAGGGAAGGTTTGGAAAGGGAAGGTTTCAGAAGTTTTGGGAAGGGAAGGTTTGGGAAGATTTGGGAAGGGAAGGTTTGTAAAGGGAAGCGAAAGTTGGTAAAGCTTCGGGAAGGTTTGGAAAGGTTTGGGAAGGGAAGGTTTCGGAAGGTTTGGGAAGGTTTCGGAAGCGAAGGTTTGGGAAGGTTTGGGAAGGGAAGTTTTGTGAAGGGAAGTTTTAGGAAGAGAAGTTTGGGGAAGGTTTGGGAAGGGGAGGGAAGGGAAGGTTTGGGAAGGGAACGTTTGGAAGAGTTTGGGAAGGGTACGTTTGGAAGAGTTTGGGAAGGTTTGGGAAAGGAAGGTTTGGAAAGGGAAGTTTTGGGAAGGTTTGGGAAGGGCAGGTTTGGGAAGGGCAGGTTTGGGAATGTTTGGGAAAGTTTGGGAAGGTTTGGTAAGATTTGGTAAGGTTTGGGAAGGTTTGGGAAGGTTTGGGAAGGTTTGGGAAGGGAAGGTTTGGAAAGGGAAGGTTTGGGAAGGGAAGGTTTGGGAAGGTTTGGGAAGGTTTGGGAAGGGAAGGTTTGGGAAGGGAAGGAAAGGTTTGGGAAAGTTTGGGAAGGTTTGGGAAGGGAAGGTTTGGGAAGGTTTGGGAAGGGAAAGTTTGGGATGGGAAGGTTTCAGAAGTTTTAGGAAGGGAAGGTTTGGGAAGGTTTGCGAAGGTGAGGTTTTGGAATGGATGATTTGTGAATGGAAGGGAAGTTTTGGAAAGTGAAGGGAAGGTTTGGGAAGGGAAGGTTTGGGAAGGTTTGGGAAGGTTTGGGAAGGGAAGTTTTGGGAAGTTTTGGGATGTTTTGGGAAGTTTTGGGAAGTTTTGGGATGTTTTGGGAAGTTTTGGGAAGTTTTGGGAAGGGAAAGTTTGGGAAGGGAAGGTTTGGTAAGGGAAGGTTTGCATAAGTTTGGGAAGGGAAGGGAAGGTTTGGGAAGGGAAGGTTTGGGAAGGTTTGGGAAGGTTTGGGAAGGTTTGGGAAGGGTTGGGAAGGTTTGGGAAGTTTGGGAAGGTAAAGTTTGGGATGGGAAGGGAAAGTTTGGGAAGGGAAGTTTTGGGAAGGGAAGTTTTGAGAAGTTTTGAGAAGTTTTGAGAAGTTTTGGGAAGGAAAGTTTTGGGAAGGGACGTTTTGGGAAGGGAAGGGATGGGAGAGAACAGTATGAGAAGGTTTGGGAAGGGAAGTTTTGGGTAGGGAAGTTTTGGGAAGGGAAGGTTTGGAAAGGGAAGGTTTCAGAAGGTTTGGGAAGGGAAGGTTTGGGAAGGGAAGGTTTGGGAAGGTTTGGGAAGGTTTGGGAAGGGACGGTTTCGGAAGGTTTGGGAAGGGAAGGTTTGTAAAGGGAACTTTTGTGAAGGGAACTTTTGTGAAGGTTTGGGAAGGGGAGGGAAGGGAAGGTTTGGGAAGGGGACGTTGGAAGAGTTTGGGAAGGTTTGGGAAAGGAAGGTTTGGGAAGGTTTGGGAAGGGCAGGTTTGGGAAGGTTTGGGAAGGTTTGGGAAGGTTTGGGAAGGTTTGGGAAGGTAAGGTTTGGGAAGGTTTGGGAAGTTTTGGGAAGGGAAAGTTTGGGAAGGTTTGGGAAGGTTTGGGAAGATTTGGAAAGGGAAGTTTTGGGAAGGGAAGGTTTGGGAAGGTTTGGGAAGGGACGGTTTCGGAAGGTTTGGGAAGGGAAGGTTTGTAAAGGGAACTTTTGTGAAAGGAACTTTTGTGAAGGTTTGGGAAGGGGAGGGAAGGGAAGGTTTGGGAAGGGAACGTTGGAAGAGTTTGGGAAGGTTTGGGAAAGGAAGGTTTGGGAAGGTTTGGGAAGGGCAGGTTTGGGAAGGTTTGGGAAGGTTTGGGAAGGTTTGGGAAGGTTTGGGAAGGTTTGGGAAGGGAAGGTTTGGGAAGGTTTGGGAAGGTTTGGGAAGGTTTGGGAAGGTTTGGGAAGATTTGGAAAGGGAAGTTTTGGGAAGGGAAGGTTTGGGAAGGTTTGGGAAGGTTTGGGAAGATTTGGAAAGGGAAGGTTTGGGAAGGGAGGTTTGGGAAGGTTTGGGAAGGTTTGGGAAGATTTGGGAGGGGAAGGTTTGGTAAGGGAAGGTTTGGGAAGGGAAGGTTTGGGAAGGGAAGGGAAGGTTTGGGAAAGGAAGTTTTGGGAAGAGAAGTTTTGGGAAGTTTTGGGAAGTTTTGGGAAGTTTTGAGAAGTTTTGAGAAGTTTTGGGAAGGAAAGTTCTGGGAAGGGACGTTTTTGGAAAGGAAGGGATTGGAAAGAACGGTATGAGAAGGTTTGGGAAGGGAAGTTTTGGGTTGGGAAGGTTTGGGAAGGGAAGGTTTGGAAAGGGAAGGTTTGGGAAGGTTTGGGAAGGGAAGGTTTGGGAAGGTTTGGGAAGGGAAGGTTTGTAAAGGGAAGCGAAAGTTGGTAAAGCTTCGGGAAGGTTTGGAAAGGTTTGGGAAGGGAAGGTTTCGGAAGGTTTGGGAAGGTTTCGGAAGCGAAGGTTTGGGAAGGTTTGGGAAGGGAAGTTTTGTGAAGGGAAGTTTTAGGAAGAGAAGTTTTGGGAAGTTTTGGGAAGGTTTGGGAAGGGCAGGTTTGGGAAGGGCAGGTTTGGGAATGTTTGGGAATGTTTGGGAAGGTTTGGTAAGATTTGGGAAGGTTTGGGAAGGTTTGGGAAGGTTTGGGAAGGGAAGTTTTGGGAAGGGAAGTTTTGGGAAGGGAAATTTTGGGAAGGTTTGGGAAGGTTTGGGAAGGGAAGGTTTGGAAAGGGAAGGAAAGGTTTGGGAAAGTTTGGGAAGGTTTGGGAAGGGAAGGTTTGGGAAGGGAAGGGAAGGTTTGGGAAGGGAAGTTTTGGGAAGAGAAGTTTTGGGAAGTTTTGGGAAGTTTTGGGAAGTTTTGGGAAGTTTTGAGAAGTTTTGGGAAGGAAAGTTCTGGGAAGGGACGTTTTGGGAAAGGAAGGGATTGGAAAGAACGGTATGAGAAGGTTTGGGAAGGGAAGTTTTGGGTTGGGAAGGTTTGGGAAGGGAAGGTTTGGAAAGGGAAGGTTTCAGAAGTTTTGGGAAGGGAAGGTTTGGGAAGATTTGGGAAGGGAAGGTTTGTAAAGGGAAGCGAAAGTTGGTAAAGCTTCGGGAAGGTTTCGGAAGGTTTGGGAAGGTTTCGGAAGCGAAGGTTTGGGAAGGTTTGGGAAGGGAAGTTTTGTGAAGGGAAGTTTTGTGAAGGGAAGTTTTAGGAAGAGAAGTTTGGGGAAGGTTTGGGAAGGGGAGGGAAGGGAAGGTTTGGGAAGGGAACGTTTGGAAGAGTTTGGGAAGGGTACGTTTGGAAGAGTTTGGGAAGGTTTGGGAAAGGAAGGTTTGGAAAGGGAAGTTTTGGGAAGGTTTGGGAAGGGCAGGTTTGGGAAGGGCAGGTTTGGGAATGTTTGGGAAAGTTTGGGAAGGTTTGGTAAGATTTGGTAAGGTTTGGGAAGGTTTGGGAAGGTTTGGGAAGGTTTGGGAAGGGAAGGTTTGGAAAGGGAAGGTTTGGGAAGGGAAGGTTTGGGAAGGTTTGGGAAGGGAAGGTTTGTAAAGGGAAGCGAAAGTTGGTAAAGCTTCGGGAAGGTTTGGAAAGGTTTGGGAAGGGAAGGTTTCGGAAGGTTTGGGAAGGTTTCGGAAGCGAAGGTTTGGGAAGGTTTGGGAAGGGAAGTTTTGTGAAGGGAAGTTTTAGGAAGAGAAGTTTTGGGAAGTTTTGGGAAGGTTTGGGAAGGGCAGGTTTGGGAAGGGCAGGTTTGGGAATGTTTGGGAATGTTTGGGAAGGTTTGGTAAGATTTGGGAAGGTTTGGGAAGGTTTGGGAAGGTTTGGGAAGGGAAGTTTTGGGAAGGGAAGTTTTGGGAAGGGAAATTTTGGGAAGGTTTGGGAAGGTTTGGGAAGGGAAGGTTTGGGAAGGGAAGGTAAGGTTTGGGAAAGTTTGGGAAGGTTTGGGAAGGGAAGGTTTGGGAAGGGAAGGGAAGGTTTGGGAAGGGAAGTTTTGGGAAGAGAAGTTTTGGGAAGTTTTGGGAAGTTTTGAGAAGTTTTGGGAAGGAAAGTTCTGGGAAGGGACGTTTTGGGAAAGGAAGGGATTGGAAAGAACGGTATGAGAAGGTTTGGGAAGGGAAGTTTTGGGTTGGGAAGGTTTGGGAAGGGAAGGTTTGGAAAGGGAAGGTTTCAGAAGTTTTGGGAAGGGAAGGTTTGGGAAGATTTGGGAAGGGAAGGTTTGTAAAGGGAAGCGAAAGTTGGTAAAGCTTCGGGAAGGTTTGGAAAGGTTTGGGAAGGGAAGGTTTCGGAAGGTTTGGGAAGGTTTCGGAAGCGAAGGTTTGGGAAGGTTTGGGAAGGGAAGTTTTGTGAAGGGAAGTTTTAGGAAGAGAAGTTTGGGGAAGGTTTGGGAAGGGGAGGGAAGGGAAGGTTTGGGAAGGGAACGTTTGGAAGAGTTTGGGAAGGGTACGTTTGGAAGAGTTTGGGAAGGTTTGGGAAAGGAAGGTTTGGAAAGGGAAGTTTTGGGAAGGTTTGGGAAGGGCAGGTTTGGGAAGGGCAGGTTTGGGAATGTTTGGGAAAGTTTGGGAAGGTTTGGTAAGATTTGGTAAGGTTTGGGAAGGTTTGGGAAGGTTTGGGAAGGTTTGGGAAGGGAAGGTTTGGAAAGGGAAGGTTTGGGAAGGGAAGGTTTGGGAAGGTTTGGGAAGGTTTGGGAAGGGAAGGTTTGGGAAGGGAAGGAAAGGTTTGGGAAAGTTTGGGAAGGTTTGGGAAGGGAAGGTTTGGGAAGGTTTGGGAAGGGAAAGTTTGGGATGGGAAGGTTTCAGAAGTTTTAGGAAGGGAAGGTTTGGGAAGGTTTGCGAAGGTGAGGTTTTGGAATGGATGATTTGTGAATGGAAGGGAAGTTTTGGAAAGTGAAGGGAAGGTTTGGGAAGGGAAGGTTTGGGAAGGTTTGGGAAGGTTTGGGAAGGGAAGTTTTGGGAAGTTTTGGGATGTTTTGGGAAGTTTTGGGAAGTTTTGGGATGTTTTGGGAAGTTTTGGGAAGTTTTGGGAAGGGAAAGTTTGGGAAGGGAAGGTTTGGTAAGGGAAGGTTTGCATAAGTTTGGGAAGGGAAGGGAAGGTTTGGGAAGGGAAGGTTTGGGAAGGTTTGGGAAGGGTTGGGAAGGTTTGGGAAGGGTTGGGAAGGTTTGGGAAGTTTGGGAAGGTAAAGTTTGGGATGGGAAGGGAAAGTTTGGGAAGGGAAGTTTTGGGAAGGGAAGTTTTGAGAAGTTTTGAGAAGTTTTGAGAAGTTTTGGGAAGGAAAGTTTTGGGAAGGGACGTTTTGGGAAGGGAAGGGATGGGAGAGAACAGTATGAGAAGGTTTGGGAAGGGAAGTTTTGGGTAGGGAAGTTTTGGGAAGGGAAGGTTTGGAAAGGGAAGGTTTCAGAAGGTTTGGGAAGGGAAGGTTTGGGAAGGGAAGGTTTGGGAAGGTTTGGGAAGGTTTGGGAAGGGACGGTTTCGGAAGGTTTGGGAAGGGAAGGTTTGTAAAGGGAACTTTTGTGAAGGGAACTTTTGTGAAGGTTTGGGAAGGGGAGGGAAGGGAAGGTTTGGGAAGGGGACGTTGGAAGAGTTTGGGAAGGTTTGGGAAAGGAAGGTTTGGGAAGGTTTGGGAAGGGCAGGTTTGGGAAGGTTTGGGAAGGTTTGGGAAGGTTTGGGAAGGTTTGGGAAGGTAAGGTTTGGGAAGGTTTGGGAAGTTTTGGGAAGGGAAAGTTTGGGAAGGTTTGGGAAGGTTTGGGAAGATTTGGAAAGGGAAGTTTTGGGAAGGGAAGGTTTGGGAAGGTTTGGGAAGGGACGGTTTCGGAAGGTTTGGGAAGGGAAGGTTTGTAAAGGGAACTTTTGTGAAAGGAACTTTTGTGAAGGTTTGGGAAGGGGAGGGAAGGGAAGGTTTGGGAAGGGAACGTTGGAAGAGTTTGGGAAGGTTTGGGAAAGGAAGGTTTGGGAAGGTTTGGGAAGGGCAGGTTTGGGAAGGTTTGGGAAGGTTTGGGAAGGTTTGGGAAGGTTTGGGAAGGTTTGGGAAGGGAAGGTTTGGGAAGGTTTGGGAAGGTTTGGGAAGGTTTGGGAAGGTTTGGGAAGATTTGGAAAGGGAAGTTTTGGGAAGGGAAGGTTTGGGAAGGTTTGGGAAGGTTTGGGAAGATTTGGAAAGGGAAGGTTTGGGAAGGGAGGTTTGGGAAGGTTTGGGAAGGTTTGGGAAGATTTGGGAGGGGAAGGTTTGGTAAGGGAAGGTTTGGGAAGGGAAGGTTTGGGAAGGGAAGGGAAGGTTTGGGAAAGGAAGTTTTGGGAAGAGAAGTTTTGGGAAGTTTTGGGAAGTTTTGGGAAGTTTTGAGAAGTTTTGAGAAGTTTTGGGAAGGAAAGTTCTGGGAAGGGACGTTTTTGGAAAGGAAGGGATTGGAAAGAACGGTATGAGAAGGTTTGGGAAGGGAAGTTTTGGGTTGGGAAGGTTTGGGAAGGGAAGGTTTGGAAAGGGAAGGTTTGGGAAGGTTTGGGAAGGGAAGGTTTGGGAAGGTTTGGGAAGGGAAGGTTTGTAAAGGGAAGCGAAAGTTGGTAAAGCTTCGGGAAGGTTTGGAAAGGTTTGGGAAGGGAAGGTTTCGGAAGGTTTGGGAAGGTTTCGGAAGCGAAGGTTTGGGAAGGTTTGGGAAGGGAAGTTTTGTGAAGGGAAGTTTTAGGAAGAGAAGTTTTGGGAAGTTTTGGGAAGGTTTGGGAAGGGCAGGTTTGGGAAGGGCAGGTTTGGGAATGTTTGGGAATGTTTGGGAAGGTTTGGTAAGATTTGGGAAGGTTTGGGAAGGTTTGGGAAGGTTTGGGAAGGGAAGTTTTGGGAAGGGAAGTTTTGGGAAGGGAAATTTTGGGAAGGTTTGGGAAGGTTTGGGAAGGGAAGGTTTGGAAAGGGAAGGAAAGGTTTGGGAAAGTTTGGGAAGGTTTGGGAAGGGAAGGTTTGGGAAGGGAAGGGAAGGTTTGGGAAGGGAAGTTTTGGGAAGAGAAGTTTTGGGAAGTTTTGGGAAGTTTTGGGAAGTTTTGGGAAGTTTTGAGAAGTTTTGGGAAGGAAAGTTCTGGGAAGGGACGTTTTGGGAAAGGAAGGGATTGGAAAGAACGGTATGAGAAGGTTTGGGAAGGGAAGTTTTGGGTTGGGAAGGTTTGGGAAGGGAAGGTTTGGAAAGGGAAGGTTTCAGAAGTTTTGGGAAGGGAAGGTTTGGGAAGATTTGGGAAGGGAAGGTTTGTAAAGGGAAGCGAAAGTTGGTAAAGCTTCGGGAAGGTTTCGGAAGGTTTGGGAAGGTTTCGGAAGCGAAGGTTTGGGAAGGTTTGGGAAGGGAAGTTTTGTGAAGGGAAGTTTTGTGAAGGGAAGTTTTAGGAAGAGAAGTTTGGGGAAGGTTTGGGAAGGGGAGGGAAGGGAAGGTTTGGGAAGGGAACGTTTGGAAGAGTTTGGGAAGGGTATGTTTGGAAGAGTTTGGGAAGGTTTGGGAAAGGAAGGTTTGGAAAGGGAAGTTTTGGGAAGGTTTGGGAAGGGCAGGTTTGGGAAGGGCAGGTTTGGGAATGTTTGGGAAAGTTTGGGAAGGTTTGGTAAGATTTGGTAAGGTTTGGGAAGGTTTGGGAAGGTTTGGGAAGGTTTGGGAAGGGAAGGTTTGGAAAGGGAAGGTTTGGGAAGGGAAGGTTTGGGAAGGTTTGGGAAGGGAAGGTTTGTAAAGGGAAGCGAAAGTTGGTAAAGCTTCGGGAAGGTTTGGAAAGGTTTGGGAAGGGAAGGTTTCGGAAGGTTTGGGAAGGTTTCGGAAGCGAAGGTTTGGGAAGGTTTGGGAAGGGAAGTTTTGTGAAGGGAAGTTTTAGGAAGAGAAGTTTTGGGAAGTTTTGGGAAGGTTTGGGAAGGGCAGGTTTGGGAAGGGCAGGTTTGGGAATGTTTGGGAATGTTTGGGAAGGTTTGGTAAGATTTGGGAAGGTTTGGGAAGGTTTGGGAAGGTTTGGGAAGGGAAGTTTTGGGAAGGGAAGTTTTGGGAAGGGAAATTTTGGGAAGGTTTGGGAAGGTTTGGGAAGGGAAGGTTTGGGAAGGGAAGGTAAGGTTTGGGAAAGTTTGGGAAGGTTTGGGAAGGGAAGGTTTGGGAAGGGAAGGGAAGGTTTGGGAAGGGAAGTTTTGGGAAGAGAAGTTTTGGGAAGTTTTGGGAAGTTTTGAGAAGTTTTGGGAAGGAAAGTTCTGGGAAGGGACGTTTTGGGAAAGGAAGGGATTGGAAAGAACGGTATGAGAAGGTTTGGGAAGGGAAGTTTTGGGTTGGGAAGGTTTGGGAAGGGAAGGTTTGGAAAGGGAAGGTTTCAGAAGTTTTGGGAAGGGAAGGTTTGGGAAGATTTGGGAAGGGAAGGTTTGTAAAGGGAAGCGAAAGTTGGTAAAGCTTCGGGAAGGTTTGGAAAGGTTTGGGAAGGGAAGGTTTCGGAAGGTTTGGGAAGGTTTCGGAAGCGAAGGTTTGGGAAGGTTTGGGAAGGGAAGTTTTGTGAAGGGAAGTTTTAGGAAGAGAAGTTTGGGGAAGGTTTGGGAAGGGGAGGGAAGGGAAGGTTTGGGAAGGGAACGTTTGGAAGAGTTTGGGAAGGGTACGTTTGGAAGAGTTTGGGAAGGTTTGGGAAAGGAAGGTTTGGAAAGGGAAGTTTTGGGAAGGTTTGGGAAGGGCAGGTTTGGGAAGGGCAGGTTTGGGAATGTTTGGGAAAGTTTGGGAAGGTTTGGTAAGATTTGGTAAGGTTTGGGAAGGTTTGGGAAGGTTTGGGAAGGTTTGGGAAGGGAAGGTTTGGAAAGGGAAGGTTTGGGAAGGGAAGGTTTGGGAAGGTTTGGGAAGGTTTGGGAAGGGAAGGTTTGGGAAGGGAAGGAAAGGTTTGGGAAAGTTTGGGAAGGTTTGGGAAGGGAAGGTTTGGGAAGGTTTGGGAAGGGAAAGTTTGGGATGGGAAGGTTTCAGAAGTTTTAGGAAGGGAAGGTTTGGGAAGGTTTGCGAAGGTGAGGTTTTGGAATGGATGATTTGTGAATGGAAGGGAAGTTTTGGAAAGTGAAGGGAAGGTTTGGGAAGGGAAGGTTTGGGAAGGTTTGGGAAGGTTTGGGAAGGGAAGTTTTGGGAAGTTTTGGGATGTTTTGGGAAGTTTTGGGAAGTTTTGGGATGTTTTGGGAAGTTTTGGGAAGTTTTGGGAAGGGAAAGTTTGGGAAGGGAAGGTTTGGTAAGGGAAGGTTTGCATAAGTTTGGGAAGGGAAGGGAAGGTTTGGGAAGGGAAGGTTTGGGAAGGTTTGGGAAGGGTTGGGAAGGTTTGGGAAGGGTTGGGAAGGTTTGGGAAGTTTGGGAAGGTAAAGTTTGGGATGGGAAGGGAAAGTTTGGGAAGGGAAGTTTTGGGAAGGGAAGTTTTGAGAAGTTTTGAGAAGTTTTGAGAAGTTTTGGGAAGGAAAGTTTTGGGAAGGGACGTTTTGGGAAGGGAAGGGATGGGAGAGAACAGTATGAGAAGGTTTGGGAAGGGAAGTTTTGGGTAGGGAAGTTTTGGGAAGGGAAGGTTTGGAAAGGGAAGGTTTCAGAAGGTTTGGGAAGGGAAGGTTTGGGAAGGGAAGGTTTGGGAAGGTTTGGGAAGGTTTGGGAAGGGACGGTTTCGGAAGGTTTGGGAAGGGAAGGTTTGTAAAGGGAACTTTTGTGAAGGGAACTTTTGTGAAGGTTTGGGAAGGGGAGGGAAGGGAAGGTTTGGGAAGGGGACGTTGGAAGAGTTTGGGAAGGTTTGGGAAAGGAAGGTTTGGGAAGGTTTGGGAAGGGCAGGTTTGGGAAGGTTTGGGAAGGTTTGGGAAGGTTTGGGAAGGTTTGGGAAGGTAAGGTTTGGGAAGGTTTGGGAAGTTTTGGGAAGGGAAAGTTTGGGAAGGTTTGGGAAGGTTTGGGAAGATTTGGAAAGGGAAGTTTTGGGAAGGGAAGGTTTGGGAAGGTTTGGGAAGGGACGGTTTCGGAAGGTTTGGGAAGGGAAGGTTTGTAAAGGGAACTTTTGTGAAAGGAACTTTTGTGAAGGTTTGGGAAGGGGAGGGAAGGGAAGGTTTGGGAAGGGAACGTTGGAAGAGTTTGGGAAGGTTTGGGAAAGGAAGGTTTGGGAAGGTTTGGGAAGGGCAGGTTTGGGAAGGTTTGGGAAGGTTTGGGAAGGTTTGGGAAGGTTTGGGAAGGTTTGGGAAGGGAAGGTTTGGGAAGGTTTGGGAAGGTTTGGGAAGGTTTGGGAAGATTTGGGAAGATTTGGAAAGGGAAGTTTTGGGAAGGGAAGGTTTGGGAAGGTTTGGGAAGGTTTGGGAAGATTTGGAAAGGGAAGGTTTGGGAAGGGAGGTTTGGGAAGGTTTGGGAAGGTTTGGGAAGATTTGGGAGGGGAAGGTTTGGTAAGGGAAGGTTTGGGAAGGGAAGGTTTGGGAAGGGAAGGGAAGGTTTGGGAAAGGAAGTTTTGGGAAGAGAAGTTTTGGGAAGTTTTGGGAAGTTTTGGGAAGTTTTGAGAAGTTTTGAGAAGTTTTGGGAAGGAAAGTTCTGGGAAGGGACGTTTTTGGAAAGGAAGGGATTGGAAAGAACGGTATGAGAAGGTTTGGGAAGGGAAGTTTTGGGTTGGGAAGGTTTGGGAAGGGAAGGTTTGGAAAGGGAAGGTTTGGGAAGGTTTGGGAAGGGAAGGTTTGGGAAGGTTTGGGAAGGGAAGGTTTGTAAAGGGAAGCGAAAGTTGGTAAAGCTTCGGGAAGGTTTGGAAAGGTTTGGGAAGGGAAGGTTTCGGAAGGTTTGGGAAGGTTTCGGAAGCGAAGGTTTGGGAAGGTTTGGGAAGGGAAGTTTTGTGAAGGGAAGTTTTAGGAAGAGAAGTTTTGGGAAGTTTTGGGAAGGTTTGGGAAGGGCAGGTTTGGGAAGGGCAGGTTTGGGAATGTTTGGGAATGTTTGGGAAGGTTTGGTAAGATTTGGGAAGGTTTGGGAAGGTTTGGGAAGGTTTGGGAAGGGAAGTTTTGGGAAGGGAAATTTTGGGAAGGTTTGGGAAGGTTTGGGAAGGAAAGGTTTGGGAAGGGAAGGAAAGGTTTGGGAAAGTTTGGGAAGGTTTGGGAAGGGAAGGTTTGGGAAGGGAAGGGAAGGTTTGGGAAGGGAAGTTTTGGGAAGAGAAGTTTTGGGAAGTTTTGGGAAGTTTTGGGAAGTTTTGGGAAGTTTTGAGAAGTTTTGGGAAGGAAAGTTCTGGGAAGGGACGTTTTGGGAAAGGAAGGGATTGGAAAGAACGGTATGAGAAGGTTTGGGAAGGGAAGTTTTGGGTTGGGAAGGTTTGGGAAGGGAAGGTTTGGAAAGGGAAGGTTTCAGAAGTTTTGGGAAGGGAAGGTTTGGGAAGGTTTGGGAAGGGAAGGTTTGTAAAGGGAAGCGAAAGTTGGTAAAGCTTCGGGAAGGTTTGGAAAGGTTTGGGAAGGGAAGGTTTCGGAAGGTTTGGGAAGGTTTCGGAAGCGAAGGTTTGGGAAGGTTTGGGAAGGGAAGTTTTGTGAAGGGAAGTTTTGTGAAGGGAAGTTTTAGGAAGAGAAGTTTTGGGAAGGTTTGGGAAGGGGAGGGAAGGGAAGGTTTGGGAAGGGAACGTTTGGAAGAGTTTGGGAAGGGTACGTTTGGAAGAGTTTGGGAAGGTTTCGGAAAGGAAGGTTTGGAAAGGGAAGTTTTGGGAAGGTTTGGGAAGGGCAGGTTTGGGAAGGGCAGTTTTGGGAATGTTTGGGAAAGTTTGGGAAGGTTTGGTAAGATTTGGTAAGGTTTGGTAAGGTTTGGGAAGGTTTGGGAAGGTTTGGGAAGGGAAGGTTTGGGAAGGGAAGGTTTGGGAAGGGAAGGTTTGGGAAGGTTTGGGAAGGTTTGGGAAGGGAAGGTTTGGGAAGGGAAGGAAAGGTTTGGGAAAGTTTGGGAAGGTTTGGGAAGGGAAGGTTTGGGAAGGTTTGGGAAGGGAAAGTTTGGGATGGGAAGGTTTCAGAAGTTTTAGGAAGGGAAGGTTTGGGAAGGTTTGCGAAGGTGAGGTTTTGGAATGGATGATTTGTGAATGGAAGGGAAGTTTTGGAAAGTGAAGGGAAGGTTTGGGAAGGGAAGGTTTGGGAAGGTTTGGGAAGGTTTGGGAAGGGACGGTTTCAGAAGGTTTGGGAAGGGAAGGTTTGTAAAGGGAACTTTTGTGAAGGGAACTTTTGTGAAGGTTTGGGAAGGGGAGGGAAGGGAAGGTTTGGGAAGGGAACGTTGGAAGAGTTTGGGAAGGTTTGGGAAAGGAAGGTTTGGGAAGGTTTGGGAAGGGCAGGTTTGGGAAGGTTTGGGAAGGTTTGGGAAGGTTTGGGAAGGTTTGGGAATGTTTGGGAAGGGAAGGTTTGGGAAGGTTTGGGAAGTTTTGGGAAGGGAAAGTTTGGGAAGGTTTGGGAAGGTTTGGGAAGATTTGGAAAGGGAAGTTTTGGGAAGGGAAGGTTTGGGATGTTTTGGGATGTTTTGGGAAGTTTTGTGAAGTTTTGGGATGTTTTGGGAAGTTTTGGGAAGTTTTGGGAAGGGAAAGTTTGGAAAGGGAAGGTTTGGTAAGGGAAGGTTTGCATAAGTTTGGGAAGGGAAGGGAAGGTTTGGGAAGGGAAGGTTTGGGAAGGTTTGGGAAGGGTTGGGAAGGTTTGGGAAGTTTGGGAAGGTTTGGGAAGGTTTGGGAAGGGAAGGTTTGGGAAGGGAAGGGAAGGTTTGGGAAGGGAAGGGAAGGTTTGGGAAGGTTTGGGAATGTAAGGTTTGGGAAGGGAAGGGAAGGTTTGGGAGAGTTTGGGAAGGGAAGGTTTGGGAAGGTTTGGGAAGGTTTGGGAAGGTTTGTGAAGGTAAGGTTTAGGAAGGTAAGGTTTGGGAAGGGAAAGTTTTGGAAGGTAAGGATTGGGAAGGTTTGGGAAGATTTGGAAAGGGAAGGTTTGGGAAGGGAGGTTTGGGAAGGTTTGGGAAGGTTTGGGAAGATTTGGGAGGGGAAGGTTTGGTAAGGGAATGTTTGGGAAGGGAAGGTTTGGGAAGGGAAGGGAATGTTTGGGAAGGGAAGTTTTGGGAAGAGAAGTTTTGGGAAGTTTTGGGAAGTTTTGGGAAGTTTTGGGAAGTTTTGAGAAGTTTTGAGAAGTTTTGGGAAGGAAAGTTCTGGGAAGGGACGTTTTTGGAAAGGAAAGGAAAGGATTGGAAAGAACGGTATGAGAAGGTTTGGGAAGGGAAGTTTTGGGTTGGGAAGGTTTGGGAAGGGAAGGTTTGGAAAGGGAAGGTTTGGGAAGGTTTGGGAAGGGAAGGTTTGGGAATGTTTGGGAAGGGAAGGTTTGTAAAGGGAAGCGAAAGTTGGTAAAGCTTCGGGAAGGTTTGGAAAGGTTTGGGAAGGGAAGGTTTCGGAAGGTTTGGGAAGGTTTCGGAAGCGAAGGTTTGGGAAGGTTTGGGAAGGGAAGTTTTGTGAAGGGAAGTTTTAGGAAGAGAAGTTTTGGGAAGTTTTGGGAAGGTTTGGGAAGGGCAGGTTTGGGAAGGGCAGGTTTGGGAATGTTTGGGAAGGTTTGGTAAGATTTGGGAAGGTTTGGGAAGGGAAGTTTTGGGAAGGGAAGTTTTGGGAAGGGAAATTTTGGGAAGGTTTGGGAAGGTTTGGGAAGGAAAGGTTTGGGAAGGGAAGGAAAGGTTTGGGAAAGTTTGGGAAGGTTTGGGAAGGGAAGGTTTGGGAAGGGAAGGGAAGGTTTGGGAAGGGAAGTTTTGGGAAGAGAAGTTTTGGGAAGTTTTGGGAAGTTTTGGGAAGTTTTGGGAAGTTTTGAGAAGTTTTGGGAAGGAAAGTTCTGGGAAGGGACGTTTTGGGAAAGGAAGGGATTGGAAAGAACGGTATGAGAAGGTTTGGGAAGGGAAGTTTTGGGTTGGGAAGGTTTGGGAAGGGAAGGTTTGGAAAGGGAAGGTTTCAGAAGTTTTGGGAAGGGAAGGTTTGGGAAGGTTTGGGAAGGGAAGGTTTGTAAAGGGAAGCGAAAGTTGGTAAAGCTTCGGGAAGGTTTGGAAAGGTTTGGGAAGGTTTCGGAAGGGAAGGTTTGGGAAGGTTTCGGAAGGGAAGGTTTGGGAAGGTTTCGGAAGGGAAGTTTTGTGAAGGGAAGTTTTGTGAAGGGAAGTTTTGTGAAGGGAAGTTTTGGGAAGGTTTGGGAAGGGGAGGGAAGGGAAGGTTTGGGAAGGGAACGTTTGGAAGAGTTTGGGAAGGGTACGTTTGGAAGAGTTTGGGAAGGTTTGGGAAAGGAAGGTTTGGAAAGGGAAGTTTTGGGAAGGTTTGGGAAGGGCAGGCTTGGGAAGGGCAGGTTTGGGAATGTTTGGGAAAGTTTGGGAAGGTTTGGTAAGATTTGGTAAGGTTTGGGAAGGTTTGGGAAGGTTTGGGAAGGTTTGGGAAGGTTTGGGAAGGGAAGTTTTGGGAAGGGAAGTTTTGGGAAGGGAAGGTTTGGGAAGGTTTGGGAAGGTTTGGGAAGGTTTGGGAAGGCTTGGGAAGGTTTGGGAAGGTTTGGGAAGGTTTGGGAAGGGAAGTTTTGGGAAGGGAAGTTTTGGGAAGGGAAGGTTTGGGAAGGTTTGGGAAGGTTTGGGAAGGGAAGGTTTGGGAAGGGAAGGGAAGGTTTGGGAAAGTTTGGGAAGGTTTGGGAAGGGAAGGTTTGGGAAGGTTTGGGAAGGGAAAGTTTGGGATGGGAAGGTTTCAGAAGTTTTAGGAAGGGAAGGTTTGGGAAGGTTTGCGAAGGTGAGGTTTTGGAATGGATGATTTGTGAATGGAAGGGAAGTTTTGGAAAGTGAAGGGAAGGTTTGGGAAGGGAAGGTTTGGGAAGGTTTGGGAAGGTTTGGGAAGGGACGGTTTCAGAAGGTTTGGGAAGGGAAGGTTTGTAAAGGGAACTTTTGTGAAGGGAACTTTTGTCAAGGTTTGGGAAGGGGAGGGAAGGGAAGGTTTGGGAAGGGAACGTTGGAAGAGTTTGGGAAGGTTTGGGAAAGGAAGGTTTGGGAAGGTTTGGGAAGGGCAGGTTTGGGAAGGTTTGGGAAGGTTTGGGAAGATTTGGGAAGGTTTGGGAAGGTTTGGGAAGGGAAGGTTTGGGAAGGTTTGGGAAGTTTTGGGAAGGGAAAGTTTGGGAAGGTTTGGGAAGGTTTGGGAAGATTTGGAAAGGGAAGTTTTGGGAAGGGAAGGTTTGGGAAAGTTTGGGAAGGTTTGGGAAGATTTGGGAAGGGAAGGTTTGAGAAGGGAAGGTTTGGGAGAATTTGGGAAGGTTTGGGAGGGGAAGGTTTGGGAAGGTTTGGGAAGGGAAAGTTTGGGAAGTTTTGGGAAGGGAAGGTTTGGGAAGGGAAGCTTTGGGAATGGAAGGGAAGAGAAGGTTTCGGAAGGGAAGGTTTGTAAAGGGAAGGGAAGGTTTGGGAATATTAGGGAAGGGAAGGCTAAGGGAAGAGAAGGGTAAGGGAAGTGAAGGTTTGGGAAGGTTTGGGGATGGGAGGATTGGTAACGTTTGGTAAGATTTGGGAAGATTTGGGAAGGGAAGTTTTGTGAAGTTTTGGGATGTTTTGTGAAGTTTTGGGATGTTTTGGGAAGGGAAAGTTTGGAAAGGTAAGGTTTGCATAGGTTTGGGAAGGGAAGGTTTGGGAAGGGAAAGTATGGGAAGGTTTGGGAAGGTTTGGGAAGGTTTGGGAAGGTTTGGGAAGGTTTGGGAAGGGAAGGTTTGGGAAGGGAAGGTTTGGGAAGGTTTGGGAAGGGAAGGTTTGGGAAGGTTTGGGAACGGAAGGGAAGGGAAGTTTTGGGAAGTTTTGGGAAGGGAAGTTTTGGGAAGGGAAGTTTTGGGAAGGGAAGTTTTGGGAAGTTTTGGGAAGTTTTGGGAAGTTTTGGGAAGGGAAGTTTTGGGAAGGGATGTTTTTGGAAGGGAAGTTTTGGGATGGGAAGGTAAAGTTTGGGAAGGTAAGGTTTGGGAAGGTAAGGTTTGGGAAGGTAAGGGAAGGTAAGGTTTGGGAAGGTAAGGTTTGGGAAGGGAAGGTTTGGGAAGGTTTGGGAAGGTTTGGGAAGATTTGGAAAGGGAAGGTTTGGGAAGGGAGGTTTGGGAAGGTTTGGGAAGGTTTGGGAAGATTTGGGAAGATTTGGGAAGGGAAGTTTTGGGAACTTTTGGGATGTTTTGGGAAGTTTTGGGAAGTTTTGGGAAGTTTTGGGAAGGGAAAGTTTGGAAAGGTAAGGTTTGGGAAGGGAAGGTTTGCATAGGTTTGGGAAGGGAAGGTTTGGGAAGGGAAAGGAAGGTATGGGAAGGGAAGGTATGGGAAGGGAAGATTTGGGAAGGTTTGGGAAGGGAAGGTAAGGTTTGGGAAGGGAAGGTTTGGGAAGGTAAGTTTTGGGAAGGTTTGGGAAGGTTTGGGAAGGTTTGGGAAGGTTTGGGAAGGGAAGTTTTGGGAAGGGAAGTTTTGGGAAGGGAAATTTTGGGAAGGTTTGGGAAGGTTTGGGAAGGGAAGGTTTGGGAAGGGAAGGAAAGGTTTGGGAAAGTTTGGGAAGTTTTGGGAAGGGAAAGTTTGGGATGGGAAGGGAAAGTTTGGAAAGGGAAGTTTTCGGAATTGAAGTTTTGGGAAGTTTTGAGAAGTTTTGAGAAGTTTTGGGAAGGAAAGTTTTGGGAAAGGACGTTTTGGGAAGGGAAGGGATGGGAAAGAACGGTATGAGAAGTTTTGGGAAGGGAAGTTTTGGGTAAGGAAGGTTTGGGAAGGGAAGGTTTGGAAAGGGAAGGTTTCAGAAGGTTTGGGAAGGGAAGGTTTGGGAAGGTTTGGGAAGGTTTGGGAAGGGAAGTTTTGGGAAGGGAAGTTTTGGGAAGGGAAATTTTGGGAAGCTTTGGGAAGGTTTGGGAAGGGAAGGTTTGGGAAGGGAAGGAAAGGTTTGGGAAAGTTTGGGAAGTTTTGGGAAGGGAAAGTTTGGGATGGGAAGGGAAAGTTTGGAAAGGGAAGTTTTCGGAATGGAAGTTTTGGGAAGTTTTGAGAAGTTTTGAGAAGTTTTGGGAAGGAAAGTTTTGGGAAGGGACGTTTTGGGAAGGGAAGGGTTGGGAAAGAACGGTATGAGAAGTTTTGGGAAGGGAAGTTTTGGGTAAGGAAGGTTTGGAAAGGGAAGGTTTCAGAAGGTTTGGGAAGGGAAGGTTTGGGAAGGTTTGCGAAGGTGAGGTTTTGGAATGGATGATTTGTGAATGGAAGGGAAGTTTTGGAAAGTGAAGGGAAGGTTTGGGAAGGGAAGGTTTGGGAAGGTTTGGGAAGGTTTGGGAAGGGACGGTTTGGGAAGGTTTGGGAAGGGAAGGTTTGGGAAGGGAAGGTTTGGGAAGGTTTGGGAAGGTTTGGGAAGGGACGGTTTGGGAAGGTTTGGGAAGGGAAGATTTGTAAAGGGAACTTTTGTGAAGGGAACTTTTGTGAAGGTTTGGGAAGGTTTGGGAAGGGAAGGTTTGGGAAGGGAAGGAAAGGTTTGGGAAAGTTTGGGAAGATTTGGGAAGGGAAAGTTTGGGATGGGAAGGGAAAGTTTGGAAAGGGAAGTTTTCGGAATGGAAGTTTTGGGAAGTTTTGAGAAGTTTTGAGAAGTTTTGGGAAGGAAAGTTTTGGGAAGGGACGTTTTGGGAAGGGAAGGGATGGGAAAGAACGGTATGAGAAGTTTTGGGAAGGGAAGTTTTGGGTAAGGAAGGTTTGGGAAGGGAAGGTTTGGAAAGGGAAGGTTTCAGAAGGTTTGGGAAGGGAAGGTTTGGGAAGGTTTGGGAAGGTTTGGGAAGGGAAGTTTTGGGAAGGGAAGTTTTGGGAAGGGAAATTTTGGGAAGCTTTGGGAAGGTTTGGGAAGGGAAGGTTTGGGAAGGGAAGGAAAGGTTTGGGAAAGTTTGGGAAGTTTTGGGAAGGGAAAGTTTGGGATGGGAAGGGAAAGTTTGGAAAGGGAAGTTTTCGGAATGGAAGTTTTGGGAAGTTTTGAGAAGTTTTGAGAAGTTTTGGGAAGGAAAGTTTTGGGAAGGGACGTTTTGGGAAGGGAAGGGATGGGAAAGAACGGTATGAGAAGTTTTGGGAAGGGAAGTTTTGGGTAAGGAAGGTTTGGAAAGGGAAGGTTTCAGAAGGTTTGGGAAGGGAAGGTTTGGGAAGGTTTGCGAAGGTGAGGTTTTGGAATGGATGATTTGTGAATGGAAGGGAAGTTTTGGAAAGTGAAGGGAAGGTTTGGGAAGGGAAGGTTTGGGAAGGTTTGGGAAGGTTTGGGAAGGGACGGTTTGGGAAGGTTTGGGAAGGGAAGGTTTGGGAAGGGAAGGTTTGGGAAGGTTTGGGAAGGTTTGGGAAGGGACGGTTTGGGAAGGTTTGGGAAGGGAAGATTTGTAAAGGGAACTTTTGTGAAGGGAACTTTTGTGAAGGTTTGGGAAGGGGAGGGAAGGGAAGGTTTGGGAAGGGAACGTTGGAAGAGTTTGGGAAGGTTTGGGAAAGGAAGGTTTGGGAAGGTTTGGGAAGGGCAGGTTTGGGAAAGGCAGGTTTGGTAAGGTTTGGGAAGGTTTGGGAAGGTTTGGGAAGTTTTGGGAAGTTTTGGGAAGGGAAAGTTTGGGAAGGTTTGGGAAGGTTTGGGAAGATTTGGAAAGGGAAGTTTTGGGAAGGGAAGGTTTGGGAAAGTTTGGGAAGGTTTGGGAAGATTTGGGAAGGGAAGGTTTGAGAAGGGAAGGTTTGGGAGAGTTTGGGAAGGTTTGGGAAGGGAAGGTTTGGGAGAGTTTGGGAAGGTTTGGGAAGGGAAGGTTTGGGAAGGTTTGGAAGGGAAAGTTTGGGAAGTTTTGGGAAGGGAAGGTTTGGGAAGGGAAGCTTTGGGAATGGAAGGGAAGAGAAGGTTTCGGAAGGGAAGGTTTGTAAAGGGAAGGTTTGTTAAGGGAAGGGAAGGTTTGGGAATATTAGGGAAGGGAAGGGAAGGCTAAGGGAAGAGAAGGGTAAGGGAAGTGAAGGTTTGGGAAGGTTTGGGGATGGGAGGATTGGTAACGTTTGGTAAGGTTTGGGAAGATTTGGGAAGGGAAGTTTTGGGAAGTTTTTAGATGTTTTGGGAAGTTTTGGGAAGGGAAAGTTTGGAAAGGTAAGGTTTGCATAGGTTTGGGAAGGGAAGGTTTGGGAAGGGAAAGTATGGGAAGGTTTGGGAAGGTTTGGGAAGGTTTGGGAAGGTTTGGGAAGGTTTGGGAAGGGAAGGTTTGGGAAGGGAAGGTTTGGGAAGGTTTGGGAAGGGAAGTTTTGGGAAGGTTTGGGAACGGAAGGGAAGGGAAGTTTTGGGAAGTTTTGGGAAGGGAAGTTTTGGGAAGGGAAGTTTTGGGAAGGGAAGGGAAGTTTTGGGAAATTTTGGGAAGGGACGTTTTGGGAAGGGAAGTTTTGGGAAGTTTTGGGAAGTTTTGGGAAGTTTTGGGAAGGGAAGTTTTAGGAAGGGAAGTTTTGGGATGGGAAGGTAAAGTTTGGGAAGGTAAGGTTTGGGAAGGTAAGGTTTGGGAAGGTAAGGGAAGGGAAGGTTTGGGAAGGGAACGTTTGGGAAGGGAAGGTTTGGGAAGGTTTGGGAAGGTGTGGGAAGATTTGGAAAGGGAAGGTTTGGGAAGGGAGGTTTGGGAAGGTTTGGGAAGATTTGGGAAGATTTGGGAGGGGAAGGTTTGGGAAGGGAAGGTTTGGGAGAGTTTGGGAGAGTTTGGGAAGGGAAGGTTTGGGAAGGGAAGGTTTGGGAAGGGCAGGTTTGTAAATGGAAGGGAAGGTTTGGGAGAGTTTGGGAAGGTTTGGGAAGGGAAGGTTTGGGAGAGTTTGGGAAGGTTTGGGAAGGGAAGGTTTGGGAAGGGAAAGTTTGGGAAGTTTTGGGAAGGGAAGGTTTGGGAAGGGAAGCTTTGGGAATGGAAGGGAAGAGAAGGTTTCGGAAGGGAAGGTTTGTAAAGGGAAGGTTTGTTAAGGGAAGGGAAGGTTTGGGAATATTAGGGAAGGGAAGGGAAGGCTAAGGGAAGAGAAGGGTAAGGGAAGTGAAGGTTTGGGAAGGTTTGGGGATGGGAGGATTGGTAACGTTTGGTAAGGTCTGGGAAGATTTGGGAAGGGAAGTTTTGGGAAGTTTTTAGATGTTTTGGGAAGTTTTGGGAAGTTTTGGGAAGGAAAGTTTGGAAAGGTAAGGTTTGCATAGGTTTGGGAAGGGAAGGTTTGGGAAGGGAAAGTATGGGAAGGTTTGGAAGGTTTGGGAAGGTTTGGAAGGTTTGGGAAGGTTTGGGAAGGTAAGGTTTGGGAAGGGAAGTTTTGGGAAGGTTTGGGAAGGGAAGTTTTGGGAAGGTTTGGGAACGGAAGGGAAGTTTTGGGAAGTTTTGGGAAGGGAAGTTTTGGGAAGGGAAGTTTTGGGAAGGGAAGGGAAGTTTTGGGAAGTTTTGGGAAGGGAAGTTTTGGGAAGGGAAGTTTTGGGAAGTTTTGGGAAGTTTTGGGAAGGGAAGTTTTGGGAAGGGAAGTTTTAGGAAGGGAAGTTTTGGGATGGGAAGGTAAGGTTTGGGAAGGGAAGGTTTGGGAAGGTAAGGTTTGGGAAGGTTTGGGAAGGTTTGGGAAGATTTGGAAAGGGAAGGTTTGGGAAGGGAGGTTTGGGAAGGTTTGGGAAGATTTGGGAAGATTTGGGAGGGGAAGGTTTGGGAAGGGAAGGTTTTGGGAGAGTTTGGGAGAGTTTGGGAAGGGAAGGTTTGGGAAGGGAAGGTTTGGGAAGGGCAGGTTTGTAAATGGAAGGGAAGGTTTGGGAAGTTTTGGGAAGGTTTGGGAACATTAGGGAAGGGAAGGGAAGGGAAGGGAAGGGAAGGGAAGGGAAGGGAAGGGAAGGGAAGGGAAGGGAAGGGAAGGGAAGGGAAGGGAAGGGAAGGGAAGGGAAGGGAAGGGAAGGGAAGGGAAGGGAAGGGAAGGGAAGGGAAGGGAAGGGAAGGGAAGGGAAGGAAGGGAAGGGAAGGGAAGGGAAGGGAAGGGAAGGGAAGGGAAGGGAAGGGAAGGGAAGGGAAGGGAAGGGAAGGGAAGGGAAGGGAAGGGAAGGGAAGGGAAGTAAAGGGTAAGGGAAGTGAAGGGAAGGTTTGGGGATGGGAGGATTGGTAAAGTTTGGTAAGGTTTGGTAAGGTTAGGGAAGATTTGGGAAGTGAAGTTTTGGGAAGTTTTGGGATGTTTTGGGAAGTTTTGGGAAGTTTTGGGAAGGGAAAGTTTGGGAAGGGAAGGTTTGGTAAGGGAAGGTTTGCATAAGTTTGGGAAGGAAGGTTTGGGAAGGGAAGGGAAGGTTTGGGAAGGGAAGGTTTGGGAAGGGAAGGTTTGGGAAGGTTTGGTAAGGGTTGGGAAGGTTTGGGAAGGTTGGGAAGGTTTGGGAAGGGAAGGTTTGGGAAGGGAAGGTTTGGGAAGGGAAGGGAAGGTTTGGGAAGGTTTGGGAAGGGAAGGTTTGGGAAGGTTTGGGAAGGGAAGGTTTGGGAAGGTTTGGGAAGGGAAGGTTTGGGAAGGTTTGGGAAGGTTTGGGAAGGTAAGGTTTGGGAAGGTAAGGTTTGGGAAGGTAAGGGAAGGGAAGGTTTGGGAAGGGAAGGTTTGGGAAGGTTTGGGAAGGGCAGGTTTGGGCATGGCAGGTTTGGGAAGGTTTGGGAAGGTTTGGGAAGGTTTGGGAAGGTTTGGGAACGTTTGGGAAGGTTTGGGAAGGGAAGGTTTGGGAAGGGAAGGGAAAGTTTGGAAGGTTTGGGAAGGTTTGGGAAGATTTGGAAAGGGAAGTTTTGGGAAGGGAAGGTTTGGGAAGGGAAGCTTTAGGAATGGAAGGGAAGAGAAGGTTTCGGAAGGGAAGGTTTGGGAAGGCAAGGTTTGTAAAGGGAAAGGAAGGTTTGGGAAGGTTTGGGAATATTAGGGAAGGGAAGGGAAGGGAAGGGAAGGGAAGGGAAGGGAAGGGAAGGGAAGGGAAGGGAAGGGAAGGGAAGGGAAGGGAAGGGAAGGAAGGGAAGGGAAGGAAGGGAAGGGAAGGGAAGGGAAGGGAAGGGAAGGGAAGGGAAGGGAAGGGAAGGGAAGGGAAGGGAAGGGAAGGGAAGGGAAGGGAAGGGAAGGGAAGGGAAGGGAAGGTTTGGGAAGGGAAGGGAAGGGAAGGGAAGGGAAGGCAAAGGAAGGGTAAGAGAAGTGAAGGGAAGGGAAAGGAAGGGTAAGAGAAGTGAAGGGAAGGGAAGGTTTGGGGATGGGAGGATTGGTAAAATTTGGTAAGGTTTGGTAAGGTTTGGGAAGATTTGGGAAGGGAAGTTTTGGGAAGTTTTGGGATGTTTTGGGAAGTTTTGGGAAGTTTTGGGAAGGGAAAGTTTGGAAAGGGAAGGTTTGGTAAGGGAAGGTTTGCATAAGTTTGGGAAGGGAAAGTTTGGGAAGGGAAAGGAAGGTATGGGAAGGGAAGGTTTGGGAAGGGAAGGTTTGGGAAGGTTTGGGAAGGTTTGGGAAGGTTTGGGAAGTTTTGGGGAGGGAAGGTTTGGGAATGTTTGGGAAGGGAAGGTGTGGGAAAGGAAGGGAAGGTTTGGGAAGGTTTGGGAAGGGAAGGTTTGGGAAAGGAAGGTTTGGGAAAGGAAGGGAAGGTTTGGGAAAGGAAGGGAAGGGAAAGGAATGGAAGGGAAGGGTAAGGGAAGTGAAGGGTAAGGGAAGTTTTGGGAAGGGAAGGTTTGGGGATGGGGCGGATTGGTAAGGTTTGGTAAGATTTGGTAAGGTTTGGGAAGGTTTGGTAAGATTTGGGAAGGGAAGTTTTGGGAAGGTTTGGGATGTTTTCGGAAGTTTTGGGTAGTTTTGGGAAGGGAAAGCTTGGAAAGTTAAGGTTTGGGAAGGGAAGGTTTGCATAGGTTTGGGAAGGGAAGGTTTGGGAAGGGAAAGGAAGGTATGGGAAGGGAAGGTTTGGGAAGGGAAGGTAAGTTTTGGGAAGGTAAGTTTTGGAAGGTAAGTTTTGGGAAGGTAAGTTTTGGGAAGGTTTGGGAAGGTTTGGGAAGGTTTGGGAAGGTTTGGGAAGGGAAGGTTTAGGAAGGGAAGGTTTGGGAAGGAAGGGAAGGTTTGGGAAGGGAAGGTTTGGGAAGGGAAGGTTTGGGAAGGTTTGGGAAGCGAAGGTTTGGGAAGGGAAATTTTGGGAAGTTTTGGGAAGTTTTGGGAAGGTATGGGAAGGTTTGGGAAGGTTTGGGAAGGTTTGGGAAGGGAAGGTTTGGGAAAGTTTGGGAAGGTTTGGGAAGGGAAGGTTTGGGATGGTTTGGGAAGGGAAGGTTTGGGAAGGGAAAGTTTGGGAAGGGAAGTTTTGAGAAGGGAAGTTTTGGGAAGTTTTGAGAAGTTTTGAGAAGTTTTGGGAAGGAAAGTTTTGGGAAGGGACGTTTTGGGTAGGGAAGGTTTGGGAAGGGAAGGTTTGGGAAAGGGAAGGTTTCACAAGGTTTGGGAAGGGAAGGTTTGGGAAGGTTTGCGAAGGTGAGGTTTTGGAATGGATGATTTGTGAAGGGAAGGGAAGTTTTGGAAAGTGAAGGGAAGGTTTGGGAAGGGAAGGTTTGGGAAGGTTTGGGAAGGTTTGGGAAGGGACGGTTTCGGAAGGTTTGGGAAGGGAAGGTTTGGGAAGGGAAGGGAAGGTTTGGGAAGGGAAGGGAATGGAAGTTTTGGGAAGGGAAGTTTTGGCAAGGTTTGGGAAGATTTGGGAAGACTTGGGAAGGGAAGGTTTTGGAACGGAAGGTTTGGGAAGGGAATGGAAGGTTTGGGGCGAGAAGGTTTGGGAAGGTTTGAAATGTTTGGGAATGTATGGGACGCTTTGGGACGCTTTGGGAAGGGAAGGTTTGGGAATTGAAGGTTTGTAAAGGGAGGGGAAGGTTTGGGAAAGTTTGGGAATATTAGGGAAGGAAGGTTTGGTAAGGGAAGTTTTGGGAAGGTTTGGGAAGTGAAGGGATTGGAAGTGAAGGGAAGGAAAAATTTGGGAATGTTTGGGAAGGGTTTGGAAGGTTTGGGAAGGTTTGGAAAGGACGGGAAGGTTTGGAAGGTTTGAAAAGGGAAGGTTTGGAAAGGGAAGGTTTCAGAAGGTTTGGGAAGGGAAGGTTTGGGAAGGTTTGCGAAGGGGAGGTTTTGGAGTGGTTGATTTGGGAAGGGAAGGTTTGGTAAGGGAAGTTTTGGGATGGTTTGGGAAGGTTTGGGAAGGTTTGGGAAGGGAATTTTTCGGAAGGGAAGGTTCTGGAAGGTTCTGGAAGGTTTGGGAAGGTTTGGGAAGGTTTGGGAAGGTTTGGGAAGGGAAGGTTTGGGAAGGTTTGGGAAGGTTTGGGAAGGGAAGGGAAGAGATGATTTGGGAAGAGAAGAGAAGGTTAGGGAATGGAAGGTTTCGGAAGGTTTGGGGCGGTTTGGGGCGGTTTGGGAAGGGAAGGTTTGGGAAGGTTTGGGAAGCGAAGGCTTGGGAAGTGAAGGGAAGGGAAGGTTTGCTAAGGGAAGGTTTGGGAAGGGAAGGTTTGGGAAGGGAAGGTTTGGGACGGGAAGGGAAGGTTTGGGAAGAGAAGGTTTGGGAAGGGAAAGTTTTGGAAGGGATGGGAAGTGTTGGGAAGGGAAGTGTTGGGAAGTGTTGGGAAGTGTTGGGAAGTGTTGGGAAGTGTTGGGAAGGGAAGGGAAGGGAAGGGAAGGGAAGGTTTCAGATGGTTTGGGAAGGGGAGGTTTGGGAATGGATGATTTTTGAAGGGAAGTTTAGGGAGGGTTTGGGAAGGGAGGGAAAGTTTTGGGAAGGCATGGGAAAGAGTGGCAAGGGAAGGTTTGGGAAGGGAAGGTTTGGGAATGTAAGGTTTTGGAAGGTTTGGGAAGGTTTGGGAAGGAAAGTTTGGGAAGGTTTGGGAAGCGAAGGCTTGGGAAGTGAAGGGAAGGTTTGGGAAGGGAAGGGAAGGTTTGGGAAGGGAAGGGAAGGTTTGGGAAGAGAAGGTTTGGGAAGTGGAAGTTTTGGAAGGGATGGGAAGTGTTGGGAAGGGAAGGGTTGGGAAGTGTTGGGAAGGGTTGGGAAGTGTTGGGAAGGGAAGTGTTGGGAAGGGAAGTGTTGGGAAGGGAAGGTTTGGGAAGGGAAGTGTTGGGAAGGGAAGGTTTGGGGAGGGAAGGGAAGGTTTGGGAAGAGAAGGTTTGGGAAGTGGAAGTTTTGGAAGGGATGGGAAGTGTTGGGAAGGGAAGGGTTGGGAAGTGTTGGGAAGGGAAGGGAAGTGTTGGGAAGGGAAGTGTTGGGAAGTGTTGGGAAGGGAAGTGTTGGGAAGGGAAGGTTTGGGAAGGGAAGTGTTGGGAAGGGAAGGTTTCAGATGGTTTGGGAAGGGGAGGTTTGGGAATGGATGATTTGTGAAGGGAAGTTTAGGGAGGGTTTGGGAAGGGAAGGAAAGTTTTGGGAAGGCATGGGAAGGAGTGGCAAGGGAAGGTTTGGGAATGTAAGGTTTTGGAAGGTTTGGGAAGTTTTGGGAAGGGAAAGTTTGGGATGGTTTGGGAAGGGCAGGTTTGGGAATGTTTGGGAATGTTTGGGAATGTTTGGGAAGGGAAGGTTTGGGAAGGGAAATTTTGGGAAGGGAAGTTTTGGGAAGGTTTGGGAAGATTTGGGAAGGGAATGTTTGGGAAGGGAATGTTTGGGAAGGGAAGGTTTGGGAGAGTTTGGGAAGGTTTGGGAAGGGAATGTTTGGGAAGGGAAGGTTTGGGAATGTTTGGAAGGGAAGGTTTGGAAGGGAAAGTTTGGGAAGGGAAGGTTTGGAAGGGAAGGGAATGGAAGGTTTGGGGCGAGAAGGTTTGGGAAAGTTTGGAAGGTTTGGGACGGTTTGAGAAGGTTTGGGATTGTTTGGGAATGTTTGGGAAGGTTTGGGACGCTTTGGGAAGGTTTGGGATGGTTTGGGAAGGTTTGGGAAAGTTTGGGAAAGTTTGGGAATATTAGGGAAGGAAGGTTTGGGAAAGGAAGTTTTGGGAAGGTTTGGGAAGTTTTGGGAATGTTTGGGAAGGTTTTGGAAGGTTTGGGAAGGTTTGGAAAGGAAGGGAAGGTTTGGGAAGGTTTGAAATGGGAAGGTTTGGGAAGGGAAGGTTTGGGAAGGGATGGGTTGGGAAGGGATGGGTTGGGAAGGGAAGGGAAGTGTTGGGAAGGAAGCGTTGGGAAGGGAAGTGTTGGGAAGGGAAGGTTTGGGAAGAGAAGGTTTGGGTAGGGAAAATTTTGGAAGGGATGGGAAGTGTTGGGAAGGGAAGTGTTGGGAAGGGATGGGAAGGGAAGGGAAGGGAAGGGAAGGGAAGGGAAGGGAAGGGAAGGGAAGGGAAGGGAAGGGAAGGGAAGGGAAGGGAAGGGAAGGGAAGGGAAGGGAAGGTTTCAGATTGTTTGGGAAGGGGAGGTTTGGGAATGGATGATTTGTGAAGGGAAGTTTAGGGAGA